>NC_056536.1:10659075-11274790 GCF_910596095.1 Thunnus maccoyii | reverse complement strand
GGATATCTTGATGTTCATTCCTCCTGGGTCAACCTCCAAAAACATTGGATGAGACAATTCCCATAAATTCTTGCTAGCTTTTTATGTCCCTCTCTACATTGTCTATATATAGGGAAAGTTATTGAAGCCACAGTGGCCTAATGGATAAGGCACTGGCCTCCTAAGCCAGGATTTGTGGGTTCAAGTACCATCTGGAGTGACTGATATTGGAAGTGTGTCGGGCCATAAACTAGAGGTTCATGCATTAAAACTGTCGTCTGCTAACGTTGTTTTACTAGTGGCTGGTTGTCCTGAAAGTTTGTAGGAGGGGATGCCCCAGTGTCTTAATGGATAAGGCACTGTTCTTCTCAACTAAGGATTGTGGGTTCGAATCCAATCTGGGGAATGACAGCAGCGGAAGCATGCTGTGTGCGTAACTCAGAGGTTGTGGATCGAAACCATCCTCTGCTAAAAGCGTTTTACTTTCAGACACAGTGACATGAATTAAACCCACATTTTTTGTTGTTGTGTATGGGTCAGTGAGTGTAATTGATTTCAAGCTCATGATCATCATGCTTACCAATATCACACTGATCGGCTTTCGTGGACAAAGACATATACCATCTATAAAGATATAACATCTGTGCTATCATCCGTAGGGTAGTGATGGAACAATTTGAAAAGTGATTTAATGTAGGCATCTAAATGTTTCTTTGCAGTTTTAGGTTCATATCCCAACTATGAAATGATAGATGTTAGCAAAATACTTGAAGCTGTGGACATACTGAGCTACTTGCCTCTTTTGATTCTCGTGTCCTTTTCACCAGCATTGTTAGTTCAGTACATCACTGCTTCTCACGTTCCTCGTGCTTTGTGTTGTGTTTAGTGCTTTGTTGTGATGTGTTTGCTCCCTGCTGTTTATGCCCCTCTCTACATTTTCCACATTGTCTCTCTACCTGTGTGCCTGTACTGCGACTGCAACCCCAGCTGTCTAGTGGATAAGATACTGGTTTCCTAAGCCAAGGATTGTGCTTTTGCATCCCACCTGGGGTGACTGACAGCAGAGACCCTTGTTGGATCCATAACGTAGAGGTAAATGGATCAAAAATCTTATATTAGTGGATGTCCTTGATCACATCTCCCACTTTATGTTTAGATCTGACACTTTACTGTCTGATGAATGTGTAGTTTAATTTTCTTATTTCACAGTAACTTGGCTTTTGTCAGCACAGGTTTCTATTTTTTTTTTTTTTTTTTTTTTTTTTTTAAGTTTTGATGTTCACTTGTTTTCAGTATTTTCTCACTCATCATAGAGGATAAGACAGAGGACAAGTGACAGAGGAGGCAGAAGAGACAGGCGTCCAGTTGTCTGGTGAAGTTTGATCCTCAGGAGATGAAAATCTGTTTTCAGTAAGGAGAGGATATTAATTCCTCTAAGATCTCTGAACAAAAACTTGGTTTCACTTCCAGAAAAAACAGCCTCTTAACCTCTGAGGTTCTTCACAGCACTTTTTCTGCCTGCTTCAAGTAGCGGGAGGCCAGTTCAGTTTACCACACCAGAGAAAGAAAACTTCCATGACGACGTGTATTTAAATACAGCAAGATGTAAGCAGTGGACTTTTATGATCTTTGACCTCTGATCCCTCTGTTAATTTCCTCAGTATGACACACAAGGGTGGTAACAGATAACTGGTTATTATTTATGAGGCCAATAACAGGGAGGAATTGATTATGACTCTAATATTACTTTAATGAATCAGTGAACCTTTCTTATCATTAATGACTCAGCTGTAATATTGAATGTCTAGGACATGCACTAGCTGAAACATCATTGCCAATTAAATTTTAAAAGCTGTATTTTGTATTATTATTATTTTTACGTTTACTTGAAATTTGATATCTAAATATTTTATAGAGAGTTCTGGCAACATAAACTGCAGCACAATGTTATGTTACCAACACAGAGCAAGGCAAGCATTCACTAAGGGAAGAACAGGCAGTGAAACACAGTAAAAACAGAAACAGGGAAAACAGAAAGAGAAACAAACCACAACAAACCACACTGGCTGATTAGTCTTTATGTTGTATTACAAATATATACATTATTTATACTGTATATAGACTGCAGTGTCAATCCTAACATAATCCTATCACACAAATGGAGGATTGTTACACTTGTTGAATCTCTTGCTTGGTTCACATTATAACTAAAAATCATCCTTCACATTACAGTAACACTGATTGTAATTTTAAGAGCATATTGTGAACACATTGCTTAAGTGTTACTGATACATTCTTGAAAAGCCCTCATCAAAACCTATAAAAGAAAAATACCCATACAGTTTAGACATCATAATATACTCAACCAATTATGTACTGTATATGTCTGAATAAATTCATCAAAACCTAAAAGTATTTTAAAACACATTGAACCTTAATACACTGTTAGAACATACTGAGGTTTTGACAGTCATCTTCCGTCTTGTGTTGATGCTGTTTCTGCATATGAAAGCAACTTTTGTAACAGTCTGACTGTCAAGTAACGATATCAAATCATGATATCAAATTAGTGGAATTGCTTTGCTGGAAGTGAAAGGTACAACATACACTTCTCTACAAGGAAGAGAAATTGAAAAACAAAAAAAGTGGGATGGGCATCTGTATATTTTTCTGTTCTTCACACAGGCTGTCTGTGTCACCTACAGTAAGACAACACTGCCATTGTCACTTCATCCAAAACACACAGGACAGACTGAGACTGTGACGTAATTATGAAAACAGTCAACTCCCCACAAGAGTGCTGAGTCATTATAGTTTTGTACTAACTGTAGGTACACTGTCACTCTGTAGACTGAGCACCTTCATTTTTTACATTCAAAGTTATTATATTCATACTAAGTTATTGCACAACACCTAATGGATAAGGCACTGGCCTCCTAAACCAGAGACTGCGGGTTTGAACAACATTTGATGTGAGCAGAGTGGTGCAGTGGAAGTGTACTGGGCCCATAACCCAGAGGGTGATGGATCAAATACTATCCTGTGCTAACAGTGTTTTACTGGCCGCTGGTTGGCCTTCAAGTCAGTGTTAAAACAACAGTCAGGTTTCCATATAAACATTAAAACAAGTTTTTCTTGCTTTTATCAATCCTGTTGATACTGCTCATTTGAAGATCCTTTCCAAATGCACTTACAATGCAAGTGATGGTAATGGTGATAATATGAGGCTTCAGCTGTATCAGTTGGTCAAATAAGTCTTTTTAGTAAAAAATTCCCTTTTTGAGTCTCAACAGACAGTTTTCCCTGTTCAGCTGCAGTAGAAGTATAGTAACAGAAAGGGAATTCGGCATTAAAAAGACAGTAACTTTGAAAGACTTGATTTGACTAATTCGGACTGCTGAAGCCTCATTAGCTCAAATAAACATTTGAATAAAAAGGACTGTGAATTTTGTTCCCCATCACATACACTGAAAGTGCATTATGAAGGGATCTCTTAATGGCCAGTATGAACAGGAAAAATGATTACACCAAAAAAATAAAGTGTCAGTGTTCATTAGGGCACCTGACTATTGTTTTAAGACAGACTTGAAAAATTGTCAACTTATCCTTTAATCAAATCTCAAATACATCATGACAGAGAGGTCAATAATAGTGCAAATTGGGGAACAGTTACATTTATTGTTTGAAAATGTGTCAAAAGTGCAGGCGTATACATACTGTTTAAGGTGTTAATGACTGTATTTCAAAAGAAAAACAAAACATGAAGCTGTGATTGTTCCGTCCGCCACCTTAAAAACTGAACTATTACCTCAGGAAGTTCTTTCTGTCCTCTTGTTACTGTGAGGTTACAGTCCTGTTTAAAAGCACCAGTCAAGTTGTAGGTTCAACATTCACTTGCATCTGGGTTGATTTCCTTAGAAGAGATGACAATAAATTATACAAGCATTAAAACTCTGGAACCAGATCTTCAAAATAGATACATGATTATCTTTTCCTGATTGTAGCATATATTTTTAAAGATTTGTTGTCTTACAGTAGGGCTCACAGACCATCCTATTGAAAATAAATCTCAAATGCTACATTAAACATTTTTTTTGTATGTCTGCAGTATGGTTGAACATGGAAGCAGGACAGTGCATACCTCCAGAGGCCTGGGAAGGGTGCTGAGGCAGCGCTGGACAGCATGATGGACTGATGGGAAGAGACATGAACTGGGCAGGCTGTCTGGTATACAACCCTGAGTCTGGAGCTGGGATAAAACTCTCTCTGTGGACGCACAGAATACCTTAGGTTCAGAAACTTTATATTCTACTTCAAAGTTTTCACTTGATGCATTCTGCAGTGCAGTGAACTATTAAACGTTATATATTCAGCCTCTCTGATTGCTTGTTGTTGTACTCTGTTGTACAGCTGTGTAGTGATGTTGCTGTGTACCTATGTCTCTAAAATTAAGCATGATAGTTTCCTAATTGACAAGAATGATGGTTTTAAGTGCAAAAAAAAATAAGACTCTGCCCAGGTTGGAAAAATAACGATAGCTACAGGAAAATCGGACAGGAAAACATTTCAAACAGAGCTACAGAATGGGAGAGGTGGTCTGACCTGTGATAACAGTAACACACAAACCCAGGTGCGCACACACACACACACACACACACACACATATCATGTATTCACTATCATGTGACTGTAAATGGGTAAGTGATCTGTAGAAATAGTAGCACACACTCTCACAAACACACAATTACACTATGTGATTGTCGGTGGGAAACTGAGTTAAAAAGCTTTCTGCACACAACTGCACTCACAAATATGCACACACAATCCAGCACTGGAGAAAAACATCATGGGTGTATGAGCAAGTGAGCAAATGGGTGTGAGACAGAGAAACAGAGTCATACTATAGGAGATAAGTGAGTATGAAACATAAAACTGACCTGGGCAAGCTGCCAGAAACGTGCTGACACCCTGGACTCCCAGGCTCTCTACAACCTGTTGAATAACACACACACACATACATGGACCTTGTGAACAAACATCATGAATATTTTTTCTTTTCTCATACACTCATACTCAAGCACGTGTTGACTCTGTGGGGCCGGTGAATGAATTTTCTTCTTTTATCATTAAGGGCAAAGAGGAGGAAGAGATAACTAAGTCATATCAGTATGACTGGTAACTTATCTATTAATCAAAAGCTGTGAGGTGTGTGTTTGTGTAAGAGGGTGTGTGTCATATTTTCATTATCTAATGTGCAATGACTAGACATCTTGTCTAGCCTTACATAATAATTTGTTGCATATATCTTTGGTCAGCAGAAACAAGTCATCGTGAGGACAACCAATCACTGAAGCAGTTTTCATGAGTAGAAAAAAATGGCACAATCGGCAGGTTTAGATCTGAAAACTGATATCCATTTGAACCAACATATGCTGTTCTCATCTTAACAGACAAAATTAAACTGCAAAAATACATCAGTTGTGGGTTAAAATAATTTTAGTTTTAAATGCAGATAAGATAAAGCACACGGTATTCCCCACACCCATCAAGTGACTGCTATTGAAATTTAAAATGGTACGAGTATTTATACCGGTATCACAAGAGTGACACCGGTATAAATAGTTGTACAAATATTTGACAGCAGACTGTTATTCAAGATATTTGACTCAACCATTTAAAATCAAACTAGGCTTTCTGTATAGAATTAAATGCCTTCTTTTCCTAAGCATGAAACTATTGTTCAGTCAAGTCAAATTCTGCACTTGACACGATGCTTCATCATTACTTTAGCAGTTAAACCCTGTTCTTCACAGTTACACTTCACTAATAACAACTTTTGTGCTTCTCATCGCTCATTTTTCCACAAGGTTGGATGGACGTAAAGTAAGTACCATTTGTCACTTGATTTGTGGTTGTCTATCCTTATTTGTGTTATTTTAATATGCTGGTTTTGTGGTTGTCTGACTATGAATGTTTCTTATTAACAAGTCGAGATCTTAACAAGACTACCTGATTAAATAAAATAAAATTTAAAAAAACTGGTGTGTTTAATTGTGATTATTGCTTCATAAGTGCATGAATTACAGTAATTTTTTTGGCCATGATGGGACTGTCTTTGTCAAATATTTCTTGTATTTATACAGTATTATTAATGCTGAGTTCTCAAAAAAGAACATTTAAAAGAGGGATTTCAGACATTATACTATATATATCACAGCAGATTTTATTTGATGTTACCAAATGATATGTAAGTCTTTCATATAGAACGGTAAATCTTCATTTGCACATTTTCTACGGCCAACATACTACAGTACTTCTATGGACTCTGATCAAAGCAAAATTCTACCACATGTAATAAATGAACATCGGCTTAGCTACTTCCTATTGCCAAACAATAAATCATCATACATTTTCATCCAAAAATCAGTTACTCAAAGCTTTTTCATTTGCTGCTCAAAATATTAAGTGTTTGGTGGGTCTTTCCAAAGAAAGATAGTTTGTTGCATGAGATTATATATGTGTTAAACTCCTGGTTTGGATGACAGAGAAAACAGTCTGAGTGATGATAGATGTCAGTGACAAAGAAAAGAGCATCACCTACAAAAACCTCAAAGTTAATAAAAAAAAAAAAAGATACCACAGTATCGCCCACACTGTTTGATTGACAGATGATCTTTGGGCAGTTTTTTTTTTTTACTCACCTTGCAAAGTGCTGTCATGGCCACAGAGTCCATGAAATTGACCGAGCTGAGATCCAGAACCAAGCAATGAGTGTGTGTCAGTAACTGGGCTGAGGAGGAGGGAGGAGAGGAGGAGGAGGAAGAGGAGGAGGGAGAGGTATGGACTCCAGCTGGGTTCTCCTTCTGACCGCGACTCACTGTCTGGATGTAGATTGGAAAAGTTGTGGAAAATTAGTTCAGCTGCCGTGTAACACATGGTGAAATGGAAAATTTCTTCAAACATTCCTGTGAGTTTTCCCTTTTCCAACTGGAGGGATCAAAGCACAAAATCAGCCACGCACACACACATGCCAGCTGCATACACACACCTTGAATATTGTACAGAGCAGGTGGAGGCACTGCAGCTTGAAAACATATGTCCAGATATTTGGATCATGTGGAAGGAATGCACCCTCATTTACTCTCCCAATTACAATTACAAGCCCATCTATCAATCTTGAACAATTTCACTCAAAATCATCTCTTTTCTCTCCATCTTTCCAATAATATTAATTCATTTCACCCTGCTCTTTGTGTGTGTGTGTGTACGTGTGTGTCTGCATTTGTTGGCACCTCTCTGATCTCTGTGAAGATCAGCTCAGAGTTGGCAAAGTAAATAGGACTGGAACAGGAGAGTACCGTCACGCCAGGAACTTGCTTTGCCTGTTAAAAACACACACATACACACATTTAATAAATTACATGCTCAAAATTTAAAAACAAAAAAATGAATTTAATTTTGAGCATCTCTATGTGATAACTTAGCACAATAGTGACACCCCAGACAGAGGGTCATTATTTGCAACAGCAATCTGGTTCACTTACAGTAACTGACATTAGACATAAAACAAGTGCTGTGCTGCCTTGTGCTTGCAGATCATAGTAGATCGAGAAAAACGGTCACGCTCATCAATATGTATCAATTCTGTTTGTTATTAACAAAAAACACAGAACTTAGACTCTAAAACTACCACCTATGAGCCATCTAGTACAGTATATATCAGAATATGTCATTTTGAAGGAAATGTTAAAGGAAGAATTTCTTTTTTTTATTTCATATTTTACCATGAAGATTCACAGACTATAGTGATGAATTCATTATAAAATGAGTCTAACAATAAGATCCTTTTTTTTGTAAAGACTCCATCCTTTTGCTTGTTATTGTACTTCCCTTGTCTTTTTCTCATTTATTTTGGTATGTTGATTACAATTTTAATTAAAGAGAGGAAATTTTGACACAAATATTAAAGTAAAAAAACAACAACAATACTGTGATTGGTCCTTTAGTTGCAACTTTTTCTAACAGATGTACTCACTCTTTCCATTTTGCTATAAATTGTATTTTTATTCCTCTACTTCTCAAAGACTACACCATCTTTCATGTTTGTATGAATTTTTTTTATTGTTATGACAATTACTTTATCTTTAACTCTTTTTAGAACTGTGACCTAGATGCTGAGAGACTTCATTTTGAGGTCAAACATTGAGGCAAAATCTCCAAACAAACAAAAAACAAAAGGTAAGAACCTTGTTTTTCTCATCTTGGAGATATTTTATTGTAGCCTAATAATGATAATGGCTTTAGTAAGACTCATTGTCAGCTACTGTTCAATCCAAATTTTTTTCACCTAAGCAAACTGTGCATATGCTATTGAATTAGTGCCAAACCATAAAGGATCTACTGCATCTGGGCAAAACAAAGTTTGGCTGTTTTATGCTCGTGTAACATGGAAGGAACCAGTTTGATAAATGTGGATTTGAAGAGTCTTTCTGTTTTATGAAACTAATCTGCTTCTACAGTGTACGATCAACAAAAGAAAAAAGAAAGAATAGGGTCATGTATACAAAATGAATTAATGATGGGGGACTTACACCATTACGAATGCATAATATGTACTTGACAAATTGCACAAAGGCGAGTTGTGCAGCAACCACTAGTGTAACAGATTGAGGAGAGAATGAAGTGGAGGGAACAGAGAGAGCGAGATGTTGACAGGAATTCACTGATGCTCTGAGCTAGACAGATTGCCTTTGGTGACAGTTTGGTGTTTTGATGTGTGGCAGATGGTGGTTTTTAGCCAGGGATTTATTTTTAGTGTGTTTTGGCTGCGTGACAGTTGCACCGTTCAGAGTGCTTCATTAAGCTTATAAAATACTGACCTTCAGTGGAGAATTTGGTGTTAATTAGTGTTGCTTTACATGTTGAGGATGCAGTGATTTAGTGATTTCCTGCAGTATTTAAAACCCAATTATGTACAGATAATGAAATATTGTCAATCCAAAATCATTTCCAAACTTTTTAAACATAAAACTTTAAGATCTATTTTTATTCTCAAATCCCTTTCCATTAAAAACTGGCACTCATTCAGATCGACATGGATCTACATCTTGCACATCGGTACCCATCCAATGCTCGCCACATTGATTTGCATTTGCATTGCAAATGCTGTGATCCAGTTGAAAGCAGAGTGTGTTTCATGGGCACATCCAAGACAGGCTGTGGAGAATCCATTATTGACTGTGTTTCACACTGATGACAGTTTAGATATGCGCGTCCAGAGCCTGCAGTCAGCTAAGATCATCAGCAATCATTTAAGGTCAGTGTGAGTCAGTCTTTGGCATATTGGAGGCCAATTATGAACCATTAGATTATTAAATTCACACAGTGAAACATCATTTTGTTTAATTATACAGACAGACAGACCATAGATTGTATTTTTCATTTCCATACTACATATTAGTATATTAGTATGAAAGTAGTTATTTGTACCAGTATAACAATAGCATTTTTGTAAAGTTGTATAGTATTTGTACTTGTTTTCAAATTTCAAGTCCAACAGTAACACTGATGGGATAAAATGTTAATAACTTGAGCAACTTCTGTGAATTCAAATTTGAACTCAGCTGCATGTATCTGACAAAGTATTTGAAGAAGTTTGGTAAAAAGTTTTGTAGCTCAGCTGCAGAGAAACATTATGAGAGGAGGGTGGCAACAGAAGAAGTTCATAATGAGCTAGAAGCAAAAAATAGACCATATATGACAGGTGACTTCAAGAAGTGAGTTGAATGTTTTGGACTTGTAACAACTCTGCCATCTTTCCAACTCATTATGATTCAATAATTGTTTAACAAAGTGAGCAACAACTTAATTAAAGGAAAAGTACTACATTTTGGGAAATATGCGTGTTTGCTTTCTTGCTCAGAGTTAGATAAGAAGGTCAATACCACTGTCATGATTGTACAGTTAGTTAGCTTAGCTTAGCATAAAGACTGGAAACACGGGGAAACAGTTAGCCTGGCTCTATCCAAAGGTAACAAAATCACCTACCAACACATCTAAAGCTCACTAATTAACAGGTCATATCTAATTTGTTTAATGTGTACAAAAAACATGTGTTACATGCAGTAAGTAATTCTTGAACTGACATAATTCCTGGACTCTTGTCCTCACCAGAAGCAACGATGTAACATCAGTTTTACTTTTCTGTTTGTGCACAGATTAAACAAATGAGACATGCTAATTGTAAAATTTAGAGATGCTGGTAGGTGGATTTTTTTTAAAACTTTGGACAGAGCCAAGTTAGCTACGTCCCCCTGTTTACAGTCTTCATGCTTAGTTAAGCTATTCGCCTGGTTGCTTTAGCTCCATATTTAGCATACAGACATAAGAGTGGTGGCTGGTGGAGAAGAAGAATAGAAACTCCAAATAAAGCTTTAAGAAAAACAGTCAGAGAAGAGTTCAGATAAAACCTACTGAGTTCTTAATGAGTTACTGACTCAGTTGTTGGTTTGGGCTCATGGAAAGAAATTGCTTCTGTCAACTAATAAAAACTTAAAAAAAGCAGCCTCTTCTTCAGATAAATGAATTGCATCTTCTGGTTGTTTACTATAGTTGTGAAAGTATTTCAACAATTCTATCATGCTCCTAAACCCACTGTGGTAACACAACTTCTAAACCTTGAAGTAACTTTTAATTCAAATCACCCAATCCAGACAAAAGTAACGTCAAGTTAATGAACACAGAACAGAGATGGCAGATGATGACAAAAAAGTCTGAATGTTCAAAGCATTTGGTTGGATTGTGTTTTCTCTTTCATGTAATTTCCTAATTACCTTAGGACTCAACTCAACTCAACCTCGAACCAAACTTTAATCAAACAGGTTTTTCAAAAACTTGTCATGAGAGCTGTGAAACAGATTGAGTTTACCTCAGTGTAGAGTCCCACATCTCTGTAACAGTCTGTACCGGGAATACGACCCAAAACAACAGTGGAGGAGCTGGAAGACAAGGACAAGATGAAAGACGGAAGAGAGACAGAGGGGAATATTAATGAGAGTGCAAGTCTGCCTGGGAGACAAATGAGAGGAGGGAAGGAAATACAAAAGTTTTAAGATCTATGAAAAAAATAAATAAATAAATGAAGACAAGACAAATCAACTCAGTCTTTGCCTCAGTACAATATCATGAAAGAACAACAAAAAGGAACACCCTTGTGTTACCCTCCTGATCTCTTTAAACATGTAAATATACAATATGATCAGACACAATAATGATTAAAGGTCCCAAATGCAGCATTTTACAAACCATCATTAAATTTGTTCTATTGTGTCTCATGTTAGTTTCATGAGTCCCTTTGTATTCCACTGCAAAGATCATTAATATTTTTGTTTTACTTTGTTCCATGTAGCACCAGTAAAATGATATTTAATACTGACTGTTGTGTTCTGTAGATGAATGTGAGTAGAGAGAAGCCAGCGGCCACAGCCAGACCCAGGTCCAGGTTAAAGACCAGAGTGGAAATCAAAGACGTGACCCACACCAGCTGAGGGAAAGATGGGAGGAGAGATGAAAGGTGATCAGGTGGGGATTAGTGCTGTTTGTGACTAGGGCTCTGTGCTATGAGCTTGAAAAATGATAAACTACAATGAAAATTGTGTGTGTGTGTGTGTGTGTGTGTGTGTGGCCCACCAGGTCTAATCTGTCAGACTTCCAGAGCACACACACATCTTTGATCTGAGCCACTATCCCCTGCAGGTTCACAGCGATGATCACTGCCAATACTGCCTGGAACAAACAGTAAAGCATTACTGAACATCGGCTAAGACTTGTGAATCATCTGAACAGTGAGCGTCACCCAGCTGAAGTATGACTTGCATTTCTTAAAACGCCTTCACTGATATTTTAGTGTGTACCAAAGTGCCGGGTTCTGCTTGAGGTTTCTACCCGTTAAAGGGGAGTTTTTCCTTACCGCTGTCGCCAAGTGCTTGCTCATGGGGGTATTGTTGGGTCTCTGTAAATTAAAGAGTATGGTCTTGACCTGCTCTGTGTGAAAAGTGCCCTGAGATGACTTTTGTTGTGATTTGGCGCTATATAAATTGATCGATTGATTGATAAGTTCTATAATTCATAATGGTGGTTTATTTGAAGCCATATTTTCTGAAGAACTGGCAACACAAACAGAATCATCAGTCAGCTGCCCTCCGTCTGTCCAAAGGTGTCCCACAAGGATCTAGCCTGGGCACATTGCTATTTACATTATGTATCAATGATTTGGCATCTGTATGTCGTAACACCTGAATTTGCTCCAAGCACTGGCACCACAATCATGTCTCTTTTGTAGATTGTTTTTCTTCTGTGTTGTGTATCGTGTGACATTAACCTTTTAGAGGCCCAGTGATGCTACTGGTTCTCACTTCATGATTTGTAGATTCGTTTATGACTTTAAAAAGTAAATGTTGGTCACGATTCTTTAACAACTCAACAGTATAAAAAACACAATGATGACACGTTCATGTCTTTGGCATCCATCAGAAAAAATGTGAGGCCTTGTTTAACAGCTTATATGACAAACATAAATGATATTTATTATCACAGATGCACTTTACCTTTGGCAGCTGCTCAAAGAGATGACCGATCTTCAACAAAATGGTTAGAATCACCAAAGCTGATACCAAACCTGCCATCTAAGAAAGTAGATCAAAACACAAAAGAAGAAAAAAGGACCAATGAGGGAAAAAAATGGACAATGAAGAAGAAAAATACCTCTTTAACAATCACAAAGGTGACTTTTGGGTTTAATGGGATACCTGTGATTTGACACCGATACTATCCTGGACCATACTGCGAGAGAAGGAGCAGCTGACAGCGAAGCACTGGAACAATCCTCCTACAGTGTTACACAGACCCAGAGCCAGCAGGTCCTGAGGCAGCAACAGACCACAGGAATTTGAAAAGTTATCATGTTTTTATTTGTTCAGGCTCTAAAATAATATCTTAGGGTTAGGGTAATCTTTCAAAAATATTATTCCAGGGTTTGAAAGGGTTAAATAACTATGGTCTTATTGCTGAGTTTAGAGCTCAATAAGCCAAAAGCCTGAAGGATTTGTTACAAATCTTGAGTATTCCATTAGTTATCTTAAAATACAAAGTTTGGTACTTCACTTTCATCATTCAGTATTTCTTATATTCAGGAGGTCGACTCTGATACATTTTTAGCAAACAGGCACTTACATTCTTTTCACTGCAGTCAATTTGTAGCATTACTCTTCTTAATCAATGGACACTTCACAAGACCTTCACAATGCATGTTTGAGTAGTTCTGCATGGATGTTGTCTAACCAGAGTTTGTTCTCCTTGTTTGTACTAAATTTTCACATGCTACATGTCCTAATTTAACATTTTGCCTCGCTCTACTGGTCTGACTGATAGAAATATCTCTGCAGCAGCTTTCTTTCTATGAAGCTACAAACAGAATTCATCAAAGAACATTTGGTAAGGAATAGTCAGACCCACCTTTAACCATCAAGTTGCTTTGCACCACTTGATCACTGCTGAGAACAGAGCTGTGGCCCTGCATCATTATTTCTGAACTGGATTTGAACAGGCTTATTTAACACGTGTTCTCATCTGCAGAATTCTCTGGACACTACTTTGATCTTGAGGCATTAATATTATGTGACGTCTGTTAACCTCTATCGGTAATCAATAATTACTGCAATAACAGACACACCTCCCCTTATCATTCCCCTGAGTTACAGCGGCATTTTGTTGACACAATGAAGTTCCATTTTATCATGAGTGAGCGATAGATTACAGGAGCAACACTGTAGACATGCCGTTTATTACTGGCAATTCTAGCTGCTGTATGCACTGTATATTACACTAGTAACACTGTAAGAAGGATATTGCCGCATGTAATTTACTGAGAATGTTTTGTTAAAGAACAGTGCTTTGGAGTATCTTGCTCAGGAGAGAAAGTGCCCAACAACATAAGCACAAAAAATAGCCCCTTTACTTTAAAATTGGGTTCATACTGGATTCTGCCTTTACTTCAAGTCTAAGTTTGTACTTTGCTTAAAAAAAACTGTTTTAATGGTTATGTATCTGTACATAACATGGACTTTTCTACATTTTTTTTAGCAATGGTCAAAAAGCAGACCATGCAACAAAAGTTAAAGGAGTTAAAACTGCTGTGAATTTACCTGACTAGAGTTCACACGGTAGCCATGTTTGTGGGCGAACACTGAGCCCATGGCTGAGAGGAAACTGAAGCCAACCAGAGCAGTTGACAGAGCTGGAATGAACAACTCTCTGGCCTGCGAGAGAGACGGAAGGACTGGGGATGATAGACTGGTGAAGAAGAGGAGGAGGAAAGAAAGGTTGAATGACTAATTTATTATTCAAAGGGGAAAAAAGAAATAAACAGTAATGTTCTAAAAAATTATCACCAACCATTTAAACTGAGTGGCTGAATTACTCACACATTACTCACTATTCTACCATGAATAAAGTTACAATAAAAACAATAAAAACACTTACATATGGGTTGAATCCAAAAATCAAACACAATAGTCTTATAGTATCTATAAATTATAGTAAAACATAGCAAATGAAATGACAAGGAAAAATAGACAATGACACAGTTCTACTGACCCACTGGGTATGTGTCCCACCACCTGGACTCTGTGCTGTCCAGCCAGATCCATCTGCACTGACAGGATGGTACCCAGGACAATCTGTGGGAGAAAAACAATGGATGTGACATTTTCTGCACAGAATGTCCAGTTTGGAAAAGAACAACATACAGTTTTCTGCATCTAAATGTCAAATGAGTCAGTCTGTTTGTACACATGCACACGTACACAAACATACACATTATCATGATCAGATAGTGTTGGCCCATTGTTGTGGTTATCTTTTCAGATCCATGATCAACAATTTGGGGTTGATCTTCCCATGTAATACTGTAACTTCAAATAATTGAACAGATAATGACATGAACCCACATAGACATCTAAAATGTTTAAAGAAGACCAATCAGATGCTTCTTTTCCAGTTTGTAGGTGTTTGGTTTTGTGTTCTTTCCATCATCGCATGCATGAAGTTTATTGTCTCTGTTGGCAAGTTTTGCCTCTTTTTTCAGGCTGTGTTTCATTCAGTATCTTAGTTTACCCTTCAAGGGTATAATATGGGTTGAAGGTTGATTTTTTTTATTCATTCATGTTGTTTATGGCATCAGATTACCATTATATAACACATTATAAAAGTCATTTAATTTTTAACTAATAAAAAACAGTTGTTTAAAGGTGCAGTGTGTAGAATTTAGTGGCATCTAGCAGAACAGATTTGGTAGAAATGGAATATAATATTCATAAGTATGTTTTAATTAGTGTATAATCACCTGAAAATAATAATCGTTGTGTTTTTGTTACCTTAGAATGAGCCCTTTATATCCACGTAGGGAGCGGGTCCTGTTCCTTGGAGCCCACCATGTTGCACCACCATGTTTCTACAGTAGCCCAGAATGGACAAACCAAACACTGGCTCTAGAGAATGACGTTCATGTTTTTCGTGGACACCGTATGTTCTCCTACACGCTTGGAAGGGGAAATGGGGGGGCGAGTTTTCAGTTGGTTGCAATCTGCAACCTCACCACTAGATGCCACTAAATCCTATACACTGCACCTTTAAATTTTGTGTAGTTTATTTTTCAAAGTATCAAAGAGTTTTTATATTAATTGAAATTTATATTTACATTTTTGGGTTTTAGTTACAGTTATCTACAGTGATGAACTCTGAAATCCTTATAGTAACTAAAGAACCGACAACAGAAAAAATAAATAATATAATAAAAATAATGTAGATTTAAAAAAATTAAAAAAAAAAAAAACACACCATCAGAAGACAGAATGATGATTAATCAGTGGCCAGGTGCAGAAATGTATTGTATGTAGGGACTCTGGAGATATCAACAGATTTTTATATAATTATGAGTCATTTATCAGCTCGTCACTGTGGCATCTGTCCATCTGGGTGCATCTTATGGGTATGAGTCTAAAGTATGTTTGTGTGTGTGTGTGTGTGTGTGTGTGTGTGTGTGTATCCCTCACCAGTATAAGTTCCCATGGTATAGCGACAGGCAGCTTGTTCTTAAAGTGCTCATTCAGCATCTTGCCTCCGATGAGTATCACCATAGAAACCGTGGAGACTGACAGAGTTCCTGGTACAGCACTGGTCACTCCATACAGAACATCCTTTAAAGTCTGGAAGAAGACACACATGCGCGCAAACACACATGCACACACATTTTACATGTCCTTTATAAAATGCACCAACAAGTAACTAAAATTTCAACTACCATAAATATTTTTTAATTGACTTTAATACTTTATGTACACTCATTTATAAACTATTAATAGGACATCTTCTATTGCTTTGAGGTCACTTCCCTGTCAGTTATGTTTGGACCATCGTATCTCTAAACCGCTCCAGTGCACATTCGGTTATGGTCCAGTGAAGCCAGAAGAAAACCACCATCAACAAACATCTGACAAGCCACCCTGACACCTTCCAAACTCACCTCCAAATGCTGTCCATGTGGACGTGAATTGAGCTTGAATTCTCCCTCTAAAAAGAACAAACAATCGCTAACATACTGCAGCAATCCCAGCAGTCAGAAAGGGATTTTTTTGCCAAGACAGTTAAATTGGTTGGATCTGCCAGCATAAGCCCAGCTTTGCATTCAATAATCTCACAGCACCTCCCATAAAATAATGCAGGAAACATATAGAGATGACGTCTAGATGTCTTCCAGTTTGATCAAACAACCTCAACTCATTATTATCGTCGATTTGCGGTCTGCATGTAGTATGTACAGATGACCCCCCAGGTATCCCAGTTGTAGCCGAGGACAGCGCTGAAGCCACAACAACTTTTCAGGCAGGCGCTCCAGCTCAGATGTTACATACCACAATTCAACTTCCACCGCTAAGGTCCATAACGCCCAATTCTGCTTCTCATTGCCCTTTGATCAACCAAATTCAAAGCATAGATGTTTATAATGCAATAATGATAATAAAGTGCTACTTATACACAAGGAGATGCTCAAGTTTTTTTGCTCTTTATGCAGTTACAGGTCAGGGTCAGCTATTATGTCATACTCTATTTTACTACAACTTTATTTTAAGTATGCTCATTGCTGATAGTCCGCCCCTCTGTTAGCTAGCATCTGTTACTCACACAGATGGCTTCTTTCATCAGGCTTTTGTGAAAAGCTAAAATGTGTTTATGAGGTTTTTGGTCCATATTTTAAGCTAAATTGGTATCTTCTATTGTGGTTTTAACAGATTAAGGACTCAAACAATCTCTTGTTAGCATTCAAAAACAATTAATACCCAATAAATTGTGGGAGCTATAAATGTTGAGCCAACCAAATGTTTATCCTTGTGAACTGATGCCAAAATTCTACCATCCAGTACAGTATTAGATATCCATTTAGCTTAAAGAATATGGACAGAAAGTAGCTTTCCAGATGAATTAAACCCCTTTAAGAAAACTCCAGAAGCCGAAGGAACAGAGTCTAGCTAAGAGAGGACTCTTTTTTTCTTGAACCTTGAGGTCAGCCACATAACAACCCTTATGAGAGCTTGTATGGCTTCAAAGTCTTGCCCAAGGACACTTTTGCAATGTGAAATCTTGCTTACATGAGTGCGTGTGTGTGTGTGTGTGTGCGTGTGTGTGTGTATGTGTGTGTGTGTGTGTGTGTGTGTGTGTGTGTGTGGTACTACAGTGTTTCAACTGACCCAAGCTGAAGCCAGCAGTCCGGTGTGTCTCTGTGCAGGTATTCCTGTCATCAGTGGCAGCTGAAGGGCGATCACATGCAGGCCTGCTGCTGTGGTGTAGCCTCTAATAAGAGGATCAGACAACCAGCGACACACACCACCACCACGCAGCAGGTACAGCAGGAGCTGAGGGAACACACACACACACACGCATACAATTTCAATTCACATATTTTTGGCATGTGTATGGTTGATAGTGTATTTTCATAATCTACATGACTTAAAAGACCTGTCATACTTTTATAACATAATGTGTTGCAGTTGACTTTTTGCTGTAACTGATCCTGATTCTAGTATGGTGTGTGTATCCAAAGCCTGATGTATCTTATTCCTCTGTGCTGTAGAGCTCCATTGCTCCAAAAACTATTAAAAACACATCAATGAGCCACATTGTTGCACTGGGTGATATTCATGTGACTTAGTACTACATGGTTTGTTGTAAATAACTTGAGTATAAAGTCAAGACGTAGTGGTAGCACAACAATCTAGTAAAGCTCTGTAAACTGAACTGCATTCCCACACATGTGCAGTGGCATCTGCCTTACACAGAACTACTCTCTGGAGACTGAAAACTTGATTGCCATTATTAGTTTTTGGAGCCATTTTCAAACAAACTGACATGCCCAAACTCTTTGCGGTGAAGGCACATGTCACTCATTGATGTGTTATCAGTTAGTTATTTATGTTAATAGTTTTTGGATAACAACAGAGGTCTACAGCACATAGGAATACACACACAATACTTGTAAGTAGGATGAGTTAATTGTTGGTTTGGCTCTGAGTTGTTGACAATAACAGAAATATAGAAAATAATTAGCCATATCCTTTAACCTGCTTGTCAATATGATTTTCTACAGTTACCAGAGGGCCTTTTACTGGGTATAACACTATTGGAATCAGATGCAAGTTTTATATGTGGGAAAGTGAGCAATGACTAAAGAGTGAGTTCTTCAAGTTGAGAAAAAGTGAAAATCCAACAGATGTGGCTGTTTTCCACTCTGGTCCATTGATGCCACTGTTGCTGTAGAAATTGGTATCTCTTGTGTGTCTCGCTGTATAGTTGTTGAACATATATGAAAAATGCTGCCTCTTTGATTCTGAGAGACTGACAAAAAACAGGGCAACTGATATTTACATGGTAACACATGGCAACATATTTGCCTGCCACTACAGAGAGGGTTAAATGTAAGAAGTGAGTTGGGGATCATTCACGTCTCTCTGCACCTGTGACACCAACTGATTGGTCAGGGGAACCATGTAGAGGGTTGGGGTGCGTAAAACCTCTGATAAATTCCAGAGGAATAAAAAATATACCAAACAACAACATGGACATCACAAATACCTATGGTTCCCCACAATTTAAAACATTTTAGGGCAGATATTTTCTGTAATATTTAAGAAGGGTAAAGAAGCAACAATGCCGTTTGACTGTTATAGAGAACACAACATGTTGTGTATCCACAACAATAGAGATACAATGATGAAAACAAATGAGATATTTAAGTGGATGTCTACTGGGAAATTCTCTTCTCCTGCTCATCTCTATAATAGGGTCAGAGGTCAGAGGTCAGTTGCACAGCGGTGAGTGTGTGCCTGTGCATACTATTTAGCCATGTATTGTCTATTGTGTGTGTGTGTGTACCTGTATGAGGCCACAAAGGAAGGTGAGCTGTACAGCCACATTCACTTTGGCTGCTTCCACATCAGGCTGACTCTCTTCAGTGCCGTTGCTTAGCAACTCCACATTAGCTGTCACAGACCCAATCATGATGGCCAGGACGGCAAAAGTTCCTGTCACACGAAAACAGACAAACAGTAAAGAAACTCTTTACTACAGCGTTGGGTTTAAGAGTATTTGGTAATCACACAGTAATTGTGGAAACTGAGTTACACTTTAATCAATATTGCTTAAGTTTAAGTTTAAAGATTATGATAGAACAACTGTATTTTTTGCAACTAATTTTGACTGGTGTGGAAAAGATATTTTGTGCCAATATTAAACAATAATCTTCAGTAACACATTTCCAGAGGTGCCGATAAGCAAGGCTCTGAACCTGGGGAAGACTCTACACTGGATAGTTTCTAGATATGGACAACATTTGATAGTCACCGATGGAGAGGTGTCTGGAAGTGCCGAATATGAAGTAGATGATCAGAGGATAGAGAGAAGTGTACAGACCAAACACTGGAGGAACTCCTGCCAACATGGCGTTGGCCATACCTGCGAAAAAAAAGGAGAAGTGGAGATGAAAATCCTGCATCTTTAAAAGCTCAATGCTTCAGAAATGGCAATGCATTTTTTAAAACTCATCAGAGAATTTTCAGGGGATTTCAGGGTCTCTGCACTCATGAAACATTCTGTACTTTCAAAGGACCACAGACACCTTGAGGTCAAGTTGTACAAGTTTTTCCGATGGTGTGACAGGAGCGATATGCTGTTCAGTGATTTGGGCCTCATTTATTTATAAAGAACTGCCAAATAAAGGAAAAAGGTAGAAGAAGGAAGAGAGGAATACAAAGTAGGCTACATGGCAAGCAAATGCTTCAGTAGACTTGTATTCTTTAGGAAAACAAGACAGTTAACATGCTTTGGGTGATAAATGACAGTAGTCGTCCATCGTTTTAGTACAGAATGTAAACCGTGGTTTGTACATTGTTAAAGCCCCCATCTTTGCATGTATTTATCCATGCATAGAAGCATGTACGATATATCATATATGATTGCATTCTTGACTTGCAGTTATAGGTGTTACGGTCCTGGAAACAATACTTGCTTGCACCATTTGTTCAGAATGTCTCTGTCATGTTGAGTAAAAAAGATTTCACATATGTTTGTCATGTTTCTGCTTTAAACCTGTCTCTTGGAAATCGTAATCCAAACCTCAAAGAAATTTAAAGGTTACATTGAAAAAAAAAATTCTTCAGACATCATCAATATACCAAATTATGTGAGGAAAATGATAAGAAGAGGTCAAAGGTACGTGATGCTATTCAGGCAGCTTGTAGTTGTTTAAAACATATAAAAACACTTTATGTGATCAATATGTGATTGTTTTCTGTTGCTGCATCCTCACCCTGCGGCAGATGCATGATCCCAACGCTGACTCCAGACACCAAGTCTCTGATGGCGTTTTCTTTGATGGAGTAACGAGGCAGCCATGACAGGACAGGAACAAAGCCCAGCAGAAAGTTCTTCAACCTTGGACCAGAACACCTGGAGGAACACACACACACACACACACACATAGAGGCTTTATGGTCATAAGGCTTCAGATAAAGGACCTAAATCATCTGTTAGCCCTGAAGCATGGTTGAGGGCCCAAACTGACATTCAGCAAGGCCGAAAACAAAACCTATCTTTTGACTCACCAACATTGTGCCTTCACCCTCTCCAACAACGACAGAGACTTCTTTTCTACCCGCTGCCCAAGGACATCCAGCTGTGCTTCGTCCAAGGAGACAGCAAGATAAGACTGCCTGTAGTGAGGAAGGCCATTTCGGTCAATGGTGTCCATCTAAAATCAGTCTAAATGATTACTGGCAGTACAGTCAACTTTCACTTTGTTCTTGTTGCAATACAGGGTGTCAG
The DNA here is from genome assembly GCF_910596095.1 of Thunnus maccoyii. Classification (NCBI taxonomy): domain Eukaryota; kingdom Metazoa; phylum Chordata; class Actinopteri; order Scombriformes; family Scombridae; genus Thunnus; species Thunnus maccoyii. Next base: position 11,253,382 of record NC_056536.1, on the reverse strand, counting down.
TTTAATGTGTCTCGTGCACTTTTCTTAAGGTGTAAAATGTGTGAATGAAGTTACATGACAAAGTAGAAGAAGAGTAGTAGTGAATGTACAGATAAACAAGTGAGTCAGAGAGCGAGGCTGACCTATTCTGAATCAGCACGAGGCCGCACGAGTACAAAGAGTTCACATGCGAAAGCGAGAGTGCGAGGGTAAAGCGCACAGACACAGACTCACACGCAGCCCCCTAAAATCACACGTGAGTCGGGGAAGGTGGAGAACAGCCTTGAACTCTGCACATTACAGCGAGTTTACAGCCCCCTTTCTCCTCCCCTTCACCCCCCCCATTCAGTACCTCTGAATGCCTCTATTATCACAGCTCAGCTTTCAGAGACTCATGGTCTGAATGTGTGTGTATGTGTGTGACTGTGAAAGAGGGAGACAGAGAGAAAGTAACAGAGAGAGAGCAAATGAGAATTTAATTTATTTCTATCTCTAATTTAATCTATTTGAACGTATTCCACTTTGTATAATGGATCATTTTTGACAAGAAGATTTATTGAAATTGACATGCGAGAATGAAGAATGAGAAGCACATGTAGATAGAAACTGTGCGAAACACAAAAAGTGCCTGAAGAGAAACTGTTATAGAAACTGTCTTTACAGAAACTCAAAATGAATATGAAGTGGTTTTTATTGTCCTTTTAATCGCACCACAAAAGAGAAAAAAGCCAGGGCTCTAGATCATTAAAAAATAAAATATGCACTCTACAGAAAATTGAAGGTAAAGATGTCAAAGAAACATGTTTCAAAACTTGATACACACTGATTTAATAGGATGCCCAGGATGTCTCATTTGTTCATACATAGAAACATCTCAGGTTATTTAACAATGACAAAAAATGTTACATGTAGCACTAATAAAACAAAATAATATATTTGAGAAAAGCAGATTGGTGTCCTGTGAAAAGGAAAATACTGTCCACGCATCCTTCAGTAGTGTATCTGTCTCAAAAGCAGCATGAGGTTTCGGATGCGTTCAGCACGGCAGCGAGGCGACTGGTGCAGCGGCAGCTCGAAGAAAGAGAAGGTGAAGCTCCGGGAGAAACTGAGGTTGGTGACCGGACGCAGTGGCGGGAGACGGGGAGGACGAGGCACCCGGCGCTGGGGCAACACCCTCCGTCTCGCCCGCAATTCTCTTCCCCCTCCACCTGCAGAGACAGAGAGGGACAGACATGGATAAAGTGAGAGAAGATGTTTTGATAGGAAGATCAAACATATTTTTTAAAAAAGAGTAAACTGACCACATAAGTGGACCTTTAGTTAAGATTTTGTGTGGTCTGTTATAGGCTCATTTTGGGGACAAATTTCAGACTCAAGACCAGTTAATTGGGGACGGCTTGTCCAATTTGGGTCCCCTCTTGGGAGGAAGCTGATTTTTGGGTCAGTGGTTAAGGTTAGGGTAACGTTAGGGTAAGGATTAGGGTTAGGGTTAAGATAAGTCTGTAGAAGAATGAACCCTCACTTACAACGAAAGCATTAAAAGGACTGGCCTACATTTTCACACACAGCTTTAAAGGCCTATGCCCATGACCCACCCACACAGGTGTTTTCACTTATTTTGCCTGATTAGACTTCCTCTCAGGACTGGGCATGCAGATTGTGCTTCACTGACGCCCCCTTACTCATCTTACAAATCATACCTATATCATCTTCATAATAAACCGCTCACACTGCAAACATTTTGATGTGTAATGGTAGAAAGAGAACAGGTGTAAATAATAATCTCAAAAGCACAGGTGTTACTAATTACATTAACAATAACTCTGTTATAGTAAAGCGTCCCATTTGCATTTAAAAGTTATTTTGATTGCATGGTAACATTGTGTCTTTCAATTAACATTTGGGCACCCAAAACTAAATATTATAAAATTACTGTGAAGTTTAATTAGTATGTATTATCTTCATGTGGACCTGAACACACTTCTTTTAAAACTAATATTAGATAAGGGATAAAAAAATGGCATTGAAATGCATGTTTTAACTCATTTTACTTAAATAATTTGTTTTTCCATTGTCAGCTATTAATAGGTAATATGCTGTCAATAAATTATCAATAAACATGAATGTGTGTGTCAATCAATGAACATGAATATGACAGACTCAACCATACCTGAACTGTCCTGAGGGACTGTCACGGGTGGGGATGGAACTTGAGAGTTAAAACTTGAGGCATCTTCATCTTCGTTCTGTCTTCCACGATAGGGGGTAGAGGGCGTGGGCTGAGGAGCAGGAGGAAGTGGAGGTGGAGGTTGAGGGGGTCGTGGAGGAGGAGGTGGGGGGATTGAGGTAAAGGAGGATTCAGAGAGAGCCAGGCCTCCCCAAGGTGTCATGCTGGTGTCTGAGAGGATGGAGGGCCCTGGATGAGGGTGAGAGGAGGAGGAAGATGTCTGCTGCTGGCTGTGTTTACGGCGATTGTCCTGGTGGCGACGCTGGAGAGCGGGGGAGGAGACAGGTGGCTTGGCTTTGGAAGGAAAGGTGAGATATGAGGAAAAAATAAAAAAAGATAAAAGGTAGTGTAATTGGAAAACAACTGTGAAACAAGATACACTGAATCCCTATCAGCTCTGCTGTTCTGTATAACTTAACTGAAGTGATCTTTTCCCACCGTAGGCCTAATCAATAAAGTATCACATTATTAGATTTTGAATTGATAATATTAACTTCAGAAATCACTTTTTTGAACTATAAATGTGGTTGTGCAACTTCTGTTTAGTGTAATTAACTAATCTTGGACTAAGTTTTATGTTTCTGATTGCAAGCACAAAGCAACTTTGGGGCTCAAGTGGCAGCGATGGAAAATGTATTGAAATTTTGAAAATGATGAGCAGTGTCAGTTCATGGTTGTCCAGAAAAAAAATCTCTTAATATAGTATTTTATGTTTTAAAATTGGTGTTCATTTAGCAATATTATCTCAAGCACACCAGAGATTGGGTATATTCTTAATTTCAAGCATTACATAGGCATTATTAAGAAATAAGCATATGTGAATAATCAGGATATTATCATGAAAACTGATTTCATGCAGAGTGTAAAATAAATCAGTAAATGGCATGAGGTGTCCTGCAGTACATCAATACTTCTTATTTTCATTTGTTTAAAGAATGATGAATATGCTTGTAGTTCTTGAAGGTTAATTATTTGTTTTTATCACTTATCTTTCAGCATAGAGAGGTGAGTGGGTCATGAGTGGATCACCTGTTGTTTTACTCCCAGATGAACCAATGAGAGGCAGCCGTTCACGTGACATCACCAAGCCAGTAGCCTGGGAGCAGAAAGTATGGTATGGCTATTACACAACTGACATGACCTTCAGACTTTGCCTCTATCATCATACAGGAACAGTTCATACACACTGCAATACAAATATGCATTTATTATGAATGACAATGTGTGTTTTAGCTGGTGCTTCTTTATCATCAACCATGTGAGCATCAGGGATGTGCAGAGAGCTCAGTATTTGTATTTGTATCTATATTTGTTGAGGCAGCAAAATTATTTGTATTTGTATTCGAATTGGAGTGGAGAGAGGCTTAAAAATCTTGTTTTTGTTCTTATCACACTTTTAATTTTAGAAAATGTGTTACAATAAGTGTTCATAAATAAACTAACTTACAAAGGAGGTTCCCACACCAGGACTCAAACTGGAGTCTCCCAGATCATAGATGACTGCGCTGACTACTGAGCTAAAATTTTACTCATTGCCTCATTACAGACAGACCTCTACCTATTTATACACCCATAATACAAAGACAGCACACGGAGAAGGGAAGGGTAATGAGAAGGGAAGAACTTCAAAGGCGGTCATTGCTTTACAGTTTCATTTATTGCCTATATTTTACAACCTAACTTTGTGGAAAGGAGAAGGGGAACAACAGGTTATGGAGAATCCCTTGGGAGCACTTTGTGTGTGTCAGTAGCTCAGCTTTATCTCTGGGGAACACCCACAACTCCGGGAGTGATGTCCAAATTATGAAATATACATCATGTAGCAGGTGGATGTGACTCATCTCGTTGAGACCTGCTGATAGACGTAACAGCAGAGCAGAGGAGAGAGACTGAGATAGAGATAGTGAGATAGTGATATAACCGACCTGTGTGCTTCTATTTGACATGGTTTTTTTCTTCCCGAAAACAAATAATTTTTAAAATATTTGTACGACATAAATATTTGTGAAAAATCCACTATTTGTGCTTTGCTTAATAATGTATTTGTATTCGGGCACACCCCTAGTGAGCATGTTGGCATGCTGACATTAGCATTTTTCTACGTGCACCCTTGTGCCTAAGTACAGCCTCACAAAGTCGTCAGCATAGCTACAGACTCCTAGTCTTGTTTTTTCAACTTAAATGTTGTAAAGAAATCCTGGATCCGCACTGAAACATTATCACTTGTTTTTTTTTTTACCCATGACCCAACTTCCTACCAAATATTATTCAACTCTGATAAGTTTTTGAGACAACCAGATAACAAAGATGTAGGACTGAAAAATCTAGTTAGATAACAATTAGTGCTGGGACCAAAGCAAAGCAAATACAAGGAGGTGTGTAAAACTTTAAATAAACAATTAACTTTAATTTTAAAAAAATGTATTAGAACAAAAAGAAGATATATAACAGAATGTAGACACAAATTCAAATTATTCAAATATTTCACCAGGTGTACGCTCATGATGAACTTTATAGTCTCAGCAATCCCTCTATGTTTTCAGTCGGGTTTCAAATGGAACATTTAGTTGTTTTGTTGTGAGGAACGGTCACTGCTGTGTCCTTGCACCAAATGTCCTCATAAAGAGAGAAAGATTTTAAATCCTCTAAACTGAAGGACATCCTCTTGACCTCTTGAATTTGATTAAAAGCTTCAGAGTTGCAGATCAGGGTTGAGGTAACAGACAGAAAAAAAACAGTGAATAGCACATAGTCAGATATTGTGATGGAGAGTTCAGTGAGAGAGTGTGTGTATATACCTCTTTGATGAGTGTAAAATGTCACTTCCTCTGCACTTTGACAGCAACACACTTATTCCTTGTTCTCCTGGGTCAAGCAAAGCATCCCTCACACACAAGAAGATGCAGGCACAATTCCCCTATCGCCACTTCATCGTCATTTAAATCATCATCACTACAGACGTTGATGATTTCTCAAGCTGGCTTCCACAAGTCACCTCTGGTCTCTCCACATGTTGTTTGAAGACTGAAGATGATTCATTAAGTCTTTTTAAAGAACAAAGTCTTCCCTTAAAACATAAAATGTATCCCAGGGACACATGCTGGTCTTGGAAAGCGTCATCCTCTTTGTGTTTCAACTAACACCTCACTCCACCTAAATTTTCTGCCTCATCTCTCCTTTAATTTCTTCCTGTAATCGCCTCTTTCTTTCTAACTCACTCCTGTCTGTCTTTTCCTCTTTCTCTCGTGCAGCCCAACAAACATCGGCAGTGACGGTCAGTGCAGCAGGTGCCTTCTCCGTTTCTATCCCCCCCCTTTCCTCTCTCCTCACCGGCCTCACCTTTACCTTGTCAACACTGGTGCTTTCACTCTCCCTCCACCCTTTACTCTCACCCCTTCTTCCCCTTGTAAGTGATTACACGGGTGCTTTGGCTCTAGCTCTCTCTCCCTCCTTCTCCTTTTCTTTTGAACAAAGTTGATAAGGGTGCTTTATGTTTTCCTCCCTCTTTGCTTTTCTCTTCTGTTTGTGAGTGACAGGGGTAATGAACATAGGAGCTTACATCCTGTCATTTTTCCGTCTTTTCTCCTCTCTTCTCTCTTTCTTCCCCTTCTTTCTTTTTTTCAAGGTGACATTATCTTTCCTTCTCCCTCTTTCTTCCTCCTTTCTCTCTGTTGTGAGTGGCAGGTGGTGAGATGGGTGCCTGACAAAAGGCAATGTGAGACGAGGCTAAAATATTAAAATATTCATGGATACCTGCAGTTGGCCCCTTCATTGGCTCTGACCCCCATGTAGCTCTCCACACACACACACACACACACACACACGCACACACGCACACAGATACTGACAGAAGCACAGGCAGGCATACACGCATCTCATTTACCTGACGTCTTCAGTAACATCAGCGTTTTAGACCATCACACACACACACACACACACAGGGATACAGGTGCTCACTTAATCTGACATCTACATTTAAATTCCAAGCAGGTGACTGTGAATCAACACACTCACTCTAATCTACAGTGTGTGACATTTAACGTGGCTCTGGTGAACATGCTGCTAGCTGTCTCACACACTTTATTCGACACAGTGACATTTGCATACCAGGCTGACACTCACATGCACGCACACACACACACACATAAAGCCAAATATGCAAATTATTGAGCACACAGTCCCATACCAACCTGCCACTTAAGCAGCATTAGCACTTCATATTACAACACATTATCACAACTGTGATAAATTAGCATTTCATAACACATATACACAACATAATCACAGTAGAAGTGGGCACACTTAAACAAATCCTCACCTTCAACCAAAAACACACACTCAAGGTTCACACTCTTGACCTGCTAGTGCATTAAAATTGAATCTTGAGTCACAGTTTTACTGTGTGTAATAACAAACAGTCCTGTTCTGAATATTAATGCAAATTCTATGTCTCAAATGCAAATACTTTCCATACAAATACACACACTTTATACTGCAATGCACGAGTGCCCTCATTAACATAATGTATTTTCCAGCCACTACACATCTAACATGAACTCTTCACCTGCAGACAGCCCTTTGAAGATGCGAGGACTGAACAAAAATGTTTTTGTTGTCAAGGGCAACAGTTCCAGTTGGCCTCCACAAAAACAAGAGCACACATCCATGATGAGGTCAGATCTCTCTACAGCGGTGGCTCCAAAGGTTTTTGGAAAGAAGTAATTGACCTCAACCTAAGTTGCATCTGTTATTAGAAGGTCGATTAGAGTGACTTTTCCTTCTCAGAGTGTCATTTGAATAAATTTAGAGGATAAAATGTTTAACATAACTTATAATTTTGTGTAGCAGAAATATGTTTTCTTTTTTATTTACTCATGACTCTCCCATTGGGAACATCTCTTCTACAAGATTAGTCAGGTCTCCTCAGGGATTCTTCCCACTCTGCAGGGCTTGATCAATCTCTAAACAACTCCTGCAGAGATTGTGGCACTCACTTGCAATGGTTTGTATACATATTTTATTTTTCATATCATCATGTGTTGTCTACCAGGTTCAAGCCTGTCATGATGGTAGAAAAGGCAGCTTGTCTCTAGAACAATAATCTGGATTTAAGTACCTCGCACACTGGCAGCTCATGTTTGGGTCCACAAATCTCCCAAAAACATTATTGTTTATGGATTTTGCTGCATGGAGACGTTTGGTGGAAGGTGTCTTACATGTGGCCTTGTGCTTGCCAAACACGGGGTCCCATGGCTCTCCTCCAGTATGAGGCTCTTTCCTGGCTGGCTGACATCTAACATACTGTATTAAAAATAACTCCTGTCATTTCAGCCATCTTTATGCAGTGTGGTGCTATTCCCTGGAGGAGGCCACAGATGGCACAAACACATCAGAGATTGTTTTAATATTCTCCTCAAATAGCCATAAGAACATTTTTAATTTTTCCTTGATGAGCACCAAATGCTTTTGGTGCTTTGTTACAGGCAGGAATTGATCCCTGCACACATTTTCAAATTTATGTTTAGTTTTTTCAAGTTAGCAGAAATGAATGATAGACTTAAGTTTTCATAAAAGACAAACTTTAATCAATCTAAAACTCCACCAGAGAAATTAAACACAGATTTGTTTGACTTTCTACTTTTGTTTTTGTTTTATAATTTAATCTTAGGCCACATAGGTCATCATTGTCCTATATAACTGCAACCAAAAACAACAAGAAGGTGAGATAATAATTTAACTTTATTAAAAATGTACTTAAAAATTTCTGATGTAAAATTAATTTAATATCAACACATGCAGCTGCAATTAATGAATTTTACTGAAAAATTCACATATATTTGCCAAAACTGTGTCCATTGAGAAAGTGATTGTTTGGACCGCTTCTATGTTTTGATTCCACTTATGTTGACTTTTCTTGTAAAGTCACTTTAACTCTGTGATTCACCTTTTCCTTCTCTCTTCTGTCTTCATCTCTTCATCCATCTCTGTATTTCTGACTCGTAGCAGCTGGAAGCCTTGACCGCAGACGAGCACCCATCCCGTCTCTTCTCTCTTCTTCCTACTCTCACAGGAAGTCTTAAAACTCCTCTCTGCTTTTCCCCCGCTGTCACTCTCTGTTTGATTTCTACACTCAGAGGCTGTCTCTTCTGCCTTCTCATCAATCATCTTACAAATTAGGTCATCTGTCTTGCTCGCTGCTTCAACCGGTTCTCCCCCCTCATCAGCTATTTGTTTGTTACTGAACCTCACACCTGTCTTACCCATCATCTCTAATCCCGACTGACTGCCTCTCCCTGCCCAAACTGTAATATCCTGCTCAGGCTCAAACCATGTCTTCCTCTTTTCATCTCCCTCCATCACCTGACCCTCCCACACAGCGAGTCCTGCAGCATCTGCAACGTGGGAGTACAGCGCCCCCCTGTGGCTGATCCCGGTACTGCAGATACTCCACAAGCAAACCCTCTGATCTGGGGAAGTGGAGACCATGAGTCCCGGGCTCAGGAGCTTCAAGGCGGTCAGAGGGGCAGCATGGGCCAACGGGATGTGGGACTGGGTGTGGAGATGAAGATAAAGATGGTTTTGGGGTTGTGTTTGTGGAGAAATCTGCGAAAGCCCACTGCTGCCCCCAGTGTTGTCATCTTCTGGGTACTGCACCCTAATCGTGGACACTGTCAGCTGCCCATCATCCCCTCCGCTAGCAACAGTTACCAGGCAACCGCCCCCTTGTTGTCCCAGTTTCTCTGCCCAAACAGCCAGTGAGTTAACGCCACTCTGGTGGGTGGGAATGTCGAAGCAGGGGATTGGTGGAGTATCGGTTGATAAGGAAGAAGCTGCAGTCAGATCCCACACTGCAATTTTCCCGTCTGTTGCAGCACTGAAAAGCAGCTTATACCTGAGAAAGAAAGGAAACATTATTGGACATGAGAGATTGTGTTCTCCATGTTTTCCTGTTGGAAACTAAAACTTAAACTTAAATATTCTGAGCTCTCTTTATATTATATTCCACAGTTTCATCTGCCAGTCACAACTCTTTGCTGTAGTGTGCTTTACAATGAGACCAGGGTTATGAACAGCAACCTTTTTGTTTTAGGTTCATTATTTTAGGGCTTGTACACAAAAAAAGTATTATCAATTAATATTAATAATTAATTATTGCTCACCGGTTGCCTTTTCCATCCTCCAGGCTGCAGGTGGTGACACTGAGCACACAGCGCTGGTGGTAAAAGGTCTCCCACAACAAATCAATTTGACGTTTAACTTCACTGACTGAGAACAATCTGGAGAAGACAGTAATGCTACACATGAAGGACAGTACATATCTAAAGCCACATTCAAGTTATACACACATTTCAACTTTCTCTTACATTCAGTAACAATCATCATCATCACTACCACTTTATGAAGAAAACACTCATTTGAGAGCATTAACACAGTAGGAAGACATTCTGTTTTTACATGGCTGCAGGTCTCTCTCCAGCTCCTGAGAACAAGTTTTAGATGTGTGGAAAACTTTTCATTTTTATATGACAGACACTGACCTGACAGCCCCGTCGCTACAGGCCAGAGCCAGAAGAACACAGTCTGTCTTCTCATCCACCACTGCTATAGACATGTACCTGAAAACACACAGGCACAACGTGTGAGCCTGGGTCAGAGGAAGATTTAAAGGGGGAAAGCAGGGGGTGCATTCAGCTTCAATTAGAAAAAACTGAAAAGATATGTTTGAGAATATATTCTTTTCTTGATGAAGATGGATGCTAGAGTGAAGGACAGAGATTACTAATAAGATGTTAGGTATAGATAAAGAAGTCCATCTTTTTATGGGTGAAATTCCCTTTATACTGTACATGTGCAGAAAATAAGCCTGGGTGATGGGATGACACAGCATCTTTTTCATGTCTGCTCATGTCTCCTCCATTGCAACCATTAACTTGCCTCGTTTCAGGGTCCATTTTCACCGTCTTGTGTCGGTTGCGCCTTCTCTCCCACTGTTCATCCAATCGGTGACTGGCCACCTGGATCACCTGGCAGGAAGGAGCCAGTCTCTGGCTGTCGTAGCCGATCACCAGCCGGTAACACTGCATTTGAGCGCGGCCGCCGGCTGAGACGAGCAGGGCAGAGAGAGACTGTGATTGGCTTTCACGCGTTACCACCGTCACTGTCCGGACGCTTGAGATGTGGTCGGTAATAACTGAGAGAACTTTGACGCTGCTGGAGTTGGGCTGTACTGCCAGGACAGTTAAGCTAGTGTCCTCTCCGCCTGTCACCACTATCTCCCATTGCCCCGCCTCTCTCTGCAACCCCCTTACTTCATCTTTTCCCTCAGTTCCACTCGTATTTTCAGTCGTCCTTGTTTGAATCTCATTAATTCCCCTTATCCTCCCCAGCCTGCATACACACCCAATCCCCCTCCCATGGACACCCTCTCTCAGAACCCACCCTCCAGTCCTTCCTGCCCTCCCAGCCCAGCTTGGTGCCTCTCCAGGTGGTTGGGAAGCCAGGACAGCCCCCTGCCTGATAAAGACAAAAGCCCCATATCCGGGCCAAACCCCTTTCTGGGACGGCCAGAGACTCCAAGAGCGATGGCCCCCACCGCAAGAAACCGCTAACAGTCTCTCCTGCTTCACCGGGTCCCAAACCACAAATTGGACTGCATGGAAGCCGAGGATGACGAACCTGGCTTCTCTTCCCTTGTTTTCCATCTGTTCTTCTTCGTCTCTAAAGCTTTCCTCTACGGCAACTTCCAGCTTTTCTGTCGAATGTTGTTGCTTTGTTTTATATTGGTTCTCACATTCATCTCTAACCTCCTCCTCCTCCTCCTCCTCCTCCTCTTCTTCCTCCTCAAGGATTTCAGGTTTCAGAATCAAAACCCTCTCCAGCCACTCCATCCCCTTACAGGCCCGCTGGACTCTTAGAACCTCAAGCTGAAGGCCATCACTGTTCTCTGCAGTCCTTTCATTGCTTTTTTTTCTACTTTCTTCAAGTTTTTCTGGTGGTGTTGGACGCACTCTGAAGACCCTCACGCAGCCGTCCCTCCCTGTGCTGTAGAGCAGTCCCTGGTATTCATACACTGAGGTTACACCTTGTTTTCCGTGCACCCCAAACAGACAGCTCAGTGGCTGCAGCGTTAGGTCATCATCAGTTTGTTTCAGCAAACCTTCATCTTCCCTCTTTTGCTCAGATTTTCCTCCTTCCTGAAACAAAAGCAGGGATCCTCTCCTGTCCCCGCACACCCACAGCGACCCATGGAGGCACACTGAAGCCGTCAGCCAGCGTTTGGCGCAGGGGGGAAGGAGGAAAGAAGGAAGAGAATTTACACTTAGTGACAGAGAACAGTTTTCATTTAATTTCACCTCTATACACCAGCGATAGACAAGTCCTTCAGCACCTGATGCTAGCAAATACATGTGTTTTCCTTCCTCTTCCCAAATAAGACTGTGAATCTTCCCTGATCCAGCTGTCAGAAGGATTCCAGACTGAGGATGAGAGATGGGGAAGACCTGTATGGACCCCCTGAGGTTACCAACAGCACACAAACTAGCTTTAGCTGTTGAGTCTTTCACACCGACGGTTACTGTTTCCATCACACAATAGGACTGAAACTCAGGAGTCCCTTGCCACACCATCTCCCACTGCCCGTCACTGTATTGATAAACTATCCCTTGATCAGTGCAAACCACAAACTTACACTGGCTCCAGCTTGTGTTTTTATCCTCTTCTTCTGCTATACAAACCACTTTAGGCATACCTTGACCCGTAAATTTCAGGTCATTTAGCTTCTCTGTCACTGTGTCCTCCATCTTCTCCTTCCTCTCCTCACTCTCATCCACCTTCCACAACCTCACCCCTCCATCCGCTCCCCCTGTAGCCACCCATCTCTCTCGGGTTGCTTCGTCTCCTGTTCCCTCACTGATCGCCAGTGCACGAACCCCCCCTGCTCGATGTCCCTTCAGTGTGCGAACCACCGTCCCACCTCTAGCCCAGTCCCAAACTAAACAGGCCCCGTCTTCCCCAGCGCTGAACACTTTCCCTGGGGAGAGACGCACAGAGAATACCCTTGCCTGGTGTCCATATAGGACCCGTAAACAAGCCGGATTCAAGTCCCCACATTCCCCCTCGGGGCCCCCTAAAGCACCAACACCCCACACCCTTACGCTGCGGTCATCAGAGGCTGAAGCCAGCCATCCTTTCTCCTGGAGGTAGGAGATGTTGAAGATGACCCCGCTGTGCCCCAGCAGACGCCTTTCAACTGGAGCTTTTTGGTCAGAATTGTTATTTTCTCCTCCTCTTCCTCCTCCAGGCTTCCAGACAACAAGCTGGTTGAAGACAGTCCCTCCTACTAAGACAGTGTCCGCCCAAGATTCATGTACCAGTAGCAGGGCAGAGTATAGCAGACACCCCTCCACACAGGAGCGCTGAACCAGGACATTTCCTGTACTGATGTCCAGGAGAAGAGCACTATTGTGGGCTACAGCCACACAGAGAAGTGATTGTTTGTCTCCAGAGAGCCAGCGGACATCCAGGGCCCAGTCCTGTAGCTCCATGAGGGGACCCAGGATCTCAAAGCGCAGATGCTCCCCATCATGGAGCCTCACCAGCCTTACAGCCTTGCCTCCAAACACTGCTAGGTCATAGAAGTTGGGCTCTGTTGTGGAACTCAGACCTGGAAATTGACAGACGAGAGGGGACTTTGTGAATTTATGTGAGCGAACAAAGACAGTAAACAATTTTTAAAATATCCCGTCAATGAAAAAAAAAACTCTCCCTCAACACAACAGAGGAAATTCATTTGAAAAAGTGAAAATCAAACCATCTTTCTTCTTCCCGCAAGATCCTGTGACAGAGCTCTGCAGTTGAAATGCTGACAGGATTCTTGGTCTTATCCCGTGTATTCTGTAGTGTTGGAGCACGCTCAGTGAGGCACAGGATTTAGGGTGAGGCTGGAGACTGTACACTGTCAAGACTGGACCCTCACCTGCCAGGAAAGGATTACACAAGTTAGGTTAAATGTGTGTTGTGCAATCATTTATTAAGTTTACTGTAGTGCTGCCACCCCATATAAAAGGCAGAAGATGTTATTTAACAGTGGAAACTTTTAAAAGGATGTTGAAAAGCAGGTCGGCAGGCAGGAGCATCTGCACAAAAAGGTGATATTTATTAACAAAAATATTAATGAAACAGAGGCAAAAATGAACCCTGGGAAATTCAAAAAATAACTTAAGTCAAACCAAACAAACAAAAAAAAATCTGCAGCCTCACAGCAAGCTGCCACCTACTCCCTTCACTACTCCCTCTGATATTTTAACTTCTCAGCCTCACCTAACTTGGGTATGGGGTGTAGTATGGGGGTGAGCCACACAGATACTAGGAGCATACAAAACACCACACAATTATAAACACTGGATTTTTCTGTTACTGCTGACAATCACAATCTGCTAAAAGCATACAAATAGTTCATAAGTGCACCAAGTTAAACCAAATGTAATTTACTACAGAACAGTCTTACCTATCTTCCCACATCCTAACACATCTACCACCAACAACACAGGCAGAACAACTGGATAATAATAAACAAAGATAAACCACACAAATCATCCAATGTATTCCCTTATTAAAAAGCCCCAACTGACAAATTAACAGAAACACTGACTGAAAATAATGACCATTTGTCACACAAAATAATGATAATATCAGGGAAAAGGGCCTAGAGAAAAGAGAGAGGAGCAGCCTTTTCACATTTACATTCACACTAAAACGTGTAAAAAAGCAAAATAGTAGTGACTTTGAGTATATCGTGGCTCATAATGTGTTAAATCAGTATTGGCCAATATGGAGAGGAAAACTGATTTCTTTGTGTCAATGAACAACAGTATCAGTGCATCACTGAATTAATTGCTTGTGTGTTGATAGTCTGAACACTGCTGCCTACCTGACAGCAGAAATGCATCCTGAAGGAACTCCAGAGCTGTGACTGGAGCTACCAGGGCTGCTGTCTCCATCTCTTAATGACCTGTGACTTTTTCAGTGAGGACACATCATCAATGGTGCCTGAAAGACATCGAGTGACAGCACACGCTTTTTTACAGATGGCAGAGTCAGAAAAGATGACAAACAGCGAGTATGGTCGGTGGCAGTTTGACTATAAAATATGTTGATGACGGCTGTCACCATTAGCTTTTCACTTAGCCAACACAGCTAACAGCAGGGACACTTCTCATGCTTCTGGGTGGCTACAAACCCAGCAAAGTAACTTTTCAAGGTAAATAACGATTCCATTACATGCTTTACTTACAAAATGCCTCAGAAACCAACCACAGAGATGTGTTTCAAATCTGCATTAAAACATCTTTATTTTTCATCTACGATCCAACATGTAGTCCTCGTGTGTTTCTGCTCTGCCGCGTTTTAACCAATCAGATTACACTGTTGGTTTCCTGGACGCTGATTGGTTAGAAAGAGAAATGAAACACGTGACAGAGCGCCGTTGAGTTGTGCTGCATTTAGGTGTTTTCTGTAAAAACATAGTTTGGCGGGCATGTTTTTACAGATGCATGATAGACTAGTTATTCTATGTTCCTTTCTTCAACTTTCGTTGACACTTATTTAGACAAACAAGTGCATTATTTTTAACCACAGCAACAGAGGCGATCATGCTGTTCCAACACATTCTCTCATTTGCTGAAGTAGCTCGATATACCAAATGCTGCCTTAACTTTGACGTTGTTTCTTAATTTGTTTCAGAAGTTTTTTTTTCTTATTGTACAAAACTCCATTACAAACCTTTTTGGCATATTTCAATAATACAAAACATACATTCACGTTGAAACAGTACAAAAGACAAACAAATGACATAAAAAGAATAAAAAACATGTTCAAGCACGAAGTTAAATTAAGTTAACTAAGAGTAAGGATCCTATTCAAGCAGCATAAATAAATCCAATAGAGAAAAATGTTTCAGGTTGTTTCTGTCTGTCATGCATTGAGGAGATTTTGCAGATAGCTTGAGTCCATTTTTCCATCAGTTGATGTCGGGCTTCACCTTTAAATATTTACATCTATGTATTAAGTGTTTACTCAATAAAATCAAGTTGTTTACCAGAAAATGCAAGTTTTTCTCCTTACTCCAGCTTTAATAATCATCACTTTAAAGGTTGCAGCAATATATCTTTAGATTGAAGCAGTTCTGAAATGAAAGCCAAAATTTCCTTCACTGATTCACACTGGAAGAAAATATGTTCTAGAGTCTCAATATCCCTCTCACAGACAATGTCAATTTGTTTCAGAAGTACGTAGTAGGCTAATTTCAAACAATTTGCGCAGTGGTACAATCTCAGACCATGGGAGCTTCTGAGCAGACCGTGAACGCATCAGGAGGTAAGAGGTTGCGGCTGGCCGTGAAGCAGCGGTCCAGCCAACTTCATAGCTAACTATGCCTGGAAAATGTAAATTTCAAGACTCCTGGCTCTCAAAGGACATTTATAAGGACTGGCTGGTTAAAGACGTCCAGGATATTCACTTCGCCCGATGCAGGGCCTGTTGTAAATCAATCAAACTTCAGACCATGGGCGAGGCTGCTCTCACCAGCCACGCAGGGGGAGCTGGCCACAAAGCAGCGGTCCGCAAGCTGGTGGAAGGTAGCTTCACTTAAAAAAAACAGGTTAAAAAGAAGTAGTTCTTAGTGCATGTAATACTAACCCAGTCGTCGTGGTTTATTCAGGTGGTGTGTGTGTGGGTTGTTTTGTTGTGTGCGCGCGCACGCGCGCGCGTATGTGTAGCCACCACAACAGTGGAGATGTGCCAGTGTTGAAACATCTGTTTCAGAGTTTCAGGTCATCACCTGAAGCTTTTCCTTCTGTTTCATATATTCAATATGTGCATATTTTAGATTTCTATCTGACAACAATAAATACACCCTGCAGTGTAACGTTAGTATAAATCATTTTAAAAAGTTGTGATATATAGTAATGTTTCATGGTTTCACTGAGTTTCTACTTTACATCTTTAGTTGAACATCTGCAGCCTGCTGAAGTGTCCTGATGTTCCTCTTCATATCATCAGCAGTGTTGATAATATGTCATAATTATAACACCGAGCCCTTATTTGTTTATTTATTATTATTTTATCTCAAAATACAATTAATCTACCTATTAATAATAATTAATCAATTAATACTTCAAGTAATTAAGGTATTTTAATGGAAATTCTCATTGGATCAATTTATGGTTTGTCATTCATTAATTAATACCTTAGACAGGTCATAATTTTTCAATTAAGGCAGAATAAATTAATCTAAGTAGCTTCTTTTTTTACAAAATAAAAAGCCTGTTAATCATGTAGGAAACCCTGTAAACCCCTGAATATATCAGAATGCATCAATGTATCCATTAATTAACATTAACACCAAATATGTGGTCACCCTGGATTTTTGGGCCGATACTGGATTTTTGAGCAAAATGCGGTACTGTGTAAAGGTGTTACATGATGTTCATTACTTTTAGTTACTTCTTACATGACTTCTTGTTTTGCTTTTTTTTATAGAAATAAAACCGACTTAGTTCATTTTCGTGTATCAGCGCTCACATTCATCAAATAAAAAAGCTAATTTGCAAAATACTAAGTGTGTTATCAATACTTAGCTGGACGACAGACGCTACAATTACAAACTGAAAGAGTCACAGCACAGAGTAGCAGAGTGAGACGTCTGTCCTCCCTCCTGCTCTCTGTCGTAAACACACGGAGCTGTTAGCGAGCAGCTGCTCTCATGTCTCCCCGGGTCTCGGTGCTTGTTTTCGGCAGAAACTCTCCCGCTCTCTGCCTGCTCTCAGTGTGTCTCTCCAGATAGCAGACCGGTTTCTCTGGTTCTCGTTCTAAGCAGCAGTTGTCCTTTGGCTCATCTCCGTGTCTGTGTGTGCCACAGATCGGTTGTACACAGAGCACGACCCGCTGTCAGCGGCCTGAAGCCCACCATCACTAACTCTTAAATAAGAGGAAAGCTAAATTAAAAGTCTAATGTTAAAGATCAAAGTAAGCAATCTACAGAAACTGAGCATCATTGACAAATATCTTATCTTATAAAATGTCTGGTGTAACTGGTAACACCGATGTTGTCAAGAGTTTATTAATTGGTGAGAATATTTCCTCACCGTGGCATCCCCCTGGCGCTGAGAATTTACTTATTACCTTTAACAGCCCCTAAAGTGTTCACAGAGGCTGCCAGCACTTTATAAGTTTTCTTGGTGTTTACTTCTAGTCCCATAAGTTTTTGGGTTGTGTAATGTTCATTTGTGAAATAAATCCAGAGTTTAGAGTGAAATCAGAGCTCCTCTTTTCCCTTGCCCCCTTCACAAGACGAGACCTGAGATCAGAAAAAGCTACAAAACTGCAATGGTGGAATTTTTAGGGATTAATCCTGCTCAAGGACACTTCAGCAGGGTGGAAACTTAGAGAGCTCGAACTTAAATCCTCCATTTGAAAGATTCTCTACCATCTCACTTTATTAACTTTACTCCCCAAAACACCTGCGGTTAGTCAAACACGAGTCAATCGTTTGTCAAACTATTAAGGAACTCAGTCAGGAAACAAACTGAATAATCCCTGAAATGTTAAAGTGAAAGTGTTTAAGTGTAGGAATTACTATGAATTATTTTGAGTATTGAAAGCTTTTGTTTTCAGCGTGAAACTACTTTAATGGGAGTAAATTTGAAGTTGACTTTGTGGACTTTTCTTATTGCTTAATAACTGATGCTGCAAGGTTCATTGGATACATGCTGTATGTGTTTTGTTGCAGCTGTGTGTGAAGAGGATGTTGTACCTGCGTTCACCAGAAGGAGGCGCTCTCTGCTTATTTTCCTGAAACACATTTACCTGCAGTCCCTCCCTGTGTGTCTGCTTCTCTCTCTCTTTTTCTCTTATTAACAGGCGGTTTCATGATGATAAACGCTGCTGGGCAGATGAATGGCAGCGTGAATCGGGTAAATATTTAAAAGTGGTCGTTTTGGTTTTTCATTTATTAAAAGCGGGAATTTCTATTAAGCAGAATTTAAACCAAAGATGAAGCTCAGTTGGAACAGCTGATATTCATGGACAACTGAGACACTGAACGCTAGAGATGACAGATGTTCCACCAGCGTGAAACAATCACTTCAAAAACACACTCGGTTGTCTCCTTCTCAGGCTGAGGACAGCAAGGAGCAAGTGGCCATCTGCCTCCAGCGTCACGCCTTGGACAGAATCACAGGGAACGACTGGTCAGATCTGCACCACAGCCCCACCGCCAACTCCAACTCCCACAATGCAGAGCTGCAAGATGTGACATTTCCTGCTTCCTACTTCACAGCACCAGGTACCCACAGATGAAGATCTGCAAGCTCCCACTGTATTTGTTGCCTAGAAACACTTGCAGGTGAACTTTGTGTTGGCAAATATTGGTGTCAGCCTGGACCCTAGAATTAATATGTTTATATGAACTGTGATATTATTATATGAAAATGATTAAGGCAGGACTCTTAATTAAGAAGCTGTCATGTAAACAGCTCTGAATGATTAGATTTAGCTTACTAAGATCATTGTTTAGGTCTAAATTATTGCGTTTCTCTTTCATTAATTGATATCAGTAATGAAAGAGTTACCATAATTACCATAATTGATATCAGATCTGGCATATTCCAGTCCTAATGGTACAATTAAAGCACATCTTAAACATTTTAAAGTCCCCCTCCACTCAAAGATGAGCTTCACTGTGCAGGATGATGTATGTGCAGTTTGACACTAGAAGGCTGTTTTCACATTTGTTTGGGAAAGTTTCTCTGTGCTCACCAAAAAGTTTAAGGGGTGTACCAGTGAGCATTATTTGTGACATCAGAACTAGTTTGGAGCCAAAGGTGGTCCATTATGACTCTTCAATGAAGTAGGAGACATCATGAGTCCAGCGGTTAAACCTCTGAAATGAAATATATGCATTTATATTTGGGGGGAGAGGTGGGGGTCTTCAACATAGTTTAACTGTAAACGTACCACTATATAGCTTTAAAAAAGCTACACAAAGGTCACACAAAGCTAATATCATGACAAACTGGTTGAAAACTCATTAATTATGCTCTTCAGACTGTGAAGGAGAATAAACAACCTATGTTAATTTCATGTGAACCAGGTCAAAAGTGGCGTAACTAGCCGAATGTCTGAGGGAACTCAAAAGAATTCAGCTACATCTGTGTAGTATTTTTTCTTATCAAATTAAAGGAAAGAAATGAAAAATGAATGATGAAACGCCCATACAGGTCATGAGTGGTTTGATGAGTGTGTGCTGTAGTCGTGACAGTCACCAGATCTCAAATCAATTTAATAGCTAATGAACATCATCAAACAACCAAATGAGGAAACACCTTATGAAGACAGTTCATAGGTGTTTTTCTTTAATTTGATCTTGTGATTAGTGGCAAGTCATTTGTTGGTTGTAGGTTTCTGATTTAATAGTTTGCAGGTCATATCGCACGAGGGATTGGCGGGGTTGCTCCAAAATCTACGAGGAAGTTTCAGTCGATTTTATTTTACATTTCACCCCAGACTGCAAAATGCATCAGGAGAAAGTGTGGCACTTTTACAGGGGGAGGAATAGGTTGTACTTAGATACAAACATGCATTTAAAAATAGATATTGGACCAGTATACTCAGGCACACAAGGCTCACTTCACTGACCATTTTGAACTCTTGACTTCCAGGCACCTCCAGGCTCGTCAGCCAGCGTCTCCTCTCGTCAGGCGGCGAGGCGGAGGAAGTGGGCCACCGCCCGGCTCAGCACGACACCGTAGACCTGTCGCGGCTGGAGCACCAGCAGAGAACAGAAGCTCTGGAGCAGCAGCAGCAGATGAAGATCCTGGAGTGGGAGAACAGGATGAAGGTGCTGGCGTGGGAGCAGGAGCTGATGAGGGAGAAGAGGAGAGCGACGCGGCAGAAGGAGAAGGCCTTCAGGATGAAGAAAGCTTACTACAAGGCCAAGCTAAAGAAGATGGGCGAGGATGTGCCGCTGTCTTCCTCCAGCAGCAGCGATGAAGAGGAGAAAACGTCCAATCCAACAGGATGAACTGATTTTTTTAAAAGCTTGTTTCATTCTTGTATTCTTTTGTCTACGTGCCATGGAACTGTTACTATTTTTATACATTGTTTTTTGTACTTAAAGGCAAAAGGAGGATTCTCAGTTGCCTCATATCAGCTGTGCTTTGCCTTTTCTACACAAAGAGGGAAAACTACTTTTCCTGCTAGATGAATTAGACGTCTTTGATTCTTTTGTGGTAGAATGAAATGGTGAGAAGCGTATGACAATGACCCATTAAGTACTGTCACTTAAAAGCAGTAAGATTACTTGGGTTGCAGACTAAAAAGTACAAAAGTAGCTCTTTTTAAGACTGAATAACAGTTAGTTTATCCCACATTTCTAAAAGAACTACCACTTTACAGCTCTCCCTGCTGTCACTGAACAATACACGAATTACTTTGCACACCTTGTAAAAATGCTTGTGAACGGTGTGAAAGAGTTAAGATCAAAATCACAACGATCTGTTTGGTTTTATCTGTTTTTTTTCACTGTCACTGTGAGACAAGTGATGTTTAAGGTGACAGCTTCTGTAAAGGTCAAAGCCGATTTTAGGGAGGATATTATTTCAAAGAATGTACTAAGATGACATCTGCAGATGAAGAAATTACATTCCTAAATGGACAGAACCTTTAAATAGAGATGAAAACATTGTACTTGCATTGCTTTTAAAGCGCATGTTAGCCTGAATACGTATGCTTAAACTTGTTTTCTGTGCTTTGTATCGAAATCTGCTTTTAATACAAAGTGGAAGTTTACTACCAAGAATCCAAGCAAAAAAACTCTGAATAATGATTGTAGAAACATACACTACATGGCCAAAAGTATATGGACACCTTACAGCCATATGTGTGTGTTGAAGATCTCATTAAAAAAAAATATGGGCATTAATATGCGCTGCTGTAACAGCCTCCACTCTCCTAAGATACTTTGCAGAAGATTTCGGGCAGATGAGAGTTGAAGAGTCTCTAATGTCAAGGATCACTGGAGCTGTTCTTGAGGCTCATGGTGGGCCTTTGTTTCTTTAAATAAATGGTGACATTTTGACAAATATGCTTTTTGACTTTCTTGCTGAAATGTAGATGAGAAGATCAACACCACTTTTGTGTCTTAAGTATGGAGCTAGAAGTAGAAGCAATTAGCCTAGCTTAGCATAAAGACTGAAGGCATGGAGAAAACAGCAAGTCTGGCTCTCCCCAAAGCTCAAAAATACACCTACAACATCCCTAAAACATAAAAAATAATACATACATTGTTTAATAGATGCTTAAATGTTTCTAGACTGAGTTATGTGCTCTTAACTATTTTTAACTTTGGGCAGAGACAGGCTAGCTGTTTCCCTGTGTTTCCAGTCTTAGCTAAGCTAATTGTCTCCTGGCTCCAGCCACTCAACGCAGAGACATGAGTGATACATTTGTGATTTATTTTATCTGTATGTTTCAGAGCAAACGTGTCTTCTGTATTTTACTAATTGAAACAACATTTCTCATGGACTTGCAACCAAGTCATACTGCGAAAAACTGGAGCATAGATCAGTTTTTGTCTCAGCCCCTGCAGGTTTATCTGAGGACTGATGGTAGCAGCTGGGTACTTCTGTCTTGAGCTGCATGTATCAAGGTGGCAGCTTAACATCTCTGACGCCTCTGAATGTGGCAGAATACTTTGAGTGTCAAAACAAGTCAGAGAGAAGCTTCCAGAAAACCGTGTCCCTCTGTCAGGATATTTTCTCTGCTCAGCTTTTCGCACCTGGAAATGTCTGTTCTCATGAATATTAAACATAAAACCTCTCCCTCTCTCTCTCTCTCTCACACACACACAAACACACACACACACAGGTTTACTTAAGTCACTTTTGGGGTATTTACAGATTTACATTCATTTCCTGGAGGCTTAACCTAACCCTAACTCTAACCAGTGACCCAAAAGTCAGTGTTTTACCAGTTGGGGACAAGGCTTTTGTCCTCAATTGCACAAGTCGCCCCCAATTAACTGGTCTTAAGTCTGGTGTGTGTCCCTGAAGGTGACTTAGTCATACCCACACACACACAGAGAGAGAAAGAGATTGAGAGAGAGAATAAATACAAACACAAACAGCCTTGTAGGAATAAGTCTTTTTTTTTAATGTCAAACATTTCTCTTGTTTCCGCGGTAACAGGGGAACAGCTGTTTCCATGCCGCCGTCCCCTTGCCGACGGCGGGAAAGAAGGCATCCCATAATTAACACACAAGCTAACAAAGACAATCTCCCATCCCTCCTCCTCCTCCTCCTCCTCTTCTCCCCCACTGTCTCACTCTGTCCTTCTGTTTTTCTTTTTTTCAGAGCACATCACAACTTATGTGTCTTAACTCTTAACTCACAGTCTTTTTGTCTCCCCTCTCTTTTATGGCTCCTATTGGTCTCAACCAGATTAACCTTGAAGCTGGAGTCAATTTAACCGCTACTCACAGCTGTCTGTTGTGTGTAAAAGCTGATAAATGACCGGTTAATAATCTGATATGGTGCTTGTGAAGCTTCAGCCTTTGATCTAAAGAAAGTGAATGGGGAGAAATTAAGTTTAGTTTAGTTAAGATATGTTTAGATATGTTGTCAGGAGAAGCTAAATGCACTTGCAAAGGATTGAAAATTGGATTAACTGGATTACTCCAGATTTCACCCCCATGGTTAGATAAAGAAAACCAATTCGATAATTGTATATTTTGCATGTATGCCAGCGTTTAAATGTTTAAAAGCTCAGTGTCCTCTTAAGGATCTTTTCTTAACATCGGATTTTAATTCCAGGAGTAAATAGAGACGTAATTATCTTCACATTCTCCTCTTTTCTTGTTGTCCATCTGTGAATTTGTCGCAGTGAGAGACTCCGATCATAAGAAACATTACATGTGAAAAAAAAGGAACATTTGGACAAAAAAAAAAAAAAGAAAATCACACATTTCATTAACAACAGGCTCTTGTACAAAATGTCAACATAAATAATTAATAACAATGTCGATAAATTATTGATAAATAAAATAAATCTCATGTCTGTACAAGTAAAAGGTACTGTCAGTTGAAGATAAACGGATCCATGAAATAACATAATGGAGCAGCTTTATGAAAGAATGACAAGGAATCAAAGATTTTTTTTTTTTCAGGTGTACTATCCCTTTAAGAGACTCGTGGTTAGCGTTCCCCTGCAGGAGCACTTTTTTTGGCAATAGTTTTGTCACAAACTGATTTTGCTTGTCACATCCCGGAGACATGGGAGTGACAGCACAGCGGTCAGAGCTGGGAGATATGCGCTTGCGAGGTGTGTGAGATGTGTTTGTTTTTTTCTCTTGTCTGAATTTCCATCCATTTCTGTGTATTTTTTCTTTTTCTCTGTGATGAGTAACATTTACGCCTTCTTCCTTGCGGTTACATTTTGCACACAGTCATGGTTTCTGACCCAATTTGCTCTCCTTCCAACCTTGTCTGGTTTTGTACCTCCTGATTTATTCTTATGCTCACTGTGTTCTATTGTAATCTGTAGCTCCCTGCCTTCTTGTTTTTTATTCACTTCCAGTTTCTATCTGTTTTTACAAATGATCTCCGCTTGAGGACAAACAGGCAACACATTTTGGCAATACAGAAACCCTATTTTACCTTCAGTTTTTGAGACCCACAGCAATTTTTTCACTACAAAAAAACAGTTATGTTATCCACAATCCCTTAATCCCTCTGAAGGCTGGTGGAGACTGCCTGCATGTTTCCTTTGCTTACAAATGCCTGCATGTTGTTACCTTAACTCAGCTGTGAGAAAGGAACAGCTGCTGATGGAAAGACCTGCATCTCGAAACCACTTAGAGGCTTTTAGCGCTGACACAACTGACATCGTCGCCTCTGCAAACAGGTACGCTGCTGCAGAAGCTACGCTGAATCTTGCTAAAGACTTTGTGCAGCAGTCTAAACACGAAAAAAAATATCTGTATTAATGTGCTCTGATGTGAAACTCCTCATCAATGACAGCTCGTGTTGGATGATTTTAAGCCTGTAAGTGAAGTCAGGACTCGACAGATTTAGAGCTGGCGCCTTTTTTTCTGTGACATTTTTTAGATTAAAAGGATATTTTGAAGCAATTTCCCAGCAACTGTGTTCAGCTTTGCGATTAGAAAAATTCTAACAAGGGATTCCTGCGCTACAGACATGAGCTCCAATAAGCACTTGCTTATACACATGTGCAGCCAAATAAAACTCCACAGTGGTTTATGTTGTAGCGCAAATCAAGGGCCTCATTTATAGAAACAATATCTCACTTTAACCTTGTTTCCATGGCACAAACATTTAAAAAAAAAAAAATAATGAATTCAACAAAACTGGGAATTCCATCTACAGCGTTCACACCCTGCACAACTCATTTCCATCACAGAAAACTGGAGAACATCGACGTCTCGTACTGATTTGAAGCAGTTGTCCCTTTGGCTTGAATTTGCACAGAAGTTTTGCATGAGAAGTGTTTATAAATGAGTCTCCTGGATGCTGCCGGAAAAGGTTCGGCTTGCTCCTGTGGCGTCTCTTGAGGCAGGTTGAGTCGTGATGCATCAAAGTACAAAATACCTTGAGGACTTTTAAATGGTTGTTACATGATACAGCCTCATGCAGAGAGGCAGAGAAGATATCTACCTTCGCCCACCAGGTCTCCAGAACACTAAAGATACGGTCTTGTAATATCAATCGACTGATATGGTCTGGTTCAGACAGCACCAGGCACAAAGATACACAGACAGATGACAAGGTCACATTCATATACAGCGGAAATTGGATCACAAAACAGCACAATCTCCTGAAAGAGGTGATACTTTGACACTTGTGACTTCGCTTTAACAACTGAACCGCCAACTCCAAACCTTCGTGTTGTGTCTTAGCTTAAAGTTGGACATCTTTCTCCGCACAATCATCTTGTTCCATCAAAATCTCTTATAATAATCCCTTCCTCTATTTACAATCACTTCTCGCTATTTTGATATTTTCCCTTCAACCACGTCTTGTGGTTTTCGATAATCTCATCAGATACTATTGCCGGACCCCCTGTCGCTATACACAAAGTTGATGGGCATGAGGAAAAGTTTCTGAGGAAAATGGTTTTCGGGGAGAAATTTGGGGATTTTTTTTTTTTTCTTTGTGGGGGAAATCTCTCCCTCAGCAACGAACAAGACTGCACTCACACCAACCTCGCGCACAACCTCACACGGACACAATCATTAAAAAAAAGAAAAAGAAAAGAAAACATCACAAGAGATTTCTTCTTCATCTCCTATGAAAAAGATACAAAATGTATAAAAAATGTTATTTACAGTCTTTTCTTTTTTTTTTTCTTTATGATGGATCTTGCCTGGATCAGGCTGACTTTTGTGTTTGAAATCTGAGGAGTTTGTGTTTGTCTTGAACAGTTTTTAGGTAGAAGAGGTGGTTGACTCATCGTCCAAAGAACCGTCAAAGATTATTGTAGGCGGTGGGACTCGAAAAACTTAATTTATACAGTACAACCCGCCCACTCGCATCCTCCTGTATCCTCAGCGGACGCTCTCTTTGTCTTACTTTCAATCCATCTCTCTGTCTCCTCTGTCCCAAGTTTGTTTCTAGTCCTCCGAAGTCCCAGGGTGCCCCAGTGTTTCAGGACCATCCATGACCTTTGAACTTGTCCCTGGTGCCCCAAGCACTGTCGCAATGCATAAAAGGATATGGAAGCTGTCATCAAGACTGTCCTTCACTTCTGTTGGCTCTGAAGTGAAGAAAAAGGAAAGTGAGTCATCAATAACTTTACACAACAACTCCTCCACTGATTTTGATTTCTCTTCCATGATGACGATGAAAATACAGGAGCAAAATGGAAATGAGGTGTTGGAAGCAAAAAGACAAAAGAGAGACAAAGAACGCAGAGCTGGAAGACAGAACAAAACAGACTAACACACGAGGGACAAAATGTAAAAGAAGCTGAAAAGTAGGAAGTGGAAGTGAGGGAGATGGGTTGCAAAAACAGGACAGAAAAGATAGTAAAGGAGAAATAAGAGAGATGAGGAGAGTTGAAGAGTGGAAATGATCTCCATGGAGCTGCTGAGTAAAAAGAAATCAGTCTGAGGAAGAGGAAAGAGGAGAGGGAAAGGGGGGAGGAAAGTAAAAGTCCAAGATGATGAAGAGTTAAAAAGACAGAAGATGTAAAATACTGTGGCAGGAAGGAACAGGATGAAGGTTATTAAAGACTTACTCGGAGTCAGGGGAGACTTCAGATATGCTGTGGGAGGTGGCAGACTGGGACGGGGAGGGTGAGGGTCCCTGGGCGGAGCCATTAGGCCCAGGGTTAGAGGCAGCGGGGGGAGGAGTGAGGACAGTGGAACTGAAGGATGCCAGGATGGAGGAGAGAATATCCAGGTGTTCACTGGATGGTTGTCGACCCAGAGGGTTTGAACCTGCGACCTGGGGGACAGTCTGACCGGGGTACCTACATGGGGGTGCTGAGTCCAGTCGTCCTCTAATGTGAGCCGAGGGAGGGAGCTGCTCTTGCTGGGGCTCCTCGGAGATCGGCGGAGGAGGGGAGGAGGAGGGAGGCTGCTCGGGGTGTGAGGGCTGGCGGGGAGGCAGAGTGCGGAGCCACTCCCGACACGGCTGGGCCTGGGCTCCGACTCCGTTGGTCTCCAGCTGCTCTCTCGACCTACTGCTCATCAGTGCCCCCCCTAGGTGCTCCCGGGATGAGGCCTGCCGTCGAGTTAGCGTGTTCAGCTGTGACCTGGATCCGCTGAGGTATCCCTCCATTCCTATTCCAACAGCTCCCCCGTTTCCGCTCAAGTCCTCCCTCGAGGCGTGGATGCTGCCTGTGTGGTGGTTGTCCAGTCTGTCCCTGGATCCTGTCAAGTTCTCCCTGGATGATGAGGCTCGCTGGTGATCTAGCCCCAGACCCCCAAGCCCTGCTCCCTGCCCCAGTCCCAGCTCTCTCCTCCTGGGTAAGAGATCCAGGTTGTCCCTGGAACCCCGGGAGTCCAGCCGGTCCCTCGACCCCCCAACTGTTTGCCTCCCTAGCGGATCCCTGGACAGCTGCCTCCGGGCCAGCGAGTCCAGGTGCTCCCTGGAGGAGTAGCGGGAACCTGGCTGAGAGAGAGAGCCGGTACCTCCACCGGCGCCAGCCGTGGCAGAGTACATGCGACCATAGGAGGCTGCAGGAACACCCCGGTGGCCCAGAGTAGACGTGCGGTACCAGTTGAGCTCACTGGGGGCCCGGCCCACAGTGGAAAGACCCTGGAGCGCCGGGGGACAGCCAAGACGATTCTTCAAGATACCTGGGAGGAGAAAATAAGAACGTGAGAAGGAGAGGTGAAGGCATCAGTGGCAGAAAAGGAGAAAGAAAGAAAGAAAGAAAGAAAGAAAGAAAGAAAGAAAGAAAGAAAGAAAGAAAGAAAGAAAGAAAGAAAGAGAAACTTGTAGAAGGGATGAGATTCCATTAGAAGGAGAAACAGGACAGGAGTGCAAAAACTGCAAAGGTATACAGGGGTTGAAGGTGAGGATGGAAAAGCAGGAGGTAGAAGAAGAGTGATAAGGGAAGAAGGGAATGAAGAGAAAGTGAAGGAGAAGGATGTCAAGAAAAGTGTAAGAGCAGGAGAAAGAAGTGTTTTGGAATTATTAATGACATTTCTGGGCCTTTCTACATGTTGTGTTAACATTTTATGAATCAAAATACCATCTTGGGTCTGAGTAATCTGGATGTCCTGAGGCAGACTTAAAAATAAGTCATGCAACTCAAATACATACTGTATCCTGCTGAAGTGTGGCCTCTTTCTTTTGTGCCCTAAAATGTCACTCATGCTTTCAGGCTACATGAGTGATGTCAAACTTCGCCTGCATTTCTTACTCACTCTCAGTGTGTCCTTGTATGTGTGGCGCACCTCTGCACATGCCAATTTTGTATGTATGTATTCTGAGTACACATATGGTGTCACCAATGCTTTTAGGGCCAGATTTAGACCTTGACTGAAGCACCACACTGTGTTGTTTAAGTTATTTTTATGCACAGGGGCCACTCCAGCTCTGCTCTGCCTGCTCTGATGACTCCAGCTGATCCCAGCCCTGGAGTGTGGTGCAGAGGTACACAAACATAACCTGAAGTAAAACAAAAAAAATCTGGATGAATTCAGTGGGAGAGGGCACTGCTAGGTCACATCAAGAGTGTATTGAAATAATTAAAATGTTTAACAGATAATCTGTGTATACAGCAGCAGTATAAGTATAAGTCTCAGTTATTGAGCTGAGTTTTGAATGCTGCTTGGTTGAGTCAGCTCACACAGCTGACATCTCCTCCATCTTCCTGCTGGCAAAATGCCCCATTTCAATCCTGATGACCGAGGCTGCATCAGTCATACAAGATGTCTGCAGATTTTTGTTTAACAATAAAGAAGATAAAATATTTATAGACCAGAGACTGATGTCCAGAGATGCATGACCAAAAACCAAACCCTCAACACAAATGTAACAATCATATGACACAAGTAGATATTTATAGAAACCAAAAAGAAGAAAAAAATACCATTTGCTAATCATTGTTTTAACTACATTGTTTTATACATTTGTTATCGTACTTTTTAAAGGTGTGTTTCATATTGTCTTAATTAAAATCTTTGACCTGATACCTCATTATACTTACAGGAAGGAGAAACCAAAGATTAGAATAATATCAAAAGCAAATCCAAAATGTCAGTATGCCTTTAGATTGTGTTTATTTGTATATGTGTGTGTTTATGTGTCTTCCTCACCCTTGCGGTGCCTGTGCGGCTGGGTGAGGCCGCTCTCGTCTCCACTAGTGAGCGCTGCATCAAGCTGGTTGTTGTTGGCTGCGTCCTTGCTGTAATCTGCCCCCAGGGGGCGCTCTGAGCCCCACTTTTGAAGGGTGTGTGTCTCACACTCCTCCAACGCTGGCCAGTAAGACAGAAGGTCATTGCCATCCAGATCTGTCACACACATAAAAAAAAAAAACATGTTCAGGTTACCGTTTTCAGTGACAGTTCATGAGGTGAATTCTGTTGTTACAAAAACTTTCCCAACATACTGGAGATGTTCTCATGTCAATAAGCCATGACACAAGTCATTGGTTGATAAAGCGAAAAAAAAAAGTTCCTTAAACCGGTGATGAAGACATGAAAAAGGTTGTGAAGTGGACAAAATCATTATTGTTACTGTCAGGACTAATAGAAAATCATTTATCATGAAAGCCAGTAAACAGCAGTTATGAAAAGAGGCCAAGATTTTTTTATGCCTCATATTCATCTTTATAATTTGTGTTCTGAATTAATTTTGTTGCTGCATGTGCATTGTGACCAACACAAACAGATGTCTGTATCAAATAGCAGGTGTCAGCAGACAAATAGCATGTGTTCATTATGATAAATCAGCCAGGGTAAATTGAAAATGTCATATGGGAAGAGAATGTATCAAACTAATGCATATCCTGTGAACAGGCAAAATCCAAGCACAAAGTGATTCATGCATGAAATGTCACAGATGAACATGCGATGGTGGAGGCCCTCGCAGCCATTCGACATGTGAGTTTGTTCTCATCTGTGACATCATCAACCCTTTGGGCCAATAAGCGTAATTTGGAAAATCTCATTATGTAGTGGCGACATCATCGTTTAACTACATTTTATCAAAATATGATCAGTAGTGTCTGAGACTTGTTAACTGAGTACATGGATGATGAATACATAGTGCTGCAGTATCAATTCATTGATAACTGCTCATTTTTGTCTAAACAATGTCTGAAAATAGTGGGAAAAAAAACCCTGATAATCTCTCTGAGCCCAAGATGAGATCTTTACAATGCTTGACCAACGTTCAAAGAAATTAAATTTACAAATTATGAAAAACAGAACATTTTCAAATTTGAAAACCTGAAGCCAGTGAATGTTTGACTTTTTTGCTTAATATATTAGTTAATGATTAATTTATTATAAAACTG
Source organism: Thunnus maccoyii (assembly GCF_910596095.1). Taxonomy (NCBI): domain Eukaryota; kingdom Metazoa; phylum Chordata; class Actinopteri; order Scombriformes; family Scombridae; genus Thunnus; species Thunnus maccoyii. The sequence goes on along the minus strand of NC_056536.1, from coordinate 11,223,132 downwards.
ATCCAGATTCATTTCTGTATATCAACTTATTGGACAATTATTAATCATTCCATCGCTATAAAAATGTTACATCTTTATTTTTTCTTCTCTAACATGCTCTTAAATAAAAAAATAAAGGGGTTATAAAAACACACTATTGTTGTTGTTCTCTCTTTAACAGATGTCCATTGAACACAGTTATGCACATTCCTACCTCGGTCTTCTAACATTTGACAGCTCTACTAAATCAATGTGGGGTTTAATGCTTTGTCACAACAAATAGGAGGCCATCTTCAAAAAGAAGTGACCTTTCAGTAAAAAGCCCACATCCCTCAGCACTGCTCATCAAAGACATGTACTGTATGTTAGGGTTAATACTCCTGTCAGGGCCCCTGACCAAGACACTGGCAAAAGAACTGGAGTTGGTCTGCGGGTGCTGCAGTGCGGCTGCCCGCTGCTCTTGTCAGTGTGTGTGTATAAAATGGGTCAAATGCAGAGGATCAATACTTCTTCTACTTCTTCTCTGGCCCTTCAGTTTGACTGCACTGATGAACTGATTGGACTCTACTGGCCATCTGGATTCTGTCCACCTCCATTAAAACTGACAGCTCTGGTCCATGTTTCACTCTGAATAGAGTTCATGTGATCCAGATGGCTTATTAAGCTAAGAATTGATTACTTATATGGATTTATAGATTTGCACAGGCCTGGCCTTTTCTCATAATGAAATATTTCACAGAACAATGTATATGCATGACATTTATATCACATACTTTCAAGTGCATAAACTCATGTATTATGCATGATTTGCAAGTGTATAAGAAGAAAGAAGGTATTGATTAATTTATCAGGCACTGACATTTCCTCTCGTTGTGTGTCTGTGTGTTTTGTGCCTGTATGTTTCTACGTGTCTGAGATAAAAGAGTGCGCTTTTTTCTACAACATAGACTTCAATTGTTCAACTCTACCGGTCGACTGGGACCTTTCTGTGTGGAGTCTGTATGTTCTCCCAGTGCTTGAGTGGGTTTCCTCCCCTGGTTCAAGGGCATGCAGGCTAGATTAACTGGTGACTCTTTACTGCCCAAAGGTGCACAGGTATACTGTATATGATTGTGAATGGTTGTTTGTCTTTATGTGTTAGCTCTGTGATATCTTGGAGACCTGGACAGGGTGTGCCTCGCCTCTCACTCGACACTTGATCATTACTGGCTTTTAATTGTAAGAAGAAATGCCTTAAAAAGCAAAAAGGGGAAAATGTAAAGATAAATAATTTGATAGTTGCCAAAGTGGTCACCTACCTTTGGTACCATTGTGGGTGGGCTCGGTGAGCAGACGCTCGCTGTGATTGGAGCGTTTGAAGCGCCGCTGGATGCGTCCACGGAGGCGGACGTTGTCCTCGCTCTCAGAGGAAGGAATGGAGAGACTGCGTTCCTCCTCCATGGAGAGGTCTGAGTCGGAGTCCGAGTCCTCACCTGGGAGGACAGAGGGAAAGACAGAAGGAGGGAGAGAGGAAACAAGTGAGAGAAAGAATAAAAAGAATGAAGATGAAGATTATAATTCTCCATGGGTTGTTGTAGGTATGTGTGCTTGATCTCTGGTGAAATTCATATGGAGAAAAAGAAATAAGGATTTTATACTGCTCGTTATAGGTGTGTGTTTGTGTGTGTGTGTGTGTGTGTGTCTGCTTATTCCGGTGTTTGTGTGTGTGTGTGTGTCTGCTTATTCTGGTGTTTGTGTGTGTGTGTGTGTGTGTGTGTGTGTGCTTACCTCCGTCTCTGTGGAACATAGCTACATCCAGGTCTGTCGCTCCGGTATGGACGATATTTTGTTCCAGAGTCTGACGAGCCAAAAGGTTTTCTCTAACAGGGAGAGAGGAAAGGGGTGAATACACACACAAACACACACACACGCACACGCACACACACACACACACACACACACACACACACACACACACACACACACACACAGTAGCATGTACTGTTCATAAACACACACACTCAGACACACATAAAGACAGACAATCACTGATCCATAAAGCCACAAACAGCCACTCTCCGAGTACATTAGTGTTGCTCTACATACAGTACATTACATTGTTATATCTCATCTTCTTCATCTTTACCCCACTGACCCACAAAATACACAACAGTGAAGGGATTTCCTGCCTGAAGCAATTTTATCCCAAATCCAACTGCTGAACCAATGAAACCTGACTGTTGAACCATGTTTATATCCGAATGATGATTTATCATTTGTATATTGCTGGTATTTACCTGTTTGCTCTTGAATTAAATGAGACCTTAGTCTAGTCTTATTTTACGCTAGTGGCCATGGTGTGGAGGTGTTTCATTCAAGCTAATTTCTAGTAAAAGTTGTGAGCATTTGTGTGTTTATATACCTAGCGGAGCTGACAGAGGAGATGGTAGAGGTTCCCAGGGTGATGCGGTGCAGCCCACTCTGCTCCAACAGAGATGCGTTGTGATAGGGGTTCTGTGCCTGAACACACACACACACACACATACGTGAGGGTTAGAAAAGTGAGGTTAAATTCAGAGAAATGAGAAATGAGGGAGAGCAACATTGTTCAAATAATGTTAGATCACCCTGTGCACTGAATGATTGAAAGCCAGCCATTTTGCCCGTCTACTTTTTAATAGAGGGTTCATTTTCAGTTTCATGATGTAAGGCTTCTTTCTGATACAGTGGTTTTCTATCCATATCCTAATAATAATAGATGGTTACTTATACATACAGCACAACCCATCCGAGGTTCAAAACAGCAAACAGCATCATGTTTGTGTGTCTAATAATAGTTTTTGGAAGGTCTTGTCAATTTGCCCCAGATGACTTAGTGATGGATTGGAAGAGCTTTGAAGAAAATGGGGTTAAAAGGGTGGAATTAACTAAAACACACTCACACACAGGCATGCACGTAAACACAAATGTCTCACGAACACACACATCCAAACTACATATGAATTTAACTGGACAGGAGACGAGATTAAAAGGGAATATGGAACAGTGAACACACACACACACACACACACACACACAGGCACTAGCACAGAGATAATGAATGATTTTAAAAGACAGGCTAAAGAAAACTTGGGTTACAGTTCAGTGAGCTATGAACTAATAAACACACACACACACAAGATAGAAGAAAGAGTGAAGTACATAAGTGAAGGCTAGGGTTACGGATAGGGTTACACACATGCATGCACACACACACACACACGTGCGTGCGCACACACACACACACTCTAGATAAGCAATGCACAGTGCTTTTGTAGAAGTGGGCTAAAGAGCGGGCAGGGCTGCACTGGTCGGTATATTGTTTTATCTGGGTCAGCCACAAACCCTGAAGGCAGAAGGAGAGGAGAGAGGGAGGACAAGAACGATGGATGGGTGGGAAGAAGGAGGAACGGAGGCAGGGGTGCTCTGTGCTGTCTAGTAATGGACACAGTGAGTACGTGCATCTTGAAAACAATACTGTAGAACAGAATAAAACACGCAGTAGTAAATGGTGTTAGGAAGCAGAAAGTCAATTTACAGCTTCACATCAGGGACTTATATGTATCCTGCAAGTCGTTAATGTGCAATAATGATAATCCTATTATAATATTATAGCTCATGTAAATGATCATTTTAAAACTGTATATTGTATATCATATACTGTTTATTGCATTCTTGTTGCACTGTTGAGGACGTGCTGTGTAAATGATTCCAGTAACGTCAGTTCAGAGGGAACTGATGTCAGATACCAGATGACAGTTTGTTGGGTTCAAATGAACTCCTGTGTGTTTGCCTGTTTGGTTCAGTTTGTTTTGGCTGATGTGAAAGCTGTCAGTCAGGCAGACTCTGTTTGTGGCGTAAAAGCAAAACCGACCACAGGATTTTATGGTAGTAGATATGTGATTTTAACATGAATTCAAAATCTAAATTACAATCAAATCTATCGTCTGTCCTTTCTTCCTTCAAGTCAACTTACTGAACAGGTGTGAAAGCGCCCAAACCCAACTAGAGACCATGGGTATGTGTAACTCACAGCGTTCTGCGGTGGTCTTGGTGGGTCTTCTCCAGGGCTCTTCTTACCCAAACAGGCAACTCTCCAGGCCTCCTGAACCTCTGAGTTGAACACAGTGAAGACCAGCATCACTGACAGACCCTGGGAGACAGAGAGAGATGACAAAATTAGCTGCACTGGCAAATGAGCGAAGTATTTGAAGGTTTTAATGTACAAGATTGTTAGACTACCCAGTTCAGCTGTATATTCCAAAAAAATGCTATCAGTGAACACCAAATAACATGACACACAGTATGTTGAAAAATGTGAAAGCATTAGTTTATTGAACGTCAGTTGACTGAGTGCTAGAGTAAACCAACATTTATTTATATGGTAGAAAATGAAACGATTACTACTTTAAGCAAGAATTCCTCGGCTACAGATACAGAACATACACTTGGCCAATACCTGTACTAGGCAGAGGACATCAAATATGTAATAGAAAGCCAGGATGCTGTTGTTCACAGCCATCAAACCACACAGCCAGGTGGAGGTGGCCACCAGCAACAGCAGGAAGGCATTGCGAATTGTTGCACTGGAGAGAGACAGAGATAAGATAAGATAATCCTTTATTAATCCCACAGTGGGGAAATTTGCAGTGTTACACAGCAGAGAAACACAGAGTGCAATGGGGGATAAAAAGGTTAGATTTGGGTTCAACAGGATGAATCTCTAATGTAACACACACTCTGGTAGCTTCTGGTAGCTTCTGGTAGACTGCAGCTCTTTGGAAACAGACAATGTCAACACGATGCGTCTCTAACACTAACCCCTAACCCTAACCCCTAACCCTAACCCTAACCCTAACCCTAACTCTAACCCTAACCCTAACCCTAACCAATAACCCTAACCCTAACCCTACGTAGTTATGTAGTCGTTCGTCTCGTGCATGTCTAACACAACAGATAGACTTCTATTCTAATAAATACAGCTGTCTACACAGACAAAGTTTGATCCTTGGGTGTCATCATGTAATGACACGGCTCAGTTTTAACTGGGAATTGCATATGTTAACAGTAATACTGATTACTTTTCTTAATTAGCCTGTTTGCTAATAAACCAGATGTTTTGGATTAACAACAGAACATTATTAAAAAGCAGCCATTATAACTTAGCACATTATTGACAAAAAGGCCAGTTCTTCATTGATTCCCATAAAAGGGACAAAACAGAAAATACAAGATTCAAGAGTGACAGGAAGTGAGAGCCAGCAGGAAAAAGAAACAGTGATTAAACCCTACAGTGAAACCTGAGACAGAAATGTGGGAGTGAAGCAGAGCGACAGACACAACATAACTAAACTGATTTACACTGGGTCTTTTAAACAGAAATAATTTGATCAATAACAAGGCCTGACATGATTATTGTCTAGCAAATCAAAATTGACTGAATGAGACAGACAGAAATACAGGCATATTGCCCTCAGTACAAGGTTAGTTCATCAATCACAAACCATTTATCAAATCTACACTCCCAATGGTTTTGGGATGCTCATATGACAGCTGGGTTATCACTATGATCCCCTAAAGTAACTGCATTTAAGCACTTTTGTTTTTAAAACTTTGTTGAGGTTATTAGTAGTTACTGTTTAGCCTGAAAGAGCAAAAATTGATTTTTCCCAATAACGTTAAGAGTACAGTAATTAAAGTCTCTAGGGTTACATATGGAAAATAGCCAACAAAGTCCCTTTTTGAAAGTTAGAAAAGTGATTTAACCATTGTACTCACATGACAGGGAGCTTCTTGGTCTCCTTCTGAGACGGGTTGCAGGACATCTTGGCTACAATCATGAAAATCCCTCCATTCATCTGGACAGAGGGAGATCAATACACACGGTAAGGCAACATTTTTAATGCATGTCAGCTAATCCAATACTACCATTAGCAACATCAGGGATAAGGATGAGCAGATGAAGCAAAATCAATGTGGATAAAATAGTTATCTTCCAGGGTAAAAAGGTGGATTTATTAAAGGTTAAGCCATCTACGTCTCTTACAAGAAACTATGAATTGCTCATTAATTCCACTTTGGTTCCTCCGCTCAGACACTATATGAAAAAAGACAAATCAGTGAATGTAAGAAATTTAATTGCTGAGTAAATGAACAAGTAGGAACCTATAAAAAACTGTTACAGTACTGTGTCTGAGATGTTGCAGTGAAGTTGGTGTGAGCTTGATGTGGGCAGCAATTAAAATTATGGTCTAACAGAGTTCAAGTGTTGTATAATCTTTTGGAATGCTGATTCTCCTAATTTTGGGAGTTTGCCCAGCTAGAGATTTACAGCCAGGGAAGAAAGAACATCTTTTTATATGAAAATGAGTTTAACGTTAGGCTGATACAGTCGAGTACAGTCAAGCTGGTAAGTAGAGTCAAGCTGATATACACTACAGTTTTTGGATGATATAATCTTTTACAGGAATATTTCTACATTTTGATTTTGAATTTTTCTTGGTGAGAGTTACATTAGAAAATCAATACTATTCTCATATGAAGCTGGAGTTAAGCTTACTGAAGCATAAGAACCAGAAACAGGGGGAGACCTACTTATGTAATAAAAAATCTGCCTGAACAGCACCTCTAAAGCTCACTAATTAATGCATTATAATAAAACTGAATGAAAACTGAAGTGTAAAAACTAATAGTACTTGTGATTTTATGGGGATTATGTGTCAGACTATTTCTTGGCCGAGAGCAGTGACTTCTTGGCTTCTCCTTCGTCACCGTGAAGTTGCCAGTGCTGCTAGGACCCGCAAGACGATGTGCTTCATCACCTACCTCCACCACCATTACCTTCCACTACAGTACAAGAAGATAAGCTGGCAAGGCTACCAGGAACTAGTCTACAGACACCTTCATCTATCTCTGTTGGCCACGTCAACCTCACCTTCCTGGAGACTCCAGGAACTCACTGGTGTTGGAAAATGTATTTTTTTACCAAAGGAAAGAGCCAGGCTAGCTGTATCCCCCTGTTTCCAGTCTTTGTGCTAAGCTAAGCTCTAGCTCTCTCATATTTACTGTACAGACATGAGCTTGGTACATTCTCATCTCTAGCAAGAAAATGAAGAAGCATAATATAATCTATAAAATGTCTTAAAGCAGTAAAAAAAACCCAGAATTAACAGTCATCAATAGACTATAATCCCTTTCACAATCACATCACTAACACTATATTTTTATATTTATAGTTTGTCAGCACCCATCATTAATTATATCAGACAGACTGGGAGACAGTTACCAGTATGACGATGGCAATTGGACCAGCAAAGCTCCAGATGAGTTTGTCATAGATGGAGATCCAGCAGAAATCTGGGTTCCCATAACCCTCTGGGTCCAGGCCCACCGCCAAGCCTGCAGCAAAGAGACAGACAGTCAGATCAGACGGGAATATCAACTCTAAGATCTCTTCTACTGTCAATCACAGAGAGCCCGCGGTCAGAAAAGGGAGAAGCAGTGCAGTACATGACAGCATGCCATTACCTGAATGACAGAGCCAGTTCTCAATTAATCAGTCTTTTTGATAATTAGTCAGTTCGTTTTTTTGATCACATAACCTGATCAGAGGGCTTTCAGGTTACAAAAATCATTGTGAAGGTCATCAGCTTTCAAGAAATAGTGTGTAGTCTGTAGATACTTAATTACATTATTGTCTCTCCAGAGAATTTAACATACATTTTCAGTTTATCTCTTCATTTCTACTGGGAACTTATTATTGATGCTTCTGATCGATTTAGTGTTTAGTTTGCTAACATTGATTATAGTGACTGTTGTAACTACATACTGGGCAGAACAAGCTTCCATAATCTAGCCTGTAAAATACACACATGTAGTTACAAAAGTTACTAGATCCCATCATGCATCCTTCTGGCTTATAAAAGACCAATAATTTGTTACTGAGCTGATTTTACTAAACAATAAAAGTGAATCCATGTCATTTTTAGTTTGTTTGCAAATATTGTTTACTGGGAACATTACTGAACTGACCTACACCCACGCCACAACCATCTGTTTTATCACAGCAGGTAGTTTTTTATATCCATCCATTATTTATGCACATCCAGTCCACCAGTGGACCTCCATGATGGTGCCAGACGTGGTTGCTAGGAGATTTGTGACATGAACTGTGAAGTCTTTATTCCTTGTATATCCTCGTTTGAACAGTACTGTCAAGGTTTTGACAGTTGTGCATATAAAGAATTTTAAAATTGAATTGCAAGGGTAAGAGAGACGGGAAAAGCCTAAATAAAGACAGACAGAAAGTTAAACGCACCTCTGGGCCTGAGGAAAGAGATATGCAGTGTGTGTGTGTGTGTGTGTATGTGTGTGTGTGTGTCTGCGCTTTACTATTTCTATATTAAAATGTCACTGAAACCTGTTTAATAGAAGTGTCAATAGGACACCTTATCTGCACAGCCAGACTTACAGTGCATGTGTGTGACACTTGTGTTTGTGTGTGTGTGTGTGTGTGTGTGTGTTACCAGTAATAATGGCAGGCACGCCCCAGCCGATGGCATAGTAGAATCTCATGGCTCCGTAGTTGATGTTGCGTTGCTCGGTCTGCATGCGGTAGATATGAAGGCCCTCCACGAACATCCAGGCGAACGTGGACATGAAGAAGTAATGCAGCAGGATGGCGACGACCGTGCACAGGAACTGGAGGGTGAGTGAGAGAAAGGGACAGTGATTAAGAGAAGGAAGGAGAAAAAAAGCAAGGATAGGAGGAGGAAGAAGAATCACGGTCAAAGAGAAGGAAAGAAGAAAGAAAAGAAAGGATGAAAAGTAGGGATGAAAAACAGGAGGGGAAAGAGAAAGAAAGAAAAGGTGTGAGACAGAGATGAAGAAATAAAGGGAATGTGAAGAAAAGAAGATGAGCGATAAAAAAAAAAATAATCTTTTGTATCGATTTTGTGACAGAGGCAGAGCAGGCGTGTTGGCAAGTGTCCAACAAATCTTTATTACAGCACAGCAGGTGTCAGCAATGAAGTGACAAGCGTTCATGATTTAACTGGCAATGCGACTAATGAACAGAGTTTATGGTGGCGTGTAACTGTATAACTCCAGGAAATGCATGAAATAACTGAATGAAAATGAATGTTGTTAATGTGCTGAATTATAGTAATAACACCCAAGAGTAAACTGCGATTACTGGTACGACAGCGAGCACCACTGGTAGAAGAAATACACAGAGTGGAGAATACCCTCGAAAGCTTTCATTCAGCATAGTGTATTTGCAATAGTAATAAATAGCAAGAAAACAAGATGATGCTAACTTGCATCCTGGTTTTAAGAGGAAGTATCAGCTCAGTTAAAGCTTATTTCCACTCACGGTTCAAACTTTTTTCAGCTTGTAACGGGGATGAACTGCTACAAAATGCATGTTTGTAACGCTGATTTTGGACCATACCATACATTTAGAAGAGGTATTTATAAAACGTCCAGCTTAATTCATGGTTGATTTATTTATCTTTTGAAATATAATTTATACATAATATTGATGCACATAGAGAACTTTGTCTTTATTGCCATAGATGTGATGCTACATTGATGCTGAGAGGTTGTCAATCAATGCTTACAGACAGAACAGAATCTGTTATAACATAGACATCTGAGGTCAGTCCAGTATCATGGTTTAGATTGAATATCATCAGGAATTAATCACAATATTTTTTGTCATGGTGGTAGATAAACTTCCAAGTGATGCTGTTTGGTTTGGCAGTAATGCCGAACTTAGCCATGAATAATGCAAAAAATTAGCATTTAGTCTTTTGTCTGTTTTGTTTATTTGGCCAGATGAGAACGATGCTATTCAAACTTCAAGTGGCACATAATTATATACACACCTCAAAGTACCGTCACCGCCTTCCAAGATAACTGTGGTGCTGTTTGTAAGAAGTACAAATACAATCTAAACAAACCATAGGAAACAACTTTAAAACACATGGGTAAGTGAGTTCAAAAAGTTGGCAACTGAGTTTTCAAAGTCGTCAAGTGTAACAAAATGAGGTGAAAACCAACAGTCATCTGGATTTATGTTCATTTGTAGTTATATGTCTTCTTATCAGCTATAAACACTAGACAAGGTAAATTACAACTTAAAGTGCTCAGGTAGTCCTGCTTTGGCTAACGATGCAAGAAGTGAAATCAGATTTGCTTTGACTTTCCCTGTTGCCAAAATCTTTAGGGATTATTGGCTAAATACTTGTAATGAGCATAATATAACAAGCTTCTTGTGAGTCCATGTGAGTATTTATAAGCTCTGGTTCCCTGACATATCTGACTGCACCCTGCAGACACTACAGAAGGTCTAAAAAGGTTCACGTTGCCGTGTCTCTAGGGTGTATCTCAGGTTCATTTGTTTGCATGAATGCAAAAATGCATCAAATGTTTCTCTTCAGTTTGGACCAAAGTAAACCAACTATAAACATGATTGTACCATTACTCTGCAGTTATTCTAGAAAGCAGCTAAAGCACCTAAAATGAAAATGTAAATATTTCCAATTGTCAGCTTTCAGGACCTCTTGCAGAAAAAGGAGAAATACTTCACTAAAAAATACTACAGCTGAGTGCACAACATCTTAAAGTTAAGGAAAGCAGACTTGTAAGTCACAGATTTTAAGATTAGAAAAAGACACAGCCTGAGACCACACAGAAATAGCAGCAGCCATGGCAGGAATATCGCCAGACGATTAATTTCACACTCCCAAACACACGTGCACGCACGCACACACACACACACACAGCAAATACAAACACTAGAAGTTACACAAAAAAGAAAGACTAAAATATGCATGAGCATGTAAAAACTAGTGTGCACACAAACACACACAACCACTGCGAGCGCTAACACGCTCTCCCAAGCATGATGTACATGATTTAGAGAGCATATTGTTCAGCTAGAGGTAACCGCTCACACTGTAGGAGCCGTATAGTTGACTGTGAGGGGGATACAGCTTAATTAATTGGATTTCATGCTGAGTGAGCACATATTTGCAGTACCCTCATAATGAGACTCGCTACTCTTTACACACACTTGTGATGTAACTAAGCAGTAAGAAAGCGGTTAGGAGAGAGGAAGGAAACGACGGAAAAGTGGTAGGCGGAGAGGAAAAATATAAGTACTGAGTGTAATATGAAACATTAAGTTAAACAAACAGCAAAAACACAAGACAGGCACAAAGTGGGCAGGAAGGAGTGATACAGAGGGTGAGAAGTAGTAGAAAGACACAAAGACAGAGAAATAAGAAATAAGAAAAAAGAAACAGTCTCCAACCGTTCAAGAACAAACATTTCATGATATTGCTCTGTTAATATGTCTTGATATGACCTTTAGTGCTGCACCAGAAAAGGAAGATATAAGTTATTTTGATTTTACTCGGGAAGTCAAGTTCAGTTCGTGTTGTTTCAAGTCAGCAGTAAAAGTTCACAAAGATCAACGCAGCTCTACAGGAAGTAAAAGTCCACTTCTAGCTTATTAGAATTAAGGCTAGAACCTGAACGACATCGCTAAAAAAAAGGCAATGTGAATGATTTTTGAGGCCAAAATATTTTTTTACATGCTGTTCTCTTGTCTGGTCAATCTAAAATGAACTGGGAAGAGTGTGGTGTAGAAATAAAGACAAAAGGGAAAAAGTATAAACACACAAAACAAACTCCCCCTGCAACCATTAGTGTGTACCTGTTGCTCAGTGTGATTGACCCCCAGCAGAAACACCAGCTCAGACAAAAACATGGCCGCCGCTGTGTTTGAATGGATGCTCCTGGTGTTGGACTTGAGGCCTCGGAGGCAGGAGAGCACCAGAACGGTGAGGAGGAGAGCCAGCATGGAGACACACAGAGAAGAGTAGGTGACCAGGGCCAGCGTCTCCAGATCCCCCTCAAGCTGCTGCTCACGGAGAGATACAGGGAGGGGAAAAAAGTGGAGAGAAGATAAGAGTGACAGCGTTATTGGATTTATACCATTTTGGTAGGAGGTAGATGAAAAAGGAGGGAGAGCAGGAGAGAAGGAAAATGTGAGAGAAAGAGAAAATGTGAAGGCAAGGCACACATACAGTAGATAAGGAAGGAGAAAGATTGAGCAAAAGATGAAAAATCACAAGGTGAAATAAGTCAAAGAGATGAATAATTTCAGCCTGTTGAAATACTGCTACTTCTGTCTGGGTCACTGTCTGCCCTCCACTAAGCTTCACTGAGTGCAAACTAGCGACATTTATGTCAAAGATGTTAAATTATTTGGAAAGAAAGTCAATGAGCTGAAGAAACTGAAGCTGCACTGACCACGCGTTGTCTGACATTTAAAAAAAAAACATGAATACCCACAAAGAGATGTGATATCTTCTAAATATCTCTCTGCAAATACTGGCTGGTTTGTGATGCAAAATACATGTAAAATACATGTAATTTCAGAAGCCTTCATTATAAGCATGTCTGAAAGTATGTCAAAGAGACAGGAAAAGAAGGAACACAAAAAAATCTCAACTATCTAGAAGATTCGAACAACAGACCAAGCAATTAGTAGAACCATCTAATCTGTCATGGGAAACCAGAGTTTCAAAAGGCATGAAATCGATTCATCACAGCCTGTGCACGCACAGAGAACATTGGCTGCCAGTAAACATAACAGACACCAGCAGAATTTTATTTGGGAAAATTGGGCACATCTACAGCATCTCAAATGAATGGAAATGGGACACTCTTCTTCTTCTTGTGATAGACTAATGAGACAGGTTTGTTTTTCACATAAATGCTGTACAACTCATCCAGCTCTAGCCAGAGGTAACAATACAAAATGTAACTGAAGAAGTGCTCAATTTCATATAAGTCATATACATTTGGAGGCATCAGGTTTCTGATCCCTACGGTTTCCCGTCTCAACATCTGATGCATCATCACTTAGTATGCTGTGATGTGATGGGCAGAGGGTTTGTATCAAACCTTGAAAATCTTCAACAGCTGTAACAAGGCTTCCTTTAGCCTCAAGAATGTTAGTCAGGATTTAATTAATTAGGATTTCAAACTTTTACACTTCTAAAATCCAGAAATTACCAGCTAAGATACTGAACTGAAGATAAGAATGAAAACAGGTGGGACTAATGGAAAATCCACATACATGCCTCATTATAATTGAGAGGCTTAAGAATTCAATTAAATGATTGTAGATATGCGGTTCACATATATAACTGGTTTTCCACTGAATGATAACTAACCTCTCTGTGTGAACTGTCCATCAGCACCCCGAAGGTGCCCAGCCTCTGGCACTGACAGCGGACATGAGAGGTGTTCCTGTACACCACCATACAGTCCCTCACTGTCCAACAGCCTCCTATCTCATACCTGCAGACAGAGACAAAGACAGGCACACAAAGATGATGATCAAAGGTAAAATCAAAAATCAATCAAAATTTTGAAAAGACGACAGGAGCGCGGACACAAAGACATATACTAAAAACCAAGCGGCAACATCTGGGGCTGGAAAATGAAGCAAATGTGGAAATGCCAAAACTGCAGTTCCTCGAATGGCCACTTGAGGCTGGTTTAAAAAGTGAGTCAATCCCCATAGAAACCCATGTTAAAATGACTAACTTTACAATAGAAATACATGTTTACAGCCTAGTACAAAAAATGGTTTTGGTCTCTAGAGCTGATTTCCCCTTTCATGACAACTGTACGGGGGGTGAATTTTTTTATAATTCACCTGTTTAAATTTTATTAAGCTATAAAGTTATGCATAATTAAGGACGTGGCTGCTTTGAGTGACAGGTCGCTTGCTGCTAGGTGGCTTGTTTCAGCTACCGGGCCGTTCATTCAGCCCGCCTCCGCTCCACCTCTTTGCCCATTTTGGGAGTTAGGCGGAGTCAGACACTACCAAAATGGCGACGGCTGGAACTGCCCACTATGAGCTTTAAAACTGCTCCTCAGAAACCAATGGGTGACGTCACGGGGGCTAAGTCCATATGTGATATGATATAAACACACATTTTTGCACACAGACTTTTCATACAGTAAATGTGCTTATGATACATCAACATTAACAGGATTTTTTAAAAACACCAGGTTGATACTGTGTGAGTGTGGCACTGGTGAAAAATGAACACACTAATAGATTGCAATTTAATATCTTGCGATTCAGAACTGACAACCTCATATGAACCGTGGTAATCCCTCTGCTCATTTAAAATTGGACAGGTTTTGTTTTTTTGTAAGTAAAACCTTTAAACAAACCTTTTCCACAGCTGACATTTTAACCATGTCTGAGCAGGACACGCACAGATGTAATTAATTGCATTATTAACGGCAGCATTCCCCGTAGGTGAGCCAGTTTCAGTGTCCTGTTATCGTGTATGCCAGCTCATTAGAATGGCTTTATGGGAACAGAGGTATTGTTATTGTTATTAGTTACACCTATGCATTTCCTGCTGAGACAAATCCCAGCAAGTCAAAAGGCTATCTGCCTATTTCATACTGAAAAGCAAGTTAGACAAAACCCAAACCCAAATTGACTAAATATATAATTTTAATGTTAAAGAGCTGTTGTCACATGAAAACATTTACAAATTACTACTGAGATGTTTCCCAACACTATAAGCTTTCATACTTATGTGAATATTTCCACATTGGAAACAACAGAAGCACTGGACCACATCTGCATTTGTCACATGATTTACTAGATTATGAGGTTTTATGTCACAAAACATTTCTCCATAAAGCATGAAAATAACATATGGTACAAAATGTTCTCTATATAGTGTGGTGTAATTGACAATAACCAGCCCTAATGTGCAGTGTGTGTGTATTCATGTCTGTGTTGGATTATATGTAAATCTGTACTCACTGACTGCTGTGGTTCCACTGCACACACAGCGGCTTGCTGCGGTTGGCCGTCTCCAGCAACTTGAACTCCAGCAGGATCGGCTGGTCCAAGTGTCCGCCCACGAACGTCTGGTTGTTGTAGACAGAGATACTGACCACTGGGGAGTTCATTACTGGGTGTCTGGGAAGCCTGAGGCCAAGGGAGAGAGAGAGATAGAGAGAGAGAGAGAGAGAGAGAGAGAGAGAGAGAGAGTTACATACATCTACTAGATCAGACCGAAAGTAGAGTTTGGCATCCTGGTTAAGATAGTAAAAAAGGCAAAGACATGGTGAGCAGAGAAGAATGAGTTTGGTGTATTAGATGAGACTTAAATGACTGTTTATTGACACATACTGCAAACTGGACAGTTTGTTACTTGGTAATTGAGCCTGGAGGTGAGGTGAGGAAGAGCAGAGGGGGAGAGGGAGAGAAAGAAGCCAAGATAGCATCAGAGAAAGTGAGAGAAAATGAACTCAAATAAGATGACGTGAGGATTAGAGCTGAAAGAATTAGTCACTTAAATTAACTGACTACAGTTTTGATCATGAATTAATTGTTAAAGGCATTAATCAAGCAAACACTACTAGTTCCAGCTTCTCAAATGTGAAGATTTGCTCATTTTTTCTGTATATCACAGTAAAGAGTATCCCTTTGTGTTTGTCAGACAAAATAAGCAATTTGAAGTCACATTAGGCTCTGGGGAACAGCGATCAGTATTTTTCACAATTTCTTTTACATTTCATAGACTAAACAAATAAGTAAAATAAATTACAAATTTAACTGATAAAGAAAATGTTAATGAAATCAACATGTAAAGCTTCCTGGATTATCTTGGGAAGAATTCTGTAATAAAATGTATTATGATAATTATCAGACATATAAAACACATCTCTGGTACAATCATTTGTCCTTTGTCATTTATTATTACTTTTAATTTTTGGATTATTCATCAAATCCTGGCAACTTACTGGTTAAAATTGAGGATAAGTAAAAATATTCTTTTCTAAAGATGTGATGCTCCTGTTTATACACTGTAAAAGCAATTTTGGTTTACTGTTTGCTACTGAATAAAGGATACTTAGGTAATCCAGATCTCTATATCCAGCATGTGCCCTTTCTTAAAGGCTTCTGGGAGCTGCTGTAATCATCTTTTTATTGTTCTGAGTGTGATTGATTCCCACCTCACTCCTCGTCGGTCTGTGTGGTACTTGGGAGGGAGGGCGGCGCCCAGACTGCGATAGATCAGCAAGATGACGATGGTGATAGGCGGCTCAGGCATCGAGACAGAGCGTCTGGCTGCAATGTACTCTCCTGTCTGATTGGCTGAGATACTGACAGGGGCTGGAGCAGCGTTCTGAGGGGCCGAGGCTGAAAGGGAGAAGTGTGTGTGTGAGTATATTCTCTTAGCAGCTAACACTAGCCCAGCCTTTATTTCTATCTGTGCATCTGTTCTCACGTTCTTTCTCTGTCCGCTCCCTCTCCTTCCAGTTGTGTTGCTGTTGTCGCTGTGGCACCAGGGCAGCAGGGGGCAGTATCACATGGGTGTAGGGATCCCACAAGGCCTGACCGCGGAACAGGGTGGTGTGGTAACGTGGGAAACGCCGCCGCACATGAGTGTGGTTCTCCACGCGGTCCAGGTTCATGACTGAAGCGCAGACAGTCAGAGAGAACACATACATGAACTCACATATCAAGTCACAGGTATCTGTTAATGTGCAGTATACTTAAACATGAAAATGGTATTGATCAAATAAGTATAATACTTTGGTATAATTAACATAATGAGACTTAATAACTGGCAGATTATATTTCATACAACAGGCAGCGTTAGCAGTGTTTCTCAAAATTAAGATCACGTTTTCTTCCTGTTGTAAAGCCTCTAATCCAAAAACAGCCTCAGCCAGACAGAGAGGGTTTATGTCATTGCTACATATTTTAAGATAAACATCAGTCAATTTCTCTTCTGGAGAGTAAAATTAGAGCATTTCATCATTTTATCAAAAATAAAACGATTAATACTTTGTTAGCACTCAACAACGACATACTGTACTGTATACTGTATGAGTTTTTTTTTATCACATTTAATTCTTTTGCTAAATTGTACAAATTAGAAGTGATTTCTTCTGTCACTATCTGATATTTTAAGAAATTGTGAAATTTCCAGTGCAAAAACAGCGCCCTCATCCTGTTTTATACTGTCCAGCAATCAGGCAGATTTCTCACCATTTCTAACGGTGCACAAAGTTAATTAACTGTCATGTAAAGGTCACTACACACTACCATTCACTGACTGCCTTGTTTGATTATGGAAATAATACCAATGTCTCAAAATGAATGTGGTAATGATTTACTGTTGCTGAATCAATGGTTGATGAAATTTAGACCATAAACAACTCCATACTAAACTCACTATTTTACTGGAACCAAGCTACAAGGTGTCTTTTCAGTTTTCCTATAGATGGTAGCCATTTTACTCAGATTTGGGTTATTATGTGCAGGCAGAGGGTTGTTTTCTTCTTCTTAGCTCAGTAATACAACTCATTTTCTTTTTTACATACTGTAAGATTTGAGGGGAAACCTTCACTTGCATTATCAATGAGCCACTTTATTCACTGTGGATTTGAATTGTGAAGAGCCAATACAAAATCCATAAACACACGCACACACAGGAGCGGAGGGACCGTCGTATTATAGGAAATGAGGTGGCAAAGTAAGTATGTAGTCAATGTGTAGTGTTCAATAATGAGTGAACACTTGACCCAGCAAACAGAAGTGGAACAGCACTCAATACAGAGAGAGGAGAGAAATCACTCAATATGCTTTAACTGATATGTAACGCATGTGTATGTGTGTGTGTGTGTGAGAGAGAGAGAGAGAAAAGGTGTTTCCTGATTTTAAAAGTCTGTGATGAGAGAAACATATGATTTATTTGCAAAATAAAATTGAAGAAATGGCAAAAGAAACATTATAATGACAGACAACAACATACAAAAAATCTTACAGGAACTCATATAGTGGAGGCTAACAGATGGGCACTTGTCCATCCATATCCTTTCCAATGTTATCCATCCTATCCAATTTGGCTAAGAGCATCTGTGTTTATGTGTAGGCGTGTGAAATTTAGCGTTGGCTGTATATCTTATTCCTTCTGTTTACACTGCTGCTGCTGATTCTATACTCTCTGCCTGGCGATCTGCATCAGGGTGTACATTTAAGATTATTTAACAGCGTTTTGGATGCGTTCCAAAGTGGTAGAAAATACAGTAAAGTAAGCAAAAGATGAGAGACGCACAGAAAAGAAATAAAATCGGCCAAATCGTGCCAAGATGGGCAAGACTATTGTGTATTTTCTTCAGGTCTGAGATTCTATTAGGTGTGTTGCCAAAATACTCAGGGATAAGCTGGTGAGGCAAAATCCAGTAGTTGGTTACTTTGATGAGTTTCACGAGTTTTAGGTGTTTTATAGAAATTCAATCTGTGTGTGTGGCTAAGAGCATTACAGTAACTGAGTGTGAAATTCATTGTCTGGCTTCCTCCCTGTCAGAGCTGCTGCTGTTGCTATTTCGACGCCTCTTGTTGTTGTATTTGGTGCAGATTAGTTAACGGTATTTTCAACATTGCTAAAGTGACAAAATGTGAAGTAGAGCAAAATGTACAAGTGACAGGATGCCAGAAATTATATGACACAGGACACATGGCCAAACCTGCAGGTGTATAGTACATGTAAGGGAGTGTGTGTATGCATCTGTGTGTGTGCTTGTACTTGTGCCTGTGTGTGTGTTACTCTGCAGATATGAGTGTGTGTGTGTGTGTGTTTGGCATCCGTAAATCTAAGTGATGTATGTTGGCCAGTGCTGCAATGCTTCAGGGTTTTTGTGCATTTGTGCATGTGTGCTGGAAGCATTAGCTCCTGTGTGTGTGTGGGAGTGTGAAATCCATCTCTCTGTGCTGCGGCCAGCTCTCAGGCTGTGCCATCCTCATTTGCATTAGCGCTGTTCATCTCTCGGTTTACAATGAGTCATTCTAGCTGATTTCACAGCAGTGATTTACAGTATTATGAAAACCGCTGAAAATCGTCTGTAAAGATTAAGATTTTATTACTGTCTTATTCGCTTTTATTGGGTCTGACTAGTGATTAGCTGTTGTATTGTGTGTGTGTGTGTGTGTGTAGTCATTCCGAACCCACCTATGTTGGGAGCGACCAGCGCCACAGGGTTGAGGTAGGTGAGCTTCATGTTCTTGGCCAGATTCTGGGTGTACTGCTCCAGCAGCTCCGTCAGCTCAGCCGGACCACCACCCGGGAGGTGGTTCTGACTCTGAGTGAGAGCCCGCCAAAGCCCCGCCGTACCGGGACCCAGCAGCACACTGCAGCCCCGCAGAATGTTCTGGAAGCAGCAGAAAGAGAAAACATTAGCAGGGGGAAGAAAAAAAAACAAAAAAACAAGTAGGTAGCGCCTTCTAATCTGCCTTCAGGAGGAGCTGTTTTTCATGTGCTTGTGTATTTCAGAAAACAAAAATAAGAAAAATGTGCCAACACCTGGATCAGAAAATGGAAAGAGACACAGAAAATAGGAAGAAAAAGGCTTTTTTTTAATGCACCAAGGCCAGCAACAACTATGGCATAGAGATGAAAACAAAGACAAAAATATGAAATGTTTCTTATAACAGCGTAATGCTATTGGAAGCCAAACATTTTACGCACAATAGGTTCACCAGGGACAATCAGTTGCAATGTTTTCTTCTAAATTTTCAGCACTGAAGGTTGCTGTCAACGTTTCAGTATTACAGTAGTGGTTCTGATCACAAAATAACTGATTTACACCTGGAGGACGAGGTGAGCACCGTTGAGCAGCTGGTACTGTGTGATAGAAAGCCAGCAGCAGTCTTGAACATGAGGACGAAACAGTTGAAATTACCACTCCATTAGTTTCTTGTTTCAAAAAATTTCATTCTGTTCTCTTTTGTAAAGATTATGATTAAGGCTGAGAGGGAGGGAGGAAGATGAAAAGACTGTAAAGAGAAGGAACAGTGATGTGGTCGTGACTGCTGCTCAGGGCAGAGTCTCCTTTTTCAGACTCAATAAAGTCAAAGAATCTCAGGGTAACAAAGAGGGTAGAAAAGTGAAGAAATAACCTCATACAGAGCCTTGATAGGGACTCGCCATAGAGGGACGGATGATGCACTGCGGGCTTTTTTAGGATATTTTAAGGATGCAGAAAGTAAAGGCTGATAGAGACAGACATTTGAGTTGGTTACTGATTTTGGTTGATGAGAGGAGAAAGTGAGGAAATCCTCATTGTAAAGCAAAAACTGTAAAAACTGTACATAGAGCTAGAAAATGAGTCAACCCCAATGATAATGTTTTAGTATCATGACGTGGCCATTTATGCACAGCGCCTCCATTTCCTTTTCAGGGAGTATTTGTGATTCTGTATGGAGGCGTGTTATTGATAGTGTAGATGTAGACTGCACAGCCTTGCAAAATGTTGAGAACAAACAAAGAGTAATATTATGTTCAGGAGAGAGAGAGAGAGAGAGACAGAGAGAGAGAGAGAGAAGGGAAAAGTGCTCAATATGATTCCTTGCAGTCAGACTGCACCAGACCCAATAAAGCACTGCAGTCTCTCATAATGCTCTGGGGAGAAAAATACACAGAAAACCTTCAGACAAACTTGGAAAATAATACACAGTACAGTATAGGAGGAAAGGAGTGAACTGTAGGGGAAGAGAAAGAGAAGGTAAGAAAAGGGGTTTGTGAATAAGTGAACAAGAATAGATGGGAGGATAAGTCATGGAAAGATGTGGATGTTTGGCTCTGAGATGCAGCAAACAGAGAAAAAGGTGGGCAAGAAAAACAATAGATGAGACAGATATTAGATGATTTGGTGGCATCATAACAAACAGACACTTAAAGATTCCTGTTCAAGATTTTGCATTGCTTTGTTGCATTTTTTATTCTTGAAAATAGATTTGTTTAACAATTTGTGCCTATTTATACCTGTTAGGACTGAAATTTGAAACTCTGAGCTTTGGTGGAGATAGACTCCATAATATCATATAGACAATAAAAGTCAAGTCAATGATGTCTCACCTGTTGGTTACTACTGTAGTTATGAGCAACTGTGGCAGGTGATGTGATACAGTACTGTACAGTGAAGTAAGTCAGCCTGAAGAGGGTGAAAAACACTGCCACGAATAAATAATTCTCAGGACAAACATGCACTTACACTTGCTGTGTTTTTAAAAAGGCTCATTTAACACGCCAAGTCCAGTTCCCATTCGTGGCTTCCTCTGAACATGTGGCTTTGTTTGGAGAAAACCAGGAGCTCAAATATACTTTTACCAAGACTGGAAATAAGCCAATAATTCTCCATGAAAACACGTTATTGGGGATCTTAGGATTTATGCACAAGCAGGCTGTACGCTGCAAGAGCTCATATGGGCTGTGTTTATCTATGGAAAAAGAAAGAGGGTGAAAAAACAAGGGAGACTAACAACAAGAAAGAGAATAGTTTTAATGAGGCAGCAGATGACAGGATTACAGAAGGAGAGAGACGCACAGGACACACAAAGGCTGAAAAACAGGCAGCATGGGATCAGAGTTCAGTCAAACAAACAGATTATATGTGCTGCTCAAACAGCAACGTGTAGTCATATGCAAACTATTTAGAACAAATTATTTTTTATCACATTTTATTTGGAAATTTTCTTTAAAATTAATGCAGTTTCCCTTTCTTATACAGTAAAGAATCAACAATGAGAAACCTTTACACGATCAGCCTGTTAAGACTATTTTGCAGCATACTGTGCCGCTGTAAATGCCAGCTGCTTTAATGATTATAGTAGAATATGGAAAGTTCTCTTCCTCATATGAAAAAAGTTGGCATATTTTTACCAGGCACTTGGTGACACATCTATCTGGAGGTGTAGTAGTGAAAAAGATGGATTTTGATCACAGCTTGAACATTAAAGGTTTCCATCTTCCCCCATTTCTCCATTCATCACTAAATTCCTCATGTGACAACTCCGCTTTCCTCCCTGGCTTCCTTCGTTTCTTCTGCAGTCACAGGCTTCTGTTACCGCCGCTGGGTTACTATAGTAACTGTGTTCTACATCACCTTTTCATCTGCCGTTTAGAGTGAGGTGTCAAGTATTACCAGATACATTATACACTGTATTTTTTATTGTTGAGGGAAAAAATGGGCTGTCTGCAGTTCCACTCCAGTGCTGGCAGGCTAAACCAGAGCTGCCTCATTAACTTGAAATGACGAGATGTGGGCGGCACGACCGTTTTAGAGCCAGACGCTGAGGTTACAAGTCAGGTGAGTTGAGGTTTTTGTCACAGAGACTGCAAGATGACAATAGAAATCGTTACTGTACTATTAGCAGCAGTAGAAACATATAGCAGCTTTTAGCGGCTGTAATGACCGTGTTTCTGATTAACTACCAGGTGAAGCAGTTAAGTGAAATGTCAGGAAGGAAAAGGTCCCTTCACTGTAGGATGTCATTAATGCTATTGCTGTGTTGCCATAGCAACTATCCAAGTAAAAGATTATGTATTGATCATGTAAAGCAACGAACTGTATTTGGCCTAATGTTCATGTTCATATAAGATTGGTTATACATTTGTCTTTATTAAACAAAAAAACGAACAAATCGTTCTCCGGTGTGTTGGTATCTTCTCTCCTTTGTTCACAATTTCATAGCTGGAGCAACAGTTTGTATCTGGGAATTCAGGATGTGCAACAAGTGTGTATTAAATCAGATGAATGTGAGAGCTTTTTATTTAATTGCTCACCTCAGGGGCAAAGGTTCACTCTTCCCTTTAACCCACTGAATTTACAATGCAGAGGATATAATGTGACAACGGTACATTATGCCATAAACTAGGATGAGTACTTACTGCTTATGTAGAACCCCAAGAAAAAAGAGTAAAGGTCACTGGCACTATTACCGCACACATATTTCAAATGTCTCTTTAATTCTGGGAGTTGTGTAAAAAAAAAAACAGAAGAGTGTATACATTCATGAAACTGAAAATCTCAAAATCTTTCTATCAAAGATCGTGCCACGAGATTCACATGAAGACACAGATGCCATTCTTTTGCTCAAACGACCAGATGTTACTACCACAGCCACTCAGTTTCTATAGCAACCTGTTGTTAGCTGTATTGCAATGACATTATCAATGGCTTAGTCTGTTTCAGCAAAGCAGGGTGTGCCAATGACTGCTACTGTTGTCATTAGGTGGTTAAAATCCTCCCTGTTAGCGTAAATTATTAAATGCTTCCCTGTGTCAACTGCAGATATTTAAGAGAAATATGAAAGCCAAAATAACAGCTTTTTAACTGCCCACCATGGCCCCTATTAAATATGAATAAATCAGCTCCCAGCTGCATGAATGAGCTGGAACTGAATCATCAGCTGAAAATAAATTAGTTAAAATATCAGCTGATGTAAGATTCAGCACCACGAACGTCCCTTATCACTCTTCTACTACCACTACTGCTGGTACTGAAGCAACGTGTAACAATGTGTGTTTAAACGAAAAAAAGATTTAATATTCTGGTGATGGATGTTACCACAGTAACAAGCAATTTGTCATTTACTGACACATGAGCCAGTAAATTGAAACAGTAGTTTAAAGGGTAAGTGGGGGAAGGGAGGGGGGCTACTTTGTATCTTCAGCCACTTACTTGTCATGTATGGACAACTTATTTCTTGTCAGCCAAATTTGATGCGTAAATATTTATAGCAAAATGATACGGAGATGTCTGCTAGCGCCTTTACGTATGTCAAAACACTAACATGCTAAAATGATCCCGTGTCAGCTCCTGCTCCTGCGACGGGCACCGTATCAGGTAAAACGAGACTGTCAGTTAATATGTGCGGATGACATGCTGCAATATTTCATGAGCTTCTGTCACTGCATCGCCATAGTAACATTACCTCCCATTTCAGAGAAAAGACATCTCATTGTACAATCTAGTCACCGGGTCTGTAACACCATGAAGGTCCAATATATCAATCATACAACAGCAGATATTTTATGTCTTCTACTAGATTCTGTGCAGATTTAGAAGTTTATAGTCCTTAAAATGACTCAAAGCTGGTATTAATCATTAATACAGTGCATGTCAATTTGTGATGGGAGAGAATTAAAACACAAAAACTGATACGTTTACCATGTTTGGAGATGTTCTCCATAATCTACTATTACAAACTGTTGATCAGCTTGTTGGGTTATACTTGTCTAGTCTGACAGTGCTAATAGACAGAGCTGGCAGTGATGAGTTTCACAGTTTCACATGGTTCACATGTTTATATTTTCACAAATTCACATCGACAGCACACACCGATTATTGTCTTTCACACTTCACTCTCTGTCTTTCAGACAACCTTTCACAACCTGCACAGTTGGTGTGTGTTGAACATAGCTTTAATTACCTCTCACCAACATTTATGCAGTAAATGTACTATGATGCTCATTTTTAATCCTCAAAAGATCAATGCAACTAAAAATTAACCTTGATAACATGGAACAATAATGAGAAACAAATCGGACTCCATTTTGACCTTTTCCCATGAATCTCGCTGTCTCCTGTGAGAATGCTGCTGTTCATTCTTTTCCCAGAAGTGTCTCTTGGATTTGGACAATAAGGTGCATCATAACCATTAACAGTTACTGGCAAATACATCTTTACTTGTTCCACCACATACCACTGCAAGAAAAAAGGCTTTAGCTCTACACCTGCTGACATGTAGTGTGTGTCTGTGTTCAAAATGAAAAGGGAGACTGAAAAGGAAAATATAACATTGTGTTCTTTCTACCTCATTGAAGTGTGCGTCCTGCGTAGCGGTGAGTCCGAAGCCGCTCTGTTGGGTCTCGAAGGTCAGGAGGCGGGACAGCAGTCGCTCTGCGATCTGCAAGTCGTTGCCGTAGAGTCGGGCGGTTGCCTCGGTGACGTCACGTAGCTGGTGGGCGAGTTTCTTCTCCATGATGGTGTTCAGCTCTGTTTCATTACGCTCCAGGGAATCAAGCTAAATGAAAACACAGACACAAGAGAAGCATACCTGTGTGTGAGTATTTCACATGTGAATGCTACAATTTTCAAACAAGAGAACAACTAAAACATTATTGCACAAAATGTATTTTTATTTTATGTGCTCTTTCTGATCATTGCTGCCACAGAATACAAAAGGTCAGACTCCTGTTTTAAATATAAGAGTTAAGAACCAAGTAGGTTTCGATCAGAGGGTTATGACAACAGTTTGGAGATGGATAAGGCAACAGACACAAGAGCTCAAACAAACTGAGGCCAAACCAGAACCATTATTTCTGGACTCTGGTTCAGGTGCTGATGTCTTTGTTCAGCTTTATTCCTTTTTTTCCCTCAAATTGACAGGTACATCTAAGATTTGGCTACGATTCAGCACTTTTCAGGTCAGGAACAAGTTTGGGATGCATGAAGACTTGTGTTTAGTGGTATCAGTGTATTAATCTACTTACAGCAGCATTGAGCTCCACAAATGGAGGGGAGGTGCAGTTGTAGAGGTCTGGCTCCAGCCATCCTCTCTCTACATCACAGTGTCTGATGGCCGCACCTGTAAGGAGGAGAAACAAGAAGTTGTACATATTTAATATCCTCTCACAAGGACATAGCATATATTGATTAAATGTATAAGGGTATGAGTGTGTACGGACCGACAGAGCCTTTGGGACAGGGCACTGCAGCGGGCAGGCTGAACTTGGTTCGTGGCCACCAGATGCCCTGAGTGATGGTCTTTGGACAACCATCATAAATGACTGCAGAGAGAGAGAGAGAACATCATTTAAAATCATCCTTATCAGTTTGCTGAACTTTTCCATTAAAAACATAACAAAAAGTCACTAATGATGTGGAAATGCTTTTTTTATGACTTGCAGAGAAGAAAATGAAAATGAGAGTGAGAGAATACAACACCAGCTACATACTAAAGGAAGTAATTACAAGTGGGGAAACTGGAAAGTGACAAAGCTGCACAGAAGAGAAAAACAGAGACATAGAATTAACTGGAAGGTGTTAAATACACAATGAATATAATTAACAGTTTCTTTGTTATTTTAGGTTTGGACACAAGTCAACATGACAATGTTGAAAGCCAAAATAGGATAAGAAGTGAAATCTGTGATTACACAGCGATGATTAAATAGAGTGGGAGCTCAGTAGTGCCTCGGTATTTTCATTCATATCTGTTCGTCTTTATGGACAATTTACTCTGTTTGAATACTGATTTTAAATCTATCTGGAAAATTATACATCTTCTGAAAAATGATAAAAGACAGTTTTCTGTAGTCTAAAACTAGCCTGGGGGCAACTCTACTAAAGAAACTAAGAAGGTAATAAAGGGTTTTGGCTACTGTTGGAGAACAACACTAACAAAGTTTTCATATTTAATCCAGATTTACAAACAATTGTCCAAAAGCCAACAATTTTTGTCCATGAACCATAAAGGAGCTGCAAGGTAATGTCTCATTTTTAGTTGTTAGCAGTTGTTGGAACAAGTCATTTTCCTCAAATGATTTAGTTCCTCAGTCAATAACAAATATGTTGTTTTAACCCGTAATCACTACCCGCTGGGCAGCTCACTGTTATCTTGGAGAGAACACAATGCAGCAGTGAGATGCTTCATTTCTCCATGTTTTTTTTTTTAATTTTTAAATCCAATGTCTGCAGACGTGATGCTGAGCACAAGGATGAATTAATGAATGAACAATGTAGCCTCCCTGTTGGGTAAACCAGAGTAATTATTAAATGCAGCAGTTAAATGCTTCATTTTCTCATGTTTGACCAAAAGGTCTAAAACACAGGAGATAATCAAATAAAGAAACACAAGGTCGCAGCTGTCCTGGTGATCAATAACACAGTTTAACAGACAAACATGTGAGGAAACAATAATGCTAAAAGAATAAAAAAATCAACTGAGAAACATCAGTCTGTCCTTCTCACCTTCGCAGCCTGAATTTGTGACCTCAGCAAAGGGGTTGTCACATGCGTTGCACTGGCGACCAATCACACCGGGCCTGCACTGGCACTGGCCGGTCTCTGAGTCACATGACCGCGAGAAAGAGCCGACCGGGTAGCAGTCACATGGCAGGCAGGTGTCAGAGCCCCGCGGACGGTAGTGAAACTCCTGAATGCACACACGGAGGACAAAGTACGCACAAGTAGGCACACAGATTAAACTCTGTCAGACAAATGTAAAATGTCACAGCGCCAAAAATAGTGTCAGCGATTACATCACCACATGCATTAGGGCAAGATTTATACAATGACATAAAAAAGGACGCTAGTATAACAGAGGCAAGAACACAGGAGCAACCATCCATACACCATGTGTACAAGAGGCAGAGACACAAAGTAGGGCAGCTGTTTATTTGTTTGCTAAACCTGCGTCTTGGAAACAAGACAGCGATGGTGCTACAGTAGAGGACGATGGTGCAGCACCACTGTTTCTGTTTTTCATTTGGATGTTGTGACCTTCATTGTACTGAATGATGTAATGTATGTGCACAGGCTGTTTTCGGATCCATCTACTGAAGAGATAAAGTTTCTCTGTGCTCACCTTAAAGTTTAAGACGTGTATGTACAAGCACGACATGTGACATCATGAGTTTCGAAGCTTATCATGGTCTGATTTGCAATTTACACCAAGTGTGATGTGGAAACTTAAAGCCTGCAGTGCACATATACAGAGAATGGACTACAGTGAAGTAGGAGACTTCCTTTGTCTAGTAGTTACATATAAGTTTCAATATTTGCATATTCATAGATGTTTCAATGAGGAAGAAGGGGTAGGTATAATTTTAATAAGGTAATTTAATTTTGTTATGGAGAAAACAATATCAACACAAATTATTATTCAAAGCAGAGTATTTTGTCTTAAAACATGTCTGGAGGGGATCTATAAGAAAAGCCCGTAATTAAAAAACACAAAAGATTATGTCTCACAAGACTGTCAGCCTGTAGATGCTTTTAGCTGCAGTTTACAGTTGAATTTTACAGTTAATCTGATGTTACGTTATGGTGTAAAACAAATGCAGATACAAATGCACAGATGCAGATGAACGAGGGAGTATGATAATGTTCTTTAACAACATATGGAGGAAAAATCGAATACACTTCACAAAAGGGAATGAGCAACAGTGGTTATGAGAAATGTGAGTTTAACACAATTCAATTATGTTCTGCTGGTCATTGTACCTTAAAAATAATATATATTTTTTGAACTGCTGATAAGAAATCCTTTACTTTAGTGTTAATCCAGTATAGGCAGGATAAATGCATCAAAGAAGGTGACTGCTAGCCGCCACTAAGATGTACACTGTAATACTGGATACAGAGCTGTTTGTGTCAGCCTTGACGTGAACATTATGTACTGTTTTGTACTGTTGTACTGTAGGCTAAATGAAAACATTCTTACATTGTGAGCGTGACAAACTGAGAAAAAGCTTTTATTTCAATCTTCATTTTTATGGCTAAGTGTTTTATAGAGGAAGGATAAAGAGCTCTTATATGTATGTGTGTGTGTGTGTATGTGGTCTGTCATAGGCTACTTTTGGGGACAAATTTCAGATTTAAGACCAGTTAATTGGGGATGGCTTGTCTAATTGGGGACAAAAGCCCTGTCCCTAATTGGTAAAAAGCTGATTTTTGGGTCAGTGGTTAAGGTCAGTGTGTGTATGTGATATATGTGTGTATGTGTGTGTGTGTGTTCTGCGTATGTGCCAGGTTTATATCTGAGGTCAATATCAGAGATTAAAGATTAGGGTCAAATGTCAGATTAAGGCTGGGATAGACATACTGATTACACACAAACATTTCAATACACACACACACACACACACATATTCACACAAGGCAGAAATGTCAATACGTGGGGATGATCATCGTTTCATGGTTGATGTCGGTATGACTGGATTAGCTTGTAGGTCTATCAGACTGCGAGCTGATTACCGTGTGTCTGGGTTAAAATGATCTATAGATTTACAGCACTGAAATCCTTCTAATCCTATCAGTATTTATGTTCAATGTGACAGCGTAAAAAATATACACTTTATACAAGAGAGTCTGTCAACTACTCATGTAAAAACACGCTCAAATAACTTTTTATATGTTGCAAAGTGATACATAAATTAGCATTCTAACCGCACATGGCCCCAAAGCTGCATTATGTGTGTTTGTGTGTTTTCTTACCTTGCAGTGACAGTGTCCGCTGGTCTTGTTACAGTCAGGGTCGAAGCCTTTATTGGTGTCACAGTGACATGGTCCACAGGTCGGAGACCCCCACCAACCCCTGGGACACTGGTGATCGATCCTACAAGCGCACACAAAGGAGGCAGAATCAGTATGGAGAGAGTAAGAGAATATTACTAAAATGTTTTTCTAAACTCTTCAAAGGAAGCATCTTTCCCTCTGATTTCTGACTAACTAATGAGTTGAGAACAAAGAGATGAAAGCAAAGAGAGGCAGTCAAGGAGAAAAGATGGAGAGGGATCAAACCGAGAGAAAATATTAATATTGAAAGGTGGAGGGAGATAACTAGAAAAGAAAAAATAGAGAGGGGTCAGGACACAAGTTAAAAGAATAAACGCTTATTACTAGATAAATCATTATGCAAACACTTTAGAATATGCACAGTCGCAGAAAGCAATTATCATTATACAAAATATGAAGGACATATTTAATGCTTTGTAATATATTCTGTGTAAATTAAAAAAAAAAGAAAACATCAATAACTCAGTTTTGCTGGTGCAGATACAGAGAAAAACTCTACTTCCTCCTACTGACTTCTGTTAAACAGCTATTCATTCATTTTAAAATTGGAGATTTAGATTGTTTTCTCCTGATAGGAACACCTGAGATTTTGTCACTGTGGTTTGTCGTTCATGTCACTTCACTCTTTCATTCTCTTTTCCGCTTTTAGTGTGCACTCCTTCTATTCTCAGTGTCTGAAGGATCACTGAGGAAGTCATCAGCACTTCTCACAGTTAATGCAGATTCTTCTGTGCATCTCTTTATCGCTTCTTATGTGGAGTTTTGGAGCGAGGATTTAGATATCAGTGATCTTGGTAAAATATTAGGATTGACTGTTTCTCTAGAGATTTTATATTACATCACCCGACAGAATCGGCTTTCCAATGGAAGCGTCTGTCCCTGCTGTGTATTTTTGGCTGCTTAAAGAGGTTAAAGGGGACACGTACATCTAGAGAGTCAAATGCTTTGTCTAATCATAAATAGGAAGCTGCGTTGGCTATGCTCTGGTAAATACAATTTAGAGAAGTCTTTCTTAAATCTGCCACAGAAACGTTATGTTTCAACTATAGAAATGTTGCAATAATTTTAACAATCAACAAAAGTAAAACGACAGAAATAATTTAAAACTGTCACCTCATTATTTATTATCAACCATGTTAGCTTCAGAGCTAAGTTCTCATTTTTGAGATGCTAGTCACCTGAGTGTAGCAGGGCTGCAGCTAACAATAACTTTTTGCTGTTAAAAAATACATTCATTATTTTCCATTAATCAAGTTTAAATCAGCACATTATATTTGAGAAGTTGCTACTTGAAAATGTGTGGTACTTCTACTTGAAAGCCTATCAAAGAAGTTGGTTAATGAGCCAGAATTCCAAAGTTGATGTCTTCATATAAGAAGAAAGAGGCCAAATTAAAGCTGAGCAGAGAGAGAGTGAGGCACATCAGGGGAAATTAAGAGATAGAGAGACGTACGTATATTTCATCAGCAGTCGATAATGTGTGTCTTTGCGAAAAAACACCCACTCGCTGGATCAAAGACGAACATCTGACGAACACACTCACACACAGAACAGATCACAGTAAAGCTCTGTGGATTTCACTGGCAGGAAGGAAGGGAGCGTGGGGTCAGGTCGGGGTCACGCTCGTTTCACACAGTTTAACACACACACAGATAACTTTAGTGTGTGTTGTGTGTGTGTTATTACACTAAGTCTACGTTCATCCCACTGTGGATTACATGCAAGGCTGGAGATGTGGGACAACAAGGCTGAACTAAAGCTCCCAAGACACACACATACACACACGCACACACACACACACACACACACACTTGAACAGAGCTTAGCCGGACTACAGGCAGCATCAAAGAGCTTTACACTGTGTTGGCATCTCTCATAGGTGAACTGTAGTTCAAATGTTGAATGAACTGTGTCCATGTGTAAGAGAGTGTGTGTGTGTGCACGTGTGTGTGTGTGTACCTGTGTTGGCAGTACTGTCCATAGTGGTTGTCTCCACAGTCACAGATGTATCCATGGGAAGAGCTGGGCTTCCTGTGGCACTGAGCCTCGTTTTCACATGGATTCAGATGGCAAGCATCAGTGCAGCCTTTCCCATAGTAACCTGGGAGAGAGAGAGAGAGAGAGAGAATAAAATTAATGTCAAAGTGTTTTTGGCTGGAGTGGATATGTGCAGTGGTTGCCATCCTACAAGTCAAATACAAACACCACCTATTTATATATAGCTAATTTGCTTTGCCAAATACACGTTGGATGAAATGTAATTGCTGCCTCTCTTACACTCACTGGCAAAATACACTATTTTTCTGTCCAAGAAGCGTCACAGAGAGGTGGTTGGATGGGATGGCTGGACAGTACAAATGTCAGGATTTTAATACTGGAGACTGAGGTTTCCATGATGATCTTTAGGGAAAGATCTTTATAATTATAAAGATACTATATATATATATATATATATATATATATATATATATATATATAAAATAAGTGCTTTTTTCTGTGATTAAACAAATCCTCAATCTTTTCCTAAACTACTCTGAATTGCTGTTGTAATGTTAATCATGCTTTAGTTGCAAGGGACAGATATTGTAGTAAGTACAAATGAAATAAGCTGACGGTGCAGTTTTGCAGAAATGTTCAGTACAAACATTTGCGATAAATCACATATAAACATTTCCAGTTTAAAGTTCTATTTTTGAAAATAATTATTAAAAAAAAATAATCGGAAAAAGTACAGCACAAAAAAGAAGACACAAGCAGTCAAAGCTGCCGTGAAGAATTTCCCTCATACATACAATCATAAAATGAGAGCACAACACAACAACTATTGAAATTAAATTATGCAGAACACCGCTTCATTTCCCATCCGTGTACCAAACATAACAGCCTGTCAGTTCACAAGTACACATCTCTAACATCAAACAGTGATTATCACAAACGTCTCCCTTACATACTCCGGCTGGGCGAGCCTCTAAAAAACAAGCCACAACTGTGAATTACAATTCTGTCACACAAAGCTTCCTCTGAAAGAAAATTACCACCAGTGTTTGAGAGAGGGAATTCAAAAAACATTGTAATCTATATCAATTTCGCACAGATAGCTCAAACAAACACAGGCTGAGCGTTAAGAAAACATGAAAGTGAAAAACATGAAAAACAGGGTGTTTCAGCTCAAAGCAAAAGATCTCAGCTCAAGGAACAAAGTTCAAGGACGATAAAATATGTTTTTAATATCACTAAAATCTCTGTGTGATCACACATAACAGCCCGTACATTTTCAGGTAGCATGTTGCTGCTAATAACTCTGCATGCCAAAAAAAAAAAAAAGAAGGGAGCCAAATCAGGTTGAATCAAAGAGTGAGTTAAAAAATGTGAAAACATGGGAGAAGAAGTTTAAAAACCTCTCTACCATAATAACACAGAGAAGTGCCTCAATAAAAACCGAGACAGCACGTTGCAACGCTGCTAAACGAGCCACTTCAACACAACATCGTACAACACACACATTCCCACCATACACTTAAGTGTGCGCTGGTGCAGCGTGGTGAACGAAGCCGTCGCACACTTCAATGCAATCCCCAGACACTCAACACAAACACACTAGCCTCTTATATGGTAATACAGGCCAGCACATAAAACCCCTCTTTAATCTAATGACTAAAGCAGAGTGCTTCACACACTCTTTGGGGTGTATTTAGCACAAATAAAGAAGGCCTCCAACCAAGACCTGTTTTTCATTTAAAAAGAGGATAATTGTTGTATTTTGTCTTTAAGGTACCTGTATTAATTGTTGGATTAAAATATTAGAACTAAGCTGCACCACAAGATCCCACTTTCATGTTGGGATGGAAACGTAAGCAATAAATCCAATAAATCACATTCAGGCTGGCTAAGAAGGAATGAGTAGACAAAAAGATGACTGACTGGTACAAATAATAATTTAATAACACTGAATCCTTATGATGTAGCGGATCTCTGGATTGTAGATATTTGTTGTATTAAATGCTGTAAAAAGTGACAGAAAATGACAATGTTAGCGACAAGACATTGACACCTCCACTGACTTTGATCGCATGACAGCATGTAAGAAACTAAGACCTTATTACTGATACATATCAAGAGTGAGGTTACACCAAATAAAGGACAGAGGCATTGCTTCACCCTCAAGATTTCAGATTTACTTTGAAACCATCATCAGGAACCGTCGTAAGTTTAAAGTAAAACCAAAAGCTTGAGAATGGAACAATGACTCTGCCCTTTTTTGGAGAAACCTTACTCTTAAATCAGTTAAATGATAATATTCGTGATCATATACATTATATCATATCAGGGGAAATAAAAAAAGACTCTTTTCTCCAAGCTACTGTCATAGACATCAGATATTAAAACTAAGAATCTCAATACAACATAAAGATGTTGATGATTACAGCTGTACGATTCATACGATTTAAAAAAAACCTCAAACATGTCCACAGTCATCCATTATCTACAATATAATAATGTTTGTGTTTATACTACAGTACTCTAGGTATATATAATCAAGCAAGTTAACTTTTACTCATAAAATGTGATTATAAGACATTTTTACAAAAACAGTCATAAATAAAAGTGAATAAAAGTGTGATTTCAAAGGACTGTGCTTTCTGGACCGTGGTCACATGTTGGCTTTTTCCCATCTGCAGTTACATGCTAGTATTAGTTTTGTGAAAATGTCATTCATATGTACAACTCAGGGGTGAAAATGCGTGGTTTATGTTAAGCATGTCAGAAAAGCACATCCTTTTAAATACAAAGTTATTTCTTTTTGAGTCTGTCCATAATGCAAATATTCTTCTGAACAACTCATGTTAATATTTATATCACTTGTAGGGGAAAATCCCCTCATGATTTGAACGCAGACTGTAGAAACCCTTAAACAACAGGACCAGCTCTTTCTTCAACGCCCCAGGAATGCTGGCCAACAAGACATCAGTGAGATTTCCAAACTTCTCACTCACCAGACCATCTACACCACATCCTGCAAACAGCAACGATCGAGATGAGAAAACCCCTCATCTCCTGCATGGCCCCTAAACCAGACCACTGACCCTGTCACCTTTGACAATTCAAGATCTCCAAGAGCCAGCAACATGGAAAGACCAATTAAAACCCCAGTTTGAGCTGATAGCACAACTTGGATAGACATCCCCCACCATTTACTATCATAACTCACCTCTAAGAACCAGTCACCCACAGAGACTAGCTGGCACCAACTTTAATATTACTCTGAATTCTGATTTTTTAAGACTCAAATAATCAACCTGAATGCAAGAACTGATGCAAGCCATAACCACCAACAACAAGTAGTCACACCTTAAAAGACCTATGTCCTCGCAAAATCACAATTAAGATCAATAACAATCTCTCTTGTGTGGCCAACAAAGATGACTATTTCCCTATTATTATAAATTCTCTCATGAGTTATGTCGCTGGACAAATAATTTCATATTTGAGTCGTGCACAACAATAATTCATAACCCCCCTTTAAATCATACAACTGCACAAGTGCACAAATTCCTTACATATTGATACCAAACATCGGGTATAAAACAGAAAACAAGCTAATCTTTGCAACAAGATATTCCATTTTGTTACACTGATCATTCTGACTTTTTTCATCAACAAAAATCTCTGCTTTGCATACTATACAATCATCTCCCATCCTTCAGCAAGTGATTTCTGCTTTCAGGCTGCCTTTTTAATTTCACAGCACTGAATAGAAGGACGTCTCTATAAATTGAAGTGTGACTGAAGTGTGTGTGCAACTTGTTGAGGTCTGTATCCTTCCCTCTGGAGCTGACAAACCTGTGTGAGGTATGCTTTCAAGTGTCCGTCTATAGAAAATACAGAAACCACTCTGCTTTTAAAGCCTGTGGCCTTGGCTACAGCTTTAGACACACACCAGATTTCCAATGACTCCTATTCTTTAAACATCATTCTCTCTTTCTCTCTCGAGCTCATTCTGTTCTTTGTGAAGCTACAAACACACACATACAGTAATTCACAAGAAAACACACTGGCCTTGCTTTTCCCCCCACCTCCTACCTTTCTACACAGCGTGCCCCGGTAGCCTGCTGGCTAAGACACATGCCACATAACTGCAATGTCTGTGATTCGAATCCAGCTAAGGACCTTTGTTGCACGTCACCCCCCATCACTCTCTCCCTTCAAATTCCTGTCATCTCTGCCCCAAAAAATATATAAAAAAAAACAACCTTTCTACACTATTTTTTTTCATTTAATTTAAGCTTCTCTGTCTTCTTCTCGCATGAAAATGTTTCAGGAATTACACAAACAAAAGAGCGAATATAATCACAGGTATTGTTCAGTTTTCAATTATTCATTTCACTGTTTCTTTTCACGCACAAACACACCGGTATGATTATATGATTATACACACACACACAAACAGTGGCTTATTTGTTATCTCATGATCCCCCACTCTCCGTCTCTGTCATTCTCTGGTTCTGTCGCTCTCTCTTACTCAAACACGCACACACGCGCACACACACACACACACATGCATACACACATACACACACGCACACACACACACACACACACACACACACTCAATCATGTTCTATCAGCCCTATACATCTTTACACTTTCACCATGGCAACTGACAGAGAGAGGCGACAACGGCCTTGGCTGTTTTCAGATGCTTCTAATGACACCGGCCTTGTCACAACAATATGGGAGAGAAAAGAGGCAATACACACAGATACAGAGAGAGAAAGGGAGGCTTGGGCTTGTAAGAACAAAGAGTTGTTCATCATGTGTGCACGTATGTGTTTGCCTTTCACATTCAGAGTCCAGAAGCTTCTTTGAAAAGTTTCTATGCCTCATGAGCTGCACACAGACACCCGATGCGACTCATAGCTTTTCGACTGGCTTTACTGTAACACAACATCAGCTTGAGTCATCTGGTTACTGAACCATCCATTCATCTGCTATGTATCCAACTGTCTCCTTTCTGACAGAGGAAAGATTGTGGATGTCAAAAACATCCAATAAAAATATGTTGGTGGGAAAACAGAATGATAGCGTTGTACACTGAATCAAATGACTGTGTGTTATATGAGTATGGTTGCTTTCAGTGAGAAGTATCAGCCAATTACATGCAGCTCTATAGAGCTGTTTGGCTTTTTTAAGCCATTATTTTTATTTTACAGCACATTTACTGAAAGTAGAAGGTGGAACATTTAGGTAAATAGGTGGATATTTTCTCAGGAGTTGTAGATGCTCTCAAAAGAAGCTTATAATCAACTTAGCATTCATTCCAAGTCATGCTTTTGTCCACCCAATGAATAAAATACTTCCTTTTGTCTACTAGATCTGTAAATAGGTGTGGGTGTGCCCTCTCTGAATGTTTGCTCCATGTTAATAAGTCAAGGTGATAGAATTAGCTTGCAGGCTGGTGCAGGATTTCAAGTCATGTTTTTGTCCACCCGATGAATAAAATACTCCTCTTCGTCTTCTAGATCTGTAAATAGGTGCTAACTGCCATGACTGGCAGTCCTTTTGTACCCTAGTGGCCATAATTTAATTGATGCAGCTTTAAAGCTAAATCATTACATTACATTCCTGCATGATTCAGAATGATTCATTTTACATCTTTAGAAATATTGTGATGTAAATTAATGATCAGTGGGTTTGAACAAAGGCCAACATGTCCAGGGTTCAAGACATAAAGGTTAAAGGTATCTTAAATGGTTTAATTTGGGGAGTTTGTTTTGATAACTGATGGATATGTAACAGGTCTAAACCAGTTTGTTGGATAAAAGAAATAGCGAGTTGATATTGGTTTTTAAAACTCAGATATTGATCAGTGTTTGTGGATTTGACTGGGTTTTCTTTTTTTTTTTGCATATAACTAATCTTTTTTAGACATTTATATAATTTTAAAAATTGCAGACATTGGTGAATGGATTTGGTCATACTTGAGTATTTGCACTAAATATCTACTATTGAGGTTTGCTGTCAAGTTTGTTTCTCAAACATCAACTTTGCAAGTGGCGAGAATAATGACGTTTATTTATATCTTGACAATAATGTATTCTACATTAGCCTGAACGGGGGATTTGTAGAGCTTCCTCAACTCATGAAGAGCTTCTAATTAAACAAAAAACTTCATCTGTGAAAGAATAAAACATACTTTTCATATAGTAGTACAACAGTGCCAAGTACCTGTACATTTCTAGTTTTGATATCAAACCTGATCAATAAGTGACATTCCAAGGTGAGGAGTCATTTGTCACAGAGAGCCCTGATTCAGCACCTTGAGGATATGGGTGTACTGTAGGTTGGCACACAGGAAATACAGCTTGAAACTCATAAATCTCTCCCGTTTTTCCCAGAGGCACGGAGCTTAATATACTGCAGCTGCACACCACACCCTTCCATCCCAAAGAAACAAAAAAAACTAGTATAATACACTGGCTCTGACAAACTCTATCTGAAGAGATATTTATTTGGCATTTGCTATGTTCAAAAACTATTTTGACATCTTCATAAAAACAGAAAACAGATAAATTACACATTACTACAGTAAAGGCAGTTATGAGAGTTCTGGTTACGCAACTATGAACATATGCTTTCTGCATGTTGGATTTTAAACAGCTAAGGGAACTCAAGTGGACATAAATCAACATGGCTGTAATTTATCATATTAAATTCAAATTTTCACCACAGTGAATTAGCCTGTAGCAACTGGCAGCAACTGTCATAAAACACACAAACAGACACACACAGGCTGACATACAGTATACTTATTCAGAAAAGCACAAAAACACACAGTACGGAGATGAGAGAGCAGATGTCTCTGTGCTTTGTCATGCAAAACCTTATCTCTCTCTCTCTCTCTCTCTCTCTCTCTCTCTGTGTGTGTGTGTGTGTGTGTGTGTGTGTGTGTGTGTGTGTGTGTGTGTGTGCGTGTGTGTGTATTTTCCAGGATGCTGTACTGCATGAATCAGACGCGCTGTCAATTGCATGAGAGACCCATTAAGTTAGTTTCAGCACCAGGATAAAACGCACACAAGTACACACACAAACATGAAAGAGAATTATTCAGAGTGCATCTCTCTCTTCTTTTTTTTTTTCTCTCTCTCTGCTTTTATTAAAGTTTGATTTGTCTCTAAGCGACATTCATTGTAAAACAGTCTCCATTTTTAATGCTCATTGTGCTGCTGAAAGTTAATGATAATGAGTGCGGCTGTGTGTATTTACAGTAAATAAGTGCATGCACAGGAAGTTTGTGCATATCATCTGTGTTTGTGCGTGCGATTGTGTCCATGTGTGAAGGCATCAGAGTGTGTGTGTGAGTGTGCCCTCTCCGAATGTGTGCTCCATGTTAATAAGTCAAGGTGTTAGCATTAGCTTGCGGGCTGGTGCAGGATGCTACAGGGATAGCAGCGCCTCTCTGCTTCCTCCCCCATGCTGCTCGGCCTAAGGCTCTCTCACTTTAACGCGGTATGTTCTCCACGCAATACACACTCACTCTCACTCATTCCTCTTTCACTCCCTGCAATCTCCGCTCAAACTTTTCTTTCGTTAGCAACTTCCCTTTCACTTTCTTCCATCATCCGACTTCTTCATTTGCAGATGAAACACACTACAAACCTTAATTCGATGACCTTGACCTTGGCTTGCAGCTTTGACTTGCAAAATTTAATGATGTTTTTTAAAAGTTAAGTGAGATTCAGGGACGGCTGAATGCTTAGACTTGTTTAGACTCACTATTGTCTGTACAGACCAAGAGGCAAAAGCTTCAATCAAGTCCTGAGTCTAAATGGACAAAACCAAGTTATCTATTTAGTGTTTAAAGCTTTGTCTCAATTCTCTTCCTTAAAAGGACGGATTAACAATGTTTCAAGTCTCTCTTAAAACAACAGTCAGGAGCCCAAATGAACATTGAAATAGGTTTTTCTTTCCACAATCATTCCTCCTGCTCATACTGGCCATTAGAAGATCCTTTAATGCACTTACAATGTAAGTGATGGGGACAAAATCCACAGTCCTTCTGCAAAAAAATGTATTTAAAAATTTATCTGAAGCTAATATGAAGCTTCAACCATCCAAATTAGTCAAATTAGTCTTTTTAGTCCCTCTTTTTGTTACTATACTTCCACCGCAGCTCAACAGGGAAACATTGTCTGACGAAATACAAAGAGGGAATTTGATGCTTAAAGGACTGTAAATGTGGCAGATATCCATGCTGAAGCCTCATATAAGCTAAGGGGATCTGGCTATTAAAAGGAGATGTTTTAATAGCCAGTATGAACAGGAGAAAAGAGAAAAAAAACCTCTTTCAGTGTTCATTTTGGCACCTGACTGTTGTTTTAAGACAGACTTGAAAAACTGTGAACCTGTCCTTTAAACTTTCTTCCTAAATTACAGTTAGACTTGGTTTGGCCTTAACGGATTGTGGTAAAATAACTATGAGTCACATATACCAACAAAAAGAGAGTGGAGAGCCATTATTTTTCTTCTTTCTTTTGTGTTAGCTTAATGTTGCACTACCACCCTGTAGCATTCATCATTTGCATCATTATACTCTGTTACATCCACTGTTTTCTGCAGATGTGGCATTGGAAAATCCCAAACTTTGCATATTAAGACCAATTAACTGTACATTATTCCGCACTTAATGAGAGCGAAACATTTGAGTTTCATGAGAAAATAAGAAAAGTAGTTTTAGAGCCAGTTAAGATGCAGAGAAGGAAGGTAATGGATGCTGAGAAAGAGAGTATCTCTCTCTCTCTCTCTCTGTCTCTGCTGGTTTTGTCTTTCATGTGGTTCTTTTTCTCTTAATTTGCT
Organism: Thunnus maccoyii; assembly: GCF_910596095.1. Classification (NCBI taxonomy): domain Eukaryota; kingdom Metazoa; phylum Chordata; class Actinopteri; order Scombriformes; family Scombridae; genus Thunnus; species Thunnus maccoyii. The sequence goes on along the minus strand of NC_056536.1, from coordinate 11,183,070 downwards.
TTCCAATCTCTTGTCTCCTCTCTGCTTTAATCATAAATATAAATAATCTCCTTTAATCATCTCTTCTCAGTTGGTCTCGTCTGTTTAATCAATACCTGTACAACTGAACTGCAGTTGTTGCTTCAGTACCCGTTAATAAATATCAAATATCACTCTTCATCCTCTCCTTCGCTTTCACACTCTCTGTCGTGTGTCTGTCGTGTTCATTTTCTCTCACTTCTATGATTTGTGAGTTTCTATGTACATATATGCCAGCTATGTGTAGATCTATTCCCAAACGTGCCACCAGTGTTTTCAGGCTGTTTGATTTGACTTTCTCATGCCCTCTTTCTTCTCTTCATCTCTTCTTTCCTTTTGCCTCAAAACTTTTAGTGTTTATTATACATTTCTGTCTGCCGCCTTTTTTCTCTTCATTAATTATTAACATTTTTAATCTCTCTGCTCCTCCTCTGCCTCTTTTTCATCTCCCCATTATTCTCTTTTTGGCGTTCTCTTTTCTCCACTTCTCTCTATATCGGTTTTCCCTCCTCTCTTCCCCTACTTCTCCTCTTCTCTACTTGTCCTTTAATCAGGTTCTTTTCCTCCACATTCATTCGGCCTCATTATATTCACCTGACTAAGGAGATTTTGGAAGTTAGCCTGCAGTCAGTCTCTTTCTCTCGGTCTCAGGTGGATGGGAACTCATTATGCGTTCCCAAATATCTGTTTAACCCAGTTAGAGCATTGGCACCTACGAAGATATGACCATATTATAATTACTCCCCTTTCTTCTCTCTCTCTAAGTCAGCTGGCATCTTTTACTACCTTCTCTCACAATTCTTTTCTTTCACATTCAACGTCCAGAGTTTGCAAAATACTAGGGGGTTAGCATGCATGCAATTCTACTTCCATTACTGACTAATGATGACATATTTTATTTGTTTTGGAGGAATAAAACACACAAACTCTTAAATTGATATTACAGCACACACACTAGCATGGCTACCACGCCAACAACAGCACTCCACAAACTGTAAATTCATACATCTTCCTATCAAACACTTTTCATTCATTCATCCATGTTTAAAACACCAACATCATCTTTCTGTTCACTCACCAGGTTCACATATACAGGAGTGCCGCTCCCATTGGTCGGAACAACGGCTGTGGGCAGGACAAGGAGACGAGACGCAGGGGTTGCCAACATTGCAGCCGGTCTCCACTTTGATAGCTCTGGACGGGCGGGGCAGGGGAGGGGCGTCCGGTCGCACGCCCAATCGAACGCCCTGCAGAGAAAGAGTTTACGTTACAGAAAGTTAGAAACAAGAAGTTGGCAGCTTCATGCATTTATTGAGCTACTCTAGACTGATTTCTTAGCACATTTCCATCTCTAACATGCTAATATTTCCAGCTTCAGTCCACCCATCCATCAATAAACATTAAAAATACAATCCTTCCATCTATCCATTCATTCTCACCTGTATGCATCCTCTTATCCCGTTCTGAACCTCTCCGGAGCCCAGCACTCCTCCCACATGCAGATGTTTCACCTTCAAACCATGAATCTCATTTCCCACTATCACTGTCCCCTAATGGTGAGAAGAGAAGAGAAGGGACAGATGGAGACAGGAAGGGCAAAGATTATTATTATTAATAGCTGTACGCAAGCTGAATACTGGACAGAGATACACAAGGAGCACATTTGAATGCCATTATTTGACCACGTAAATAAACTTGGTCATTTATTTTATATGAAAATATCAAGGTACACCATCAAAATGATATAAAAGATATTATATTATAAAAGAATTATATAAAAAAGATAGAAATGTGTTTCTGAAAGCATTATTGATTTTTTCTGTTTTTCTGATCATCAACTGAAAGACATGATTTTTCTATCTTTTCATTGATCACTATATCTTAGAGCTGTCAGGTTATTATGGAGTTTATGTCTTTCTAAGAGGAGAGCAGAGGGGAGGAGGAGAAAGTACCTGCAAACCGAATGACTGTCTATTAAATAAAAGAAAACAATAACATATAATCAATGTGGAGAAGGTCAATGCTGGAATGATGAACTGTCACTGACAGCGCTGTGAAGCAATGTTGACAGGCAAGTTAGCTCGCAACAACCATGAAAACAAAATCAATGAGCCCCATTTATCAGTGTTTCAGTATAATGGACGCTAAGATCTGGATGATAAATGGACTGCACTTATATTTCACCCTTCTAGTTTTCTGACCACTCAATGCACTTTATGCTACATAGCAACATTCACCCATTCACACACACACACACACACACACTGATGGCAGAGGCTGCCATGCAAGGTGCCAACCTACTCATCAGAAGGAGTTTCTAATCATTCACACACAGTTGGCACAGCCTTCGGGAGCAATTTGGGGTTCAGCATCTTGCTCAAGGACACTTCAACATGCGGACTGGAGGAGCTGGGGATCGAACTGCCGATCTTCCAATTGGTGGACGACCAGATTTACCTCTAAGCCACAGCCACCCCCGTGATAATAGCTACACACATGCCAAACGATTTCTAATTACTGTCTAACTGGCAGCTATGATGTTCAATAATTTCATGCTTTCTGCAACATTTATTCAGTGTGTTACTTGATGTACTTAGAGAATAGCCTGGTGAGCTACAAGAAAAAGATAAAAGACACAAAACTTGCCAGTAGACACATTAAGAATTAAATCAACTCGAAAACAAAACAAAAAACTGACGTTTTCTTTTTTAAACAAAGCCAAAGATGAAAATAATAAAGTGCGTATGCTTTTCTAAGTGTATGTTACTGTCACATGTTTACTGTACATAACACATGCGCGCACACACATTAAACAATCATCCAGTACAATCTGAACTATTAATCCACTAGATATTAGGGAAACCAGGATTACCAGCCCACATTTTAGAGAGACTGAGGAAATCTGTGTTTGAAAATACAGACACTAGCTTACAGCAGGAAGTGAGATAGGAAGTGTGTTTACATGAACAGATTTCGGATTACAGGATATTAAATGTAAAAAGGATTTCTCGCCTCCATTCATAATAAATCCTTTACAATTCCAATTAGAGTTCTCTACTGATTAGCCTGAATAATGTTGTTCATCAGAGTATCTGCAGATTTCAAACAGCAAAATTAAATCAAATCCAAGAATTAGAGCTGCCTATTTCTAATTGAACATGGTCAATTAAGGTTGTGAATCAGTACTGAGTAGAGTTAGGGGAAAAAAAGGGCACCAGGAAATTAATTGTTAAGGGAAATGAAGTCTTATTGATTTAGTCAAGCACATATGATGAAAACCATGGAAAACCTTTATTAACTTAAATCTGTACTTGCAGGGAAGAAGATTAGTGACTGCAGAGCAGAAAAATGAGTCATCTAATAACTGCACGTACAATATTTTAATACTTTATTAGGACTTAAATTTAGATTATTGCTTTTAATCTCTCAGAGTTGTTATAATCTGCAGATATGCTGCTCTTAAAAAATAAATTGGATCTCTGCTTTTAAATTTGTCATTATTGGTGAAAATCTCAGTCTATCCTTAAAACTTTTCCTTGAGGGTTTGTATCGCATCTCTTACCTGATAGAGTCCAAAGTCGAGCCGTAGCGTGGCGACATAGCGTGTCTCACGGCCGCTGCGAACGTCTCGCAGCTCCAGCTGGAGATCGTGCCACCGGCCGTCTGCCACCTGAACCTGATCCAACCGCAAACGCACCGGTCTCGCTGCACCACGGGTCACCGAGAACACCAGCTGACCATTTATCACCTGAGAGAGATGAAGGAACACAAACACACGTACACACACACCAGAAACACGAGAAAAAAGAGAAATTGAGAAAAAAATGAGGTGAAGAAACATGATTCACTCAAGAAAATAACCTGGGGTGGGGGGAGTAGTGTGAAATCCAATGTCATGGCAGCACTCCTGCCTACATGCTGCTATTTCAATAATGTCTTTGAAGCCTTAGAAATTTTAACTGTACATAATTTCAAGGACAATACCAGCATTGACATCATTGTCTTAAATATACAGACAGATGATAATTTAGTATTAATCAAAAAACAAAATAGTCCTACATTAACCATGAGGATTACGTATAATTCCCATAATCGACGTGACCATTGCTAACACATTTAGAAGCACACGCAGTATTTTACATCTCGTGCCACCAGATGAGATTTGGCTTCAAATGTGCAGCATTGATTTAAAACACTGTAATAAATTGTTTATGGCATAAAGAGGAAGAAGATGCTGCCAATTCTGTTTTAGCATAAATGGAGCAAAAGCTTTCAGAGCTTCTTGCAATGGAGGAAGGCAGGTGAAAGAAAAATGTTGTTCCTCTTCAGCAGAGCCAAAAAAAATATATTTATATACATCATCAGCCAGAGAGTGAGAGAACGGTGCTGGTAATGATCTCAGACATGGTCACATTTGTTAATACAAAACTATCACAGTGAATTTGACAATAATACACCAATTTCCAAATACATTGTAGGACAGACATGAACTGAAATGAATGACTGCATCATACTGTGTGTGTGTGTGTGTGTGTGTGTGTGTGTGTGTGTGTGTGTGTGTGCGTGCCCACCTGGAACAGCAGGCTGGTGTACTGGCCAGCCTGGGCCTGCAGCAGTGTTCCCTCTCGTGCTCTGGTTCTGAACACCAAGCCCAGGTACCAGGGCGTGGAGATGGTTACGTCGTTCTTTAGGTCCCACCAGAGTGCGCTGTTACCCAGGAAACGATGAGGGTGTGGCATCACTGAGGTGGAGGGTAAGAAAACAAAATTGAGTAAAAGGTCTGCAATATCCCGAACAGCCTCAGGATGTCACTGTTGTTGATCGGGCTCTGACGTGATTTCATGAATTGTCAAATTTCGCAAAGTAAAGTTGATCGCTGTTGCTTTACAAACTGTATGTGTGTGTTTTTGCTCAGCCCCTGTGGGACTGAATCCGTTTTTATATCGTTGACTGGTTTTTCCATCATTATAAGGATATTGTGTCATACTGACAGACACACAAGCACAAATAAGTCTCAGAACAAACATTTTTCTTTGAGATAAAAAAAAACAATTTTATCCCACACATGATTTCCCCAAGGGCTGACCGTCTGTGCTCCCAATCAAGACAGGTCAGTAAATATAAATTACTGAGAGTAATGGGTACTGACTTACTGGAGGCTACAGGATGTCCATGTGCAGTGAATCACTCAGGCTTTATCTAGGTCCAAGTCTAGTTAATAAATGCAGTAATTCTTTATGATACTATTGGTCTCAGTGTGCAACAGACATAAGTGTTCAGTAAATATTCATAATTAATGGGAGGTTACAAACAGATAAAAATCTATCTGCATATCCATCTATCATCTACTCCCTCTCTTTCCCTCTGACAGCACCTCCACAGAGGTCGTCACTCATCAAACCATCCATCCGTCCATTAACATTCGTTCCACTTTTATACTGAGGAATAAATATTTGAAAAAGGGAGAAAAAAAATTGCAGACTGAGGTGTGAACTGGCATGAATGACACAGCACTCCTGAATGTGAACTTCTGAAGTATTAAAGTGTGAAATATTAAAGTGTGTTTCCTTGCTGCTGTCACCAAGTGCTTTTTCATGGGGGAATGTTGAGTCTCTGTAAATTAAAGAGCAAGGTCGAGACCTGCTCGCCCTGAGATAACTTCTGTTGTGATTTTTGCGCTATATAAATAAAACAAACTTGACTTGACTTGAAGCAGCCCATTATAACAGCTTTCTAGCAGTCTCTCCCCTGTAATTTAACCAATTTAAAAGTAATGTGTAAATATGGTACAGTACAAGTGTAAACGTTACCTGGAGCATTTTAACATCAGTAAATTATTCACTAATTAATGAGGCCAGCAAATAAGGCCACTGAAGATCAAAGTTTGCCACATTTTTAAAAACGGGATCACTGTCATCACCACTGATATTGACCCCGAAACTGCCAATTATCCCAGCCCCATTTCTTACTGATAATTATACCAAAGTAGCACAATAAATGTGACATTGTTAAAGGTTGCCATTGGTTAAAAAGGCAACATGTAGGACCATATGATGAAATAAACTCATATAAGCTCTCACCATGGCTGCAGTCCTTCCCTCCGTACCCTAGGGGGCAGTCACAGGAGAAAGTCTCCCAGCTCACCCTGCAGGTTCCTCCGTTCTGACAGGGGTTGGACTTACAGAAGGGGAGTTTGGCGCTGCAGCCTATAAGAAGCAACAGAGACTGTTAAGTTATCGATAGCGTTAATCCAGCGTTAAGCCAAACTGAGCACTCAGGTCCTTTACTATTTGCTTTAGCATTCTGAAGCACTTAACAAGTGGTTTATAGCACATTTACAACACCTAAGACATGCTTCATTTAATTAACATGATTTGTATCAGTTTATTTAACAAAAACAAGGGCATTGTAAACATCCTAAATGTTATTTATGTGTCATCACTCGTTTTTAAAAAAAAATATGTTCAGCAGTGCTGACCAGGGAGTGTTCCATTGTTAGCGATAAACCCAGCCAGGTCCAGCGGCTTGTTGTCAATGTGCAGCTCCTTCATACAGCCGATAAACTCCCTGGTGCCAAACGGGAAGTTGTCTGGTACGTTGGGAACTCCTCCCAGAAACAACGGACCGGTCAGGTCCAGAGACCTGAGAAACAAGGAGAAAGAAAGGTAAATTTGGAGAGGAAAGGAAGGATAAAAAAGGAATAGAGGATTATTCCCTCAAGCATGTAAGGGAGGAGGGAGGAGAGGGAAGAAGGAAGGCAGGAAGGGTAAGAAAGGCAAAAAAAAAAAAAAAACATGAAAGGAGGGTATGCAAGAGGCAAGGGGATTAAAGAGACCCAGAGATTAAATATGCCATCAGAGGTAAATGACAAAAGGAACAAGAATCAGAGAATTATAGTGGATGTTGAGGAGAAACATGTTGAGGAGAAATTAGATCATGATGATGACGAAACAGCAGGGGAAACAGCAGGGGAAGAGAGAAATTGAAAAGATGAGAACGAAAAGGAGACAGACGGAGAGACAGATGAACAAACAGGAGATTAAATTTGAGTTACAGCAAATATCAGGAGGGAGGTAAAGGTGGATGACAAGGCAGATGAAGAACAGAGACAGGAATACATGGAGGAAGACGTTAGGGGACGTTGACAAAAAAAAAGAAGCAAAAACGAGCTTAAAATCGCAGACAAAAACGAGCAACGACAAAAAGGAGATGTGGAGGCAACCGGGGAGGCAGATGAACAAACAGGAGATTAAGTGTGAGTTACAGGAAAATATCAGGAGAGAGCGAGGGTAGGGGCGGATGACAAGACAGATGGAAGATGAGTGGAAGGACAGAAACAGGGGGAATGTGAAGAGGAAGATGATGGGGACAGCAGTTAACAGTTAAGAGAAGACAGAAACAGTTGTGTTGTCATTTGGAGAGCATTATCTTTTTCCCCTCTGATGTGGGTTGAGGTTTTTCTTTTTAGCTCACTTTGGCTGCACGTCCCGTCAATAAACGGCAGTAGAAGAAGATGAGTGGAATTGAACAGAGAGGAAGTCAAAAGAGATACAAGGCAGCGGAGACGAACAAACAAGAGATTAAGTGCAAGTTACAGCGACTATCAACAGAGAGCATCATTAGAGGCGGATGTCAAGACTGAGTAAGTGGAGGGCGAGATGTTAATGGAGAAATGGAGAGCGAGCGGAGGAAGAGAGTGTCGAAGCGTTAGTCTTTGGCCTTCGTCTTTGATCTGTCTTCCCTTCTCTCAGCCTCACTTAGCGCTGACAGAACACAGCCAACGTGATTACGGCTTACAGAGGCGAGGCCAGACATCAACACTATGACAGGCTGCTTTTTGAGTGTGTGTTACGCACTTGTTGGCGTACATGGAGACATGTTGATTAGTAGGCACACAACACAAGTAGACTGGGCAACAAAACTTTGACAAGGTCAAACAGAACTTCAAAGCACTGGGTGGATTTAAGGCTGTCAATTTAAATGTTTCGGTTGTATATACGAGAGAAACAGACAGAGAGAAAGAAACGGACATGAGCACCACACAGGATGAGACGATGTGTAATAAGACTGTCAAACAGATACAGTACAGACAGACATGAAGGAGCATGAAGATGTCGAACAGTCGTGCCTCATTAAAGCATAAGGTCCCCACAGATTATTCCTCTAGTCATCTCTTCACCATGATCTGACATTCACCAAAAATATTTTCCAACAGCTACAGTCCTAGTCAAAGTGTGAGCAGGATTTTAACAGATTAGACTGTGTAAATCTGCATTAAATCATACGTTACTTGTACTTTGTAACAGTGATCTGCTTACAGGCCTTAAACACGTTGAAACTGTGCAGTTTGGAATCCGTAAAGGTGAGACTTTACATCTAGTTTTTAGGAGAATGGCCCCTTAAGTCTGTATAGACAGCAACATTTGCAGTGGATCACTCTATCTGTTCTATGTTAATATACGTTCACTCGTCACATTTTGTTCCATCATAGCAAGCAACTGCCATTATACATGTCATCTTGGGGACCCGGGGCAGAAAAGAAGGCAAAATGACTGAGATCTTATGAAGAGAGGAACATGAGAAGCTGCTGATGAAATAAGAACATAAGCTAAGGTGTCTATACAAGAGTTAGTTCCAAACTTTTTTTTGCGATTGGCTGACATGTATTCGAATTTAAAGCCAATATCTCTACCACTAATCTTCAACTATCACTCCACATTATTTACCATTTTATACTCATAATCAGGCAACCTACGCACCAACAGCTGCCAGTGTGCTCCTACACACACTGACCTGCTTCATTGACTTTCTACTTGGTGAAAATTGTCTTTGAATATTTGTTAAATTATCCACAGATGTTGTTTAAAAGCCGACCACAGCTTAGAGTCAGTTACAATTCAGAGACTTTCGCTCTCAAGATAGAGATCTATGGGGCAGATTTACTTGACAGACGCTTTTTAAGTCATAGTTAAGCTGGCCATTAACAATCATTGTGCAGCCTGTGATTAACTTTGTCAGACCAAGGATCTGTGATGATGCTGTGGGTCATATTGGACATTTGTCATGTAATTGTACTTAAGGACCAGACAAATTATTTTCATTTACAGGCATATCATGAATTTCCTGTGGCAATATTCTAGATGTGTAGCACCTTCAATTCACCAAACTTAAAGAAGCCAGAGGTATAAATACAGGTGAAAAAAAAAAGACGGACAGCTGAAAGAAAGGTAAACTCACTTCTTGCTGCTGGTCTGTTTGCCTTGTGCAGCACAGCTGTAGTTTCCGAGCTGCGTACCGAAGCGAAGTGACAACGCCGTATCACAGTCGTCGACGCTCACCACAGCGATCTTCTCATCTGACGGACCCTGGGCCTCGCCACTCATACTTCGTTTAGGCTGAACACACACATACACAAGATTGAATACAGTATCCAAAGAAACAACAAAAAAAGAAACACCATGACACCAGACATGCAAGAAATATAAAGAGCACTTACTAAATCTACAATCATACACCGCACAAGGTAATTTACACAAAATAACAGTTACAAAACACATCAGACTATATTCAATATCTACACTGTAGGTGATGTTAGAAGGAAAAGGGGAAAAATTTGAGTTAGTAAGACAAGCAATAACAGACGCATATGGGTAAGGAAACAGTGGAGGAGATAGACAACACACACACACTCTTCGCTTACTGTCTGCTGGGTAAGAAAGAAAGACAAGAGGAGACACAGAAAGAGAAAGCGAGAGAAGAGTGTACTGTATGTGCACTCTGACACACACTCATACTCACATAGCGTGTAGCTGGCTGAGGAAAATGAAAAAATATGAAGAAAATTAAAGGAGATGTACGGCGAATATGAATGAATAAAATGGTGACAAGCAAACGCCCACATAATGGTATGCACGCACAAACATTTCAGCTCGTTTCAAAGTGCTTTGTTGGCATGAAGGCTGAGAAACATTTCTGCAGACGCATCAGATGTACAAATAAGTAAAATGCAAACTATCACAACCGAAACACTTCAGAAGATAACTCGTCAAACCAACATTAGTAATGCAAAATGTAAGATCAAAAGATCCAAAATCAAAAAGGTCTGTACACACAAACAAATTGAGATGTAAACCCACCTTGTTGTAGTAGTGGATGTGAACTGTATGCCAGTTGCCGTCACTCACGCCGCCGGGCAGGAAGGGACTCACCTGAGTGGACGATTCACCTGCAGGCGGATGGATGAAGTTTGTGTCAAAGTGTAATAATTCTATAAGGTTCATAACAAATGGATCTTTAAAGACAACTGATAACTACTGTTCTCTGTAATTATAACTCTCCCATCACTTATTTGTCAGTTGTTTTTACATTTTAATGTATATAAAAGCACCGAACATATATACTGTACATATACAAATACCTACTGTTCTATCTGTGAGGACCCTGACTGGCAGCATTCACTCCTTGAGACCACAAGTCTGTACAATATAAAGTACTTCAACTGAAATGAACCTGGGATTTCACCGAGATCACAAGAGTACGAACGTAATGAGATCCTAATTTGGCTTTGATTGCAGCAGTGGCCGACCAAATTAGCTGAAACTTTAGCACAGCCAATTTCAACCCCATACCTTATCTTAACTATCTAATCTAATTTAATCTGATCTAACATAATTAGTCTAGATTTTCTTGGTGTAAGATGACGGTGATGGCATTTCTCCATGTCTGCAACGTAGACTTAAACAAATAGATCTCATGTCATGGTGAGGGATACAAGGATTTTCTCACAGTGCCAAATTTAAATCTAAATGCTCTCCAGTACATGTCTAACTTTAATCTAATCCTAATCTAATCCCATTTCTACTCCTAAACCTAAAAAGGTTCCACAAAGAAATGTCAGACAGCCTTTGAGAGGAAAATGTGAAAGATTGTCCTCATCTTTCTCTCCTTGTGGGAATAAAGGGATCGTATAAATAGAATAATATGCAAGTGCAAAGACACACACACACACATACACACATATATACACATATACAGTACCTGTGGAATATTTAAGCACCACTTGTCCTTCTTGGATCTCCAAAGCGATGAAGTCATGTTTCTCGTTGAAGCGTCCATTATAGAAGAGAAGACCACTGTTCTCCAGGGTGGCAAAACTAGAAAATGCACACACATACACAGACACCCATGTCCTTAATAAGTTTATACTGTATATATACTGTATGCAATGTATTATTATACTTCTACTGCATATTTTTAGATTTTTGTATCATGATAATATACAAATAACTCCAGTAATATTGTATGATATGTTGATTTCAGATGAGACTCTTGGCTGGGTTAATGCAACATTCGCCCCGGATATAATGAGACATACAAAACCTAATTTCAAACAGCAAAACCAGACTCCTGCAAGCCTCCTCATACAGGCTAAGCATGAGAGAACAAAAGGTAATCAAACTGTATCTCAGTTAACCCTTGTGCCTCACCTTAAAAAAAAGTTGCACTGATGTCATTAAAGGACAAAAACAAGGGTCATGGTGAGATTTTTTTTTTTTTTTTGCGTTTTCTCACAATACTTTTATTCTTCCATTCCTTCTGAGCCATATGTCTATTTCTGCTCAGCTGCTCCCCGCGCAACACTCCAGTATGGATCAGCTCATTGAATTTTACTTTGAACTGGGTATTAAGTATGCTGATATAGTACTACTGCTCAATAGGTATGGTTACGTAATTAGTGAAAGTAAACTTAAACAAATTCTTAGATCAAGAGGTCTCTCTGGAAGAAGCAGTACAGTAATCTGCAGGATGCTGTTGGTTTCATTCGTGACCAATTACCGTATCCAGGACAACAGCACAGATACAGATGGATGTATTCTAAATGTAGAGAGTACGCCCTATGACTAAGAAAAGGGGATGTCTGCTTGATTATGAACAAGCTGTCTCCCAGAGGGGTTTCACTGAGGAAACATGAGAATGCAAAACATATTGCGAGGCAACGTAAAAAAAATTCTTACCCTTGGGGGGCTCCATACAAACATGTCTGCGCCATAGAAATATATATTAATATTATTTTCCACTTACACTGAGTTAAATTTTTTAACAAACATCGGTCCTGATCACAACTACAAAATATTCATTCATTTTCAGAATTTTAACCCTTTCAATGCCAGTTTTTTAGGGAGAGAGACAGGGAGGGGGGGACTGTGTCTTTAAGTACCATATCATTTCTATCTCTTGCATACACACACACACACACACACATACACACACCACATCCATATCAACGCACACACATCATTTTGGTTGCATACATTTGCTACATTGGCCTGCAACCTCCATACTACAGCAGCAAAGCCCCAAGTGAAATCCAGGAAAATAGCATGTATTTGCCCCACAGGGCAAACATGAGAAAATGGCTCAATCTGGTGGAAAATAATAAAAACTACAATTTTGAAGCCAGGGCTCTAGATTGAAAGCCTGATATAATAGAATGCATGATTTTATGCTGTAATGGCCATGGGATCAAAAATTACTGTTTTAATGGTTTTAAATGGGGACATTATTGTCCATAAGGATCTTTATTTTGGCTGAACAGTTTATTATAGACTTATTATAGGAGCTGAGGTTGAACTTCCAAAATTAAGAAAAAACAGTCAAGATGTATGCCGTATGCATTAACACAAAATGATTGAAATATTGCAAATTAAAAAGCCAAAAATGTCCCCAGTGAGGCACAAGGGTAAACCATATTACTGCAGCCTTCCACTCCCTCCAGCTGCTCAGAGTCATGCAATAGCCTGTTTTCTATAGCAAGGCCATGGGGACACACTGAAGCCAAGGCTGCCAAGCCAACACAGCCTGATCAAAAGCACTGTTTGACACTACAGCACTGATGACAAATCTTCTCTCCTGGCAACAAGATACAGAAAGATTCCCACTGCAATAAATGTCCACTTTAAAAAGTACTTTCATCTGGTTTTGTTTTGATAATTAAAGCTGACTGAAGGAAATTGACTGACTGTTTTTACTTCTTTGAAGAAAAGTTGAAATTTGTGCTAGTAATCAAACTAGTAATCCAAGAGATGAATTACTGATTCTCGCACACATATATTATTAATTAAAGCTTGGGAGGTTGTGCACTCAAATTATCCAATCTGTCATCCTGTTATCTTGCCAGGCTCTGCAAATTCTCCTTCCGAGCTTCTCTCCTTATAGGAACCTTTAAAAGCATTAAAACTGAATTCAACCCCACCCTGCTGGTGAGTAAGTCTCCAGATGCAGGAGGTCAGATTCAGTTATAGGGTTATGGAGCTGAGAGGTTTTAAATGTGTTGCTTGGTGCTTTACAAACTCCTGGCTTAAACTCAAGTCCTTGGACAACAGTATTCCTACTTTGCATTGAATTAGATACCTGAATTATAAATCCACGGTTTAAACATCCACCAGAGATTGGTGTGAATGTAACTATAGACGCATTTCTGTGTGTGCTAATGTACCATGGAAAACAGCATGTTATCCCCATTTCCATCATAACAACTATATACTTTCCTCCTTTTATCTGAGAATGTTGCTGCTGTCAAAAAATAAACACAGGGTTATTCAATAGAGGACATGTGTCTTGTTTGCTTGGCCCTGCTGTACTTCCAGCAGCACTGGGTCATCTTATCTTATGCTGAGGTATGCAGATCCAATCTCTTTAAGCCAACAGAAATAGCTGAAAAGAAGAGTAACCTGAGCTTCACCAGAGTAAATGGAGACTGAGTGGAGTCACTGAACCGGAGACACAGAGGAGCTGAAGTAAATAAATCCAAACAGCAAATGGTATATGAACAGTATGTCTGATCTTGTCATATTATGTAATTGTGATGTTATATAAATGTTGTATTATGTGTTGTATAAATGTAGTATTTGAAGGTAAAGAACTGCACGTGAACAAACAAATACATACATATTATGTGTATGTGATATTACATATATTTAATATATGTAGCCTAATATCTGTTTCTCCTGAGGGCTTGAACGTCATGAAGACTTTCATTAGAATTTCTTTCCCTCAAAATCTATCTGCTCAACGGCTGATGACAATTTCAAACATAGCTGCAGCACCCTCACACACATACACACACACACACACACACACCTCCTCAGCCAGTTTACACATACAAACACTACAATCTTGCAGTAAAGACATATGTATACTGTCACAGCCATAGAGAACAGAGCCACTTTCTCAGGCAGACTGGCAAAACTGGCAAAACCTCAGAAGCAGCTTTTAGGTGAGAGATTAAATTTTTTTGCGAGGGAAAATAAAATGCTTTGGGAGAAAGTGAGTGACATGAATAATGATTAAGTCCTGTTCAGACCCGATGTGGAAATCAGGCCAGGGAGTGTAGCTAGCAGCCAATAGGATGCTAAATAAAACAATGACGTCAGGGGAAGACGGCTGACAGTCAGAGTTATGTGTATCTACAGTTAAACACTTCAGAGTTGGTTTAGATAACATGAAAGTAAATTTATCCTGAAACAATAGGGATGGGAATAGGATCAATACTTTAAACAACATGTATTTGATTGTGTTGTGGTGCCCCTGAGCAAGGCACTATATTTCTAGTTGATCCAGTAGACAAATATTGACCTGCGAAGCTCCCAGATGTAAATATGTTCGACTGAAGGTGATGCTAAAAAACTCCAGACAGGTTTTGTTCAGCAACATCCCTGCCTTCCTCAAGGGCACCTTGATTGTAGTTGTTGAAAGGAGAGAAAACATTACTCACTTTCCTCGCCCAGACTTTCGCAGCCAGTTGGGGAATTTAAACCATCAAACATCAAGATAAGAGGATTCTTGTATTTCCTCTCTCCCAACATTTGCCTTCATTAGTCTTCCAGAGGAGCCTTGTAAAAGCTCAGTAAGTGAGCGTCACATCGCACTTTATGCCTTGACTCACCATCATTACTTCACTGACGGTCACAAATCAATGGAACTTACACCATGTAGTGCCTTTACACGCCATCAATGCACAGAAGCTCATTTGGCAAGAATACCATGGCCGCAATGTCTCATAGCAACCAATCCATGGTGGCCACATCAGCCTAGCAACAACCCCATGGGTAACGTCACCTTAGCAACTATCATTAGACGACATCACCCATGGCAACCATCCTATAACCCTGCCTGACCACTCTTAAGGACCACTTCAGATCTCCCATGGACGACCACTCAGTATGTCACGAGGCGAAGGAGCGGCAGAGATATGATGGTGGTGCGCAAGAGAGACAAAGGATCTAAAGTACGCAGACGATCACTGACCTCTGCAATAACATTCACATTACATTTATGCCCAGGTATAAAATCTAAAACCAAATATAATGAGCTTAGAGAGCATGGCTGGGTAGCATGTAAAGCAAATCTGGTCTCACTCACCTGCCCCTACAGACTCCATGTAGTCCAGTACTCCAACATTTAAAAGACCTGGCAAAAAGTCTAAGAGTACGCTTGGTTTAAAGTGCCAAAATGATCCTTTTCTGCTACATCAATGTAGTTTTTTGTAGGAAAACCTGCATTTAATTTGGCATTTGAACTTACGTTATTGCTTACTCTGACTGAAAGGCTGTTTTTGGACTGGGTGGGTAACTGGAAGACTTTTCGAGAGAGCATGAGGTCACAAGAAACACAGCCTTTGCTGAAACAGGCAAAAGACTGAGAGAGAATATAAGGGTGATAAGTTTCAAGATAAGAAGAGTGGAAAGAGCGAGAGCAAAGGAGATGTTACTGAAACCAGCAAATTGACAGATGAAAGAGGAGAGACAGGAGAAATCACACTTCTCATTGGAGAGGGAGATGGAGGCAGCAGAGAAAGAAACCATGAATAATAGGATCGATCTCTGAGACAGAGATGAAATAAATAGATTAAAGCGAAGAGGAGAGAGACTCTGTAAGAGGGAGAGAACTGAGAATCAAAGAGGTGTGGTTATGGATCTGTGTCTGAGGGAGACTGGATGAGGAGGGATGGGAACTAAAAGTAACGAAGGAACGAAGAGGGAAAAAGAGAAAGTAGAACAGAAGACAAAAGGCAAATTTAGAAATTTTAAGAAGAAAAAGTTAAGACTTTCCATTTATTCCATGTACTCACGTTAATGAGATGGAGAGGTGAAATCTCTGTCTGAGGCCCCGGAACATGGCGAAGGATTTGGGTGGGAAGGACCGGGCAGTGACAGTGCAGTATGGTCTCTCGTAGCCCCCTGCAGGACACTCGCAGCGGAAACCCCCACCTGAAAGCTCCCGACACGTCCCTCCATTACGACACACTCCTGGTACACACCTGCCCTGCCGCCGGTCAAACTCACATCGGTCACCTGGGGAGTAAAAATAAAACAAATCATTCAACGACATCAAAAAATACAATCACATTTTCACAATAGCAGACATTTAAGAGTCACACGGGAAAACCCAAATTCTAAGAATCACAAGGTATTAACTTTACAACAACAGCAACAAAAAACCCCACAAATTATCTAGATCAAAACCACATAATTAAATTATATTCACAGTCTTAGAATATAAAAATATCCACACAACAGTTTAGCATAAAGATGTACATGTATTGTACATATAGATATGAACATTTAAAGGCATCATTTAATGTATCAACAAAAGGATTGAAGTTCAAAAAGGCAGATTTTCCCATCAGTATCTGGACATTTTTGGTCCTTGTTTCCCAGCGACTTCAGGCAATTAATTTTCATAAGGTCTGACCTCACTGCATTCATTGGCAAGTCAATCAAAACAAATACATGCGGTGCAGCCGAGCATGGCTCAAACCCACAGAGTTTCACTTTAAATTCTAGTCAAGATCCTGTGGTTTACATGCTGAATTTAAATGATGGTTGAGACAAAATATTGCCTTGATTTCAATATTTTACTCATTAAGCTATAAGTATGACATACTGTAAGTTAAATGATGTGCTAGTAGAAGCTGATACTGAATATGTATCAGACAGTGTCATACAGTGTGGGAACTTTTTTTTTTTTTTACCCTAGCACATCTTATTTGAACAATATTTTATCACTGTTAAAATACTCTTCTTGAGCAAGGTACTAAATTTCCGCCTTAAATTTTCTGCTACTGCCAACCCACAACATCAAACACGCACCTTGTCGATGTACATCTGCTGTTGCACAAACCTAGTCTGACTCTTCTAACCCTCATCTCTCCTTCGTGGCTGAGGTGAACATTGCAGCTCAAATTAATGAATGTCAAATTAGCCTACATTGTTAGCTGCAGAAGTCAGGTTGATAACTGTTGAGTTCAATTGTTAGCTGCAGAAGTCAGGTTGATAACTGTTGAGTTCAATTGTTAACTGCTGAAGTCAGCTCGTTAACTGCTGAGTTACCTTAGCTTGATAACTCAGCAGGTTGTTTATGAGTGAAACCCTGAATCTGGATTAAAAAGAGCTGTTCATGAAAAATGTCACAAAGGACATTATGAAAATAGGCAAGACAAACTTAATAGAATCTAAAATCATCTGTGAATCAATGAGCATATCTGATGTAGTTATCAAAGTAGTTATCAGTGGGGCAAATGATCAGGAAAATGATCAGGTCCTGTAAACAAACAGCTGACTGTGTCTTTTCAGTTACTTTGACGTGGAAGGTTACAGAGATGCAATCAGCTAGATCCTGTTGCTTTGAGGACCTTCAACATGCCTTCTCAGTTCTGTAGGTGTTGAAGGAGGCTACTTAACGTAAGGATCTTGAAATTGCCACAACCTATAAAACAGTGGCTCTTACTCCATTTTACTCCATGCCCACAGATTAACAGTGCTTCTGTATTTCTTTTCTATCAGGCAGTCAACTGCATTCACTAGACGCTTTACATGTAAATTAACTCTTGATTAGACGGTAGGAGCAGCAGGTGCTGATTCTTGAGGACCAGGAGTAACTGTTACAGATGACTCACCATTACAATCAAACAGACATACAGTCAAATAAACACAAAAATCAGCAAAATTAGAGTTTAAGATTTCACCTGGCAGCATACGATAGTCGATGTACAGTATTTTGAATCATTTATGCAAGAGAAAAGAGAAAAAAAGTATTTTTTCCCCACTGCAACTCTGTTGCTTTAGAAGTGTGTGGACAACAAAAAAACAACACAAACAAATCTGCAGACGAAAACAAACTGAGATTTGGCTGCCAGTCAAAAAAGCTCCAGTCTGAAGTGTCTCAAGAGGCAGAAACTCCCATGTAACACACACACACACACACACACACACACACACACACAAATCCACCCAAATAGACTGGTATACTGGAGTACATGTTCACCCTCTTTTTTTTTTTTCACCTCTCCTTGAGCGTATTTGGACACACACATTGTTTGACATTTAGCAGCTGCACACAAAAACACCCGCGCCCAGTGCCCTCCACATAAACAGAGCAGACGGGGTTTGAAACTAGCCTTAAGACAGATGGCTCCTTAAGGACCCACTTTAGAACCTGCTGACGGCTTCAAACACACACACTAAGATAACAAACAAACAAAACAAAATGCATACACATTAATAATAGACCAAATACAGGTTTTTTTTTCCTTTCTCAAAGACATAAACACACAGTTTCTAAAAAGAATTCTTTCATATTTCTGTCTTATTTCTTTCTCTCTCACACACACACACACACAAACACAAACAAACATAAACACAAACACACACACGGATCATTGCCCCTGCCCTCGAGGCTGTCGGCTTTTATCTTGTAGCTTTCTCTGTTGGCACTTTGTTTGTGCTGCTTTTAGATGCCAAAGTACCCACTGGCAGAGTCCTCACATCTGAACAGCCACACACACACACACACACACACACACAGATGACGTACTGCAGTTATATGTCAATAAAAGCCTTCACCTTTCCTCATGATCGTATGGATACAAATATAATCTGACACACACCAGACACGGACGCACACTGACAATCTTTCACACGCAGTCAAAACACAGACACACACACACCTGAGGGCAAGTCATGACCACACACACACAAATTCACAAGTCATCCAGACAAAGACACATTGATGGAAAGGCTGGAAAAGCACACACACACACACACACACACAGTTATGTTTGACACACTCTGATAGTGACTATCTGTGACACGTACAACACAAACTGAGCCGCACAGTAGTGGAAAAACATTAAGCGCTAGTACAAGAATCAAGGGTATAAACTGCTTGAAATGACCCTCCATCTGTCTTTTCCTTCATCTCTTCATCATCCATCTATCACCCAAACTGCCCAAACTGAAAGCATTCGGCTTTGAAGACAGTGAGCAAAGGAAGCTTTTATTACACTCATGATTCTGACCTTGCTTGCTTTCAAAACGCACTCTGCACTCACAAACACGTCCACGTATGCTCTCTAAATCTCAACTCATTACTCAGTGCTTTCATTTTTTGCCTCCATCCGTCCAATGACCCCCCATGTTTCTTTTCTCTAATTCTTTTCTCCCTCATTTCCTCAGAATTTAAATTTCCCCGTCCATTACTCGCTTCCTTGATCACTCAGTTTATTCGTCTGTCCGGTCCATCGTACTCTTCATCCACTCCATTTCCCCACTCCACGTCCCTCCTCATCCCACCGGGCAGTTGGTATCTGCTAGTTTTGGCTGACAAACATGCTCTCTCACACCACCAAATCACCCTGAGGACACACACACACACACACACACACACACACACACACACACACACACACACACACACACACACACACACACACAGTCACACAGTCCCACACCCAGCTCAGCTAACAATAGCCCAAGGACATTCAAATTATCACATCTGTCTGTCCTTGTTTAGCTCTCTCTCATCCTCTCCCTCTCATATTAAACATATACTTATATGTAAGTGCACACAACAAGGAACCAATTAAATAGGGAAACACACACACACACACACACACACACACACACACACACACACACACACTCCTACACTCTGACATATGCACTCTAACACAGCACAATTTCCATGCCTTTGTCTGTTGAACCCAATCATCCGTACAGACCTTCTCATTAATATTAAAATAAATAAATAGATATTAATACTCATGAATAATGCGTGTTGTGAGACTTAAACATACACACACACAAACACCTACAAACACACACACACATTAACTGGTTCATTATGCACTCCCAGTTGCGCACAGGTTAAAAGACTGAGGCAGGAAATAAACTGACAGTGGAAAACAGACATGCATGCACGCATACTGTATCAGAAATAAAACATAATACAAGCAGACACACCCACAAATAACACACACATGCACACACACACAAACACACACACACACACTAATTAGAGGTAGTAAAGCTAGGAAGACGTGATGTCAGACTGACTCAACGATAAGTTGGTTTATTCCCGTCTTTTGCCCAGACGGTGTGAGGGCGTCCACTTCACTGAGGCACTTATGCTGATCAGCAATGATAGGAAACACACACACACAAACACACACACACACACACACACACACACACACAGACAACAAAGAGGAACAAAGAGTTGCTTTTAGTGTGTAATTCCTCATTCTGCTCAGCGTTCAGACTCACATGGACATAAAGGTCAAGTGATTACTAAACAAATGCTGTGCGTCTGATAGCAAGATAGCACTTAAAGGCTCCACACACAAACACACACTTCATGTACAAACACACACACACACACACACACACACACAGATGGTTTTTAATGAACACACCCACACATGCAAGATACCATTTAATGCACACATGCAGTCAAACAAAGAAGCACACACACCGATGCACAAACACACAAGTCATTATACACAAATCCTACTGGTGGAAAGCAACAAACTAATATTACTTAAGTATTGAACATGAATACAGTTTTGAGGTACTTGTTTTTTACTTGCTTTCAGAGAGAAATATATATATATATATTTCTTACTCCAGTATGTTTTTGACAACTGTAGTAACTAGTTACTTTTCAGATTTTACACAAAACAAATTAAAAAACAATCTGTTTACAAAATATAATTAATTATTATAGTAACTGTATGTATTAGAGGACTGTTAAAATATCTAACTAAGGTTGCAGTTTATGAGGATTGATCAGACAAAAGTAACAAACCTTCATCACAAGTTCCCGGAGCCCAAGTTGGCATTCTCAGATTGAATGTTTTGTCGCACCAAAAGCCCAAAATAATTAATTTACAATGATAAAAACAGAGAAAAGCAGCAAATCCTCACATTTGAGAAGCCATAACCAATGAATATTTGGTATTTTAATTACAGAAGTTACTCAAACGACTAATTGATTCACAAAATTATTTTTATGAATTGCCCGTCAACCAAATAATAGAGGCTTATCATTTCAGCACTCTAACCAGCTACAGCAGTCGTTAAAACCAGCTCTACTTCAACCGGTTTCAACATCAAAAGGCTGCTTACATGTCGATGCATCAGGAATAATGATTTGTGTACAATAGCTGTTTCAAAGAGGAAGTTCTGCATAATTTACCTTGTGGCATTGCTGCTTTTATTTAAGTAAGAAATCCAAATTTTCAACCACAAAGACCACTCACACACACAGTCCAACATACACACCATGCTACCCACGCTACACAAACTTAAAAGCACTTTTCAAGTCTGAAAACTTCTTTTCTGCTCGCATCTTGCCTTTATTGCTAAAAAGCAGAGCTCTATTTTCATTTAGCTCCTTCAGTTTTTCGTCCTCCACTCCTTCCATCCTCCTCTAGCTTCTTGTTCCTTCCTTCCTTTTCCAATCCTCCCTCCACCTTAACATCTCTAAATATAAAACGCTCCATGCTCTGCTGTCCCTTTCTCCTTCCTGTCTCTTTCCATATCTTGCCATTTCTTTTTTTTTCTCTTTCCATCCCCTCTTCTTCCTTTATGCCTGTATTAATGTATTCACACCACCCCTTCATTCACTGGGATGTTTTATTCATCAAAGCCAGTATTCTTCAACCACCCCCGGCATCTTAGTTTGCTCCGCCCTACCTCCCACCCCATCACCCCTCCTCCTCCACCCTAACACATGGTACATCCCTAGAGGCCAATACACTCCCAGTTGCTTCCCTCTACTCCTTCCTCTTGTCTTGCCTCTCTACGTCTTGCTCTCGCTCCCTTTTTTGTAGCTCTTTTTTTTTTTTTTTTTTCTTCTACACCCCCTCAAGAAAAGACGCCTTCAAGGATTCTACAGATTTTGAGTTGCGGGTGGATGTGTAACGAATCAGAAATCTCCTAATTTATAGTATCTGTGACATTTTAATGCAAATAATGTTGTGCTATTCTGTCATTAATTCATTTTACGCGATTTAAGCTATAGCCTAAGAGATCTTTTCAATGGGCTGTTTTAAACTACTGAAAAACCCCTCTGCTGTACAGGAAGTGATGGCTTTTTACTTGGAATAAACTGACAAAAAGTTGGGTAGTTGCCATGAGAATAAATATCCACTATGGCTGAACAAAGCAAAGAAGACCACATACAGAAAGTACAGTAAGTAACAGAGGCTTCATTGTCCCGCCCGCTGTGTTTAGCTGACAGGTGACCTCTGGGAAGTGTAGTGCAACAACACCACAGCTTAGCATCACAGATAGAGACAAAATAAAAAAGACTGGTATGGATTACTCATTTGAAACAAAAAAAAAGGTAAATCAGAGTAAGCAAGTTGTGTTCTTAGCTAATTTTAATTGTAAAGCATTTTATAATACAACCATAAACAATACTTAACATGTTTGATTTTAGAGTAAATGCTTCTACAAAGCACCAAAGAGGCTCTTATGTGGATCTTTTTGAGTGTGATTTTGATTTTCGTTTGTTCTTATTAACTTTTATTTGAACTTCTTATACTTCCTCCTCTGTACAAATTTTCTCTCCTCTTCCTTCACTGACGTTAGACTTTCGCTCTTCTTCCGTCAGGCATCTTGGTTTTATTTTTCTGCATCATTTGTTCGTTCCTGCCGCCCCTGTTTGTACTCTTTACTTTTGTCTTCCATGTGTTTCCTTTTCTTCTTTCCACTCCACTAACACTGCTCCCGTTTTATGGTTTTCTACTGTTATTTTCTCTTTCTAAAGGTCTCTTTGCACCTCATCTTAACATTGCTTTTGTTTTGGCCCTGGGTTCTTTATTTCTGTCTCTCTTTGACATATTTTCCTCTGTACTTCTGCTCCCTATCCCTATCCCTATTCTCTTTTTCTGCCCAGTTTCCTTTATATATACCTGTTTCTGATTCGCTGTATTTCTCTTCCATATAAGCCTCTATCTGCCTCAAAGCCTCTCTCATTTTTCAATCTTCCTTCCTTTCCATTTCTTCATGTGCTTTTTCCTTTTCAGCACCCTCATTTCCACTTTTATCCGCCTTGGCCTCCATCACAATCCTCTCTTGCCTGTCTTTTTGGCCTTTTTCAAAAGATCGGATCTTAGATATTGATAACCGTCACGTCCCACACTTATTTTCGATTCTCTTTAGACTTTCTTCTCCTCCCTGCAGCTTTTTCTTTTTTTATTCTTCTGTTCTCCCCCCTTTCACTCCCTCCCACTCTCATTGCCTATTCCTCCTTTTCTACTACACATAATCATTTTTTTCACATACAAAATTAAAATTTTTTCTATGTTTTCTCCCAAGATTGGAATGTCCAATACCCGCCTTATTCAAGGTTACATATATTCACTTTGTGTGTGGAAATGTCAATAAATAAATTGGATTTTACTGTATGTCAGAGATTGCAGGGCTAGGTTACTTCATGGATTCCTAAAAAAACACAGGTAATTTAGTAGTCATGGAAATGAATAATCTGATAATACATTTCTGACTGCTGTTAGCAAATGGAAAAGTATAAAATAGATCCATATGTAACTTAGTTGCTTGCTGACTTTTGCATAGACTAATGACATGAGGATCTGCAATGCTTCCTCAAAACACAGGAAGGGATTGATGGAAAAAAAAAGATAAGGAAATGTCATAAATTTGTCACAAGCGCTATCCATGGTGCTGATCCCACAATGTACCCAAAGAGCATGGTCGAATACTGGAAAACAAGTACTGCTACAGCCAAGCAGTATACTTAGTCGAGTCATCTTCAGGTCTCATTCTTCCCTGTATTCATCTTACATAACCTCTGTGCTCTCTGTGCAGACTGATTAATCTGTAGATACAGTATAAAACAAAGCTGAGTACACCCCTGGTCAATATCACTAACATGTTCCTTTCCATTTAATACAATTTTATTTGTTTTTAGACAAAACCCAAGAGGAATCAAGCCAATTCACTTGAAAAACAGACTGACTTTGACTAATTAAATGATAATAAAAGGTCCGTATTTAAAAACGAACTGCAACAAAAGTCAACGCACCCTTCATTAGTGACACTCCATTCTTTTATTTTTCAATATGCCTGGTTATATATCAATATATCTGGTTTCTTACTTGTTCAGGCAATTCCTCACCATGTGGAGCCATGTTGCATTAGACACAACCGAGACCAAAAGTGAGAAAGTTGTGGTGTTCACAAGTACTTTTATAACTTTGTTCAGACAATTAGTCTTAACTGTAAGTCACAGTTGTGATTATTTTTGTATCAGTGGTCACAGCTGTACTCACTTTTGTTGCACTGAGGTTGGACTTTGAGGCCTGTGTATCTAACCTATTTGTTTTTAATTACAAATAATATCAAATACCAGACATTTCATCCTAAAATGCTACAATTATTGTAAGATGATACAATTTTGAATCATTTAACATTTCAGCGATAATGCACAGGGTTGTACTCAGTTTTGTTATCTATACAAATAACATTAGAGACTCTAAGAGAAAGTCAGACTTTATAGTTTACAGATCTAGTACTTCAGTGCATAAGTTCAGTCTTCTGCTGACTTCTGCTGAAGGTCATAAGTCTAAAATCATAAACCTTTCATGGTCAAAAATCCTACTGTTATGCTAAGAGGCATTAATGCTACACATGCTTCCACTAGCA
The DNA here is from genome assembly GCF_910596095.1 of Thunnus maccoyii. Taxonomy (NCBI): domain Eukaryota; kingdom Metazoa; phylum Chordata; class Actinopteri; order Scombriformes; family Scombridae; genus Thunnus; species Thunnus maccoyii. Next base: position 11,158,042 of record NC_056536.1, on the reverse strand, counting down.
TTTCACCAACAAGTTGAAGCATCGGTATTGCCAGAAATTAATTTGATGAATATAAATGACAAGATCAGGAACACATCTGTCATTTTGTACACATTCAGTGTACTGTATACTGTATATGTACCACTGGAGGAAAAAACAGACTGCGTACAAGTATCCACAGAGGACAAAATCTTGTAAACTGTGATTACAGGCACAGCACTGACTTTTAATTCTTCACCTGACAAGCACATCTCCCATAAACACCTCGGAGGAGCCTGAGGTGCTTTTACTAGTACAAGTTTGTCTTCCCCCTCCCCTGTGCTCTCCAACTTACCTCCTCAAAACTAATTTAGCCTCTTTCCTTCCTCTCACACTGTTTAATGCATTTATCCCACTCAGCAAATCATGTCCCCTGCAGTGCATTTCTTCATATAACATGCACATTTCCAAATCATGTCGATTACGTATTTAGATGTCTCTATTTCCTCCATTTTCAATCCGCCTTCACAATCTGTGCTCGTTCCAAAACTCATCCCAAAAGCTAAGTGGTCTCATGGCTCTGGCAGCCTGCACCACTTAACTATTTTTTTTTTTAACCCTCCACAAAGTTATTTATTCACCTTGTGTGTCCTACATGCTCGCTCCGTCTCACACACACATACACACACAAACAACCCCCGGCAACACCTCACTATTTTTTAATTTCCCCGAAGTAATTTAGCTACCTCTCCTTTACTCACACACACACACACACACTCTCTCTATTAATGACCTCTGAAATTAACGTCACTGAGACTTCTGAATCCATCCTATATCTCCTTCCCTTCCTCCCTCCTCCCCACCACAATAAACCTAAGGCCTCATCTCGCTCATCATCTCCTCGTCTCACTCTTTCCTCTGAACTATTAACTGTTTTATAACTTTCATTCTGTAATTTTAAAAGTCTTTTTTTCTCCTAATTCCATCTCTTGGATGATATATCGTGATATAAAAAGCACTGTGCCGCTTTTACACTTTGAAAAGTGATCCTAACTCTACCTTTTATGACCTCTCTCCTCTCTTTTTTCTCGAACACTGTCAGTCTTATCACTCCAGAACTCGTCTCTGACACTCGTTTCTCTTTCGTTTCTCTCTGAATTTTTAATTCTTAATTTCTTATATAGTGTCTTATCATGCCAAACTAATTGAGTTTCCATTTCTTTCTTTTTTCTCTGTGAATGTGCCAACTTTAATTTACTTCATTTTTACATAGTAGAAATTGTTATAGTTGTATTATTTGCTGTCATAAATTCTACAATAATTAGCTGTGTCATTGTTCATTAATGCTATGTATATGATATATGCTATCAGTGGAAGGCTAATCATTCCTTCATTTAGTCCTTAATTCTTAAATAGCTTGTGTTTAACTTTTTACAGTTATGAGTTTTTGTTAATTGCATCTTTTAAAAATAAGTAAATAAAATAAATAAATATGTATATAAGTAAATGTGTCGAGCTCAAAAGTTGTCCATCGGTTGGAATAAGAAAGTCTTCTACTGTCTTGCTCAAAACTACAATCACACAACGACGGAGAATATAAAGCTTCAAGACAATCAATTTTCTTGACTTTCACGTGGGAGTTGTGAGTTGCTGAGTACATAATTAACTCAGACTAATTTAACAATTAACTCTGATTTCACGGCTCTGACATTGGGCATATGTGTAATATAGCTACAATTTTTGTGATCAAATTTCAGTAGTTTCAACCCACAACTCCCCATCTGGAGGCTAAATATGGCTTTAACATCGCCAGGTGGACTAGTTCAGCTTTCCAAACTTTTCTGTTTCTAACAACCACTGCTGTTCTCTGTGGGTTTGTAAAACAGGTATGTAGGGGAACGTAACGACTGCTGATCCCAGAGCTCTTCCCTGCATATTCATGTCAGCGGGATTAGTTTGTCTTATCTGATCGGCCTCATCATCGGAAAGCGTCCTGGAGGAATGAACCAATGATACCATAATTAACCATAATTTTTAAGGTTTCATTTAATATATTTTGCCTGTTTTTATGGTTTTTTTCTAGTGTATCACATATGGTCAGTCTAGAAAATGCTAGTTTGTGTTTTAGTGTTACTACTGTTGTGGCAGGTTGTGACAGATACTATTGTGCTTGCTATACGTTGTCTACTGTGACTTGTCTGACTTCTCACTTTTGTTGTTTGTCACTAAACTATGGAAAAGGATAGACATCCCTTATATCTTGTAAATTCAGTAATACTATTTGAAATATATATAGTGCCAGAACACATTCTGAATACTCCTATTTCTCCATATCTGTTTCTGCCTTTTCTTTCCCTTCCCTCGGGTCTTTTTCACTCTTTCCCTTTTTCATGTTTCTTCCCTTCCTCCTCTATACTTCCCAACTTATTGTGCCAAACATAATTTAGTCACCGCCTCCTCTGTATTCATCACCCACCTCTCTCTTTTATCGTATCGCCCAAACTAATTCACTCTTCGTTTCTTTCTTTCTCTGTATTCATTCTCTGTCGTTCCTCACCCAAACTAATTTAGTCTCACAATCTATTCTTCAGTCTCACTTCAACCTACTAAATTTCTGCCCTCTTTCCCTCTCAGTTGCTCTCGACACTTCCCGTTCTGTCTGCCGACTTTCAAACCATTCACACCTTCTTCAAAAAGCTAAAATCTTTACGGCAGCTAATTGTATTCCTCACAAGCCTCACATACTTACCTCACTACCTCCAGCTAATTTGCTGTGTGTGTGTGTGTGTGTGATCTGTTTCTCCTCCCCTATCAACTGGATTAAATGTCTCAGTTTAATGTGCATATCTGCTTTATCGCACCCAAAACTAATCTCACCTCTGCCTACCGCATTTCCTCTCTTTCTCTGTCTCTCAGCTTCCTTCTGTATAAAATACAGATCCCTTCACCACGACCAAGAGATTTAATTTCTACCTCTGTCCTCTCCCCACTGCTTCCCATTTTATCTTCTCACAAACTCATTTACTCTGCATCCAAGTCGCTCTCGCACTCTGTCTCTCATCTTCTCCTTGCATCTCTTGCCTCTACCTCGGCTTATCCATTGTATTATATCTTCTTATCGTTCGCATAATATGCATCTCTTTATCATTTCTGAGTCTATTTTCCTTCAGTTTTCGAAGACGATTAGATATCCGCTCTTTCTGCCTGCTGTTATCTCCATCTTTAAGGTTGACTGTCCACAGAGAGCTTCTCTTTACACCACTGAGGGTTTTTTTTTTTTCTTGTTTTCAGGGTTAATGACTTAACACATTCCCATCAGCACTGCAAGCTTAGCATGTTTTAGAGAAGAGAAGTAAGCGCTAGAGGTTAGAAATATTTAAATTTGTATGAATAAAAGAGCGCAGAGCTTCAGCTGAGTTTAGCATTGTAGCAGCGGGAGATGGGACTGCAACTTAGCTTCCGACACCTCATAAACTATGAAGTGATGTACTTTGGAAATAGAGGGACTTATTTCTTACAGGAGCAGATAGTAATATCCCCCACATAAACTCTTTTTATCGCTGGTCCTAAAACTATATGGACTTCACAGAGTCAGATTAAAGCCTAGTTTTATACTACGTCTTAATAACGTCAAGTCTACAGTGTGATTCAAACAAAAAGGCCTAACAACAATGTAAGCCTCAACTAGCCTTTACACTGCATCCTACTTTGTGAGGCATGTGGTTGGTTTTCACAGGAAATCTACTCGGAGGTTTTGTGGCACAAAACAGGAACTTCCAAAGTTTTCAAAATGTCTCATGATGAAAGAGGTGCATTCTTGCAAGACAACAGTGCAGTATGGACAGACGTCTCCTTCTTTGAGATTATTATGGTCTCAAGAAAATGCCTAAGAAATCTGGATAACTTTTAAACCTTTTATAGTTTAATATATGTGATAACCCTGGCATGTAACACCTCTTGGTTGACGTAGTTTCATGTAAATCTAGGATAAATCAGAGTTTTCAGTTTTCAGATGAACAGTGGATGACTTCATCTGATGCGTTTATCGCCGTTTCACACGATTCTTCTTAAGACCGCATCTCCGGGGTCGGCACCATAAAGACTGCGTTAACCTTTCTACACAGCAGGGTTTACCCTCTTTTAAAGTATTCAGCCTCGCTTAGCCCGGGGTTAAATGTGCGGTTTAGAGAGGGGTTAGCCTGAGGTTATGTGTACTGTCGAAGCCCTTGTGTGTCTTTGTCTTAGTGATGGAGGCAGTGAAGACGCTCAGTCATCCTTAAAGAGTCCAGTTTCACCTGCCACTGTAGTAAAAGTACAAAGAGTTGAGTCAATATACTCTGTAAAACCTCTTTTTAACACATACAGCGCTTTAATCCGAGTCCTTCTCCTGATTTTCGTCGAGGTCCTTACTCGATGTCACATGAATTGTTATTAACTTTATTCTATTTATAATCGTATGATATATTCTAGCTCTAAGGTAGAGTATTACTATTATTATTATTTTATATTATCAAATGCCACCAAATAACCAAGAAATAATAATTTGATCCAAATGGGCAAATCTACACTCTCATTTGGGGGGACTGGATGATCTTCTCATCTACATTTTGTGATTTACAGTGATGAAACTATTTTTACATAAACTTTCTAGTGTGGCCCAAAACACCGAAAGAATTGTTCACAAATCACATTTGACTCAGATTTACTATTGTTATAGACTAGAAAATATTTCTCGTTCTGTGGAAAAACAAAGTTTCCAGTCTCTGTCAAAACCCCCAGTTCAGCTCCTGCCTCTGGGAGCAATCCATAGATTTTCAGGGAAAAGCAATTCAAAGTCACAAAGAGCGTATGAGGGGATGGATGAAGGCAGGTTGGCTGGAAAAATGAAAAAAGGGAATGAGTGAAAGAGAGAGAGAGAGCAAACTTGGTTGGAAGATGTCTGGAGATTTCCGTGTTGCAGAATCAATTCGTCCCTGTTTATTTGTTCTGCTCCTCCTCCTCTTCCTCCCCTAACCCCCGGGCATTGACAAGACACCGAAACACCCGACGCCTACGCAGGAAAAGCACAACACCGACTACCCAGAACCCATCTGATTTCCCTCGCTCTACCCCTCACCTCTCATCCCCCCCCCCTCCCTCCCCCCTAACTCTCTCTCGCTCATTGCTCACGGATGTCTCTCGCCCCGTTTTTTCCCCTGCAGCTCTCCTTCCATGTTATTCTCTCCGAATTCATACATCTCTCACGTCTCTCATATTGCTGTCATATCTGTCTCCTCTCTGTCCTTTCCTTCATCTGTAATGCTCTGCTGTTTTTGTTCTGTCCCATCTTTCACTCTTTCTGTCTCGTTTTTCCTTTCTTCCTCCTACTCTCGCACAATTACTCTTGTCCCTTCCTCCTTTTCGCCCAGTTATCAGTTATCTAGTTTCCCTGCTTTTATCTTTACTGTGCAATAACAGCAATCTTGTAGGTTCACTGCATGTCACACTGTGCTATATGGGTCTAATAAAATGTATGCAATCTGAATCATAACGCATGTAAACAGAAATAAAAATGCAAATAAAAAGCAGAAACCCATTATCCCTGATTCAAGTTTTGACCACAGCACTGGCACAGTATTATGTTTTTTTACCCTAAAAAAACTTACAATGTTGTAATTGCCAATGTTCTCTGCGTTATTTCAAGCCATAGTTTGATTAATATTAGATGTAGTTTGTAGCAGCTGTCATATTTTGAGAATTTAATCCTAAATTTTGGGCACCAAACCTCTAATTCAGCCATCAGGGCAGCAGCTGTTTGGATTAATGATCAAAGATTTCACCTCGTCTCTCTCTCATTATCAACTTTCATTTGGGGGCAGCTCGAAATCAAACTTAATTGTCTATCTCTGTCATCCTCCTGCTATTTTTTCTTTCTTTTTTCCTTCCTAATTCTCTCTCTCTCTCCTTACTTTATCTTTCTCTTCAATTTTCTAACTTTCTGATTTAACTCCCTCTTCTTTTTTCCTCTCCATCAACCTCTACTATCTGCCTGTCTCTGTCGTGGACAAATTGCCTTTATCGCTCAAGAAACACACAGACTCAAAGAGCACTGGCAGTTTTGAAGCAGTGTAATCAAAATACAATGCATTATATTTTGATGAGAGAGAACATACCCGCGCCACTGGGGCAATGGCTGTCTCTCTGGCAAGTGAGGATACAGCCAAACCTTTCTACCTTTCCACAGAGGCAGAAATATCTGTAGCCGATCCCAGTCAGTCAACAGGTTTGAAATAAGAACATGTTTCAAGGTTTGACAAGTCTAGGGGTAGGGTGCCTGTATTATCACAGGCATGTATATCCACTTTCCTCTGAGGTTCATCAGTTCAACACCACTAGTGTCCTTTTATGGAGCCACATGACACAAATAACCTGCATAAATGTGTACTATAGATATCTCATGCTTCATGTGGCAACCTAGATGTCTTCTAAGACATTAGACAGTATAGAAAACGATAGAAGACATTAAATGATGGATGTTTCATGTAAATTTTACATTAACATCTGTCTCCCTCCCACTTGCTCTCTGTCTCTCCCCATCTCCATTTCTCCTTTGCACATTTCCTCTCTCTCTTTATCTCTCTTTCTGTCTGTCTCAGTGGGAGTTTAAAAAACACTCCGTCTCTCTCATGAAAGAAGTGTTGCTTCACTCCCCTAGTTCTCTTTTGATTTGAAATAAAAGGCAATGTGAAATATCCCCAAGACACACACACACACACACACACACACACACACACACACACACACACACACACACACACACACATTCATAGCATCTATCCTTTCTTACATCAACTCAATGGCTCGTAGACTGAGGCGGTGCAGCAGTATGAAGAGGAAGAAAAGAGCTGGACGAGGACAGGGAGAGGGTCTGAAATTAGTCTGGGGTATTGGGAAAGGTAGGAATGAATGAAGCATGTGTGTTTTAGAGAGGCTACAAATTAGTTTGGTGACAGTGAAAAAGAATGAGTTTTTTTCTGGTGGTACTAGAGGTGGTGTGTGTGTGTGTGTGTTTGTTTGTTTGTGTGAGTAAAAGACAAAATAACAGGTAGAGAGCCGAGGTGAAGCTTTCCCATGAGGCAGAATGTGAGTTCTCATGTTGTTCATCTCAACATGACAAAAGAGTGGAAACAGAGCAGATCTAAAAAGAAGACGATATGGGACACGAACAAAGAAACATAAACACAGTCAGCTTTAGTTTACCAGGCTAGAGTTAAAGACTACACCAAAACACAGACATACACACAGATACATACGCTCCACCACATCCTTTTCATTTCAAATGCTTTTTAACAAACACCATCTACCATAGCCTATATGTGGCCACTCATTTTCAACCACAACCCGAGACACAGACGAATAAAACTATCATATACATACAGGGAAATCTATTCAATTGCCAGAAATACATTCATTTATGCTTTTTCCCTTTAACATCCCATTGGGTCAATCAATATGAATGAATGTTAATCATGTGCATCCATATCAAACCCACAGTGCTTCATTTAAAGGTTTCAAAGTTTCCAAAGACACCAAATATGTCTGAATTTGCACAAACGATTGAACAAAATTAACCAATTTTGATTAAATTGCGACTGTAAAATGTGTTAAAGAAGAAAATTTGATGGGAGCAGTTGGCAATGGCTTTTGGATATTTATATATATATATATATATATATATGTATTATTTATAATACTTAACGAAGGCTGATGTAATACTTAATCAAAGGCCAGATGTTATTGAATTCCATATATTTGAGCATTTTTGCTTAGATTTCAAGCAATGTAAATAGGAACTGGTATAAAGGTAAATGAAATATTTGTGTCTGTTTTACAGATTTTACAGACAATATACTGTATATTTGTTTTATAATTTATCATAGTATTATCGCTGGGTGTTGAAAATGTGACAAAATTTGAGATGGAAGGAATAATTGAAGTTGGGTTTGTTCCCCACTTGTTTAAAACGATGTTAAGTGTCACTACATAGACACACACACATACACACACACACACTCACTTCAAAGCTTACTAAGAACCAATGAAATCTGCTAAATGTACCTTTGCCACAGCAGCACAACAACATGCACACACTCCCCTCCCTGCTCACCAGTGTAGTCTTCACGGCAGATGCATGTGTACCCTCCTTCTCTGCGGACACACACCCCTCCGTTCAGACAGGGGTTGGAGTAACACAAGTTGATCTCCGTCTCACAGTAGTCGCCAGTGAAGCCCACTGGGCAGCGGCAGCGTAGGCCCGCGATGGGGTGGATGGGCCGGAAAAGGATGGAGGGCGAGGAGATGAAGGGGGCCGAGCTGTTGAAGCGCAGCACAGAGATGCACTTCATGTAGTTCTGACACGGCTCGCGCAGACAGACATTGTCATCAAACGGGAGGACCTGGAGCAATGGGAGGGGAAAGAAAAGATATTGCTAAGTCACTGTGAGTGTTCCCTATCAGAGTGGTCAGTTATTATCGTCTAAATGGTGTCCTGATTCTGATAAGTTTACTGTCTTTCATTACTCGGCATCTCAGACAACTTTCATCTCTTTCAACATTCTTTCTGAAGAGCTGAAACGTTCAAGAGGCTTTTTTCATGGTACTGTAGACACTGTCTGTCTCTAGTGGGAGAAAAACTACTGGGCATATTCATACATTCAAACTTTTTTTTGGCGTATGCGCCAGGCGAGCAATTCTTATTGGACTGAACAGGCACCATTCTCAGTCCAGTATCCACATGGATGTATTATAAGAGCTGGATACCGGACTAAAAATGGCACCCATTCTGTCCTATAGGAACTGCTCGCCTGGCGCATACGCCAAAAAAAGTTTCTAGCTTCCGAGTTTGCTTCCGCGTTGTGCAGCCCACTGAATATGCGCAGTAGTGTTTCCCCCACTGGCCCTGTCTGCGAGTTCCCGCTCCGCCCATAGACTTTACATTGTGATGACGTCACAGATTTTTAAATCGCTTTTCTCGGCTTGAGGAAAGTTTTACAAACATAAAACCTCCATGGATCAAAAGTTCATAATAGAAAGAGTCATAATAGACGTTGTTTGCAGTTCGAGGTATCCTGTCAACAGTTTTACAGGCGTCTCTTTTACAGTGGTGGTCTATGGAGAAAATCCTTTTTGGGCGGCAGGGGGATTTTTCGCTGCAATACCGCGAGTGGCCACTGGGAAAAATTGACTACAAGGCTGAGCGGCCGCGCCCTATCCAGCTCTTATTATACATCCATGGGTATCCAGCTCTTATTATACATCCATGGGTATCCAGCTCTTGTAATACACCGGATGTACCCGATCTGCTCAGGGTGCTAGATGTGCTCTGCAGAGTAATGATGACGCACTTCCTTGAGGTCTTCATTTGTTAGCTAACGTTAGCAATGAATGCAAAGATAACAGTCTATGCACTATTGTTAACTTTTTTTATTTTCATTAGGGAGATTTCATATCTGTAAAGCTAAATTTCTTCATTCAACCCCATATTTTAAGTTGTTTCTAATTGAAATTGAATGTTATTTTGAGTCTCTTAAATGTGTAACAAATAAGAAATGCATGTCAGTATTTAAAATTTATTCAGAAATGTTTGTCTGAAGAAGTCTGTCACCAAAATTAATCTTTTTTTTTTCATTTTTTATTATTTTATTCCATCATTCTCTGATGTAACTATCATTATTGGTATTGCGTTTGTTCTTTTGTTAAATTAACTGGTATGACTGATTGCTAACGTTAGCTAACGTTCGCTAGCTAACCAATTTATTTTAAAAGAACATTGTCCTTTACAAAACCAGTTGTTCAACAATTTCAAATAACGTTCCAGCGCTTAAATTACATAAACTGTGTGCCATGAGTTCTGTTTGTTTGTTTGGAATTAGTGCTTGTCTTGCTATGGAGAATCTTGCTATGACCACCTTGTTAGTTTTTTGTTGTAATTCATAATATTTGCTGATAGTGAGTCATTCTTGAAAAAACACTTCTTCCTGCAGTCATGTTTTTTTTGCCATGGTTTTGCTTTGTAAAACCATTTATTTTCCAGACAAGGCTATTTATTGTTTCAGTTTGCTGTTAAGGTCACTGGATCAGACGCGTTGGCAAGATTGTGTCTTCCTTGATAATAGAGGGTATAGTTTCAGATTGCATGCGTTTCTGTTGGGAGAAGGTGGAATACATTCAACTTTAAAGTATGTATCTCTTGACACCGCCGTGCTCTCTTTCATCCCCTCATAAATCTTTCCTCCTTTGGTTTTCACTTGTTCTCTTTTTTTGAAAAACATCTCCTTCTCTCATGCATGTTTAGAGATGTTCTGAAGGCGTGTAAGCGTGTATGTAACTAATGTGCATACTGTGTCCAGGTGTGGGTGATTTCATGCATGACAATATATAGTCATAATATGGTCATATCTGTGTATTGTTGCATAAAGCCATATGGCTGCGCTGCCAAAGCATCTGTATTGTATCATTGTATTATTAGCTCACGTGCAATATGCTCAGGTGACTGTCTTGAGATACGTGTGTTTGCATAATGTTTTTCTTCCTATTCTTGCTTCACACATACTATTACATGTGACCCTGATTTCCAGCTCCTGCATATGAATGCATGACTGTGCGGGTACGTGACTTTTTTCACTGAATTTTCATTTGAAAAATATCCTAATTTTGTTCATGTCTGTGTGTACGAACCACATTCACAAAAAAAATTCAGAAAATTTAATACATATTGGTATCCATACACATTTAAGAAGAAGTCTATGACTTAAATGTAAAGCACCAACAATAAAATCACAAGATTGGAATTTGCTGTCGCTCCCAAAACAATAAACAGGTACTTTAAAACTCTAACTAACACTAGATAACAACAAATTCTTAAATTACATACATTTTATGATGCAGTTTAAGAGTTTGAATCAGTCATGTTTGTAAACCATGTAGTAGGCTGACATTTTGAATCATCAAAATTAAGATTTTCCACATATTTATACTTTATATATATATTTATTCTCAAAACTAGATGCATACACCAAATCAATACACACAGTCAGCACTTAAAACTTGTGATTCTCATGTTTGTATTCATATTTGTGCAAGTGAACCAACCTCCATCTGCGTCAGTGACGTCAGCCTCGGCCTGTTTAGGTACAGCTGTTCCTCCAGGGCCTCAGAGGGGAAGAAGTGTCCCCCCGGCAAGGCGGCCGAGAAGCTCACATTCAGAATTCCTCCTGGCGCTGTGTCCGGCTGGATGTTGAAGATGAAAACGTCCTCGACAGGCACCGAGAGCACCGCCGACACGCCCTCCAAGAAGTGACCAAGCAGTGGTGACAGGAAGTGCTCCTGGGACATGTTCTGCAGGCGGACGGTGACACTGCTGCCCAGCATGTCCTCGGTGATGATGAGGACACGGAGGACGCACTGAGCTGAGATGCTGTGGACGCCGTCTGAAGAGGAGAAGGAGAGAATGGAGGAAAAAAGTTTAGAGAGATTAACAGAGAGGAGAGATTGAAAGTGAGGTGAAGGAGCAGGATGTAAGAGAGATGAAGAAGGTTGGAGGAGGACAGAGAGTGACATATAGGTGAGAACAGGTGAAGGAGTAAATAGAAAGAGATAGATAAGGGGAGGAGGCGCCAGGGATAAGGTTCAGGCACAGGAGGGATAAACAGCAAAGAGCAGGAAGAAGAAGGTAAAGAGACAGAGATAGATGAATGAAATCTCACATGTTGTACACATTCACATCTACACACGGCTTTTAACTAATATAAAAGAAATCTAGCTACTGAATCCAGGATTATTGTTGAAACTGCTTTGTGTTCGACAAAGACCATGAGATTTGTAAAGGCAGCCTTTAAGTCTAAAAGAAATGATTATGTTTCTGAAGTGAACAAACTCAGACTGCAGGCTATTAACCTCCACAGAACAGCAGCAGACACACTCGCACACACAGCCTGGTTTCAATCAAACGTGTAGATATAACTGTCAAAAGTAATGTACTATAACATTGTGTATATAACATTGTTTTATTTGAATTGAGTGAAATGGGAAGAGAAGCATTTGATCGAAACTGTCAGTAGTTCGATGTTTAAACAATGTCTGTAAAAATCTGTAAGATTTTATCTGCTGTTAATTTAATTTTCTGTTGAAGATTCTGTTGTTCAAGCAGAACCATACAAGATGCGTTATCTGCCTATACACATGACATGATTTGAGTTCAGTACATAAATGTAACTGTTGGCAAGCAGCTTAAAATGACATCCAAGTTGTTATATTGCTACTTGAGGTGGATGACTGCTATAACTGTCAAATTATTTATGTCACAGCCAACCCGAGTTTCCTACAAAGTATTTTGATATATTATGAATTTGCTTTGCTAAATAAGTTTTAGCAGGAAACAAAATTACCTCCTGGATTACTTTCACAGGGAGCAGGTCGAGGTGGATGTTCGGGTGTACAAGCAGTGTAAAGGATGTAAATATTAGTGACCGGCCTGCGTTACTTGTGTGGTTAGTTTTAGGCTGCTAAAACACTTGGTTAAAGATCCCCTCCAGCCATGTTGTAAGATATATAAAAAATGCTATGTGTCTAATATCTTTTTTCCTTTAAAAAAAAGTACAAGTACCTCATTAAAGACCTTCCAGTTTCATACTGAACCACTATTGGCTCCTGGACTAGTTGTGATGTCACAAATCATGCTCACAGGCCCCACCCAACATTCAACTGAAGGAACAAGCAGCAAAACACATGTTTGAATGGAGGGAGACTATAAGGTTAGAGGAAGATGTTGGTTTTGGTTAAATAGTGAAAAAGTCACATTTAATGTTTTCAGTATTTGACCACAATCTTACACACCTTAACCAAACTCACTGACAATGTACCTGCAGTGTATTGCAGGTACATTCATTATATACATGTTCTCATTTATATACATCATTTATACATGAACCAAATTTTTAGGTGATGAGGTGGTTTGATCACGTGTTTTGATATTTTGATCATTTTACAAAATATTTGAGCCATGAAAGTAAGCTAAGAGCTGCCTGATGAGTATGGCTACACTCTCTCTCTCACACACACACACAGAGAGAGGTGTGGTTTCAAGCCTTGTACATGAGATTGAACAAGACAGAAAGAGAGAGATGAAGATGGAGTGATCTTGTGTAGAAAACAACATTCTCATCTCCCCCCCTGTCTCCACACATTCAGCGTTGGTTACAAATTCAACACAGCGCTCCTTCTCTCTGAAACCCGCTGCTGCAAAATGAGTTCATATGAATCACAGCAGGTCACAACCCTCACAAACAGAACAATAACTGCTTCAACAGCAGACACAAGACACGTTTCATCTACGCTGGAAAAAGACATAGTCCAGCGTTGGGCTGTATTGTATATTGTAAAGCTATTTGGTGCAACAAGCTGGCTACTAAGCTACACACGAATACTAATGCACATGACCGCACTGACATGAGGAGGCAATTTTCTCAGGCATTGTGGAGGTGAAACCGGGCGGACGATGAGACAGACAGAGAAAAGGAGACAGACTATAAAATACATTAAATGCTGGGGTCTTGATGCAAAAAGAGCACAGCAGGAGAAAGGATGAACAAGAGGAAAAAAGGAAAAGACAGGAGAGAAAGAGAGGAGCATAGCAGCAATGGATAGAAGGTGAAGGGTGGTGGAGACAGAGGGAGGATGTTGACACAAGGAGGAACAGAGAGGCGATGGAGGGTGAAGGAGGTTTATTAAAAACTGGAGAAACCAAAGGACGTGATGGAGGAGAACAACAGAAAAGAAATGAAGAAGAGAGCGAGGGCTTTTAATCAGGGATGAATAAAAAAAGATGGAAAAAAAGCACTATAATCGTAACTGATTGATTATTGATATAAGCTTTCTTTTTCTTTGGAAATACTGGAGTAAAAATAAGAGAGTTATTGAATTAATTAAATAGTGGATGTTGTGACTGAAATTAAATGAGTTTAACCAAAGTACATTTAAAGAATGAACTGATATCTTTCATTTACAATTTGTTAACTGTTTGCTGTTGGCTTACAGTGTTGCCCAAAGAAAAAGAGGGAGGAGGAGAGGAAGGATAAGAGGAAGGAAGGAAGCGAAAAGGCATAATAGAAAAGATAAAAATGTCAGAATAAGATAAAGAGCAAGATGTAGACAGGAAGAACGAAAAAAATCTGATTGAAAAGCTGAATAAAAGAAAGCAACAGAAGGAGAGAGAGATAGAGAGAAAAGAGAAAGCGAGATGTATGGAGAGATGGGGGTTGGGTCCAGTGGCAGCTGGTTTGATTACCGGATTATGAGGAGCTCACTCCCCACTGACCTCTAACACACACACACACACACACACACACACACACACACACACACACTAAAATCTAGAGCCCTTCGTAATAAATGAAGAGCCAGATGGAGGAGTGGCATTATGAAGGGAACAAGAGAAGAAAAACCCACAGAAAACCATCAGGAAATATTCCAATTGTACTGAAAAAATAGCATATATATATGTATATATATATATATATAGGTAATTAAATGTCAACTCGTCTTCTGGGGCTAAAAGCCAGCTTTATTATCAGCCCTCTGGATCACGATGCAGACGAAGGACTAATTGATGCTGATCTCCTATTGTCATTGAAATGAGACAGGGATCTATGAAAAGACCCCGGATAATCTGCTAGAATAGGTCTCAATCTCATACAACATACACATACTCACAAATGCACATATTCACACTAATTCTCTATGGATACAAAAATACACTTGTGAGGACCATTATTGACATAATGCCTTCCCTGACCCCTAACTCTCACAACCAGCCCTCACCCTTTTAACTTAAAATTGATGGTTACATTAAAGTAACAGGCATTTTGGGAAATACTCTTATTCATTTTCTTGCTGAGAGTAAGATGAGATGCTGCCACTCTCATATCTGTGGGATAGATGTGTAGCTACAGCCAGCAGGTGATTATTTTAGTTTAATTTAGCATAAAGACTGAAAGCAGATGGAAACAGCTAGCCTGGCTCTGTTCAAAGTTGAAGAAAAAATATCTATTAGCACTTCTAAAGCTCAGTAAATAACATGTTCTTATATCATTTCTTTAATACGTACAAATAGATCAACAAAAGATAGATGTACAAAAGCGCACGCGCACACACACACACACACACACACACACACATACACACACAGAAAGAGAGAGAAAGAGAGAGAGAGAGAGAGAGAGAGAGAGAGAGGGGTACATAATACTTTTTGTACATAAGCATTTATCATTTTAGCCCATGAGTAAGCTTTGGGATATAACTTCAGCATGTGACAGATGACACACAGGTGCCTTATAAACAACACCTGTTGTTTTTGGAATGTACTGTACCCGCCCACACACACACACACACACACACACACACACACACACAGAGCGAGAGATAGAGAGAGACGGAGAGACACACACTGGCATAACAAATCCTATTCAGGAAGTTGGATTACATACAAATTTTAATAAAGTGAGATTTAAATTATGCAAGACTTTTGACATTTTGTTTTTTTTTTTTGTTCCTTAGCTCTTGAATTTAATTTGTATTGGCAGATAAACAATGAATTTGTACCCCTAAGGCTTGTTTTATTTTAAAAGGATGACAAACCATTTACGCCTCGCTTTATTACAATTGCTTGGCGGCAGGAGAAGATGGAGCTGTTTTTCTCCTTTCTGTCTGCAACCAGTCCATCTGCACCAAGATTGTTTTATTATTTTGTTGATACACTGTTTTGTGTCCAGTAGGCATGTTGGCCCTCTGCAGACTGTGTGCTCGACTGTTTTCTGATAGATTTTTTTTTTTTTTTTAAATGCTACATTTCCTTCTGCCAGGCACACTGAAAATTCTCCCTCTGAGTCACAGGCTCCCAGGAATCCTCTTACTGTGGCCCATGGGGGACAACTGTGGCATTCAAACAAGAATATTTGACAACTCAACAAACATGTAACAGGCTGATATGAAAAAATGGTACTCTGAAGTGTCAGTGCTGGTTTGTCCTAATGGTTTTTAACTTCACTGTGATTTTTATCAGCCTTCAGAGGTATTTTTGCCCCAGGCAGCCATTAAATTCTGACAGTAAACCTGGCACACACACATAAATAAACATGTAAAGTGAAATATCTCCATTTGGCTGTCCTTTGTGACTGCAGGCCAGCATCGACACATCCATCCACATACGAAGCCATTTGGAGACTTGAAATAGAAAAGCAACAAGTCAAGCTAGGATGGTCATTTAAGCAATTAATACCACCAAACTCTTCCCACTGGTCAGTCACTAATCCACCTCCTGACACACCAGTTATAGTTCTGCTGAAAAGTCATAACCAACATGTCTGCAGAAATATAAAAGCCATTTCCCAACATTTATGCAACTCAAGTTAAGGTAGAATTTTACTCTTTTTATCACTACGTAGCCAACTGAGGATTGATATTACAGCGTGAAAACTGCACCAAAACTCTGACAGCAATGGGTATGTCCAATTATAATGTTTCCTGCTGTGTTAAAAAGTACATGACGCTCAATAAGAAAAAGCTGCTAAAAAGTTAATAAGTGTTAGAAAATGTATGACGGTTTTGACTTTAAAGGACAATTTCAATGAATAACAGATATGTATGGGAAAATCATTTTGAAATTTAACCTTTACTGTTGTTTTTTTTGTATCATCTTCATCTGCTGATGAAAAACATCTATCCAATTGACTTTCACCTAAAGAACTGCCATTTCCAACAAAAAGCCAGACAACAGTATCAGCTAAATAACTTTATTCAGCCCATTTAACAGACATGTCCAAACTGCTTCTTCTACCTTTAAAAATATGTATGAATGATCATGAAAATGTGGCCCTCAGATAACATTTTAAAGAAATGGTCTGACATCGCTCATATATCCCTGTATTTCACAGAAAATAATTCAAATGATTTATTAATGGAAGAAATGATTAAATATGATGAATTTCATACCATGACTAGGCTACTTCAGAGCCAATTGATATCTAATCTGAAGATATTTATCCAAAAATGTTAACATTTCATAAATAAGGTTTAGTTCTATAGAAAGGACCGATACAAACTACTACTACTACTGAAGCTCATCAAACAGAGAGGATCTAGCATGTTAAAGTGTTATTTTATGAAGGACATAAGTCACTTGCTATCCTTCAAATGCCTTTAAGCGACTCTGAGGTGTCAATCATTTTGTCAGATAAAATATCACATCTTTATGTGTCATTGTGGATGGAAAACCTTCACATCCAGTAGTATAAGTCCGATGTCAGTGGAGTATAAAAGATTGGAGGAAATGTGAATCACTTTTGCGTCCTGATGAGAAACAAGTAAAAGTAATCTTGTCCGTAACCTTCGATTAAGCCAGGAAGTCATAACTAATGCATCGCCCTTTCTCCTTGCTACTCTGCTTTAGTGTGCATGGAAACAATAAAACATTAATATCCTCCAAACTCAAAACCCTACAAATGGAAGGTTATTTTGGCATCTTTAGCAACATGGGAAAACAAAGCATTTAGTAAATAACAACTCGGAGACGCTTTTGCAAGCTTTCACGGCTCCTGTGGGCTTCATGCCAACATTTTCCCCTTTGTGTGTCCACACTTCAAAGAGGGAGGAGAGGCTTGGGGGTAGATGTGCATAAAGCCTCTAAGAATAAACACAGTGATCTGGAATCATCAGCGAGGTCCAACGGATGCCTTAACACTAATACGCCATGAGAGAGAGGCTGGCCTCCGATCAGTGCTCCGGCTCTAAGATGCTTTGTGGGTATACAGTCCCCGACGTTTCAAAGGGTTGCAGGAGTTCAGTGCTATCTCTCTGCGGCAGGTAGCCTGACTAATAGCACACTCAAAGCTACTTGAATGTCAGAGCATCCCAAGCTCGCTTCCTGGAAATCCAGACGGAAATAGTCTGCAAAGTAGCGTACAATAGAAGCCCACAGCTGGAGCTGAAAACAGCTCCAGAAATGTTTTTAAAAGCTGCAGTGCAGGGCAGGAGGATGGGTCACAAGGCAGAGACCTGACATTTTCCGTTAAGGAAGAAAGCAAGAATGTCACTGTGCAAAGCAAACAAATATTTGGAGATACTGCAGTGGTTTAAAGTCTGTGGTTTAAAAATAATATAAGAAAAAAGTTCACTTGTAGTGTCAGAGAGATCAGAGATGCTTTGAATTTAAAGGGGAACTGGTTTAAAAAAATACACTCCTGTGGTTTCCTGAGTAAATTTTAAGGGAAGCTGCTTAATGTCCTTCTCAGGAACATATCAGCTATGCAAATAGGTATTACTGGGCAGACAGGCTGTGTCCTGATTTAGAGGTTTTGAATATATAATGTGTTCACACTGTGTTCACAAGTGTTGATGTAACCTATTTCCCTACAGGAAGTAGGGAAATAGCAATAGCAATCAAAAGAGCTGCTTATAGGTGGTGAAAATTACAACAACCTGCAGATGTTGGTCCATATTGCACTTTGATTGGAGTCCATATGCACACATAGTGTTGTATCATTTCCTGGCACAAAAACGTGTTACAAAGTACATTTGTTTACTTGCTGCTGCAAAAATAGCATACTGTGACAATTAGTGTGTAGTACATACTAGGGATATTCGGAGGGCCCAATATTTGTACTTGTTGAAGCAACAAAATTATTTGTATTTGTATTTGAATAAAAGTGGAAAGAGGCTTAAAAATCCTGTTTTTGTTTTTGTTTTTATTACGCTTTTAATTATAGAAAATTAAAGTGTTACAATAAGTGTTCATGAATAAACTACCTTACAAAGGAGGTCCTCACACTGGGTCTCGAACTGGAGTATCCCAGATCATAGACGACTGCGCTGACTACTGAACTAAAACTTTATTCATCACCTCATTACAGACAGACCTCTACCTATTTATACACCCATAACACAGAGACAGCACAGCGTGTAATGAGAAGGGAAGAACTTCAAAGGCGATTATTGCTTTGCACTTTTCATTTATTGCCTATTCTTTACAACCTAACTTTGTGGAAAGGAGAAGGGGAACAACAGGTTATGGAGAGTCTCTTGGGAGCACTTGTCAGTAATGTGTGTCAGTAGCTCAGCTTTATCTCTGGGGAACACCCCCAACTCCAGGAGTGATGTCCAAATTAGGAAATGTGCGTCATGTAGCAGGTGGATGTGACTCCCCTCGTTGAGACCTGCTGATAGACGTAACAGCAGAGCAGAGGAGAGACACTGAGATAGAGATGTAACCAACCTGCGCGCTGGTATTTGACATGAGTTTTTTTTTCCTTCCCAAAAGCAAATGATTTTTAAAATATCTGTATGAAACAAATATTCGTAAAAAACCCACTATTTGTGCTTTGCTGAATAACGTATTTGTATTCGGGCACCCTAGTACATACTGTAAAGTATACTTGTATTTAATATGGAAAGAAGACAATTACAACATCTGTGTACAGGCATCAAAACAGTCTATTATATCACCTGTTTCAGATGCAGACTTAGATACAGCTATCTGAAAGTGTCACTGAGATACGCTTCATTTATTCAGCAGACTTCAGACTCGAAGCCTCAGTGAAGTTGCTGCTTGCTGTAAAACTAAAAGCAAGCTGTTCTTATCTTTAATCAGTGCATTTAGCTCCAGCATTCAAATGGATCCTGTATTCAAATTCCTCCCACTGTTACTGTGGGAGGACAACCTTGAATATCTCTTTAGTCAGTTATGCATGAATTAATCAAAGTTCATATCTTGCCAATAGACACTGATTTATATTTTGTTTTGAATGGGGTTCATGGCAGATGCATTCTCAGAAAATATCCTTTGTTTTCATTTATTATTCATCAGAGCTCTGTATAGGTCAGAGCGCTGACAGGGTTAATGGTTCAAATCCCTATCCATGGTTGAGTCATTCAGACACGGCATTGACACTGCAAATGTCTGCTCTCTTGGTAATGTCAGGGGTTGGGATTAAAGGAAAAAGCCCAAAAGGGGAGATCTATTACAACAAAAACCCAAAAAACAGTAAAATTGGATTTACACTGAACAAAAGCCGTATGCTGCTGCTCTGAAAAACACTAAACTCTGTCATGGTGCCTTCAGCCCATTAGTTCACAGTCCATGTACCCACAATCACATGGGTTTAAATCCCATTTCACACTGTGTTGTCACATGCCTTTGTTTGGCCTTTTCCTGTCTCTCCTCTCTGTTCACTGTCCCCGAAAAGCCTTCAAATACATGAGCAGGTTGACTTTTCAAAATGCTGTGTAACACAAAGTGCGACGAATTTAAGTTTTATGTTTTCAGCTGTGAAAGTTGCCCTCAGGTCAGGAAAATAAATAGCTACAGTAGCCGCTGAACAAACTCTTTGCCCTTTTTGAACACACACAAATCGTTTGAAGTTGTTAACGGAGCACACAAAGAACCGTCTGACAGTCACCTAAAAATAATGGCTGCAACTCCCTGAGAGAGAGCGAAACTCCGAACAGCCAAAGTGGCACTTACATAGAAATAATTACAAATACGTGAATAAGTGTATGGCTGCAGAGAAAGCAGGAACAAGAGGGAGAGGCGGGCCATACATTAATGCCTGTAAAATAACACAAGCGTTAAAAATATTGTCTACGCATCATTACAAATCACACACACACACACACACACACACACACACACACACACACATATAGAGCCCAGGCGCTGGCTTGACAGCTGATTTCTGCTCTGTTTGTTTTTTAAAGCCTTTCTACCCCTGAGGTCTGAGCACTCATTATACTCAGTGCAAAGTAGAACAGAGTAAAAAAAAAAATAGCACACACACACACACACACACACACTCAAACAGCCGCAGCAACATAATGGTTTAAACCGCCCTTTAACAACAGAAGCCCTAATCCTTTACATTAAACCAGATACACTTAACTTGCGCACAATAAGCCCTCTCGAATGTAAAGACTCTCACTTTTAGCCCATATCACATTTATACACACCCTGTGTCTATTGTACTTATGAGCAAATCCGCAGTGTAACACAAATCCACACTCTGACCTCTCTGACATGCAGACGTGACATCAGTTAGCAGCTGTTTGTAGCTGCCATCCTCCTCCATCCTGCATCTGTCTTCTGTATGTACTGCGGTTGCCGCTGCTAGTCATTTCTCTCAAATTTACAACCACAGAGACATTAAGTTTGTGGGGGAATAAAGCAGAACCAGGCTTTTGCTTCTTTATATCCGCAGGCGCTGTAAACAAGACTTCACCTTATCTGCAGTCAGACATTGTTGCTTTTGTGTTAAATAATTTGGTATTTTTGAAGCATAACAATACAGGCTCAACACTCTCTCCTGTAAATCATTGCAGCCATTCCAGCACCTGAGGCTGGGTGTGTCTGTAGCAGATTTCATTGCTCCTATTACTGCAAGGGCCTTCAGTCACCTCAAAAGATCCCAAATTTTAATTTTCCAAACAATTGCTCCTGTGGGACAGTGTAATAGTGCAGCAGTAATAGTCCACTCAGTGAGGTCCATGTTGAAAAAAATTAGTCCTGTGATGTCTACTCGTGTATGCAAATCACATGGTGCTTGTTGCTGCCTGTGTCATTGTAAGATGTGTTTCTTCTGTTATTTTCTAGATTTTGTGGATTTTCAAATGAAATAGCGAAAAGAGACATTACAATATAAGATAGATGGAAAAAGGGTCCTGGGTGTGGCCACACAACCAGTTCACACACTGGTACATAAGATAATCAATCCTTAAATTCTAACTCATACCCTTATCACTAGTAGATCAGGAGGGCTGCCCATTGATGTATTAAGGAGAACCAGACACCGTGTTCAAAATGGTGTCCCGTTCAGTCCTTTGAAAGTTGCTCGCTGGGTGTGTATGCCGAAACGGGCTTCCTCATGCTTCCAGTTTAATGATACAGCTCTTCCAGACTTTCCTCCTTTTATTGGTCAAAATTGATCAAATTGTAAGTACACAAAGAGTGATTTCAGGGAGGTTTGTGACACTCAGAAAAAAAGATTCACCATTGTACAGCTGCTCCTTTTCTATTATATTATTGCATATGGAACGGAAAATGCTGCTGGAAGTTGCAATATGTGGCCACTGCGCCAAACTCGTCTTGCAGCCTGTCCCTATTCCAGGTGGCTTGGGGCCGCCATATTCCAACACGAAATATTGAATCAAAGATCAAAAGCAGACAAGTGTAGGAATGTTGTCACAGCAAAAATCTCAGGCTTCAATTTTCTCCTCATAAGTTTTCAACAGCTTCCACGTCATGTAAGAGGTGTTTTTATTACGTTACACACATCTGACGTCAATGTAAAATCTCCCGAACTGTTGCTGACAAGTTCACCTTCCTTCTAGTCTTTTAGCTTTACAGAGACCGATGATGCATTCAAACGCTCCTCATCAACCCAAAGTCACAAACTTGCAAGTTTGCCACCAAGAAGCGTAACTACTATTGAGACTTACCAATCCCACTTAGCTACCCAGGTTTACGGTACTAGTTGTGATGTATTATATAACTTCAACACATAATGAACAACTAGCAAACAGTGGAGCAGATTAATCTCTCCAACATACTGTGATGAACATCATGTCCCAGAGGAACGCTAACAAGAACAAACAGTGACGTTTATTTTAAACCTTTCTGTGTCTTTTTTCAAGTTTCTTCATTCATTTACCAGTAACTGATGACAACCTGAGCTCTAACACCTTGTAAAATTAACATAGTCATGTGATATTTCCCAACTTTACAATTTGGCAAGGATTGGCTGACTGATAAATTCAAGAGCTGACCAAAGCATAAAGTATTATGGGATCCTGAAAGCTCCACTGATTTTTACACGTCATATAAATCCTGCTATAGCTAAACAGCTAATCTTGCTACTTTTTAGCATTGCAAAGCGTTACAGCTTTAAAAGCAATCCAGACTTTAACAGACTCATCAAATCCAGCCCAGTGTCTAACACAGAGGCCAGATCGCTGTCAAACTTCTCTCTCTGTGCAATGATCTTGTTTGTTGACAGTAATCATGTTAATGTCGTAAGGCTAATGTAGTAATAATTTACTGATGATACAATGCTAAACATAGCATGGAAGTTCCAGACTGTGGATGATGTTTCCTCATTTTCCCTGCATTGTGCTTCTTACTCCTCTCTGGTGGCTGATTTGGACTGAACCCATTTTCATTTAGTCACAAACCAACACAAACAAGTTATTAAAATGCTATTCATGAACGCTTATGTCCATTTGCCAGTCACCATTTGGCCCTTAGATGTCTGAAAGGATTGAAAATCTAACCTTTGGGTAAGTTGGCGTTTGTGATGCACTAGTGTTTGTAATGTGCTCTATAACTCTTTTTTTTCTTCTTTGAATTAGTATAAAGCAATTGTTACAAGCATGATAAAATATAAACTTTATTTGCAGAGAAGGTTGATGGTCATTATTAAAGATTTAAAAAACCCAAAAGGATCAAGACTTCAGTTTCAGTAATAAGTGAATAGCGTCCTGGTGGGCTCCAATCGTTGTTCAGATGCCTTATTGCATAATAGTGTGTCCCAGCTGCCATTTTTCTACTCATTTGGCAGCATAATCTATCTTTTGCTTTATTTTTGGTATTTGAATACTCATCCAGCCGTGTGTGTTTGTTTCAGACCGCTAATGGGAAGGGAAATGCAGTGGATGAATGTCAGCCTTCCTAATTAAAGAAACAGACAAAGCATAAAAACATCCAGCAAGGTGCTGGAGCGTAGCACAGGCACAGGATTCATACATTTCCTTCACTTTGTGACATTTAATAAATCATCTTTTCTTTATCACAAATACTAATTATACAACTATGCAGCAAATCTTAAAGGCACAGTTTGTAATAAAACTTTCTGCCACCAAGAGTTTGAATATCTTCTCTGTAATGTATTATGCAGGCTGGATATGTTATCAGAGCTTATAACACATTCATCCTGCATGTGTTTTTTAAAACATATGTATGGGTCTGCTTTGAGAGTCCACAGAGAAAAACCGAGGCTGCAAGTGAGCAACAAGCCTAGACCATAAAACCTAGTCAAGTGATAGCAAAACTAATCTTGAGTATTTGCAGAAAGGGATGCTTCACCATCATTATATCCCCCCAGTGTAATAAGGTAGTATTATTTTTAGGGTTTTAGGGATGAAAAAGAAGAGTGAAAAATAGATTTCAGGGCTAGAGACTTCCCAAACTAGCTGCAAATGTCGCGGTGGGGAACATGAATTTGTTATGCTCTCAACTCCCTGAAAACTGATGGTGGCTCACTATGCCTGAATTCTCACCACCACCACCACCATATTCCCCTGTGGAGAATGTTATTTCTTTTTGCCAGCGGTCATTGTCACTGAAACCACACTGTTACCCAAGAGAAGGACTCATATCAAGTGGACTGTATTTGTGAAGGGCAGTTCGCAGATGAGAATATGTAAAGCTGTATGAATGCAAAGTAAGATGGCATTTAAAAGAGACCTGAGAGCAAAGCTGACAAATCCTGAATAAGTTAAAGCAGTAAAACAGACATCTTATTAGTACTGTTAATGTGATTCCTCTCTAAAAACATTGCTTTTATCCATTTGCATAAGATAACAAAACCCTTTTACTTAGCCCACTTTCTTTTTAACACAAGCCGTGTATTGTATCAAACACTTAAAGTCCTGATTTTCTTATTATTACTTACATACATATATATACATAAAAACCTGTTGAGGTCACACATTTGGTCCCGGCGCTGGGACACTAACTATCCAGCAAAGAAACCTACCATCTGGCTCTCTGTAACCTCTGAGGACAGAGAAAACTGTGTCAAAATCTGTGATCCTTTCTGCTCCGCCTGAACCATTTAACTCCTGATGGGTGGTAGATGCATCAAACCCCATCAGGCCAAAGACATGAAGGCTTCGTCTAATGGATTCTAATGGGCTGATAAAGGTTCCTCTATAGCGTGGCTACTACAGTATATACAGTACATGTAGGTCATCGTGGTTGCTAAGTGAGCTGTAGTAAGTGCTGTGTGCTCATGATGTTGTGGGTTTGAGCCTTGTTTGTACACTTCTTTTATTCCTCCTCTCCTCAAGATCTGTTTTAATTCAATATGTGCGGTTAACAGTTTTTGATGATCGAAGGAATAGTTTGACATTTTTAGAAGTGCACTTTTTTGCTTTCTTGGCAGAGTTAGATGAGAAGATTGATACCACTCTTACATATGCACAGTAAATATTACACTACTGCAAGGAGCCATTTAGCTTAGCTTAGCATAAAGACTGGCCAAGAGCAGAGTCCAGGAGGTGAAACCACAACTTATCATTTTTACACACACTTTTTGTACAGACTCAAAAAATGAGATACAACGTGTTAATTACTGAGGTTTAAAGGTGAAGCCAGGCTAGAGCTGCTTTCTTCTTATCTTTATTTTTAAGCTACACTAACTATTTCCTGGCTTGCTTTTGTAGAGCGTTTACATGCTATGTCATCAAAGAAGGAAGTGAATCCATCTCAAACAAACAACTAACATGGTTGTTTTGGGTTTTTTTTTTAAGAAATGAGATGTGAATAAGTGTCAACTCATCAGCTCTCTAGAAAAGCAGCAACTTTATCATATTCATTCACATTCTCAGGATGCTGCAAGTGTGTGGGCTTACAATATGATTTGATTACAGTAGTAATAGTAGTCATAATGATAGTAGTAGTGGCGGTATTAGTTGTAATTAATGCACTGTATGATCATCATGATTAACTATCAATACTACAATATAGTAGGCATTTCACTTATGCACAACAATACATGTTATCAGAACTGAGTAGACAGACCGTCAGCAACTTGCAAATAACTGAGAATAAAGAAAAGTCGCAGGGGAAGAAGCAGACAGGCTACGCTGCACACACTCACAGAGCTTTTGAAAGGCCTATTATATAAAACCACTTTGTTTTGGTGGTAAAACGACGCCTGTGGGCCATCGTGGGGATTCAAGGGGCAAACCATGTTCTCATCACAACATGACATTAAAAATGGTTCATGACATTTACTCTCTGTGCTCACTTCTCTCTCCTTTTCCTCTGTCTTTGTTATGAAGTGTATAAGCTGTGCTTGTCTTTGGTGATTGAAGACAATTAATACATGTACTGTGATAGAAAGGCAGGGTAGAAATATGGCATCAACAACAGGAATAAAACATGAGAGTACACACTGTACTTTTGCTTCATTTTACCTCCTTTCTTGTATATAAAGCACATTATTATCTCACATGAACATTATTCAGATTGTATTTGCTCTTGGGTGTTGACCTTTCTCAGCTGACCCACATGTAAATGCAATAGTCTTACACATGCAGCATCACCCGCAATGCACTGATAGGGAAAGGTCTTTGTTAACATCAGTGCAATGACCTATATGCACTGTAAGCGTATTCATGGTGCACTGACCTGTGTCCAGGCTTACTGTAAGTAACAACACATAGTAAACCAGTGTGTGAGTATACTGGTGGTGAGTTGTCATTCTCAACATCATTCCAATTAACTCAAATCAGTATGGAGGAAAGATCGGTGCCCTGCATGTTCACAAAATGTTGCTTTGGCTCATCAGATCAGTTACACGGATTGGATAACGGTTGTGCGGACTGCTCACTCTTCTATGTACTAACACTTGCATTACGTGAGCCTGTGACATGTGACTTTGACAAATGAGTTTGCAATTTATACTATTTTTGTTTCAGTATGTACTTTATTTGCTGTTTAACATCTGTGGTTTTACATTTTATTTGTGTTAATTTGTCTTCTTTAAAGTGATCTGCATAAAATCTTTTCATTAAAAGCCCTTAAAAAACATACATGTGTAGAGCAGGTCACAGTCATTATTAATGATGCCTTACTGTATCACAACTCCACTTATTTACAGAGAGTACAGCACTGAAGCACTGGGCAGACCTGTAACTCACTTAAATGTCCTCCATGACTATGCACAAATAAACTGGTGGTCTTACATAATGCTATAGCGTCAGTGCATTACTCTAACACTTAATCATGGTAGTTCTTAGTATTCAGTAATAGTACTTCTTCTCCCAACTGGCCAAAAACCTAAATTTATGCAGGTTTAACTAAACACTAACCTAATCAGGGTCAGAAACACTGCTACACAGGTGAGCCATATTGATGAAGACCAATTAGGAGTATTTGTCACTTATGAAAGAGGTCGGGCATTCAGCTCTTGCACCTAAACCAACCGGATTACATTATGTTGGACATCTATATTATACTGGGGATTAACAGATGTCAGTAATTGGCATGAAATCTAATATGACAAAGACTCGTAGCAGCATTTACGATTGTGATTTAGCTGCTGCAAAAGTAAACTCCTTTCTCATGAAGAATATACATCACTCTCTGTATTTTTCTGTTACACCAAACAGAAGATTGAGAAAAAAATGTCTTGACACCAAATACATTTTTCTTTCAAACTACTTTTATATGCACTGCCAATAGGCTTATTTTTCACAGCAGACATTTTGACTTGTAATAGGAAAAGCACAGGTGTTACTAATGACATTAACGATGGCTCCGTTCTGTTCAAGTGTCCCAGTGAGCCATGACAGTGTGACAGTGAGCCAGCATGCACAATACCAGGGCCCTGAAACCGAAGTAGCTAAATGGAATTAGCCATCAAGAATTTTATTGTTATTGTCTGTGAAAAAGGCCAATTGAACAAAGTCTATCTAACATATTAACACCACAGAGTCTTTGCCTCGACCTTCATTTACCGAGGGAAGTCCAGTTAGGCACGTGTTTTCTCTTCCAGCAAAGCGCTGCTCTACATTCAAACTGTTACACACACTCACGACTGGGACTTGGCCAGTACAACCACAGTTCTCTGCTCTCGGCCACTGGAACAGTTGGGGGGGTTGCTTTGCTCAAGGGCACCTTGAGCTGTTTGGGGTGCCAAGCTAAAATTATTTTTTTTCCCATTACTTCCCCCAACCAGCTGACCCTTAAGCCAGTTTCATGTGTGTAAAAGTGTGGGTGTTTAAACGGCTGGCAACACAAGCACGGCTACAGCGTTTAATCTCAATGTACCATAAAAATGGGAATTATGCTGAGAATCAGTAGTCTGAAACTGTCACACAGAGAATAGGAGAGAAAGAATAGATACAGACTGTAAGAGAGGGTAGGAGGATGGGAAATGAGAGACAAAGAAAGTGAGGGAAGAATGCAGGAAAGTGTGAGGAAGTAAGAAAATAAGACAAGCAGGGAAAGAGAGGAGCGTAGTCCCAGCACTCTCTGGCATGCACAGATATTATTCATTGAAGAGACATGAATACACTCTCAAGTGCAATGCTTTGAGCCACCTGAGAGTACACACACACACACGCACTTACGAACACACACATACACATGTGCGAACACAAACCACACACAAGCACATACACACAGAAAAAAAAAAATCCCTTTCCTACAAGAAAACATTGTTCGAACACGCACGCACCAAATGATACCACCCCTGCAAGTACACATTTACACACGCACAAGCACACAACATCAGGCACGCACATGCCTGCAGAAGCACACACACACAAATACACAACACATTCAGGCACTTGACATTTAGACACACAAGGAGAGAAAATAAGGAGAGAAGACAGCAGAAAAGAGAAGAGGAGGAAGGAGGAGCAGAGTTGAAAAGAATATGCCATGGAAGAGAAACAGCCCATGAGAGTTATAGGAGGATTACGGGGAGGTGTTGAGGGAAAGAGGAGAGTTAGAGGAGAGAAGGATGGATTGCTAATTATGGAAGAAGGGACGGGGTGGGAGGAGAGAGAGGTAAAAAAGGGGGAAGAAGAAGTGACATAGCAGGTGAGTAGAAAAATAATATACAAAGTAGGAAACAAGGGGTTGAATATAGAGGAGATGGTTAGAAGGAGAAGAGAGTAGAAAGGGCAAAAGGAAAAGAAAAAAAAGAGAGAAATGCAAGCAAGAAAACTGACTGAGAAGAATTCATTCATCTATCCATCCGAGGATGGGCAGAATAAAGGAGAAGAAGAAAGTGATGTGTAGAGGAGGGACGGGTAGTCACAGATAACACACAGCAAACAATGGAAGTGACAGCTTTGCTCCGAGCATGACTCTGGCTGACTGTTGTTTCATTATAATCTCATAACTGTCAAATCCTGGAGCGATGGAGAGAGAGGGAGAGAGAGAGAGAGAGAGTAAAATACTTTCGCAGCGAGGGAGAAACAGCAAGAAAATTAGAAATTAATCCACACGTTTGGCTCAGCCGAGCTAAATACTCGACAGAAGAGGCAGATGGAGACAAAGGTTGGCAAACGCGTACATACAAACACTGTTCATTGTTCACTCGCTCATTCCGGTTTAGTCACACATTCACTCTCTCCCTGCTCCACTTAAAAAAATACTTTGTTCACTTGAATAATTGTTCATTCAGTCACTCATTTACTCATTTACTCACTCTACTGGTCATGTAATCACTCACATCTTCGTTTACTCTCTAATGTTAATACTCGCTCATTTACTCACTCACTAATTCATTCAGTCACTCATTCACTCTTTGACTCTTAAATTCACTCTTTCATTCATTCTCTTACGCACTTAATCACTTGCTAACCCACTCACCCACTCACTCATTCCTTTCTCTTTTATTCTCTCCCTCACTTGTTCACTTTCTTACTGTCTTCAATTTCTCAAGCACGCTCACTTGTTCACTCTTTCAGACTTTTGATCAATCACTCTTGCACTCACTCCTTCATCATTCACTCACTAACATATAAACTCACTCACTTGTTCTTTTGCTCACTCATTCACTCTGTCAATCACCTGACCGATCAACCCCCCATTCACTTTGTCATTCACGAACTAACTTACTTACTCATTAACCAACTTATTTACTCACCTGTCACTCACTCACTGCCTCCCTCATTTGATCACTCACCCACTTCTTTCTTTGCTCACTTGATGGGTTCCTCACTCATTCACACAGTCCTTTCCTCACTCACATATCCAAAATTACACCAAAATGAATATGTATGAGCCTAGGTCGTCACCAGAGAGGTTGGTATAAAAGCAGTGTAAATAGGGAAGCAGGTCATACACACTCCCAAGCCAGCGCTCTTACATTAAAGCTTTCTGACAGAATACAAACACAGCACTAACCAGGCCTTCAAAACAACAATGCTGCTCTCATTTTTTATTCTTCCTTATTTGGTTTCTGGGGCTTTGATCACTGACAGCAAAGAGGCCTGTAAAGCTTTTAGGAAGCCTTTATCTTAAAGCCAAAGCCTGGAAATGCAAGCAAATAGATGTTGAATAGATGAGACTGGAAGCACTGGGAAACAACAAGCCTTCCAAAGTTCAAAAATATGCCTACAGGCACGTCTAAAGCTCACAGATTAACACACTTTATCTTGTTTGTTTAGTCCATGCAAATAAAAAGAAATGTAAAAATGACAACTTATCATTTTAGCAGACAAGTTTTAAGTAAACATATGTCACAAAATGTTAAACTCTTCCTTTGCTGTAACAACCGGTGACAGCAGTTGGTCCTGCCAGTTGGAATTGCATGTTTCCGATAGATTTCTTTAATTTTACAAAATCTTAAGTGCAAAGCATTCATCGATATGGCAACTTGGACTGCACTTAGCCCAGATCACCTGTCAATCAAACCATGTTGGTAGTACTATGATATTGATTGCTGCTCATAACCACAACAACAAAATTGTCATTGCCATGCCTGAAATTTAAATACCTGCTTTAAACCAGTTGCTTGCAACAGAATATCTCATAAAGTGGCAACACGCTGACTGATATTAAAACCCGCTAATAATTACTGTCAGTTACCTCACATTGAAGTGCCTTCAAATATGCATTAAATCTATCTCCTGCCACACGTTTTCTTCCCTTTGTTATATTTACTGTCAGATTTTCTCACACAGAATCCAAACTAAGCATCACACGTGCTTTCTTTCTCATCATTCTTTTCTCAGACATTTCTCACCTCTACCACACTTTGAAACTCCAACTGGCATCAATCTCCTAATTGTTTACCTCACATGCTCTCAAGTAAATCTAACTTGAGTAGCAGCTCTGTCACTGTCTATATTTTTTTCACAAACACATGCACACAATTTCTCCCATGAGCCATCTCCTTAAGAGACTTGGGTACAGATAGCAGATGTCTAAGACACAGGTAACAAATCTCAATTTCTCGCTCTCTCTCCCTCCCACTCATTCAATCAGCTGAATGTGTTTCAAGAAGCATTTTTGTTAGTTTCAATTACTTGTTCCATCAATAACCAAAACAGGAATGCGAATCTTCAGGAAGATTCTCAAACATAATAACCATGTTTTGTCATGCATAACTGTAATTTCTACCCCACTTCAAATTTAAAAGATCAAAGTCACTCCTTCCTGAACACAAGTCAAGAGAAAAAGACGAATGAAAAAGGTAGAAGCAATGCCCAGAGCTCAATTTAATGCAATCCAGCATTACCAACCTCCCCCACCACCCCACTCCACCCCCACCTCTATCCCACACACACAGACCTGTGGAGTCTCAGTCCTTATCGTCACCATATTTGTCACAGTGAATAAAGCTGCAGGGGAATCTAAACCAACTACACACACACACACTCACACACACCCTCCCTCCCATCCTTTCCCCCAAATTTTTCCCTCCATGCTCTCTTACCTGTGACGGTGATCATCATGGGAGCCACCAGTGGCCTGTTGTTATCCAGTTTTCGGCTCAGTCGGATCTCTCCGCTGGTGTGATTCAGGAGCAGCAGGTGAAGGTCATTCCCTCTGTCGATAGTGTAGTACAACCGGTCTGACACATCGGGATCGTGGGCTGGAACTCTCCCAATAACCCCGCTGGGAAAACTGTTGGACCGATTGGATACAAAGTTGTTGAAAATAATCTGGAAGTCCTGCAAAGTGGGACGGTTGTCGTTCTGGTCCACCAATCGGATCCGTACAGTGGCCCGGCTGACTAGAGGTGCTGAGGTGGCTTGGACTACAATGACATACTCATTGCGTGCCTCATAGTCAAGATCAATGAGCGAAGTGAGCTCCCCTGAAAAGATGTCCATCTGGAAGATCTCAGGGATGTTGCCCTCCACGATTTGGTACATAATCTGAGCATTGGCACCCTCATCCGGGTCTGTGGCCGTGATCTGGGCTACCACAGAGCCCACTGCGCTGTTTTCCTTCACTAGAACCTCAAAGTCATCAGCAGGGAAGACAGGGGCATTGTCATTCACGTCGAGAACTGTCACCTGGATGTGGACGGGGGTTCGCTGTGGGGGCACACCACGGTCTACGGCATAGGCGGTGAGCTCATAGAATGGCACGCTCTCACGGTCCAAACGCCGAATAGTTCGGACAATGCCAGATGTGGGCTCAATGGTGAAGTCTCCATCCCCATCCTCACCATTTTGGAAGGTGTACTGAACACGACCATTGGCATGTGCATCACGGTCAGTGGCTGAGATTTGGAGGACACTGGTGAAGGGAGGGGCGTCTTCACTCACTGTTCCCTGATATCTGGGGCTGAGGAACTGAGGTGCATTGTCGTTCACATCATTGACATTCACCTCAACATATGTAGTATCTGATTTCTGTGGTATGCCGTTGTCTTTAGCTGTTATAGCCAAAGTGTAGGTCATCTGGTCCTCATAGTCAAGCTCTGCCTGGAGTGTTATAGCCCCTGTCGAAGGGTCAATGCGGAATTGTGGGATATTGTCCTCAAGGTAGTATGTGATTCGAGCATTTTCACCAACATCATCATCTGTTGCACTGATGACAACTACAGTGCTCCCGGGTGGCCTGTCCTCGTTCACACTAACAGAGTAGTGAGCGCTCTGGAATACAGGCCGGTGTGTGTTAGCATCTGTGATGTTGATATGCACCTGACAGGTGTCATGGAGCGTGCGATCAGAGGCAGTGACTGTAAGAACATAACGCCGCTCCTGTTTGTAGTCCAGCGGGAGGGCTAAGGAGAGAAGCCCAGCCCCTCCTGCTGTGCTGATGGCAAAGCGGTTTCTGGTGTTCCCTCCTGTTATCTGATAAGTCACAGCACTGTTGACATCACGGTCCACAGCCGTGACAGTTACCACACTGGTACCTACGACCGCATCTTCATTCAGACGGGCATAGTACTCCTTTTGGAGGAACTCAGGGCGGTTGTCATTAACGTCCATCACTGTTATTGTAACACTGGCTGTAGCAGAAAGAGGTGGCATGCCATAATCCCTGGCCTCCACTCCAAAGAAATAGTGCTCTACAGATTCTCTGTCAAGAATGGAGCTGACAGTGACCCAGCCTGTTGCAGAATTGATGACGAATGGTGTGTCAGAGCTGGTGCCAGTTAACCTGTACTCCAGCCGTGCATTGTCAGCAGAATCGGTATCAATGGCCTGGATGTGGAGGATGGAGCTTCCAACTGGGGCGCTCTCAAGCACAGACGCCTGGAATGGTGTGGAGACGAAGATGGGTGGGTTGTCATTGACATCTGTCACCTGTACACTGACAATGCCAGTGTTGTTGGAGAGAGGTGGTCGGCCATTGTCCTGCGCACGAACACGGAGCGTATATTCCCGTTCGGCCTCATAGTCTAGTGGTGCAACCACCTGGATCTCCCCAGTGACACTGTCAATGGAAAACTGTCCACGGCTGTTTCCGCTGATGATATTATAGTGAACAGCAGCATTACTGTCCTTGTCCCGGTC
Source organism: Thunnus maccoyii (assembly GCF_910596095.1). Taxonomy (NCBI): domain Eukaryota; kingdom Metazoa; phylum Chordata; class Actinopteri; order Scombriformes; family Scombridae; genus Thunnus; species Thunnus maccoyii. The sequence goes on along the minus strand of NC_056536.1, from coordinate 11,124,286 downwards.
TGTTGCACTTACACGGAGGATTTCTGAATGAGGCCGCACATCTTCCTTCACAGCCACCACATAACGCTTTTCACTGAACTGTGGCACGTTGTCATTTTCATCCAGAACAGTGATGAAAACTTTCACAGTGGCAGAGCGTGGCCCCGGTTCCTTCCCTTGGTCACTGGCCTCTACCTGTAGAGTGTAGTGTTCATTTGTTTCCCGATCCACTGCTCCACGGGTTGTAATGAGGCCAGAGCGTGGGTCGATCTCAAAGGCCGCTCTTGCCATTGCAGCCGTGTCACCAATAAACCGGTAACGGATATTGGCATTGGATGGGGAGTCTAAATCTGTCGCTCTCAGCTGTAAGATGGGATACCCTTCCTCTACGTTCTCCCTGATGGTCTCTCTGTACTCAGTCTGCTCAAATATAGGAGAATGGTCATTCCGGTCTGAAACAGTAATGGCCACCATTGTGGTGCCAGAGAGGCGAGGAGAGCCATGATCAGTCGCCGTAACCCGGAAGTAATGCAGATCCATGTGTTCTCTGTCTAGAATCTGAGTACTGGTGATGAGACCTGTGTCTGGGTGGATGTGGAAATAGTCAGATGATCGACTATTCATCAGTGGAGCCATTGAGTAGCTCACCCTGCCTGCGTCCGCTGCATCTGGGTCTGTGGCAGACATGACAATGACTGAGGTGCCTGGTGGCTGGTTCTCAGCCACTTGGACTTGGTAGTTATACTGGGAGAAATGAGGATGCCTGTTGGCTGCACGTCGAGAGCGGGGCCATGGCATCAAAACCTTCCTCCCCCTTTCTCCCTGTGAGGTTTCATCATCTCCCACTATTATCAGTCGTTCCAGGCTCCTCTCTCCCCTTGAACTGTGCCTCTCCTCCACCACCTCCCCCTCCACCTCCCTCTCAACCCCCTCTCCTCCCTCGTGGCTTTCATCTTCCTGACTCTCTTTCTTCCATCGTTCGCTATCTGGCTGTGTGATGGTGGTGGTGCGACTGCTCCTTTCCTGACCCTTCCCTCCCTCTGCCTCTCTCTCCTCTGCCTGGCTTGCCTTTGTTATTCCCTTTTCCCTCTCCCTCTCCTCCTCCTCTTCATTTTCTCCCCCTGGTTCTCTCCCTCCCATCAACCGCGCCTCTCTCTCGCCCTCCCCCACCTGTAATTTTCCTCCCCCAACAGCGGCGGCAACAGCAGCAGAGCCCTCCACGCCGTCTCCCTCCCTCTCTCCATCCCTCTCCCTTTCTCCCTCTGTCCCCATCTGCTGCCTATCTGACTGTCTGACACCTTCGGGCTCTAATGGCACTTGCTTACCAGATTTTAATTGCATATGTGCATGGTCCCCATGTTTGGTGGCTGAACAGTCGGTAGAAACGCTGTCAGCGCACCCTGCATGGACCAACTCTCGCAGTGCGCTCTCCCATAGGTCCTGTTGCTGTGTCTGACCGTGCCACGGCGATTTTTCTATTTCTGATTCATGACTATATCCATCCATCTCCTTGTTTCCCTCTTCCTCCCCGTTGTTGTTATTATTACTGTTGGTGTTAAACTTCCTCCACAAAAACATGAGCTGAGAGTCTGGGGGAGCTGTCCGTCGTGCTGAAATCATGTCCTCCATAGAGGGTAAGTAAAGCGAATGTGGAGAGTCGTCCCGCCATGTGGTCGGGTTAATTTCAGAGAAAAACGAGAGGTGCTTTGCTGTAATGTGATCAGGCTGAGTGAGAAGACGTGGCTTGATTGCTGTTGCAAAGCGAGACGTGGCAGACACAACTCCGGGAGATGTAACGGGAAACTTAGCAGGCATGAAAAAGCCTGAGTCACCGGCAAACTCTGTCTCTGAAGTTGGTTTTACTTTTTCAGCTGATAGACGGAGCGGTTTGGATAGCTTTTCAGTTTCTACATAATCGCCTGTTTGTTTTTGAGTGGGCGCACTGAGCACCGGGCCAGGATATGTTGATGCGATTTCAGGAATGGCGCTTTTGTTGAATACAAAACGTTGGCCGGGCGTCTCGGTGATGTTGCTGAGGATAAATTGGATGGGGGGATTCCTCTGAGCTATGCGTCCCTCGAGAACCATAAACTCTGCTGAATATCCATCCCCCATTTCTACTCTGTCCAAACATCTAAAGCAACCACCGGGAACCTCCCTGCTCTCTCCCCGGGTTTGACTGCTCTGCCCCCCGGTTGCAGGTGTTGATTTCCCCTGCTGAAGCTCATTATCAGCCCTACATAGGAGCTTCAGAATCGGAAAAGCCAAATCATTATCCGGATAATTAGATAAATTAATGTGTTTGTTGCCTTGGTTCACCCCTCCTCCTCTTCCATCATTTCTATCTCTCCTCTCATCCCTCCTCCTCCCCTTATCCATAATTCTGGCATGATAATACATTGCTTTCACATCACGGAGAGGGGGTCCACAACAACCTCGGTGCGCCCCGGTACTGGGGTTAATCATTGCCGGTAAACTACATCTGTACGCTTCCTTCCCCCCATTCCTCACCCACCTCTCATACTCCCTGCTCCTAATGTACCCAGTCAAACAGCTATCATCACCCCCCTCTCTGTTGCTGCTGGGATCGATAACATCGTGCCTGCCCAAATGAGAACAATTACCAGCCCTCCTGTCCAGGCTGGCTGAGCCCCCATCAACAGCCCAAGCCCTGTTGTTGTTCCTGTAACCTGTATGCAGCTGAATTTCATCTGTGTACTCGCTCTGGGAGGAATTACGAGTTGAAAAATTAAAAATGTAGTCCAATTTTGATGCCCGGATACAATCTGAATTGTTAGTGAGACGGGGATTAAATTCAAAGGTATAGTTTGAAGCCTCAGCATGTGGTGAATTGTATCCAGAAATAGGATAGATGCAACAAGAGGAAACGGTTGGCAAGGGGCCAGGTGAGAGGTTGCTGGCCGGGGAAAGGGCTTGTTTGTTGGAGTTTGACCGGTGGAGACGCCCGGGTGTCTGGTAACAGCTTGTAGCAAAGAGCCTCCTCACCTCATGAGCCCTCTCCCACACCTCTCCCCTTCTCCTCCCTCCACTTCCGGGTGCCCTGAACAGGCCAGAGGCGTGCACAAAGACTCTGGCGGCGCCACGTTTGGTGAGGTGTGGCCCCGACGCCGGCCATCGTTGCGCGCACGCTCTAGTCCTTTGTACTGCCCGTTTTTTACCGTTTTGAACCGGCGAGGAGGTGAATGCAGGTGAAGAGGGAGGTGAAACAACGCCCTTCCTCCTTCTCATCCCCCTCTCCACTCCCTCTCCTGCGCCGACTCCATCGGAGCTCGACCTGCTCCTAATACCTGGGAGGAGAGGAGGAGGAGGTGGCAGTGGCGGGGAGCCGTCTCCTCTCCTCCAAAACGTCCCGACTGCTTTCAGTCTCTCCTTTCGTGTCCCCCTCGCCCCATCCCGGTGATATCCCCCCAGCGTCCCTCTTACGTGCCGCACTCCAGAGCATCCCTCAGTCTGTATCCGCTCTACGGTCCACCTGCTTGGGCGTAGATTCCAGCTGCCCCTCGGCGACTCCCCTGCTTCCTCGCACTGCTGCTGCTGTTGCTGCTGGCTCACTTTACCGGCGTCTCGGTCGCAGAGGGCCGGTGTCCATCGGTTGCAATCCCCTCCTGTATTCACCGTCCCCGGGGTGAGGGCGAACAAAGGGCCGAGGAGAAGCAGGTGGAGTACCAGAGACGAGAGCAGGAGCGGGGTGAAGCCCGGTAGCGGTGCAGCCATTTAGTCTCTTCCTTTCTCTGTCTCTCCTCTCCTTTCTCCCTCTTCCACCTCTGCCTATTCTCTATCTTTCTCTCTCTCGAGTGCGTCTTCCCCTCTCCTCGTTACTTCTCTCTGTCCCTCGTTCCGGCTAGGTGGCCAGTTCCAGGACCGCCGGCACCGCCCGACACCTTCCCCCAGGCTCCCCCGTCTCTCCGTCGGCCTGGAGAGTTGGCATCTACCCGCTGTGGTCCGTGGAGCTGGAGATCTGAGCGTTAGGAGCGGCGCGGCAGCAGCATCTCTCCTCACATTCATTCACATCCAACATGGCTCACACACACTGACTGGCTGGCTGGCTCACACACTATCCTTCTGAGTGTGTGTATGTGTGTGTGCGCTCCTCTAGCCCGGTGGTAGGCTACTATCCATCCATCCACACACACACACACACTCACAATCACACTCTCCTCCTCTCTCCTTCTTCCACCCCTCCCCCTATTGCTTGCATCTCTCTCTCTCTCTCTCTCTCTCTCTGTTTCTCTCTCTCTCATAATGGTTGGCTCCGATGCGCAGGGCTGTACACAGCACCCGCGGCAGCCATATCCACAACTGGAATAGGAGGGGGACATTATAGCCTGTTTCTTACACAATCACACAATCAGTCATCATCTTATCATCTGAAGAATATCATCATTAACAAATAGACCAGCAGCTTTGTTACGTTTTGCCAGGACAAACCCAGCAATGCTGCTTATTCCTAGAAATAAAAACCCTTCTGACATTTTAAAATCAAATAAAATATTGCAACAGTGGGGTAGGTTTTTGGATCAATTGCAGGAAAGCAATTCCTACAAACTTTCTCATAAAGAGAAGTAAAACAACACAAAGAAAGTTAATTGTGACACGGAAAAAAAACATTATTACTTTTCCTAAGCTCTAGTTTCGCAGCGTCATTTGCTCAGTATGGACAAGATTTTCTTATTCTGTGATATCATCTTATGTCAAGCTACACGCAGTAAGCTGTACTCCAGTCTGGTGATGTAAGCTCTGAACTGTCAGGATAGCTCTAGTAAATGTGACGTCATCTTCCGTAATAACCCCGATGAGTAATTCACATACACGCACACACAGAAACACAACAAATATCCGTATAAATTAAAACTCAATGACTTTATTGTGAATTTTTCCCTCTGGAAGGATAAACTCTAACATTTTATAGGCTGTAATATTTTCATATGGATTCATTCATTTGCTGTAGTAATCTATAGTATCCTCCTAAAATGTCTTATAGGGTCAGTGTGATTCATTTCAGTAGTTAATGCACATGCGCGCAATCCGGCAATCATCCCAATTTAACACTAATTTGCGCATGGCTAAATGGGCAGATTCATTTCCTGATACTTGTTGGAAAAAAAAATCACATTATGCAAATATTGGCGACAAATGTCCTCCAACATTCAGTCACCATCTCCCATTCAATACCAATTTATAATTCTGCCTGGGCGGTGTAGTTTTTCTAATGACACGGCTGGAATTGAATATGATTTCTTCCTGTGGCTGATGGGAGGAGATACACAAGGCGTGTCAGTCGGGGACGCCGTGCATCAAGCGCCCGGAGAAGCCGAGGAGCAGCCAAATCTGAGCCCTGGTGCCGCGTGGCCGAGCATGCGCGTGCACGTCCCCCATCCCTCCTGTTTTCTTGCTTTGCCTCCGTCTCTGCTGTGTGTCTGTTAGTGCGTGTATGAGTGATTTCTATAGACTTCAGAGCACTAGACGTCCTCAAAGGGCATTATTTGATTAAGCTGTTTCTAATTTTAATTATAAACAAGACAAAAAGGGGTTAAAAATGTATTGTTTGGGTATATACCTTAACTCAGTTATTTTATCAGCACTATATAAGGTTGTGTTTCCCAAAAGAATACACATAACAACATGTCTAAATTGCCCTGTCTTATACTATTTTCATTCCGATGCTGTTAGCATATTGCTTTAGTGGATTATTTATTATTAGCTGCTGTCTACTCAAATGCTGTCTCAAATTGCTGCCCAAACCACAATAGAAGAAGTCAGAAGTTAGTGTGCTGTCCTTGCCAATTATGTTGTGGTGTAGCCAAAACTGTCTCACCTTCTAGTCAAAATAAATTTAAACTAAATGTTGAGAAAGACATTTGTTTCTGTGCAATGGTATTACAGTGTGTGTGTATGTGTGTGTGTGTGTCAGAGCCAGCCTGAATCCCTGCCTCTTCTTTTCTCAGAGCTGATAGAAGCTTGGAGCACAGCCACAGCAACACGGTCCTCAAAAATGCATATCCTCCCTTTTCCAAATAAGATTTGAATGCACAAAAGAAAAACGCTCTCCCTCCCTCCCCTCTCTGGATGTCAGCAGCCTCGTTCTCTGTCACCAGGATTTGCTGCCGTTTTTCCAACGTGCCTCCGACACCATCAGACGCCTCAGTCAGTCAGTGTGATTACTGTGGAATGTAGGTTATTGTGGCGCAGGCTGCCGGCGGTAACAGGATTTGGAGTGGGTGCGTGTCGGGGGAGCATGGTAACGTCTAGACAAGTTGTGACTAGGCAGCGTGTGAAACAGTGTGACAGTATTACTCAGTTTACCCACTCAGTAATAATCGCTAAGATGTGATAATACCCTTTTTCAGTCATGTAGGAGAAGTCTTCTTATACTTTGCTGCCCAACAGGGGTCATGGGTCAAAGTGTCCTCAGAAGCTGGCAGGGATTCAGTGTCTGGAACACGGCCACTTCATCGGGATAGGTGGTTGCTGCCGTGAAAGCTTTGTCCTTAATTCTTCTGGGTGAATCAAAGGTCTTTCTTCTTGCTGCTTTGTCCCCGAAATCACTGAAACTGAAATAGTATATTGTTATAACACGTCTCACTGTGAAATGAACACTCTTAGCTGATCATTGTTTCAATTTCACTGACTGTGGCAGTAATCACATCTCATTATTATCACCCTCTCTAAGTGAGGATAGCAGTGTGAGAATGCAAAAACTGCAGTATACTTTCTATGTCTCCAGCTGAAATGAAATGTGAAAGAGTAAAAAAGTTTGTTTTTTTCTGGTGGGAAATATTGTCTCATCTCATGATTTCATTGTGTTAAAAGATGGCAAGAGCATCGGTAATCAAACTTATTTGTTTTCTAGGTGAGGTGAATTGAGAAATTCTGATTTTTTTAAGGCAAAAGAGACAAATTTAGGGTGTGATGTTCACGTACTGTGACAAACAGAACAATAAATAACCTCTACAATACTAAATGTCGCACACAAAACAGAAATAAAAAATACAGGAGGCATTTGGGATTACACAGCATATTTCATATCAAAAATATTTCCACTCCACATTACAGAAAATGAGAACTAGTTTAGTCCTTTTGTACCCTTGAAAGTCTTTGAGATATTAATAGCCTCCGGTCAATCAGGGCGACTAACATCCAGACAGCAGTGAATCCACCAGGGAAAATTTCGGGCGTGAAGTAATTCAGATTCCTATTCTGCAAGACGGTCGCTTAATTACACTGAATTGGAACTCTAATATAACAAGAATGTGAAAACTTGGCAAGTCCCCATATCCTATTAGAAACGTGTTGAGATAAAAAATAGACCCAGACTGTCCAACAAAATAAAATAAAGTGGATGTTCTGGAGGATCCATATGGGCTAATCAGCTAGAGACCTCAATGAAGAGAAATTAATCTGTCAAACCCACCTTAAATCTCTGGAAGTATACAGCAGATGCAGTAAACCCAGTCATAACCACGAGGATCTTCAGCCCTAAATGTATTTATTCCGACTGACATTTGGAAAGACTAGCTGCAGATTACATCATAGACGTTGAGACCTTGAACACTCCCTAATGCAGCGTTGAAAATTCCTCAAATATTAACAGCACTGCCTGTCAAATCAAATGAACATCTGACATAAATCGTCTGGGGCTGATCCCTGCTTGTCTGTGTTGCTAATTAGGTAAACAAAATGATTCAGCATGAACACACATGAATATTAGACTTTTTTTTATTTTCTCATGTAATAATAATTAGCTAATAGGTTTCTACATTTAGGATGTAACTGTTTCATGTCCACCTCAATCTTTATTCTGACTAACTGGTCAGATTAATTAGGCTGAGTAGAAAGTTTAATTGACAGTGTTGAGTGACAGCGCAGAGGGAGTGCTGTGCCACTTAGAGCTATTTATAATGGATCAGAGAGGCTGGACAGACTACAAACACTAAACGAAAGTGACTGACAGACTTACTACAACACCCTGTGGGCCTCTGACATCTGAGAGAAAGTGAGAGAGAGAGAGAGAGAGAGAGAGAGAGGACAATGAGAGTGTGAGAGGAAGGAAAACACTGGGAAAAGAGGGTGACAGATGAGTGACGAGAAGGAAGAGGGAAGGATGGGAATGGAGACTTGGATAGAAAGAGAGAGAGAGAGAGAGAGAGAGAGAGTGGTGGGAGGGTAGTGCAAAAGGAGCAACATGTGAAACTTGAAAAATTGCAGTGTGAATTTTTCTGGCTGCTGCAGGCTCTGCTCACACTGGCTACTGTCTGTGACAATCTTCATTTCTATAGCACTTTTATAAAACAACAAACAAAGTGCATTATAAACACACATGAAAATATTGTGAATACAGTGAAACACAATAGAACAAGTACGAGAAATGGTTCATGTAATGGATAATTAAAAAGAGCAAAGTCTTTGCTCCACGCTTCATTAAGCACACTGCTCCAAACAAATGTTTGCTGTGAACAATCTGCAGAGGGAAAAACACAGGCCCAGACTCTCTTGTGATTGGTTTGCACACTATATTTGTTTATGTATAATGAAAAAATGTCATAACCTTTCACAAGCTCAAGCCTGGAGTTAACATTTCTGGAAATGTCACCAGGTCCTGATTGGGGAAATCGCAGGATCACCTTTTTCCAGAACATCAACTCCAGCTCCTGTTTACACACAATGCAAACAAAGACATTCTTAACATGGAGGTGAAGAGAGAAGTAACAGGTACTGTAGGTTAAAAAGATTACATCATACTGGGGGCTCTGTACTTGAGCTAAATGCTATTGTCAGCATGCTAATATACTCACAGTGACAATGCTAACACGCTGATGTTAAGCAGGTGTAATGTTTAACACATTCACCATCATAGTTTGGCATGCTAGCATGCTAACATTTGCGGCTTAGTACCAAACATAAAGTGCATCTGAGGCTGACAGTCATTATTTTTGCAGGTAAGTAATAGACAACTTAAAACTTTGACCTGATAATGGCGTTACATAAAAAGGTATTCACTTAAATTGACAAAATGCATCCTGAGGGGAAAAGTAATACCTGTTCCAAATGGCATGATAATCCATCCAAAAGTTGGTGAGAAATTCCACTCAAAACCACAAATGTCAACCTCATGGTGGTGCTCAAGGAAAAGTCAGGGGATCTCCAAAGTCATTAGGATACATCGTTTGGGAAATATAGATATGTGTACCAAATTTTGTGCCAATCCATCAAGTAGATGTTGAGATACTTCAAAATTTGACCTGCTAATGGCACTTTAGGAAAGGATCACCAAAGTCATTAGGATTCATCCTCTGGGCAACATGGATACCAAATTTCATAGCAATCCATCTTATAGTTGTTGACACATTTCAATCTGGACCAAACTGGTAGACCAAATGACCAAACAACCAACCAGCCAGTCGCTAGGAGGGCTAAAAAGACAGAGAAGGTAAGAAATGTGAGAGTGAACACGACAGAGAATATTAGAATAACATAATAACAAGGGGGATGACAGCCTGATGTTTCAATAACAAACACTGATTTCAAATTTGTCATATTATTGCAACAAACAGTCCATCAATATCAACCTAGTAGTCAGCAACCCACAAACCACCTATATGTAATTACACTGGCTATCTAATCATCTAATTCCAAGCTATCAAACCCCCATTTACAGAGTAAAATCTTGACTAGAGTGTATACAGTCCAAACTAAATATAATCAGGCAGGTTTCGAAGGTTTACACATATTTCACAGCATCACTGCCCTTATAAAGAGGGAAGGACAAAGGCAGGCCATGCATGTACTCCTTCATACTTGTCCTAGTTAGTTCTATGTAAATCACGTTTTGTCAGTTGTTTCTGATTGATGTTATGTCATTTTATTGATAAATCTGACCTAGAATTGTTTTCAACTGTCTTCAGAGAAGCGCTATAAATCTGTCTACCCCTTTAGCTGTGGAGTGTATTTGTGGAAGGAGAACTAGAAACTAGAAAAATCGACCACCAAATGTTGCTTTTTAATGGTGTGAAATGGTTTGAATTGGCTTGGTTTGACTCTTTCAGGACCATGGACAGCATCCTGCTGCAAAGACTATTCAAATGTGATTGTTGTAATGTAAAAAACAGACTAGGGTGTATGTGTGTAGTTTCTTACATTTGCTAACCTTCACTTATAGTTATTCCTTTAAATAAGAGCAGCATCCGCAGAACTGTCTTGAAAAATTATGTTTTATTTGAAAAGCAAAAACATGACGCGTGACATCGACTGTGCAGAAAAATGAACTCTCTGACTCCGGACCGCAATTAATTTCATGATTCAGTGTGCAGCCTGTAATACCACTCGCCATGGAGTCAGAAATGAGTGGACCTAATTCCAATGAGAAAATCTTATTCCCAGTCTAGTTGAGGTAATGTGGGTCAGGAACAGCTGGATCCTGCTGCTGATCCACTCTGCTGCCGTCTGCTCTGCAATCCATTAATAGCCGCATTTATGCACACACGAACAGAATATCTTATACTGTTTTCTAAACAGGGAAATAATGCGGCTTCCATGCAGCTCCATCTGACTGTTTTGACAAGCTTGAAATGACCAGATGTTTTGGTAACTTCTGCGGCCTGCTGCTTTTAATGGAAACTATTACTTGGTAAATGAAGCAAATCAACTGTTTATGAATAACCCTTGCTCAAGTTTCTTGGTGCTTTAGTTGATGAAAATTATGAGACTTGTATGATAGCAGTTTGAATAGACGAGTCAGTGTGTGGCATATTGTAATCCTGCATTTACACTGAACCAGAAGAGGTGGACGCCCCAATTTCATCTGCATTTGTAAAACAGCTCAGCTTGGGGGAACGCTACAACAGTTATGCGATTTTCTTAATGTCACACACAATATCTGTGATGCTGTGAATTGGATTTTCACAAGCCCTCAGGGAATTATTCCCTTTATTGCTCAGCTGTGATATTTTCTGGCAGAGGAACCTTATAATGTTTGTTTACATTTTGGAGTTTGCGGGAATGGTTCATCTCGTTGATGTGTTCTTACATTTCAAAAACCGCAAACATCAGCCCACTGAGGGCTTTGCTTTCGTGTGTGTGTGTCTCAGTCGTAAAAGCTGACATCTTAAACTTGAACTACAATTACAGATTCTAAACTAAAGTGGTTATGTGTTTCTGATGGGATTTTACCTTTTATCAGGTATGACACATATTTAGTGTTGCTGATGATTTGTAGTTTCCATGTCAATCGAACTGTAGCCTGTTTTGTCAGTCATCTTGGTAAAGCCAAAACTGGGACCTGTTTTAGTGGATGTGTTTTTGTGCTGAGAGCAGCAGTGTGTGTGTGTGTGTGTGTGTGTGTGTGTGTGTGTGTGTGTGTGTGTGTGTGTGTGTTTGGCCAGTCGACTGGCTTCCGTGTGCTGAGGGATCAATAACCGGCTGACTCCTCGCGGGAAGTCTCCTCGCTGCCTCGAGCCTCCAGGCAGGGGCCCGCGTGCTTTCCGTCGGTGTGGGTTTCCATGGGAACAGTGAAAGTGTGTGTGCATGTGTGTGTGTGAGAGGGATACACTGGGACTGGTGGATTACTGCTTCTGCTGTGTGTGTGTGTGTGTGTGTGTGTGTGTGTGTGTGTGTGTGTGTGTGTGTGTGTGTGTGTGAGAGAGAGAGAGAGAGGGAGACAGAAAGAAAAGGTGAGCACAAAGGTTGTGAGCAACGACAAAAAAGGAAAACTGAAAAGAAAGGGAACACGAGTACAGAAACACACATACACACACGCAAACATGTACACAAAGACAGGAATACAAAAAGCGAGACGATCTTTACTGATAAGGTTGTCTTGTGTCCTCATTGCTTTTCCCCTCTCGCATAGCTCTCCCCTCTAATTGCTTGCTGCCCTCGGCCTTTTGCCTCTCTGTTGATCCATCCCACAGGGGGGTATGGAGGAGGTGTGGATGTGGAAGGGCAGGCCACAGGCTGTCTATAACCCTGCTTCCCTCCTCCTAACAACCCCCCCCCCCCCCCCAAAAACCCAGGGAGATCCTGAGCGGCAGGCCAGCATGTGGCCGTTGGCCTGCTGCTCATCTGTCCGGTTTGGAAGTGATGCAGCAGTGATGCATATTCAACGCAGGGCGAGGGTGAAGGAGGTGGGACAGGTTGTGTGTGTGTGTGTGTGTGAGAGAGAGAGAGAGAGAGAGAGAGGCGGACACTGCCTGTCATTGGCAGACAGGCAGTCAATGACAGAAGAGCCACTTGCCGGAAAAGCCCCCCTCTTCACACTCACACACACACACACACACACACACACACACACACACACACACACACACACACACACAGAGACAGAGCGAGTATGGCATATGGCGGCAGCTGCCCGGCGCGTGTCGTGATTGTGTGAATTAGAAGCAGCGTGGTGCGCGCATGAATAATGAGCCTCGCCTCTCCGCGGGGACGCGCCTCACATGATGAAAAGATGAAAGAATTATAGGAAGGAAAGAGATTAAAAAAAAAAAACCTCCTGTAGAGCTGCTTCCCCTCCTGTGATTCATAACTGTTGATTTAACAGCTGGCTACTCATTTCATCGTTAAACTCTCCGTCTTAAGCTCCTCTTCTCTCACCCTCTGTCTTGTTCACATTCAATTTACATTTCCTGACTTTAGATCATTTCATTTCAATTCAAGTTTGAACATGGTTTCAGGTGTTTGCCCAGCGAGAGGAAATTAGGCTGAAAAACTCAGTGTCATTATATAAATGAATGGCTCTTAACCATTTTGGCTGGTTACCTCAAATGTCATGATCATCAACCGCTTTGGGGAAAGTACTCTAAATAGCTAATGACGCTTGCTTGAGAGAGAAAGCTTATTCTCGACCATATTCTTGGGTAATCCTTACTCAAGGTATACTTACTTGCTTTTTTCAGAGCTTTTAACCACATCTCACAGTCTTCACTGGTGGTCGGAGTTTGCTCAGTGTACTCAGCCTGCTTCTCTTCATTGCAGCCTTAATTTGTGACTAGAAATGTTACAAAATAAATCTGCATTAATACCATGTATTAAAGTAGCTGCAATTTAATAGTACTTTCCTGCTACATATACTTTTTTAGCTTTGCAGTATGATGAGGTAATTTTGACACTTTGGTTCAAATGGGTTAATGGTGCTGTGAAGAACAGAAATTGCCTTGTTGACTTCTTCAAAATGGAAAATGACTGTGCTCCTTACATTTCATTGGCAAGTAGAGAACAAAAAATAAAAAGTTCCACATTTTAACATCAGAACAATCAGTGGATCATTCAAATGGACTTTAATACTGTCAAAACAGGCAAATACAGTAAACACTTGAAGTCACAAGTCAGCACTGAGAAGTTAACTGCTAATGTTAGCCTTAGCTAACTCATCCTTTCCTCCGTTCCCTTTTCAAATCCCAGAAGAACAAATACCTGTGAGCATAAAGTAATACTAGTTTCAATACTTACATTCAATACATGCAGTTTCAACAAGTCACTTTTCTAATGTTGTGTTAGCATCCAGGCTAATCCCTAGTGGCTAGCTAACTGCTAGCTCATGTGAAATGTAAGCAAATGCATTTATATCAGCCATGTTCCCGTGTTGTTCATAGGCTGTTTGTTGCAGTACAGGACTGAGAATATAGAGACATATTTTTTAATGCTTTATGTGTTTTTGTATTAGAGTTTAACAGTGTTTTTTACAGTAAACATCCCAAAATTTTCCAGCTAACTTCGTTCAGTAACTGCTAGCAAGCAACACAACATGTTAATAACGGCCAAATAAGTTGACTGAATGTAAATATAGTGAATTAAATACAACTACACATGTTGCTAAAACTTTCCTTTGCTAGGTACCGTAAAGTTAGACTGTTAATACTTGGTAGATGTACATAAGTCTGGAAAAAGTCCAAACAGTCTTCAAATCCTTTTATTTCTATTTTTACACAGAATAATTATAATAATTATTATTATTTATTGGGTTTTAGGGATGCTCAAACCATATAGGGGCTGTTTTTGGCATTTTTGACATTCCTTCATAAACCCTAAGCTGAGCTCCTAATGTAGAGCTATTGAGGTGCAACATACAGTATATCTAAATCGCTCTACTAATGTAGGTCTACTTTTGATTATCTGAGCACTGTGCAGTTCTGTTATGCAGGAAATGCTATTATGATAGTGATGATAAATATTAGATAATATTTAATACATTGGTTTGTATAGGTATTTAGACTAAGTCTGTACCCAGAATCGCCCCCTATTTACAACAGTGCACTATATTCACCATTTTCTTTGAGTGTCCAAATTCACCATGTGTAAATTTATACACAGAAACCCTAAAAAACTCCACAATTAAACAAAAAAAAAAAAAGAACTGAAGAAAATAGAAAATTGTGCTGTCTAGACAGATGGGGCATAGGCAGACCAACAAACCCAAACAGCAGCATTTGATACAAAACCATTGTCAGTGGTCCTAAACCCCTGCGGTGTGTGAAATGCTGGGGAGTCAAAGTACATCAGGGAACAAAGTTGAACATGTAGCAGGCCAAAGAGAGAAATGTACTGTATTTTTCAATAGTTGGTGGATCAAACCACAAAGTAAATATTGGTCTTGTATTTCAACAGGTGGTGAGACTGATGAATCCTCTGGGATGCACATGCTGTTGTGTTTCTGCCGGATGTGAGAGTCATGCTATTCATAGGAACTTGATTACACACGTGTTGCATATATCAAGGCGTTCTGTTGTGAGTTTGTTTGGAGTCTACTTGCTGCCTGCTGCTGCTCAAAAATACTTTAATGAGGTTTAATTTGTGTTGCTGCTTTTCAGTTTGGGTTCGTATTCCTATTGTGCCTTGTTTCCCCTGCTTCCATCTGTGAAGTGCTCTTAAATCTTGATTGAATGCTGGATAATATTGCATCCCAAAATTAACAATGTGACCAAAGCAGCTTATTATATTTTTTAATGATTACAAATAGCTATATTCTTCTCCCGCATCCCTTCCTGTTTTTCTATTGTCTCTCAATTTCAACCCTTTCATTTCCTTCCTTCACCTTCTCTCTGTGGTCTATTAGATTTTTTCATCAACCTCTTTTTTTCCACTCTAGCTTTCTTTGTTCCTGTTCTCCTATTCTGTCTCTCTCTCTCTCTCTCATTCTCTCTTTATTACCTCTGGCGTCCAATTGGCTGTCATTGTAGTAGCTCCAACCAAAAATGATGTCATTAATTATTTGGGTAGAGATTATGTGATTAAGCTTCTGTGTGTCCGCCCTTTTGTACATGCATGCCCATGCCTCGGTTAGTGTGTATGCATGTATGTGTGATTGTGTGCTCTATCTGGTGGCCACATTATTAGATCCAGATAAGAGCAGAGAGCCTGCATGCATGGGCAATTTGCCTGTTAAACTGTTGACCTACTGCTATTCCGCTGACTCAAAGTAAACAGACACAAGAATGACAAACAATCAAACAAACACATAATGTCCCCTCAAAAATCTCTCCCGCTGCATATGAATGAAAATGAAGAAAAAGTGAAATAAACAGCAGCGATCTTTGAGATGAGAACTGAGCAGGAGGTTGAATCACAAACAAACATTCTCTCACACAGTATTTCCATCACACACACACACGCAGTTTTATTCAGGTCACAGTTTTGTTTGCGGAAACGCTGATGAGGAAGGAAAGATGAAGGGTATCCAGCAATAAAGACAATAAGAGGAGATTGATGAAGTATTAAAAAAAGAAGTCAAGAAGAAGAACAAATAGATGAAAGACAGGTACAGTTGAGGAAATCAATACAAAGAGAGATGCAGGGTGTGAAGTCCAGCACAGATACAAATGATGGGCCAGAAGAAACAAATGTGTTTCAGGACACTGTCGGTTAGTGCCAGGGCCAGATTGTGATTCATCATGTGTGTGTGTGGGTGTGTGGGTGTGTGTGTGTGTGTAAGGGGAGGGGAGAGAGGACTGGAGAGGAGGTCGGTTTATAGGCCAGCTGTGTGTAGTCTTTTACTCAGTCAGTGACCTAAATCACTGAATAAAAAGAGAGTGGGAGTATGAGAGGGAGAAAGCAGGAGAGAGAGAGAGAGAGAGTGTGAAAGGGGGAAGATGGGGGTTTTTAGATACAGGGATGTGGAGGGGAGATAAACTAAGCAGTAAGTAGAAGACAGAGAGAGGAGGAGTGGGGGGAAAAAAGAGATAAGAGACAAAGGTGGAGGATAAAAAAAGGAATTAGGAAAAAATGAAAAAAAAAACAAACGATGTTGACAGAGAAGGGAGAGTTGGGGGAGAAAATAAAGAAAGAGAGAAGAGTGAGAGAGATGACATTTATGAAGCTGAAATTATGCAGTACAGATATAAATATCCGGGGCTTGTTATTCTTTGCCTGCTTTACATTTCCAGAGCAAAAAAAAAAAAAACTTCCACGCTGGCTCACTACACAAACACACAACAGCTCCCTGTAGCCACAGCGTCGCTTCTCTGCGACTGTGTACTAAACACAGCGTCACAACACAACATGCATAATGGAGGAACACATATCCGAAGCACGCCAGGCTGTAAATTCGACACATAGATTGGGATAATTAGCCCAGTGAAGTGCCCTTGACACAAAACGCCACATTAAGAATTTATCACTATGTCGCAAATTAAAGGAAAAATTAATCTTTTTAAATAATTAATTTGCAGAATTATTGTTTGGGCTCATTATAAACAGAGATTTATACCAGCAAACAACATACTGTATTTCCCCATGTTGTAAATATTATCATAGTCAAATAAGTACATTTGTGATTCAGAGCAGGCGAGCACACTAAGAGGGATCAGAAATAAGGGCAGAATCCATTAGCATCACTTTCAGACTTCACATCTGCTTCCTGCACCGCCAGCTCAGGACCGCAGCGCCGCCGGGGCTCCGGCACCACTGTGCCA
The DNA here is from genome assembly GCF_910596095.1 of Thunnus maccoyii. Classification (NCBI taxonomy): domain Eukaryota; kingdom Metazoa; phylum Chordata; class Actinopteri; order Scombriformes; family Scombridae; genus Thunnus; species Thunnus maccoyii. Next base: position 11,107,382 of record NC_056536.1, on the reverse strand, counting down.
CACCGATAATTCAGGCACAGCTTGAGGTTTTGCTCTGATCTTGAGAAAATAAAAGAAAATGTCAAATATTTTTGTTGGAATTAAACACTTCTTTAGCTTACTTAAAGCAAAACGCCCACATTTTGAGTATCAAACACTCAACCCCCTTTTAGGCTTGAAAAAGGTGTCTGTGAATAATTTGTAGTTCGCTGCTTCTTGGAGAGAAAAGTCTGCCGTCAGCTTGGATTCATGTTGGGAACAGTGGATTCTGTCCAGAGAGAGCTGCTTTCAACAATATTAGATCTTTGATTTCTCTGATTTGAAGCATCACAGACCAGTTTCTGGGTATTGGTTAGTTCAAGTTCAAATCTGGTTAGTTCATCACTTTTCAAACTGCTAACAAATGATTTCTCTAACATCCAGAGTTGTCTGGTACATGTTTAAAGGAAAACGTTAATACCAAAGAAAGTTAAAAAGTGAGAAACAAGACTCTTATTGGCTCTTTAAAACGATTTTGAAATGGTTTCTGCTAAATAGTGCTACTAAAAAAAGAGTATTCTTCATCAGAAAAAGCTTTTCCTGGATAAATAAAGTTCTCAAAAGGTTTCAAATCCATGTTCTCCTGTTAATCATTCGCCTTTTAAAGATTTTCATAAGGGTTTTTCTTGTAAAGATAATTAGTAATTTCATTCATTCCAGTGATGGTTGAAAAACCAAAAGCTTAATCAGCCTCTTTTGTTACATTTTGTGTGATTGTCTTCTGTTATGGTGAAACACTCTTTCTCACCTGTGCAACTGTTTGAAAACAGCATTAAAAAATATGAGCGAACACTATGGTGAAACGTATGAGCGCTCCTGTGAGAGGCGTTATGCTATAGCGCTTTTTATACAGATTCAGAGCTCACGGGCAACAACCACAATCATAATCCACACCCTCTTTTGCTGAGCTTTGCCATATTTCCATTTGAGTAGTCAGGCGTGGTCTAAATGTTGGGGGGGCAGAGACCACCAGACCGAAGAGGCAAGGAAAATTTTTTTGATCATTTTTTTCAATTTCTGCCGTTGGACTTGTTGGAACAGTTTGTGAAGCGTGTAACACTTAAGGTCTCATATGAAGTAAGTCTGCATGGTTTGGTTTTGGAATATACATCACTGGTTTACCATAAGAATAGTGTTTTCAGAGTGTTAATTAGCAGAACTGTGTTAATCTAAAGACACTGATTGAGTTCATTTAAAGACGTGTTTACATCTACATATTTTCAGTTTGCTCATAAAAAACCTTGAATGGAAATGCTGGAAATTAGAATTTGTATCAATAACAACAAAATGCAACATAGTGCCATCGTAAGAGACTTACATGACATACATGAAGCATGTGAGTTATATTCCACTCCACTAGAGGCAGGTAAAACATCAGTTATGTGTGGACTGATAAGGAGTTTTTAAAAGTAATACATGACACAAACATAAATACCATTTTTCCATTATTTGAAATTTGACATGTCACCTCTTCTTCTGCAATGTCACCTGACTGGAAAATTTGCAAAAACAAATGTATATCTCGCCTCCATATCTTAGTAACAGTATTGGGCTTGCACTTTTTTTTAAAGCAGATTTTCTGGAAATTCAGTTAAAATTTGCTCTACATTTGAGTGACAAGTTGATCACTGCTTGTCTAATTCAAATATGAGACAAAATTGTTGTTTGAAAGCTGTCCAGCAGAGCGGCAGGTCAAATGATGGAAACTTAATTGGACTGATTTCAGTAAATGAAAAAAGAAAAAGTGAGGTCAGAGTGAGGTCAAACTGAGGTCATGTCCAGTTTGTGTAATATGTTGAATGGAATTAGTCCAAAACTGCTGATGAACGCAGATGGATTTCAAACCACTCAAACAAAATCAAATTTGAATAATGTTTTAATTTAATTGCTTAGTTCATATGATTACATAAATGGTTATAATATAGCCTCTTTAAAATAAATTAAAGCAAGAGTAGTTAAATGTTTTCAGATTAAGACAATAAAAAATGATACACAGATGACATTAAACTATTTGTTGTATGCGACTGTCAATGAATGACATTGTTATTTATTTTATGTATATTTTATGAATGTTTTGAAATACTGAAGTTCACATCCTGTTACGGACAATAAGTGTTTTCTTTTTTAACCATAACTATTAACCAAAGCTTAAACATACCGTAGTATTGTCAACAATATGTCTGCTGAGTGGTTAGGTGCTGTATATCCAGTATGAGATGTCCAATAATACCACATCACATTGTTCATGAAAGTGGTTTCAATCTACATCACTGGGAGTATATAATAGACATCACATCCCATTGATCCAGCAGGACATTCAGGATTGGTTGTAAATTAGTTACACATGGTTACAGGGACAAACCTCAATGTTGGACAAAGCAACAACACTCGATAAGGAAATCTTTACTGCAATTATGCTTATGACAGTGACGCAGTTTGATATTCTGCACTGCTCTGAAAATACAACCAACACCCTCAAATGCATAATGGACTTTATACCACAGCATACCCACATAACAATGTGTGCATAAACATTTTCATTATAGTAGGCGTACTGTACATTAGAATAAATATCTGCATAAAAAAGATTTACATAAGGTGTGAATTAAAAAAGCAGCAGATGGCACACTTCTTTGATTAGTTAGATTTTATTGCTGAAAAAAGTGATAACTGAAGCAAAGATTGCAGAGATTTCATCTCTATGATTTAATTGCTCTGTGCCTGAAAACAATAAATAAAAGCTGCTATATAAATAAACCTGCCTTGGTTCCCTTGATTACTATTGGTACATCCCTTGCGTCAAAATCTAGTTTCTGGTATGTTTTGCGCCCCTGCCCCCCCTTTACATTGAAGAATTGCACAGAAATTTGATGTTTTCTTTCTAGTTTTCAATTTAATTAATTGTATTAACAATCCACTAAAGCCAGCCTCTCTTTATAATACATAATAGAAAAGAGAAAAGAAGAGAGATATACAAGACATTGTTGTTTCTATCATGTTGTTTAGAGCAGCGGTTCACAACAAGCCTCCCTCCCTCTCTGTTTCTCCGCCTCACACATCATCCCTTTTGGATCAGTACATCATTTCCCTGTGCCTCACTCAGTCTGGATCTCATTCAACATTGCTTTACATCCCTCCTACTGGAGCACACGCAGTAACTCACGCAAAGAGAGACACTCGGCAGATACGACAACCAAACTGGTAATCAACCTCTAAATCAAATCTGTAATCTGACTCTCAAGTACCACTCATCATTGGATCCTGTTCAATTTCGATCGGTTTCAGTCTGGACTTGAGTCAAAACTGCATTCGTATTCAGATCAGCGTAGCTTTGTACAGCTCTGGCTCTGGTTCCACCATTACCCAGCCTGTGTGTTTGGCATCAGGCGAGTCACTCTGCAGCCAGAGCTCAGATGGAAATCGCACCAAATTGGATCAATATTGAGTCCAGCAGGGAGAGCTGTGTCTTATTACACCACAGTATCGGAAAGTTGGGCTCCTGATTACCTGCTATAGGATTACAGTAATGCACAGAGAAAAATGGTAACCGCATTTCAACAATTTCGTTTTACTTGCATGGTTAAACAAAAAGCAATAGGTGATTATCCAACTGTAACGGATCAGTGTTTAATCCAGCTGGATGACTCTGTCTTTTAACTGGACAGAATTTGGAAGTTACTGATTTTGTGTAATAGGATTACAGGATTACAGAAAATCTGGTTACAAAACATAGTATGATACATTTTCTAAACAAAACTTAAAATCTAAAGCCACACTAGCAGCCCCACAAGGCTGTAATGCCAATCACCTGACAGAAAACACATTTTTTTGGATGAAAAGCAACATCCAACCACTCAACTAGTTAGTTTGAGCTCTACATTATTAGTGCCTGGCCATGAACTTCAGTCATGTGACACAGCTAATAATAACTTCCACAATTTCAGACTTTACCATGAACCACAACGTCCCTGGTTTGAATCCAGTCGGGGATCTTTGTTGCATTTCTCTCTCTCCTGTCGTCTTTTCTGTCGACTCTCCACATGTTGAATAGCTGAAACTGAAGGACAGATGGAGAAAACTGGTTTTGCCAGAAGCAGCAGTGGTACAGCAGTATTTCACATACTCATGCTTGTGTGCAGTAAAGCATTAGGATGAGACATTTATAGACGCTAGCTGCACTGGGTACTGTGTCAATTCAAATGCAGTGTGATTCGAGACATTAGGACGTTTTGTTGAAAGTATCACTTTTATTTCAGTCCCTTGTGTCCAGAAGCAGAGGAAAAGCTCTTCAGTTGTTCTGACACAAACATACAATATAAAATCTGATGTTCAAGTCTGTGTCACAGATCTTATCGGGCCAATAGTCATCTAGAGGCCAGATATGCTTCACTAAGCAGCCAATGACAGGCTGCCATTATGCTAAGCACTAATAACCCTCCATTTGACGCACCTGTGCTTTTCCTGATACAATGAAAACCCAAACTGTTACAATAGGCAACCTATTATACCAATTATGGTCGACAATTTACATATATGTTTCAATCATTTAGTTGACAGTCTGAATGCAGCTAATATCAGTGATCTTTCTATACCAACCCTATAGGAATATAGAGAGAATAGACTTTTTAACACAATCACTCAATCAGTGAACATGGCAAAGCCTTGGGACATGCATTAGAGCATTATCTTGTATTCATTATAGTTGTCTGTAGACTGCAAGGCATTCCAGTATATTTACATTTCCACATTTACATTTTAGCCCCATTACAGCCACACAGCCACTTATCATAAGTGCAGTCAGCAGGAGTTGGTGAGAATCCAAAGATTATTGTGTTATCATAAAACCCTTTCAGGGAGATGATTGGGGCTTGAATGCAGGAAGGAGCTTTCCTGGAAATATAGATGGAAAGTGGCTTCATTTATCACTCATTCACCACCTTTCATCACATGACATGTGACAGTAAAAGGTGCTAACTACCCCTACGGCCATCTCCATATGTATGTGAGGGAGGGTTGTCCGGGTGAGCAATTATTTGTCTTCTTTTGATTCACAAGTCAAACCCAGCTCTAGTTAATTCAACTCAGTTTTTTATACTGATGTAGCTTTTACCAGTTGTGTCCTATGAATACACTATAAAATAAATAAATATAGACATAGTCACCGCGATGTCACCTACTAGTTTGTGAACCGCCGTTTTGAAGCCTCGAGTTTAACGATTTGACCGTCGCCATGTTTGATTTTTGGAGCCAGAAGTGACCATATTTGGACGAGAGGGTGGCGCTGACCCTAATGGTAGCTGCTAGCTTGGTTAGCACGGTGCATTTACACTCTATGGTTAACAGTGATAATGCTAATGCTAATGCTAATTTCCGCTAACGAAAAACAGGCTTAAAACCATTAAAACAAAATGTACTCACCGGAAAAACTGAACATCCGACTCCTTAGAGGGTCTTTTATCACAACGTAGCGCTGAACAAGACTTCTTTAGGCGACCAAAATGTTACAATTAACTTTCATGAACTGAAAACACACTGAAGTAGCGACACCTACAGCTCCACCTATACTCGGTAACTCAAGGGTTACGTCATGGTTACGTTACGTATCAACGATGTCGCTGTGGTAGCGGCTTGTCAATCACAACGTAGCCACGCCCCAAAGCATACGCTGCTTTATCGTCTATTTTACTCTAAATGGGACCATATTTTACAAAATAAACATCATAATGTATTGAAGGAGACTTGATACTAGCGATTGAGACCATAAACTCATTAGGAAACAGTTTACTGAGGTAATAAATCAAGTGAGAAGTAGGGTCATTTTCTCATAGACTTCTAAAGGCTACAATCGGACTTCTTTTTGCAGCCAGTGGAGTTGCCCCCTGCTGGCCATTAGAGAGAATGCAAGTTTAAGGCACTTCCGCATTGGCTTCACTTCTCAGACCAGTAGCTACCCGCTTGGGCTTATGTGCAGACAGTCACCTGTGGTTTATTCACTGTTCAAGCACCTTTGGAACACTTTTTCTTACTAGCAGCCATTCAGACGATTCAGCATGCCGAATAAGAGAAAGCTGTCTCAATGCACTTGATGCTGGTTCTTCTTACTTTTTGAGCCTACCTCTTCTTTCTTTCTTTCTTTGGCAGACAAGTAAAGCACAAAACACATGAGGCAACATGAGGAGATGCAAAGCATTTGATCAGTTGGCCAATGTTGTTGCTAGCTTTTTGGGATTGGTCTGATGTGTCAGGACGACAACAACAATGTGGAATAGAGAGTTCAGAAATCAGTGAAGGACATATTTCTGATATAAAAAAAAACAAAGTAAACTGACTGAGGGAAATTAAAATCATGGAAAGACATACTAGCTATTGGGTGTTTAGACTATAGAATATAAGCATTTGAGCCTTTAATCATACAGACTGAACTGATTACTAAAAAGATCTCAACACTGATCTTTCTATATGGGCCACAAAGCCAGCAGTCAGCTGTCCTATAAATAACTGCTGAAACTAGGTGGATGTACAGAATCTGTGTGTGTTGTCTTCCTACAGTAAAGGGATGTGTGACTCATTGTTCATTATGAGCGGATGAGCAGATGAATAAGTGCTTACAGCTGAATTCACACTGAAGTCCTGCTCTGTCTTCCGGTGTAAATGGACGTGTATGAACTGTGACAACTGTAATCACATCCCTGCACCCCAGACATGAAATTATGTTGTGGTTGAATATTCAAATGAGCAGGGCTGTAATAGAGGCTAATATAGAGAGGTGAGTAGTGTGTGTGTGTGTCTTTGTGTTTGTGTGGTAGCATGCATGCATTAAAGATAAGTAAAGAAGAGAGCGCTAGTGTGTAAGAGCAGTCTCCCTTTAACAGACATGACATCAAGGCAGGTTCAGGCAGAACTTGACAGTCAGATTGTCAGACACCAGATTTGGCAGGGCATGTCTCCACCCCGCTGTGAGAAGGTTAGCTTCCTGCTGTTCTTGAGCGACATAACTGAGACTTGAAGAGGGCTCGTCCTTATTAGACATGCTTGATATGTGCCATAGGTCTCACTGATTGTGTCAGTCTGGCCAGTGATATATCAGCAGTGTCTGTCACCAGTACATATGTGCTGCTACCTGATTGTTGCTGAGTTATATCTGCTACAGTTTTTATTTTATTTAGTAACCACAATAAAACAAGGATCAAATTAAGTTAAATGTCAGTTTTTTCCAGTTTTCCTGCTGTTCTGTGGTCAACATGTATGTTTTAACTTTGGTAATTTCAGACAAAACATCGTGTAGTGGGTGCTGGCCTGAGTGAAGTGGGTGTATATGTCTGAGAATGTGTGTCAGTGTTATGAGGACCGAATCTCACGGTTTCAGGCCAGTATCTGAAGCTGCACAGACACACACACACACACACACACACACACACACACGCACACACCATAACTATGGAGTGCTTTCAGCTCAATGGGGGTTCATTACACACTCACACACATCCCTCGACTCCCTGCTGCTCCTTCCTAGTCACTAATGCTGGATATGCACTTTGATAGGATTGTGTGTGTGTGTGTGTGTGAGTGTGTGTGTGTGTGTGTGTATGAGATGGCAAAAGAGATGGAGAAAACGAGTGTATTAGCATATTTGGGTGCCCACTTGCATGCTTAAAGCGATTGTGTGCATGTGTGTGTGTGTGTGTGTGTGTGTGTGTGCGTGCGTGCGTGCGTGTGTGTGTGAGTGCGTGTGTGTGTGTGTGTGCGTGCGTGTGTGTGTATGTGTGTGTGCGCTGACAGGGGACTTGGATGTGGATTTTAAGAGATGCAGCTTCATAAAAGGACTTAAATGAAAGACTTGAAGATGAGTTGGGACACTCACAGATTTTACAGCATCCCAGTGAACCTGAGCAAAATTAGGCTAAACGCAATTTCATGGCTTAATGACGTGAAATTCCAGGCTAAATGCTACTTCAAAGTCAATACAGGAAGTTATATCAATGCCAAAGCAGTAAAATGGAAAAAAATGTTCTCTCCTCTGTTATTCAGGGCTGCTAAAAACAAACCCATTCGGCCGGACGTCTCAGTGGAGAGATACTTTCACTAACTGCTACTAATGTGCCTGTAATGAAGGCACTCTGAGGAAAACCTCCTCTTCTGATTGAGTAACACAGTTTGAATTTATCAGTGTGTGATGTTCAGTTTGTGCCTGGTGTTACTTTATAGAGAAACATTGTAATTTACATCATTGGTGTCTCAAACAAGGTAAATCACAACTTTTACTTTGTAGTTTACCTTTTATGTTTCGATAAAATGTCCAACTTCACCTTCAATGGAGCAGATCTGTGCAGACAGCAAACGGTGTGTGTACCAGGAAGCATCTACATCTGTATGTGTGCAATAAGGTCAGTTAACCTTACTTACTATTCTTCTACTTCTTCTTTTTTCAGCTGTTCCTGTTAGGGGTCACAACAGCGGATCATCCTTTTCCATCTTTTCTTGTCATCTGCATCTTCCTCTGTCAACCACCTGCATGTCTTTCCTCACCATATCCATAAACCTCTTCTTTGGCCTTCCTCTTTTCCTCTTTTGCCTGGCAGCTCCATCTTCAGCATTCCTCTCTTAATATAACCAGCATCTCTCTTCCATACATGTCCATACCATCTCAATCTCATCTCTCTCGCTTTGCCTCCAAACTGTCCAACCTGAACTGTTCCTCTAATATACTCATTCCTCATCCTGTCCATCCTCGTCACTCCCAACGAAAATCTTAGCATCTTCAACTCTGCCACCTCCAGCTCCGCCTCCTATTTTTTGTGCCTTCAAACCATACATCATAGCTGGTCTCTCTAACCTCTTGTAAACTTTCCCTTTCACTCTTGCTTGTACCCTTCTGTCGCAGATCACTCCTGACACTCTTCTCCACCCTGCCTGCACTCTATTCCTCACCTCTCTTCCATACTCCCTGTTACTTTGAACAGTATTTAAACTCATCCACCTTCACCACCTCCTTGCATCCTCACAATTCCTCTGTCCTCCCTCCCATTCATGCACATGTATTCCCTCTTGCTCCCACTGACTTTCATTCCTCTTCTCTCAAGTGCATACCTCCACCTCTCCAGGCTCTCCTCAAATTGCTCCCTACTTTCACTACAGATCACAGTGTCATCTGCAAACATCATAGTCCACGGAGACCACTATACATTTTCTAAATGCATATGCTGGATTTTTCTAACAGCTGTGTTAAACTTCTTTCTGCTCTGACTAAATATACTTAACGCTTAACATCCATCTACCCAGAACAATTAGACTGTACAACCTTTGATAATAGAGATGAACAACATCTTTGTCAGTGTCTGAATGTTAGTAGAAGAGACAGCTGCATAAATAACTGCCTGAGGACAGCTCAGACTGGGTTCAAAGTTCAGATGAACTCAACTAAACACAAGAATAGCATCTATCAATTCAAAGCATTGCAGTTTTCTAAAATTGCTGAAAAGCCAGTAGGTTTAAAGGACCAGTGTGTAGGATTTATAGGCATCTAGCGGTGAGGTTGCAGATTGCAAACAACTGAATACCCCTCCCCTCCCAAGCGTGTAGGAGAACCTACGGTGGCTGCGAAACTCATGAAAAACACAAAAGGCCCTCTAAGGTAATCAAAACACAACAATTCTTATTTTCAGGTGATTATACACTAATTGAAACATACTTAAGAATATTATATTCCATTTCTGCCAAGTCTGTTCTGCTAGATGCCACTAAATTCTACACACTGCGCCTTTAAAGATGCATTAAAAATAGGTTACCATCCCAGATTATAACACTGCAATAAACATGAGTTAATGGGGAGCTTATATATTTGTTTATCCATATCAGTGTCCTAAAGATGCTGTGATTCGTGGCTTTCTTGCTGTTATAGAATAAAACCTCTTCACCCATCTTATAACAGTCATAGATTACTTAAAGGGGCAGTGTGTCGTATTTAGTGGCATCTAGCAGAACGGACTTTAATGCCCCTATAATCCAGCAGCGGAGATGAGCAAAGCTTACTGAGAGAATGTGGAGGCAGGTTGCCCAGTGACACTTTGCCATAATGAAAAGGTCAAAGATTCAATCTCCACAACATTGAATGTTGTGTTCATCAGCTGCCAGAGTGTCCTTCAGCAGAACGCTGAACGCCCATGCAGCCCACTCACAGTAATTCAATCTCTATCAGAACATCTGCTAATGGGCCCAAAACAATACATGTACACAGCAGGTCCTTGTGTTTGTGTGTGTATGTGTGTGTTTGTTTTTCTTTGTTAAAAAAAAAAGCTTTATTGAACCAGATCCTCAGTTGCTGGATTAGGGACTTAGATGGATAATGGACAGTACATGAGTTGTCCTCTGTTCCTAAGTCCACTCGCATGCACACACTGACATACTGAAAGAGGCCCAGATACAGAGAAGAGATATGGAGGCAGAGAAAGGCATTAAGCAGAGAAGAAGAGGATGAGAGAGAGAGAGGGACAGAGAGCGAGAAAGGGAGAGAGAGAGAGAGAAAGAGAGAGGGAGAGGGAGGGAGATCGGGTCATAGACAGGCCAGGTCTGGGCGACAGCTGTTGCATCGTGAGTTTATCAGATTAAATCTGCCCATCTCCGTTGTGGGAGGCAGGGACCCAGTTAACTGATGCCCTAAAGACACACTAACATGTACACACAAACACACACATACACACACTTTTTATACTGTTCTACTTTAGCCTAATCAGCAGCTAGTCAGGGCTCTTCCAAAAAAAAGATTTGACTCACCAGTTATACTAAACCTCTTCATTCCTCCACCCTCCAAGATGAGATTTGTGTGCTAACGTCACATTACGTCATAGAGTATCTGGATATGTAAGTAATTTAAATTCAAACACGGAGTTTCTCTCTAAACAAAGTGCAGCTTTATTGTCATGATCACCCTCATTTTCATTAGTAAAAGCTTATTTTTCTTTCTTTCACCGATTGATTGAATACAGTGGTTAATTCCACCAATACCCATGAAATCTTTGAGATTGGCTGATCTCAGCATCCAGTACTAGGGGCTCCTTGTCAAATTGTACATATTTTAAACCCAGATATCATTAGATCTCAATCAAATACTCAGTGATGCTTTATTATAAGTTCTGGTGGCTGGCGCAAAAGCAAATCTTCCTCTTTCCAAACTATTTGTGGTCTATGGTCAATGGATAAAGTCACACTGGTTAAAGTTCGACTTTATCCAGTTAACAGCTGTCTCCTAAAACCAAGTTAACGGCTATGAAGAGCACAGATGCCCAATCAGCAGCGCCATCAGCAGTAAAAAGGTTTACATATTTACATATTTTTACATATTTATTATCTCTTGTAAAGTTCTGAGTTATATCAGTTTCATTCATATTTCAAAATTATACTCAGTGACGTTGCTGAACAATATTATCCAGAGTGTTGCTAAATGCTGAAGTCAGTTTCTAGGATTCACTCCTCCTGCAGTTAATACATTAAGATGTTGTATGCTGTGTCATATATAAATAATGAAGGTTTGCTGCAATGCTGCTAAGCGCTTCAGAAGAATTGTTTGAGAGATTCAGATTTTATATTTTTGCTGTGGAATCAGCCAAATAATGACTTTGTTGCTATTACTTTGGGTTATGATGAGAGTGTTTGGTTCTACGGTACAACATCTGCTGCAGATTAGGCCGTAGAGGTTAGTGCATTATAAAATCAGGATGGGTGGAGGCTACATTAGGGCTGTATACTGCCAGATTTCCCTCAGCTACAGTACATCAGCACCTTGTTATGAATTCTCTGTTTAATTTGATTTAATTACCAATTTATTTTGGTAAACGCTCCTGGCTACTGCTAGACTAAACCTTGGCTCAGTTCAGCAACGAGCAGGAATGAAAATCTTCTTCCTTTTTTCTGTATTTTCCTTCAACCTTGTCGACTTCTGCTGCCGTATTTCTCAGATTGTCTTTGGTCTCCAAATAACATAAGATTACTTTTATGAGTTCAGTTTGGTTTATGCTTATATTGATAGGGCTAAAATGTTACTATATTATTGTAAGAAAAGAGCAAGGCTGTCTGTTTGAAGAAGTAAGTCAGGCTCTGTCCCTTAACTGTAACCCAACCTGTCCTTGTGGCTGCATTGAGTTGTGGTCTATATTCTGTTACTGTGGAAGTAGAAATTGGTTTTATGATTGCTGAATGATTGTTAAACATCAGGGCAAAGTTGCATCTCTAGAAAGCCTTTGCTATTTCATTCTGTTTTACTTTTACCAAACTCCTTTGTAGCTGCAGGAGTATTTTCTATTTTCAAGCAACCTCAGGTGTAAATATGCCAAACAACAGAATAGGCGTAGGTATGTGAGGTGCACATGACAAGCTGTTTCTTTTCTTTTAATGTCTATAAAAGAACAAAAAAATTTCAGAATACTTTCTCCCAAGGGCAAAGCGTCACTACCATTGCCTCTCCTCCACCCAGCCCCCATCTCAACCGCGAGCTATAGCCCTGGGCAAGCAACTGCAGTTCACAGCAATTAGGTATACCCAGAATCCTAATTTATACGATTTAATTTAATTCAATTCTCAATTTATTCAATTATTGAATAACACAGACCCTGCTTCTACTACCCAGCTAACCCCCTCCTCCATCCTTGTCATGACCAAACCCCCACCCGCCTCCTGCCTGTCACTTGCATGGCCGCTGCACTTGACAGGCGCATTTGCAACTGTTTTGGAAATTAATTGAAGGGGCACGATTCAGAAAATACTCCACATGTTGAATCCAGCAGAATGCTGAGTCTCTGCTGTTGAGAGATTATTCCACACTGGCAGCCACAGTGATATCTGCAGTTTCCCTTCAGTCGCACCCTATTCCTTGTACTAAAATCAATTTAAGCGCAGTGCTGTTTCCGCTCAATCCATTTGTGCTTGTTCCATGAAATTTTAGTCATGGCTATTATAACACGATGGAGGTCTGTGTCATGCAGCCCTACACTCACCCCAAACAACCCTCAGCACTCTGCAATACCAAATTAAAACTAAAAGCATGAACACATTGCTTCTCTAGTTCAGTTAAATAAATTATCATTTCTATTGTAAATGATGCAGCATCATAGTGATCTTAAAGAATAAGGCTGGTATTCAATTTTTTCTTATTTTCAACTAATCTTGTGAGTCTATCTCACATATACTGTCCTCCGATATTTGCATCCCTAAAACTTAAAAGTTTTAGGGATGCAAATGATATATTAAACTTAACTGCCAATCCTCTATAAATGTAAATTTGTAAATGTATATACTTTGTTTTACTTATATACAGTACAGATAGATGGAGAAATGTGTTTTGTAATATTCGTGCAGCTTGGTATAAGAGGGAAACATCTGATTATATTAACCTAATTGATGTTATTTGGAGATTTAATAAAACTTTATTGGCAGAATGTTTTGTTATTTGAGATTTATTGTATATTTGTGTTATTTTTGTGACATGTAATTCAAAATCCTAACTTTACATCATCATTAAACACCCTTTTATCAAGCGTCGGGTCAATAGTGTCAGCCATATTCAATATTATCTTCGTTACTCTTCACTCTAAACGGGTCATGTATTAGCTAGCTAACAACAGTTAACGATAGTTTTCTCTGTTGGTTTAGTCACCTAGGCAACAGTTATCTCGGCAGTTATTGAGTCAACATATTTCTCTACATAAGACTTGTTAACGCAGTGCAAGTCATTTAAATTTGGTGATGTGAAACTGTCCATTAAACACTTCCATTATAATAAAACGTTACGTTGATGTCTGAATTTCATACATTTTAAAAACACCAAATAATTTATCTTATGATACGATGTGATATCTCACAATGCAACACAATGCAACACAATACAAAGCAATATGATACTATAAATAATATGACATAGCACAATACAATATAGTACAGTATGATAGGGTCTGATACATTATGAAACAACACAACAGTGTGATTTGATACAGTATAGTACAACAACATATGATAAAATGTGATACGATAAGATATGACGTGACACGATGTGTAATGATGTTCTACAATACCACTTAGACTTTTAAATAATAAGTTATATATGATGCTGTTTGGTTGTTTTCTCACAGAATATATGAAAAAATGTATTTCCATTATATTTCAGAGGGTTAAACACTCTTGTTTTATGCTTAATTACTGTACATTTTTGAGTTTTTTATTAAATCAGGTTTGACATTGTCACGTAAATGGAGTTGTAGAATTGTCTATAACCCTCAATCTCAGTGATGACATGAAAATGATCATATTGGGAGTTAGGAAGTTCATTTGTCTCATCACATTTGTATTAGACTGTATTTCAGTAGTTTCTTGGTCTTTATTCTTACATGTACATGCAGTTCATTAAAGAATGACAGTAAAGCTGATTTTCTGATTTATGATTTAAGTCATAGGCTACATCTATTATGTGAAGTGTGTGGGTCGTACAAACCAGCAGTGGTGCACCACCTGCCTGACTGCTCCAGCCTTCCCAGCATCCTCTTTCTCTCTCTGAGCTTTCCTGCTGAGTCAATAAGGAACTCTTTGGCTGGTGGAGGATGAAATCAGCTCAAAATAGAGTGCGTTAGCTTCCACAGCACTAGGATATGAATAGCGTGCGATCTGAAGTGTTGTGTTAAATCTATTGACATGAATGTGTCAGAGGCCTACATGAAGCGGACGTCACACCCGGCTGCGTCTCTCCTCGCGTGGAGAGGGGAGATAAATCTGCCGCCTGTTGACTGCCGGGTGGGATTGGAGGCTATGAATGTTTCACAACCCATACTGTATTGTCATCATTTCTTTTATCTTGTGTTTCGCTCGCTACCATCAGCGTCTATGGTTCACAAACACACACAATAATACATACGTATACATACTCACACAAACAGGTACAAGGATCCCAAGGTACATTTTAGTAAGAAGCTACAATCTCCAAACATGAACAGCAAGCAGGTGACATTTAGATTTTGGGTACATTTTGGAAGAATTGGGCAACTGTGATACTGAAATTTAAAAAAATATATATTGATTTCTTTGGACCAAAGTTGAAATAATTAAAACTGATGGCCATAATATGAGCATATAGAAATGTAAACTATCCAGGAGACCCCTGTGTTTGTATACTGAGGAAAATTGAGGGTTTCATTAATAGACAACTTTGAAATATGAATTTCTTGTGATAGAAAATGCCTCTGGAACCAGACATACACATTATACAGTGATCATTTATCTGCTTTCCTTCTCCAGTAGTAAGTCACTGTGTTCCTTAACTTGGATAAGCCAAGTTCACTAAGGTGCTTAAATTCACAGTAGCCCTTCCTCTCGCTCTCGCTCCCTTCTTCCCTGTAAGCTCGCTTTTCCTCCTCCTTCTTCCGCCGCTTTCCCTCAAATCCTCCGTCTCCACTCTTCTCTCTTTTTTCTTCGTTAAACTATTTTATATTGCTTCCCTTCCTCACTGCTCACTTAATCTCTCCCTCTCTCTTTTTCCGGTTATCTACTCATTTACCCTTCTTCACACTTTCTCAACCTTTTCCTTTTTTTTTCTCCTTCTTCTTTGCTGCTGGCTACGCTCTTCTTTTTCCACTCCTTCTTGCACACTTTCTTTCCACATTTCCACATTTCCTCCCCACCTCTCTCTCTTATTTAATCCCTCGCTGTTGTCGCCCTCAGTCCATTTCCACCTCGTGCATTTATACCTTCTGTTATCCCCCTTTTCTCTCTCACTCTATCAAGCTCCTCTCTTTCTTTCTCTCTCTCTTTATTCTCAGGGGCGTCCCTGACCTCATTCATTCATCTCTCTTCAAGACAGTGGATCCGCTCTCAGCGATTACTCTACATGCTCCGCTCCAACGTCCCTGTGTTTTTCAACCACTTTCACGTCCCCCCCTCTCCCCGCCCGTTTCATCCTCCCTTTCTCTCTCGCTCTCCTCCGTCTTTTGTCTCGAGCCAACCTATCGCCCGAGGGGAGTGATTGACAAGCAAGCGGGGGTCTTGTAAGGGGAGTTTTTGATTGGTGGTGAGGGAGATGAAAAGGATAAAGCCTTCTGGACCTGCCCTGACTGCACTGCAAAAAAAAAGAAAAAAAAAAAATCAAGCTTCATTGTAATTTATCTTGTGTTCAGTCTGAAGGTACATTCACATCACGCATGTTTGAATTGGCCTCTTTGAAATCAGAAGTGTTTACGGTTTGCTGTGAGAACAATGTGATCTAAAACTTAGATGACACCAAAGAACCAAACTGATCAACACCTGAAAATGGAGAAACTATTTACACAAAAACAGTGTAGAAGTGTCCCAGTCTGATCAACAGAAACTTGTGGGAAAGAGTTAAGAAGTCAAAATCAAATAGCTCGGCACTCACATGGTTAACAAGCAGCAAACTTGGCACAAAGCTTGAAATGATTTGCAATCTGAGTAGCTGCTATTCTGAGCCTACTTTTTGAGTTTTATTTGTGCCTGTATTGCCAATTTAAATTTCACATTTTTTGCATCAGCTTTCCTCCTTTTTTACCAGTAGTTATGATTTATTCAAATGTTCTTATCAGGAACTGTTCATGTGATTTTTTTTGACTGAATCAGAGAAATTCAAAATTTCAGTTTTACACAAATTAGCAGAGTTGTAGTCCCACTTGCCAACATGGCCGATCAAAGCAGTGAGTCTGATATAGACACAACAATAGGTTTTGCTGCTGTTTGCTGAACGACAGGTAGCTAGATCAATGCAGCATTCAATATTCTGTTAAAAACCAGCCAAAGACTGCTTACTGCTTTAGCCAGTCAGTTACAGTACTGGGAGGCTTTGTTATTAATGGTAAACCAATTGTTCATCTTTCCCCAGTTTTCTGACCATAAAACACCTGAATGTGAACATGTTAGTTAGTTGTGGCGTATTCCCAAGAATACAACCTTACAACACTTGAGAGAGGGGTCATCTGTAAGACAGCTGTGGTGTAGTTAATTAGCACTGATGATGTAACCAACGATACAGTACAAAACAACTCTAAAACCAAAGAATTTGTGGGTATGAAAAGACAGATGTTGACATCTGGCAGCCAGCAGTTTCCCATGCTTGGAAAGCTGAGCACAACTAAATAACCTGAGGATGAACCACCGACCCTCATATACTTCATGTGTTCTTAAAACCACAGAAGAAGAAGGTCGACAAGTCCACACTTGGCCAGAGTTACAGGAACTGAATTCTTTCTTTCTGACACCCACAGCAAATGTATTACCAATTGTAACTGTAATTAAATTGTAAATAATCATGCAAATTGCTTCCAGGGATGTTGGGACTCATGATGAAATGAGAGGAGTGATCCTGCATGTTTTAATGTACAGTTTAATTATCTTTAGCCTTTATAATATGTGTTGAAACTCATCTGACTGCATTTAAAACATAATTTATTTGACTATATTAACAGAAACAAAATCATTATTCTGATTAAAAGACTACTGTACATCACTTTTAGCTTGGGGTTTTTTTTTTTGCAGTGTGTCTGGTTAACAGCTTTGGTGTCTCCCTGTTGTAAACCTGTCCAAACATCGCCACCGCATGGTGAACCTTGTACACTGCAGTGAGATTACGTCATCTCTCCTCCTGTCTGTTTGAGCTGTATTTATTGTCATGAGTTGTGAGCATTGTAGGAGATCAGGGCAGAGGCCTGCAACACAAAGCAAGATTAGTGTGTTAGCCAGCTATCTTTGGGCTTAACTCGGGTTTTTATAGGTCAGTAGAATCATTTAATCGTGCCAGGCTTTCTATTTTCCACTCTGGTTTTAAAACAGAGCTTTTAACAAATGGAGAGACACTAAACGCTAAACACATAATGATGACTTTAGCTGCATTTTAATTGTGCAAAGTTTATTTCATCCTCGGAGTGACAGCTGACAGTGTGGATGATTAACTGTGATTTCATCACTGCAGCTCAGAATAACATGAGGAAACTGTGTGATGATAACGGGAAATAAAAACTAAATCGTCTTTTCCCAGAAAAATAATTCATACTCTGTTAATTGGCTCCCATGATAAATGCAACATTTGGGTCAGATGGATCTCATCAGTCATTAACTACTTTCTCACTCTTTGCTTTGGTAGCAGAGACAGTCTGACATTGTTTTTAATTTTTTTTTATGTGCATGATATATGCAGAGTAGTTTGTTCATCATCCAACTAAAAAGCAAAAAACATTCACTCTATACTAAAGTCATATATAATAATTCCCACATGTATTTTACGCCTTATTTTAGCCTGCTTATAATATTTGGGAATCATTTCTACTGTTTCTACATCTTCTTATTCTGTTGAATGATTATATCGTTTACATTTCATTTCATTGAATATGACTTTTTGCTGTCGCTAAAACAGAACATTCCTGCAGGTAATTAGTATCATCTTTCCATATTATATCATATGAAGTACTTCATTCATGGTTTTGATGATGTTGCTTATAATGAACAACCCCGCCTTTTTCACATGAACGCGCTCGTAGCTGGAAAAGACTTGACTGAGCTAGTTTATAACCAGTTTCATGATACCAGTTATCCAAGATGGCCAACGTTGAGCTCAGTGAAGCCAGCTCACCCAGAGAGAGCCAGACTTGGATGAACTTGCAGGCACTCATGTGACATGCAAACATAAGGTGTGTTTTTGCATAATATACACAAACATCTATTTGAGAATATATGCATATAAAGGTATTTGTTAGCACACAATATTTGTAAAGAGACAAGAGAGAAGCAAACATAAGGTGCCACCTGAGGTCACGTAGGTCCCACATTACCCCTGTTCCTGCATCCCTCCATTGGCTTCTGGTAAATTTCAAAATTCAAAACTACAAGATCCAGCTGAATACATATAAAGTACTCCATGACCTCGCCCCTAGCTACATTTCTGAGCTCCTTGATCCCCATTCCACTTCAAGACCTCTTTGATCCACGAATCTCGGCAAATCAAAAGGTATTTACATTCTTAGCCCCAACTCTGTGGAATCATCTTCCACAATCTGTTAGATCTGCCGAATCCTTGGACTGTTTTAAACAACGCCTCAAAACCTATTTATATCAGCAAGCCTTTCTATAGACCTCCCTTCTTGTTCCTATGTCCTGTTTTATTTCAGTTTGGTTGATTTCTCTCTGTGTTGTGTTTGTCTATTTTATTAATCTACCGGTTTCACTTTTTCATGTGTATGTGTCTGTTAAGCGCTTTGTAACTGTGTGTTTTAAAAAGTGCTATATAAATAAAAGCTTACTTACTTACTTACTTACTTACTTACATCATTGTAAGCATTTGCAGTGTAGCCATGCTCGATAATCGAATATTCAGACTGAAGAATCCTCTGTGTGTAAATATGCAAAAACAATGAGTGAAAAGCTCTGGAAACAGCTGTGTTATTTCTCTTGCTAAGCAGACAACAGACCCTGAGAGCATAACAGATGATTCCCTAAATGAGAAAATCTAACAGTGACCTCTTCATCACCTGACTCTGCAAATGTGCACACGCGCACACGCACACACACACATACAAACACACACACACACACACACACACACACACACACACACACACACACACATCCACACTGAGTTCAAGTCTCCTTTGAGACTTAAACCCACCACCTGTCTCCAACTGCATCTGCCAGGGAACAGCATGTGTGTGTGTGTGTATGTATTTGTGTGCGCATGCGTGCACATACTGTATGTGTGTGAGTTTGTGTGTTTTGTAGTCTTACACAACCAGAGCTGTTTTTAAAGGTACTCTGTGGAGTTTCTGACCTCTAGTAGTGTTATGAAGCAGTTTTTTTGAGTCCCCGTTTGGTTTGTCTCGTGCATCTGTGTCCTCGTACACAGTCCTGCCAACAGTTTCACATTATTCCAACTATCTACAGGTGGCTGTAACGCACCAAAAAATGTAGAAATGCACCAGGAAAGGCAGGGAGGAAGAAAACTGCATGCAAGTAGACGTGGATGAACCCACATAACTTTTGTTTGTTTACAAAAAAACTCCACAGGGCACCTTTAAGTCATTTGAGATAAGTCCAAGAGGAGTCTTAAGTGGTTTTTACTCCACTGTCTGAGACCAGGTCTTTTCAATGCTTATGACTAATGATTCAGGATGTGTGGCTATGCAAAGGCCCTGTTTAATTTATTTTTTATTGTTCCAGGAGTTTAACAAGGTCAAAACATGAGACTTGTTGACTTGAATGTCTTTGCTTTTAAATCTCAAGCAAGTCAAGTATGAGAAGTAGTGAAGTCTCAAAACTTCAAGTCTGCAGCTCTGCCATTCTTACTATTGAAATACAGTATTGTTGATTTGGGAAATAAAGATTATGCTACTGTTAACTTCAAAGATGCCAGCCTTCCCCTGCTAACTTGTACTCCATTTTTTAAAACCTCCATGTGCTTATTTTGTCCACAGATTAGCTTTGTAAAGCATTTTGTAATTGCTTTGTTAAAAGGAAAAGAGCTAAACATCCAAAGTGCATGTGAATTTTACAATGATAAGTGTGTGTGCCTGAATTTGTGAACTACGTCATCTATAACAGAGACAGAAACGGCAGCTCATTACTGCAGGTCAGGACAGGTTGTGGGAAGGAGGAAGCACATCATTAAACTGATCTGTGGACTTGCCACATTTATTGGTTCTCGCCCGTCGTTTAGGGCTGTAAATGTCAGGAGTTTGGACCATTATTTCAACTGCAAAAGTTGATCGTCCTAATGAACTGATATTTTTGTCTGAGATACTTTGCAATCCTCCAGAGTGCCGAGCACATCAGGATGATAAGCAAAGTGACATTGGATCTTGTTGAAATGGTCTATATGTGCTGTCCTGGCAGGAAAGTGTCATGACTGTGTGGGTTCGGACGTTGGCCGACACCTCTCATCTCCTGGCTGTTGTGGGAGAAGAAGCTGACAGCCCGAGCAGGTGGAAGGTATCTTAACCCTGGAGATTGTGAGATTGTTTACTTTATTGTGCTAAGACCTTATGTAATGGTAAAATTACAATACTTGATAAAGTAGGGATTCTGTATTTTGTTCAAAAGTAGTTCAACAGGACATTCAAGTCCAGAGTCAAGAAACCACAGCAGACCTACTTTTATTCAAGATAAGACAAATTAGGCAATTCAAGTAACTAATATAGAGGTCTAAGTTTGTGGAAAATGAGCCTGAGACTTTCCACTGACACAAAGGTAACTCTGACACTCTGAGGATACAAAATTTACGACAAACAACACCCAGAATTTAAAAAAAACACCTAAACACAGACTCATGAGCACTCAAATGGCTTTTGGCAGATGTCTGTTTTCATTTATTCATTCTTAACCCTTTCAGGAAGATACCACTACAGCATAATCACCTTCTTATTTATTTTAAGTAGCTTATAATGATATTTTAATGAACAATTAAAATCTTATTTCCTTCATTGTTAAGTTGAGCTAATTAGGAATCAGCTGTGCAACAGGATTACTGCAGACATTATTAACTAATAACGCTCAGTTACCATCTTCTCTCCATGAAATTTAGAGGTTTAGAGGTTCCAATGATTGCCTGCATGGTCTGCTATCTGGGCTACATGCTAATTGCTGCTGGTGACCTTAACCATGCTGAAATTCTCCACTAATAGCATTATTATTAAGACAATCAACGGATTTGTCTAAGCTGCTCAGTTCATTAAAACAGAACCAATTACTCCAGTTATTAATTTATCATATGATGTCTGTTAACTTATGCCTCTGACTCTTTGTGTCAATCCAAACCCGTGTAAATAAAACAAAATAATATACATCACAAATATTACAGGTTGGTGTAGTCAGCGATATTTTTTCAATTCCACGTGTAAAGCAGCATAGCTTGAAAAGTCCAGATCAGCACTGACTTTCATACACCTAAAATTTATTGGTGCATGTGTGTGTGTTGTCCACATATAATAGCACAGTAGGAGAGAGTATATAGTATGAGCAGTGCAGAGAGAGGAAATACAGGACCCTCTTAAATAATACATTCCCAGCTACCACCTGCTTCATAATCATAATCATTTTCTTGCTTTGTTTCTTTCCTTCTGATTGAATGGAAAGAAGGAACAATAATGGAAAAAGCTAAGGAAACAACTATTGAGAAATTAGAAGGGCAGCTGGGAAATTAGAAACTAAACAAGGAAATGAACATAAAAACCAAAGGAAGGAAGAAAAGAATGATGCATGGATGTAATTAAATAAAGTTTTTTTTTTTTTTTAAAGTCTGGGTGTGGATGGCACATAAATAGAGAATATATCATGTTTCATAAACTCATAACCACACATTTGCCTCTGTATGTGATTACATATTAAACTAATAGGGATTTCTAATTTGAATGCAGCAAAGCTAACTGTTTTGATACTGATTATTCTTGTTTTCAATTAAATCAGAGCTGCATTATGTGTAATATACGGTAAGTATATGTATTGTCAGTGGATATACAGGAGGAAATTGAATAAAAAAAAGCAGCATAGGATTTCAAACTTACAGTGTACCGTTCATCTGTTTTAACAGAGTCAGCAGAAGGCCTCATTTATAAATTAGAAAAACAGCCTCTAACTTTGTCCTGGAGTAAACGGTAAAACCATTTCATAAGAGCAAAAAAACCCTGAAGTTTGCAGGATTAATACCCTGGATAATTCATGAAAATAAATTACTTTTAGCTTGTGATAAATTACAGAAAATCTGAGCAGAAATGTGAGCTCACCTTCCTTTTACAAATTAGGTCCAAAAGTGGAAACTGATGATCAGCAGATGGGAGCAAAGAAAACAGTAAGTTAGGAGTCAGGGTGAGAGGGAGCGATGTAAACACAGAAAAAGGACACAGACAAATAGCACTTCACATTACTGGGGTTGTATCCACAGTGATGGGTCACTGTTAACAGCATATAATGTCTATCCATGCAGCGTGCGTTATTGTTGGATCCATGTGGCCTAAGGGCAGAGTGCAGCAGTAGAGCGTGAGCGGATTTATCTATAGAATAACAGTATCAGTATGTACAGTACATCTGTTGGATGATGGGAGGAGAGACTATAGAGTCTGATGGTTATTTTATCACTGCAGACAGGAGAGATGCAGAAACCGTGGGCGGACTGATGTATGTAGGAGAGAGTTTGACAGTATTATTTAGATTCAGATGGGCGAATATACATGATGGCAGAGACAAAGAGTATATAGAGATCTGCAGGATAGTTAGAAATGTTCTGTGAAGCTGAGACAGAAGTAAATTAAAAGAGATGTGATAGAAATTTGCAGTCCTTGGAATTAAGAAAAAGAAGTGAATTATTTGAGAATAATTATAGGACATAGAGAGATTTTTACAACTGAAACCAAAAAAAGGAAACTGATTATGTCATTAAAAAGTCTGTGCTGGATGAGTAATTCATCCCTTCTTTAAAAGCATCATTTTGGCTCCTGTATCCTTGGCTTAAGTCCATTTGAGTCATCTTGTTTCCAGCTGTTTGGTTTCCAGCTGTTTCCAACACCTCATATCAGGGTTTTCAGAAATCTGCCTTAGGAAAATTAACGGTAAACTACTTCCAAGCTTCCAAAACCAGCACTACTAAAATTAGTACAAGTGAGCTTAAGCTCTGTATGTGAGGACTCAGTGAGTGTATAACACAGCACAGGATAAAGGGATATTTAGGGCTCTTAGCAGCGAGATGGGAGCATAGATGGCAACAGGGAAGGAGAAAAGAATGAGAGATGGGAGAAGAAGGTCAGAGATGTGGAGGCCTGAGGGGTGATAAGAGAAACCCACCAATGGCTACAGCGAACATACTGTATCTATTATCTATGTACATCTGTGTAGATACAGTAAGACAGTGTTACAGTAAGTGAGGTAAGAAAAAAAAAAAGAAAGCCTGTCATTCTTCTCATCTCCTGCTTTAATACTATGATAATTACAGAGGAAGTTACCAAGACAGTTACTATAAATGAATCCACATATTGTAAACATCCCCTCCTCTCTTCTATAGCAAACAAAATGTAAAAAAAAAAAAAAAATCCTTAAAAAACAAAAATCCATAAACCAATCAGGGACAAGCAACATTTGCGGAGAACATTTCATGCAGTGAGAAGTGAGTTGGAAAGAGATTTGTGTTCGATACAATTGTTTGTTCCAAAATAAGAAATTGAAAAAACACCAACTTAAAAAAACAAATGTACAGCAGAAAGTTCAAACAAGCTATGGCACATTTTAGCAGACATCAGATAACTCAACATCTCACATTTCAGAGATACTCAAGGATCAATGTTTTATTTATCCCCTACCAAAATGTATAAATAATATTTTTGGCATAAAACTCTTCACATATATTATTTTCATGCCATTTCATGCATTTCCTAAAAATTGGTGGCACGATGCCTTAAACGCTGTTCTTTTTTTCTCTCCCTTTCTCTCAATAAGTTATAAACACTGGTTATTTCTGGCACATGTCTGATAGTGAAGATCAGGTGTTTGTCAAGCAGGATAACTGCGACTAATCGGATTCTAAACAATCATATGAACACAGTAATTAAGACTCATATGCAGAATATATATTCTGTACACATCTCTTTTTTTTTTAAACTGACAATAAATATTTGTATGGCATTTATAAATACAAGTCGGAGAACATACATGAACAGTTGAACAAGGCTCATTAAAAAGTACGATTTTTTTTTTTTTCTTCAGACGGTGAAACAATTATGACTGTGAGACATTAAGCAGGGGAATACTATGATAATAATGATAATAAAGTGTGGGTGGGGTGTTTAAACTGGGCACTCTGGTTAAGATACTGGTGGGATTTTGGCACCAAAATCATATTAAAAAGTCTTGTTGGGTTATTTATGGTCAATAAGAAATGAAAAGGACTTGCGATTAGTGTGATTTTACAGAGTTAAAAATTACAAAGTAGGGCTCCGACAGAGAAAATCATATCATTTTCACAAACTCTGACGCTGCAGTTAAAATTCTGATGATTGGTATACCCCCCTCACCCCCCCTCACCCCCCTCACCCTCCCTCCCTCCCTCCACAGAGCAACTAATCCAAAGTGAAGCACAACATGCAAACAGATCAAATTTTCCAGGAAAATCACTCCATCCAGATCACGCTGACCTCACACATAATCACTCAAACATTTTAGATAAAAAGCGCAGACTTTACTGACTCCACATTTCATGATTTATGGGTCATAATGACATCCTTCAAATATTCAAACAGTTACGGTAAGTCCAGCCGCAGGAATCGTTGACGATGAGCTGTAGGAGCTACATCGTGGGCGGGTTGAACAGTCTCTTATAACTGACTGTAACAGACAGAGACTGTAGATTGTAACGTTGCCAAAAAAAGATGAAAAAGGTGAGAATGTGTCTTATTTGGATACATTTTTCATTAACGCTTAATGAAGTGTGTATGCGATGAGGCTACAAATGCGAAATATAGGTGAGTGTGTGTGTGTGGCGGGCGGGGAGGTAGGACTAACAGTGATTACAGGATGAGCGACGTATGTTAAGGCTATAGCTGCCTAATGGGGGGAAGGTTCAGGGTGTCCAGAGCGCTGTGGTAGAGCTCTCTCAACGCTCTCAACAGATACAGGCGACAAAACATCTGGTTGAAGAGATGAGGCAACGGCTCCTGGGAAAAAAAAAAGAAAGGGAAGAGGTGATAATACGAAATGAAAATAAAGAGATTTCAGGACAGAGAGAGAGAGAAAAAGAGAGAGATAATAGATTGAATATTGCTGACCTCATAGTGAACTGGTGGGGTTTTTTTATGATTTTTTTGACGTTAGTAATCACATTCTGTCAGTGACAAAAAGTCGCCAGACGGGGCAATGGGCTATTACTACACTAATCTCTATATGGTGTAGGGAACACAAATTCACACGCACACAAACCCAGACGAATATATTTGTACAGACATTCACCCGCAATAATAAAGAGTTACTGTAACAGTTAACATCTCTTGTGCTTATAATAAATACGTCCTCACCCCGAGCACATGGACTCTGTTGTAGTACGAGCTGAAGTCTTTACTGAGAGACACCAGAAATTTACAGATCTGAGGAACAAAAACACACATACGAGTTACATAAACATCTCAACATCAGACTTTGGTTTAAGCCACTACTGATCACTAATTTGTTCACACCTGTTCAGTTTTAATATTGACTCTGGCTCCTCCCCCTTCACAGTCTAACGCCTGTCCTGATTGGTCCAGCAGCTCGGAGAACGGTATGAGGTAATTGAACAGGAGAAGCCACTCGCCCTGCCGGTCGAGACACAGAGACAGGATGTTAGGATGAAAACTGAAATGTTACAGCGAGGACTTTTATAAACTGGACAGTTTATAATAATGGAAAGAAAGAAAAATAAAAGCTAAAGGAATTAAAGGAGAGACAGAGAACAGAATCAAGTTTTACCTCTTCTTTGAGAGCAGAGAAGTCTAACTCAGAGCCATCAGGGATCTCTGGGTACAGACCTGCAGACAAAATACATAAATACAAATGCAAGCTTGTTATACAGTAAATAATAATCTTAAACTCTGTAGTGTATTTATTTTTCCATGTACACTTCTTACACTTTATGTAATATTTCTATAGGGCTGCAACTAACGACTATTTCATTCTTGATTAATCTGCTGATTATTTTCACAATAAGTTGATTTATCGTTTAAACTATGAAACGTTAAAAATAGTGAATGATGGCGTTCACAGTTTCTCAGAGGCCACAGTGATGTCTTCAGATTGGTTGTTTTGTCTATCAGTCTAAAATGTTAAGATGTTCAATTATCTGTCATATATGAAAAGGAAAAACAGCAAAACTTCACATTTGAGAAGCTGGAACCATCAAATATTTGTCACTTTTTGCTTGAAAAATGACCAAAACGATTATTCAATGACCAAAATAGCTGATGATTAATATTCTGACAATGCATAACGATGCATTGCAACTCTATACTTCTGTGAGTCTGACACACACATACAGGCTCCTGATATGTAAATGTCAGAATGTTTTTCACAGCACTGAAATGTCTGTGGCTTCAGTTTTCGTCCTACTTTTTAGTTTTGGCTTCTTTAGTGTAAAACACCAAATTTAGAACGACGACACAAAAATAGTTGTATTGTGAACTGTAGTCCCAACAATACTCTACATGTAATATATATTTATCATTCTTGTATGAATAGAAAATTGTATTATTTATCATTTCTGTGGCTTTTTAACATACATTTTAACATCATGTTAATTTGAGACATTAGTGCAATTCCCAGAAATACCTAAAACTAATGCGGAAAAGATTGTCCTGCATTTTACACTTTTTATTACGTTTATTGTTTATTTTTGTCTTCTGAGCTTCAGGGAACCTGCCAGACCACAGTGATCTGATTATCTGTAATGTTGTTGATCTGAGAAATGCAAAGCACGTCTCTCACCCTTCCCCACTCCTCTCTCGTAGCTGTCGAACAAAGTGTGCAGTCTGGCACAGTTATACATCACAAACACTCCTCCTCTCGGGCCTTTGGTGGACACACTTCCTTCCCTCTGGACGTCCAGTGTCACCTAAACAGACAGCTGTCAATCATTCTGACTCAACTAATTATGTCACAGAGGAAACTGCCATCAGTGTAAAAGGGACGTTTCTGCATGAACAGAATTTATAATTTAAAAACTTGTGAAGTCATATTATAATCACTATGGGGGGGAGGTCACACACTCGTGAACACACGCATAGCACATCAGCAGCTACATGACACATTCAGGTGCGAACGTGCAGCTGGAGACTCACAGGACTGGTGTGGACTGTTGACAGCAGCTCAAATCTGACGGTGGCAGAGGTCATGACCCTGATGATGTCATCCCACGTCTGACCTACAAGAGGAGGAGGCGGCAGCGGCATTCACCCCAATTAATTCACTTCATCTGTAGTTAATAGTAATTTGTATCAGTCAGTTTCAACACATACACTCTGCTGTTATATGCACACACACACACCTTCTACTTGATCTCCATACTTCATCTCTGAGGCCTCCTTCATTTGACCTCTTCTCAGCCTGGAGGAGAGTGGGAAGACAGAAACAATCGAAGCCTCATTTACACAGACGACTGGGCTAAAAACATACAGCTACAACACGAGGATGAAGAAAAGCACCATCAACGCCCACTAGTGTTCTTTAGATTAAATTTAATTAGAGCTGCAATTTTACAGTGCGGAGAAGAGCTCAATAAGAGTGTCTTTCGTGATAATAAACAGTATGTCTGGTGGAGAGGTGGGCAGGGTGAGTGGAGGCAGAGAAAGAGCTGTGATGGAAAAAGAGACGGGGAAGACGAGTGGACACGAGAGAGTGAAGAGGAAAGAGAAAACCTGAAGACAAAGAGAGAAAAATGATGACAACAGACAGAAGAGGAGAAAAAAAAAACATATCACTGAGCAAAGTCACAAAGAAAGTCTTACTGCAAGTACTGTGCAGCAGTGAGGTGAGAACCAGGAGTCTTCACAGGTCCACACACCAAATGTCTCTGCAAACACACACAGAGCACAACAGGTAAAAATAGGAACAAACTGCTCTAAATGATTGTGTGTGTGTGTGTGTGTGTGTTCGTGCGTCTGTGTGGATACCTGCGTATGTGTCGCTCCGCTGGCTCTCCACAGCATCGCAATCTGCTGCTGGCGGAATTCATCCTGACAAGAAGTTACATGTAACGCTGTTGCCATGGCTACCTATGAAAAAGGCAGCAAAGACGTCCATTTTTACATAAGAATTTTAAAAGGTGTATTTGAATCATCAAAGGTAGCAACAGGGGACAAACATCACTGTGTATCCATGTGTTGGTTCGTGTTTGCATAGTGCTGTATAAAGGCTTTGTATGTGAGTTCAGTGTGTTTGTGTGCTGCATATTTGCATGCATCTCACTGTGCAGTCGGCTGTGGCTGCGTCCAGTTGGGCCAGGTGGGAAACACTGTCTCTGTGCACTGAAACAGATAAGATATTAATCTGTTACCAGCAAATATACAGTACCAACAATATGTTATCCTGCTAACTTTTCTCTTACTTAAAGCTACAGTAACACATACAACACTTTATTAAAGGAATAGTTTGGCATTTCATAAAAGAGTTAGGTGATACCACTCACATATATGTCTATTAAGATATTTAGTCACTGGCCAGGCCAAGAAACAGTTCTAACAGTTCTAACTTTTTTCAGTATTTCCTTGAATAACCAGTAAATTGTTTCTTTTAAGAGATGTTGCTCTTGAGTTTTTTTAAATGCCATTTTCAAAGTTTTGAGAACTATAGGCTCCACCGTTTTGGGGTGGAAAGCAGAAATATCAGAAAAAGATATCTTGAAACCTCAGAACCAGAGGCTAGAAACCACCAGAGGTAAGTGAGAAATATGTTTGCCTGTAATTTGTGTAAACTGACTTTTTAAGTGATTTTAATGCTGGTCAGAGATAAATAAAGACATGAAGAACTAGAAGAAGGAAAAATAATGATAGTTTAACTGATGTACAACCTTTAAGTGGTCAATGGCAGCATCTCTGACTGCCTGATGTATATATATATGTATGTATATTGACATAATTTGACATAGTAGACCAGACAGAAAGATAGTTCTGCTTTTTAAATGACCAACATATCGTTATAATATAACCATTAACTGCAGAAAAAATGGACAGTAGTAGATTCTCAAAATAGTTGAATCAAACATTCCCCATGGTGGCCTCACCTGTGCAGGTGCCAAGACTGGGGTCATATCCCAGCAGCCCCTCCTCCTGGAAAACTCGTTTCAGGTTGATCCTGAGCGCTCCCTCATTCTCCCCGTCCTCTGCCTTCCTCCCTCCTCCTCCTCCGCTGGTCCTCCTGCCTCTCTCATTTTCCCTCTCTCTGTACGGGGAGTTCTCCAGCGCTTCCTGGATCTTCTCTTCACGCTGCTCATTAGTCCAGTTGGCCGGGGATGTCGGCCAATCGAGGCCCAGAGTTCGGAGGAAGGTGATGATGTCGCTGTCTTCGGGAAGCGTGGGGCAATATGACACTGAAAATCTGAGACAGGTAAGTAGATTTACATCAGTATGTTTCACCTCAGGCTGCAACTAATAATTATTTTCATCACTGATTAATCGATTAGTACAAAATATCCAAATATACTGGAAAATGTCCTTTACAGTTTCAAAAAGCCCAAGATAACATCTTCAAAATACTATTTTTGTCTGACCAACATTATTAAATCCAAAGATTTAGAATTTACACTGAGATAAAAGAGAAAAGCAACAAATCTTCACATCTGAGAGGCTAAAACCAGCAAATGTTTGACAGTTTTCCTTGATAAATGACAGTTAATGGGTTTTCCACATTTTTGGTGACTGATTTATTGTTTCAGCAATGCTGAAATGCCATGACAAAAAAATAAAAAAGAGAAAGAAAAGAGCGTTTTGTTATAGATGACAGTGAATCAAAGGGAATAGATGTGGAAGATTCATGAAAGGGAGTGTAAATGTGCTTTGTTTGTATTTTATTATAACAAACATATACATATATCTGCCCTACAGATCAAATGAGCATTTCCTTTCATATTTTCCACTCACAAGACCCTCCTGTAATGCTGGAATTTACCCCCAGACTCACCCCTGTTTTCTCAGCAGTGCCCCCATGTGGTCAGCCAACAGAACAGTCCTCAGCTGGCCCAGAGTCAGTGTGTCAGGAGTGGGTGTGTTGGGTTTAGGGTGCAAGGCAGGACAGTTGAGCACCACACAGCCCTGCCTCTGACCTGATGGTGTCAAGTACTCTGTGGCTCCACCCGCCAGGACGGCCCTGAAGGCTGCGGCCCGGTCCACCCTCACCCTCAGCCCTTCACCCATCACCTCCCCACCAGCCACAGGGAGAACCCCACTACCACGGAGGGACAAGACCCTGGACATCACTGCTGGAGGGACCTAGGTGGAAAAAAGGGACAGAGACATCAGGGATTCACATGCATGCAAGCATGAACACATTTATATGTGAGTGAGTGAAGAGAGACAGAAATAAGTGGAAAAGACTGATATTCAGGTAATGAGATGTGCATATACAGTATGTCAAGTACTAGAGATGGTCTGATACACTAGATTGGCATGAAATTGATATTGTAATATCTCATTTGAAAGGCGACATGTTAACTGTGGAAATTAGAAACACAGTAAACATGTTTGTTTTGGGGTTATTGATTTTTCAGCTCATATGCATATCTGAAAAGAATTGCTTGTTTCTCACATGCATATGTTGCTAATACTAAAATGAATATATTGTCAGTATCAGTGGGGAAAAAAGCAGATATTGTTATCTGCTTCAAACACTATCAGTGCATTTCTAGTGGGTAAACCCATCATGACAGGTTTATGTTGCAACACAATGCATGCAAAAACACCAAGCATCCTGGTGCATGGTGGATATTAGCATACAGGGTGTGCTGCTTGTGTTTTTACGCCACCACAGTTGCGGCTTCGTGTTTGCAGCTGTGCTGTGCCCCATATTGTATCTGTCACTCATGGGTTAATAATTACTGCCGCAGGCTGAGTGTCTGGTCGATCATGATGCGGCCTCTATCAGTCCAACGGTTTGTCTGTCTCGGTATCATTCAAACGTATTCTGGGTTTCGGGTTTTAGGTGTCTTTTGCTCGAAATTTGCGAAATTGAAGACAGCCTTCGCCTGTTTTTTCTAACGGGAGGTTGGAGTCAGCTGGGCGTTATAAAGCAGATAGTTCCGGTCCTCTGTTCTCATTGGCCGAGTCACGTTCTAAACCGTTAATATTAATGTGCACAACAACATCACACCTGCCTTTAGCTACAGCCCAAGAACTATACTGTTTGGCGGAAGAATCATTTGTTGACTTTCTCTCAAAATATTTAAGTTAGGTTAACTAGCTAACATTTAAAATAGCCGTTTAATGAGGTTGTAGTCCAGTGGCGAGTACTGTCTTTATAATATGTTTCGGTTAATCTAATTGAACGCAATTCGACGTAAAACACCGATAAATAAGAATTAAAGCCACTATAAATGCTGACAAACACAACAGGTATCAGTCAAACCAACCTGCCCGTCCGCGTACAGCGTGTGAAGCATCGTGGTCGGCGACAAGAAGTCCCTGTTTCGGAGGTTTTTAGCGCTGCTCTCCTTAAACCAAAGCTTCTCCGGGTCAGGGAAGATCCTGTCGCCGCTTCCCTGGCTGGAATCGGGGACATTTTCACGTTTCCCCCGCAGTGCTGAGCTCAGCGCCCGGACTGTAGGGGTGATCCGGAGGGGCGAAGACTGCTCGATATTCTCCATCACCACCAACAACACAAACAGGTGAGCTTGCTACCAGGCTATCAGCACATCCCCGCCATGCTCCTGTTTTCTGTTACAATTTGTTCACCCTGGTGTGTCCTGATCCAGGCTATTGTAAGCCTCAACGCTGCACAATGACAGTCGATGTTGCAGCAGTACGGTTGATAACTGATCGATGTCAGATATTGGCTGTAAAGGAGGACTGCATTGGCTGTTTTTTCCCTTTGCGGAACCAGTGAAGCGCAATCTGTGTTTCTTCCGAGGTGAATATCCGTGTTGGACCAGTGGATTACACCTAATAGCGCCTTCCAGTGTGTGGCAGAGTAACTGCAACCTTAACTACACTTAAAAGTAGCCTCATGTGGACACATACATGTCTGTCCAGATCATAGACTGTATATGAGGATCTATATATACAGTCTATGGTCTGATGCTGTTTTCCTGGTTTATGGTAGACCCCATAATGAATGATAATCTTAATGCTACAGCATACAGTCATATTTTACATTAGTGTGCTTTCAACTGTGTGGAAATAGCTTGGGAAAGACCATACCACTATAAACAACAAGAAGTGTATAAAACATATGAGTGCATGTATGTATGTAAAGTGCAGTATGTGTGTGCGTCCTACCTATAATATATGAATAAATATCTATATGTATGTATATATACGTATATGTTTTCTTATGTATGTTTGTGTGACATCAGGCAGGCTGCAAGCTGGTGGTCTAATGGAAAAAGCTCTCTGGACAGGAGCAGCTGAAACAGACCATGGTCAGGGTTGCTGGGGTACAACACACAAAACAAACTAAATGTTGCACATTTTATAGATCAAATGATTAATTGAGAAAATAATCGTCAGATCAATCAAGAGTCATCATTAGTTGCAGTCCGAGCAGATAATAGATTATCAATAATGTGTTATCTCAAATGATAGGTTTACAACTTTTGAGGTCTGTCTAATGTCTAGTTTACAGCTTACATTAAGTGGATTTCTTCCAAAGTTACAACATTTTTAGTGCAAATTTCCCTCTCTTTGTTACTGTCTTTACACTGCTGTTCAACAGGGAAACACTGCCCTGGGAAACAAAAGTGGAATGTAAATCTTTGAGCAATTGTGCCTTTAAACTGCTACCATTTGCTATATTAGTTATTTACTAACAAGTAATTATAATGTGTTACATATTTTAATGTAACATTATACAAAATTGCAATAAGTAACAATATTATTTAATAGTATAGATTATGGGACGGGTTCAACATTTTTAAGTCTGTCTTAAAGCAATAGTCAGGTTCCCAAATGAACATTAAAAAAGGTTTTGCTTGTTGTAATTATTCCTCCTGTTCATACTGACAATTAAAAGATTAATTCCTAATACACTTTTAATGTAGGTGACAGGGGACAATTCTTTGGTGCAAAAATATATTCAAAAGCTTATCTGAAGCTAATATGAGGCTTCCGCCGTCAAAATTGGCCAAATCAAGTGGACATATTCTGAGTCTTTTTAGTACAACATTAAAAGTAATTTTTAGCTACAGTGAAAGAGCCATAATAGACGATCTTTGAACACGTCCTCTTCCGGCATAGAAATATGACGTTAGCGGCGCAAATATACAAGGGAGGTGTTTGAGTTGAGATAACAGTTTATTGAGTTGAGACGTTTCAGTGCCTGATTTTTTTATTCCACAAAGAGAAGATGCACAACTGGCAGGAGAATGAAATTAAAGAACTTTTGACCATCCGGGGGTCGGAGGCGATCCGTAACCAGATCACGGGGACGGCGAAGGACTCTGTTGTTTACAACAGGATGACCAGACTGCTGGCGGAGAGGGGGGTGTACAGGTCGCACATGCAGGTGATCAGCAAACTGAAGGCGCTGAGGAAGCAGTACACCAAGTACCACCAGCAGAAGACCCGCTGCGGGAGCGCCCGCGTCGACTGGCCGTTTTATGAGCAGTGCCACCGGGTTTTCTCAAACGCGCCCGCAGGAAACCCGGTTAAGCGGAACCGGAGTCCTAGCCCCCCGCCTGCACCCACATCTCCATCACCACCTCCTCAACCACCGCCTGCCGTCAGCGAGGAGCATCAGGAGGTTGTCGTCAGCCTCTGGGACGAAGTTGACGACGGGGAGATCCACAAACATCTGGGTCCAGTGGAGGCGGAGGACGACGAGGAGCAGTACAGCTCATCAGAGCACTTACAGCCCATCAGTAAGTGTCTGTTTATTATTATACCTGGATGACGTGCAGGGTCATGTGACCTGAACTCCCGAGTTGGGGTTTAACAGCATTTATTTATTTTGACAGAACCCAAGTCATTTTAAATGCTTCAAAACTAATTCTGACTCACAAAAACCACAGATAAGAACCGTCCCAGCTAAGATTTAGACGTTTGAACGTCCAATCAAGACGTCCTGTACTGGTTCAGAAATAGTTCCAAAATGGAAATTGTGCTGACGTCCTGGACGTTACCTGGCCATCAGCTGGACGTCCTTCCTGGCCAAATTTGTCGTTATCACCAGTGGTCCTATTCATCTATTGTGCTAAAGTTTATGTAGTGTGAATTCTGCAGCTTTATACATCCTATATATCCAGATTAACAACTTAATATGCTATATGTTCTAAAATGGTCCAATCAACGTCCTGTCTGACCTGGACGTCAGTTATACATCTCAACAATGTGTCGCTTTCAAAATAATCCTAATTTAAAAAATTATATATAACCAAACACATTGAGTGTCGTAGTTAATACAAGGCAGATGCATCATTTTTACAGAAACACTGAGTCACTATTGACGTGCAACAGTATTTTATTTGGATAAATAACACAGAAAAAGATGATCATCAAAAGTACAGTTTCTTGTAGATAATCTAACAGTTTGAACTCTTATCTCTTTTAATTCCATCTGATTCACTTTTCTCCAGTTTCCACTGAGGCTGCAGCAGGCTAATGCTAATGCTAACTCCAGGATGTAAACAGTCGCTGACAGTCCTCGTCGGGAACTCTGTAAGGAAAACAGAGGCTCTAAGTCATTGAACTTTTCATCAACATGAGCGTTACGGAATATACACGCCAACATAAAAGCAAACCTACCCAACAGCTTTATCTCTGCTCCGTTTCTGTCCTGTTTCTGTTGCTTTCAAACTACTCAGCAAGCAGGCGCAGTACTCAACTCTCGTGCTGAACTTCGCGTATTCTCGCGAGACGATGCTTCGCTCATTTCAAACACGAATGACCAAAAGTATAAAGATTATACGTCCATGATGAAGTTATGTGACTCAATAATAAATCCTTCGTAACTTTTATTTACCCAGATGAAACTCACATCATTGCTTAACAGTTAAAAAATGATTATGGCCAATGACATTGATTTTATGTGCAGAGGACGTCTTTTTATCTGCTCTCAACCTATTTTTAGGATTTTAAAATAAAGTTTTTGTATGAAAATTACAAAATAAAACACACATAGGTGTGTTGCACAGCAAAACTTTGAGAAGTATTTGAAGTGTTTTTGAAGTCAGGTCCAGGTTGGACATGGAAAGGTAGATCAGTCAGGTGGGTAAACATGATTGTCTGCTCTTGTTCCTATCCGGAGCTACAAACATGCAAATGTATGTAACGTAGCTTAAACACACATTATATCATTGATATATGATATATTGATATGACTCATCAAATAAACTTCAACTAGTTGATTATTTATCATAGTCATTGTTTTATTTCAAGTCCAGTCTGTTAAAACACAGATAAATCCTGTTACTGACAGGCTGCTCTCTGTCTTTGTCTTCTAGCGTACACGGTTCCATCTAAGAAAAGGAAAACAACGGTGATGGAGCAAGTCTCCACGTTGGTGTCGGCGACGGTCACCCAGCTCAGAGAGATGGACGCCGCCATGCAGGCGCAGGAGGACGCACGACTGCAGAGGTTAATGGACCATGAGAAGGAAATGCAGAACAATCTAATGAGTCAGCTCACAGCCATGCATGAAAGGATCAGTCGAGAAAACCACGAGAGACACCTCGAGCTGGTGGACAGGATACTCTCCAGGTTCCCCTCACCTTCAGCACCTTCGGGCCCCTGACTGACTCTTCCTGTGTGAATGACAGCAACCTACGACAGGATTATTCAGGTCCAGGGAACACTTCTGTCTCTCTCCTCCTCCAGCTGACCAGTGCCTAAACCCACACTCCTATTTACTTGATAAAATATTTGGTTTTCAACTAACCAGGGACCCATTGCTGGCCATCTTTGGGACCATCTCAGAAGCAGTGATGAGCAGGAAAAAGATAAACTTACTGCATATACGTCTTGCAGCAGCCAAGAAAGCAATAACACTGAGCTGGCTGAAAAAAGACCCACCAACCTATGACACATGGCAGTCAGTAGTTAAAGGAATAAAAAAAATAATTTTCATGTCGAGACTGCAAGATGCACAATTCACAGACCAATGATCACCTTGGCTAGAAGTGATGGGGCAGGCATGGAGATAAGCGTGCTTGGGAAACTTTTGCATTTCATCAATTTATATTGTAAGTAGCTTTCTGGTGATGTGTTGGGTAATTGCGGCTGCTAACGTAAGTGTTATGGTTTTTATATTTTTGGTGTGTATATTACTTATTTTTTGTTTGTTGTGCCTGTTTTTATTGGGTAACTAATGTTTTTATAAAGACACTTTTTCTGGATAGTGTTGTCCCATATAAGTGATGAGGGCAATGGATGACAGTTGAGATGAAGATCTGTATGTGTAGGGGTGTGTGTTTGAATATGTGTGTGGGTGAAAGTAGAGGTGAAGCATGCAAACTGGTTGATCGAGAGAATGAATGATGAAAGAGTTGATTATAAATAGTTGGTTGGGTTGGGGAAGTGGTGTAAAATTGGGAGGAGAGGGACAGGGAAGTAAAGGAAATCGATACAGACACAAGTTCTGGATTTCTACTTAGTAGAATTTAAAAGGAAAAATGTAAGAACTGGGATGTGTGTTTGTTTAACTTTGCCCAATAAACATAAAGTTGGAAAAAAAATATCTGCTCCACTTAATGTCTTGCTTTCTTTTCTCATCCTCCTTTTTCTTTCTCTTTCTTTTTTCACTCTCGGATAGATAATTCCTCTATTTTTCATAGTGATCAATGCAAACAAACCTGCGTCTATGATTCACAGAGACACCAATAAGATGGGACCCCTTAGTGGGGGGGTTCCTAGTACTGGTTGTCGCTACAGTGTACTGTACTGTAGTTAAGGGGGATTCCCACATTTTGAGACAGTGTAAGTCAGCCCTCTGGGGGGCCTCCTTATGTTGGGGGCCCTAAGCAGGTGCTTATGCGTCAGGCTGGGTGTGCCTGCACAGATCCCTGACCTCAACCTCAACACCTTTTAGGATGAACTGGAATGCTCACTGCAGCCAGGCCTCATCACCAGGCTAATATCAGTGCCGGAGCTCATGAAGGGCTGTGAGTAATATCACTGATACTGCTACTGGTTTCAAGTTTCAAGTTTCTTTATTGTTATATCTCATTACACAAGTATAAACGTGTAAAAATCTCCTTAACAATGCAGTAAGGACAAAAAAAAGAAATATTTAAAATAGTAAAAGCAATAGTAATAGATAAAAGAGTATAAACAACAAGAAGAGTATATAACATATGAGTACATGTATATGTCAAGTGCGGTATGTGTGTGTGTCCTACGTATAGTATGAATAAATATCTATATGTATATATTATATGTGTTTGTAAGTATATGTATTCTTATGTATGTGTGTGTGACATCAGGCAGGTCGTCAGTGTCATTGTTCATAAGCCTGTTGGCCTGGTGGAAAATTATGTCCAGACGGTAGCAGCTGAAAAAAGTCCATGGTTGAGGTGGCTGGGATCTTTAATAATCCTTACTAATAATAATAATCTTTAATAATACTGGTTTTCTCCAGTATTCATTTTTGCTGTTTTCTTAGTTATATGGTATTTAAAGTGAATATCATTTGTTTTTGTTTGTTGCACAAACAAACAGAACAGACAAGGGCCGACCATTGGACAGCCTTCAACTGACTCAAGGCGACCCTCACTGAAGCCCCCAATGCCCAACAGTCCTTCATCGTGGACACTGATGCCAGCAACGTGGGGATTGGGGCTGTCCTTTCCCAGTGGGGAGGAGATGGAGAGCTTGACATGGCCTGCTTCAGTCACGCCCTTAGTTGGGGGGAAAAGAACTACTGCATCACCTGATGCGTGCTGCTAGTAGTGGTCCTGGCACTACGGCACTTCTGGCCATATTTATGCGGCAGCCACTTTCTCCCCTGCACCGATCACGCCTCTCTTACCTAGCTCCAGAACTTTAAGCACCCTGAGGAACAAGTGGCCCACTGGCTGGAGGCCCTTCGAGGATATGACTTTGAAATCCAGCATCGGGTGGGGTGACATCATCGTTCTCCCGGCACCCCTGTGCAGCACTGGAGTGCCACTAATGCCAGCAACAAGAGGAATGGGACCAGATGATGCCAACGGTGGCGGCTGTCCACACTGCAACAGCAGGAGGCTGACATGACCCTGGCACTGGTGAGAGGCTGGCTGGAAATGGGACGGCAACCTGACTGGACAGAGGTGTCAGCACTGGGGCTAAATCTTTTAATGGTCTAGTAAAACCTTTTTTAATCTTCATTTGGGAACCTGACTATTGCTTTAAGACAGACTTGAAAAACTGTGAACCTGTCCTTTAATCTATAGCATCAAATAATATTGTTACTTATTGCCATTTTTTATCATGTTTTATTCACTTATGTAACACATTATAATTACTTATTGATAAATAACTAATATGGCAAAAAGTTTATGTGCATAATTGTTTTAAATATTTACATTAAAAGTAATTTTTAGCTACAGAGTGAGTGATCCAGATTAGACGATCTTTGAGCACGTCCTCTTCCGGCACAGAAATATGACGTTAGCGGCGCAAATATACAA
Organism: Thunnus maccoyii; assembly: GCF_910596095.1. Classification (NCBI taxonomy): domain Eukaryota; kingdom Metazoa; phylum Chordata; class Actinopteri; order Scombriformes; family Scombridae; genus Thunnus; species Thunnus maccoyii. The sequence goes on along the minus strand of NC_056536.1, from coordinate 11,068,084 downwards.
GGGAGGTGTTTATAATAAGTTGAGACGATTCCGCGACGGATTTTTCCACAAAAGAAGATGTACAATTGGCAGGAAAATGAAATTAAAGAACTTTTGACCATCCGGGGGTCGGAGGCGATCCGCAACCAGATCACGGGCACGGTGAAGGACTCTGTAGTTTACAACAGGATGACCAGACTGCTGGCGGAGAGGGGGGTGTACAGGTCGCACATGCAGGTGATCAGCAAACTGAAGGCGCTGAGGAAGCAGTACACCAAGTACCACCAGCAGAAGACCCGCTGCGGGAGCGCCCGCGTCGACTGGCCGTTTTATGAGCAGTGCCACCGGGTTTTCTCAAACGCGCCCGCAGGAAACCCGGTTAAGCGGAACCGGAGTCCTAGCCCCCCGCCTGCACCCACACCTCCATCACCACCTCCTCAACCACCGCCTGCCGTCAGCGAGGAGCATCAGGAGGTTGTCGTCAGTCTCTGGGACGAAGTTGACGACGGGGAGATCCACAAACATCTGGGTCCAGTGGAGGCGGAGGACGACGAGGAGCAGTACAGCTCATCAGAGCACTTACAGCCCATCAGTAAGTGTCTGTTTATTATTATATCTGGATGACGTGCAGGGTCATGTGACCTGAAGTCCCGGGTTGGAGTTTGACAGCATTTATTTATTTTGACAGAACCCAAGTCATTTTAAATGCTTCAAAATTAATTCTGACTCACAAAAACCACAGATAAGAACCACCCCAGCTAAGATTGAGACGTTTGAACGTCCAATCAAGACGTCCTGAACTGGTTCAGAAATAGTATTTATTTATTTATTTATTTTGACAGGATCCAAGTCAGTGGCCCTGAAAGTGGGGTCAAGGGACCCCCAGGGGTCCTTGAGGGGGTTCCAGGGGATTCCCAGCAATCATTTAATTTATTTTCATCATAATTCCATCTGTAAGTAACACAGTGAGAGAATGTATGACTGTTTCGGTCATGGGTTTTATACGCTATGTAGTAAAACATCTAAAGGCAAGAATCTTATCAGATGGGGGACCTTGGGATAAAATCTGTGGTCTAATTTGCATCAGTTTAGGGGTCCTTGATGTGGAAAAGATTGAGAACCACTGATCCACGTCATTTCAAAAGCTGTATAAACGTCATTCTGACTCATAAAAACCATAGATAAGGAGAACCATGACTCAAAACATTGACCTATAATGATTGAACTATAACTGGCATGTTTGCACATCACACACAAAAAGGAAACCTTACCAAGAGCCTTATCACCTCCACGGACACCTTTCAGTTAACAATCTTCATGCTGAGAAATCTGATGGGTAGGTTGCTGAACATGGATCTTATATTGGCCCATAAATATGCTGGTTTGGTTGCTGCACCAGTCTCTGTACAGCGTCCCAGCTTTGTCTGGAAACCCACTCACCATGTGCTATGACTAGGCAAAAACTTGACACATCAGTTCTTAGCAACAGTATACCAAACTGCCTGAAGGAAACTATTAACTCTTATCAAGTGGAGTCATCAAAACATTTCAGAAACCGCTGAAGTTGTGCACTGCTGCCACAGAACGAGTTAGTCTTTCTACCCTTTAAAGATACTAAAGTTATGTGTAATGAAACATGTTTGTTTTGCTTAAATTCTCACAAGATAACTCCAGAATTTGTGGTGAGTTAAATCCCACATATGAGCTAGTAATCGTTTGGTCCGATTGATTAAATCTTTAAACAAAACCTTAATTAAACAAAAAGCCTCATGTTTATGTGAATACTGTTTTTGTCTAGTTTTGATCATAGTGCGTTCTCTGGTCAAGTGGGACAGTCACAGCCAATTCATATGTTTAACTCATTTTCTTGACCTTGCTGTAATGAGCATCATATGGAGACGACACACAGATCAGTCAGGTGGGTAAACATGATCGTCTGCTTTTTACTGATGTAACTCTTGTTGCTATTCGGAGCTACAAACCTGCAAATGTATGAAATGGAGCTTAACATGATATATATTGATATGACTCATCAAATAAACTTCAACTAGTTGATTATTTATCATAGTTATTGTTTTATTTCAAGTCCAGTCTATTAAAACACAGATAAATCCTGTTACTGACAGGCTGCTCTCTGTCTTTGTCTTCTAGCGTACACGGTGCCATCTAAGAAAAGGAAAACAACGGTGATGGAGCAAGTCTCCACGTTGGTGTCGGCGACGGTCACCCAGCTCAGAGAGATGGACGCCGCCATGCAGGCGCAGGAGGACGCACGGCTGCAGAGGTTAATGGACCACGAGAAGGAAATGCAGAACAATCTAATGAGTCAGCTCACAGCCATGCATGAAAGGATCAGTCGAGAAAACCACGAGAGACACCTGGAGCTGGTGGACAGGATACTCTCTAGGTTCCCCTCACCTTCAGCACCTTCGGGCCCCTGACTGACTCTTCCTGTGTGAGTGACGGCGGCCTACGACAGGATTATTCAGGTTTAGGGAACACTTCTGTCTCTCTCCTCCTCCAGCTGACCAGTGCCTAAACCCACACTCCTTTTATTTTCACTGTATTTTTCAATAATGTAAGAAAAAATAATTCACTGACATCATCTCTCCTTTGCCTTTAAACTCAACACTGTTCACACTACAGCTCTTCACGCTCTAATCTGATTCGCTGCTCGTACAATAACTAACAGTGGAGCTGAAAACACACGAGTGCAGAGGAACAATAACAAAACACTATTTTAAATGGAGCAATGCACTTTAATAGTCTACTGCATCACCATTGTTCCACTTCCCAAAACAAGCTGTAAAATGCATATTATAATGTAAGTTTTGCACGCGATATACAAAAAGAAAAAATCTAAATTCAAGAACTATAAAGCCCAAATGAAGAAGTCATTTTAATCGGCTCCTAGACTATGACTTAGTGGATCTATAATTGTGTAGAGAATATCAAAACATAACCAGTAATTGAAAGACATGTTACATATTACACCTTTTTATGACTCCACTGACTCAAAACATGCTTTGAAATCATTGAATGTGTGAATTAACTAAACTATGACAAGAGTGTTCAGATGTTTAGAGTCTATGTGGTGCAGATCAGGCTTGATTTAAAAAAAAAAAAAAAACATGAGATCTGTGTCATGTGAGGCTGAAAATCTAAAATTGAAGACTTAACACCCACAGTGTGATCATAACCTTCAGTTAGCAGCAGAGAGCAAAACTATGTCCCAAAAAATGTACCGGAGTATCTGACATATGGATGGGTGTGTTCCTCTTATCACCTCAGCTCAGCTCAGCTCAGCATGCTTGTGTGAAATGAACTAAACTCCTTAGCAAATAAAAGCATTGTTGTAATACGGTGTTGAGAGAAAGCGTTGCTGTGTCAAACACTGATGTAAATATGTTTCAGTTAATGCTCCCCGGAGGGAGAAGAAACCAGAGTAAGCTATAACAACACCACTGCAGAAGAAGAAGAAGAAGAAGAAAAGCTGCTCTTCAGTGGTTCATGAGTGGTTGTGTGTCTGTAGCACAGGTCATAAATATCGTATGGTGATGGTTATTGTAAGAATAATGTACTGATACAGTTTAAATTTCAAGTATTTATTTGAAATATCCACATATACAAATACTACACAGTTAGATAACAGACTGAGGACTTAAAATAATTCACAGAGGGCCCAGAAGACGCAGTTATAGGTGTCATTCTTGGCTGACACGAAATTCCCGGTTGCGTTCCCTCTTGTTAGCAATCCGGGAGAAAACGTGTCATTGAGGAAAAACACCTGCTGCATCAGGCAAATTAAGAGTCATTACACATCAGTGCTCCCTGCTCAACATGGCAATAAAGCAGTAAAAGAAAGATTACTGGCTTAGTTTCACTTTCCTTATGTGTTTGACAGAAACAAAACTCCACCTTAAATAGATCATGAGTATTTGAAGCAGTGAGCAGTTAACGCTACTGTAGCTTTTATGAGTCAGAGTGGGAACACTAAAGGTTTAAGAAGCTGAGATATGTATTTTTACTGTAGATATTTTAATACTGTTATGAGTGTTTTACTGTTTTAAGTTTGTTTTTCCTTTGTGGAACAATAAAGTTTTTACTGGAAAGAGCGTGAAGTAATTGTCAAAAGTTAAAAGTGAGGACGTGATGAATGACTCGTGGTAGGAAGTAGGATGCCCTGTTCCCGGATCTTCTCGCTGATGAAGGGTGAAGTGTTTGCCATCAGCCTGTCTGCTCAGGATGTCCTGTGCATCGTGGGATGGAAACGGACCCCATAACCAGCTGGAGCTCAGAATCACAGCTGCATTATGGGTTCCGTTACAATCCCACCCACCAAAACGAGCTTTGGGTCCACGCTGGGATCTGGTCAGGACAGCACAGCTAAAAAAAAAAGAAAAAAAATATGGTTAGAAACAGTTAGAAAAAGTGGGACTAATGGACCAGAATTTTATAATTTTCTAGGAGAAAAAAAAACACACACATCCTACATCTCCGCTGTATCAGATCCTAGAAAAATATGAAAAAGTTTCCATGCAGTTCTGTTAGTCACAGCTTTTCAAAGTAAAACATGATAAGATAAGTAGCATGTGTTCGAAAAATGTGAATAGAAAGAAGTGACGTGCAAGTAACCATTTATGAAATCACATCATGTTTGATTTACAGATAGTATTTCCTGTATTTGATTGATACGGGGCAGCATTTTCTTCTGTACAATAACCATGTCGCAATAATAACTTTTTAACTTTTGAAAACAAACATTAAATAAAAATGGCATAATATTGGATTGGGGGTTTATTTTTTTTTTGTAATTTGGGTAGACTGACCCTTTAAATCCTGTTTTATGCAGCAGTAACAAGGCTTTAAACGTGCTGCATTAGTTGTGGGTGTCTGACCATAAACTACAGTTCAAATGAAAACAAAGGTCTCTTCCCACTTTCAGTAAGCTGTTATGTTAAATGATAATAAGGCATCGACTTCCTCTGCTCACTTTGTTTTTCCCGTCCTGATATGACCTTATTTCACATGATCAGTAATGATTCACATAATCTAATCGTACTCTGTAACATGTGGTTTTAATTACATTTGATTTGACTCTCAGATTCTCGTTTTGAGTCGTGTACTGATTGTGATGTAAGTGGCAGCGGTTTAGCTTTAGCTTTTTGTTTAAAGCGGATGCTCAGTGAGAAAATATTCTTTTGTATTAGGTTTTATTTCATGAATTATTTGTGTCACTTTTCTGCTGCTGGAACATTATTTAACGACAGCTGCAGAAACATAATTGTTAACAGGTTTGAGGGAATCCACTTAAAACAAGACATCTATCCAAATTATCTGTAATTTATCGGTTTTAAACTCACTCTTGAGTGAAACCACAAAATTACAAATCAAGCAGAGTCAGATTTGGTTAAGTATCACTGAAAAGAAGGTTTTATATGTGCAGTACTGTGTGAATATCCAAAAGTTGCCTGATTAAGAAAAGATGCTCATGATCAAATAAAAAGAAAATTTAAAAAAAACAATGAAGTAGTAAAAACCAGACTAAATATTGTAAAATGATGATGGCAAAAAGCTTCTTTCTCTTGTTACTTTAGTCTTTTACAGAATGGATCAAATTCTATTTTCTTAATTTAGATAAACCAGAGTTTTATTGTGTTTCCTGGTCAAACCTTATTGAAAATATTTTATCTAAGAAACTAATAAAAGTTTACAAGAGATGACATGAATCTGTAAGGAAAAAGTGGGATTATTATTATTTTTTTAGTAGCAAATCCTCTAAAAGGTTTACTGTAAAAGCACTCTGTGAACCACAAACCTTGCACCTTCTACACGACTCAGGAAAATGTACAAAGTTCAAATATTTAACAGCACACTGACAGCTTCTGCTTTTGAAACACTCATATTAAATCTCTATCTTCCTTTTTTTCCAAGACCGAACATCAAATATTTTAACAGGAAATGTTGACCTGTCACCAACTGTGTGACACGTACATAAACTTCTGTGTTGCTGCTCCGTCTTGAAAAACCTGTTGTGAGTTATCTTGCTGGGAGAAAAAGAAAGCAAGCGAAAAGGGGCACGGGAGGTCAGCGTGACAAGGAAGAGCTGATAAAACGATAAAAGGAAGGAGAGAGCTGAAAAAAAAAATTAAGGAAGAGATTTACATATAAGGACTCCCCCTGTAGAAAAGACTTGAGACACTGATCTGAAAAGCTTGCTTAAACTCTCACGTCGTCAAAAAAAACAAGAAAAAACCAAACTTTGTAGGGAAAAAAAAGAGTTATTTAAACAAAGACGACTTTGGTTAAGTGACAGAAGCTCCTTTATACTTTCAGTTTGTCAGTTGTACCTTCAACCGTCGATAAGAAAACCACAATCCTCTCTAGATTTCTTACAGTGAGAGGAAAGATGAAACAAACACTTTCATTACAAGCAATAAAACAAGGATTTTACACGAAGAAAAAAAGGACACAGTTTAAAAGCTAGAGTAGGGACAGAGAGGGAGGCTGGGTGAGGACTGTCATTTGGAAACAAAACCAGTGGAATGAAAGCAAAGTGAAAGCACACAAGGAGCCGGCAAGACTCTTGTATGAGTTATTCACACTTATAAAAGAGAGTTTACGGGAAAAAAGTGTCAAAAAATCCTCCAGCTTACCAACATCAGTGAGCGGTGTGTCCTCCGCTGCAGTCCCGTCTGCCAACAGCTCCGGGAGTCCAAACTTCCTCTTTAAATACTCTAGAGATTCATTTCACTTTCACTTCTCCTGATCAGACAAAACTCCTCCTTTCCTTCCTTTATCCACTCCCTCCCCGCCTCCTCTCCCTGCTGGAGAACGACAACAGCTATCTTGTCCTTTTTTAAAAAAATATTTATGTTTCAAATACACACTAAGTGAACATAAATGCATATTTTTGTAAGATTGTTCACATTTTTACAGTTTTATCTGTTAGTTAGTGAAGAAAATGCATTTTAATTCAGCACTAAGCTGTCATGTGACATTTGCTTCCAGTTAATGTATTAAACCTGTACTGATTACATAGAATTTGAATTAAAAGTGTTCATATATGATGAGAAATGTAGACATTTATATGCTCTTGTATTAATAACTACAGGACAGACATGAGGAGTAAAATTGTTTAATTATGTGACCTGATCCCTGTTTGTCTTAATGGTTTTGTGTTTTGACTAATTATTTTAGTGTCTTGACTATTTGTTTTATGAAGTTATTTAGCTTTTGCAAGTTCTTGCATTTTTTTAAAGGATCAATTCACCCAAATAACAAAAAAACATATTTTATCATTTACCTGCAGCAGTATCTGTGTATGCAGATAGTTTTGTTTTTATCTGCTGAGTTAAGAGATAAAATTTCAACAGCCGTGTGTCATTCCAGAAACAAGACTGGACAGAGAGAAGTTTTCACTCAAAATACTTGATGCAAAAGAAAACAGTCCCGATGAAAACTGTTGACAGTGTTTACTGAGGAATAATCAGACAAACAAGGACTTTGGCTCTGGAGAGAGACGCTGGTGTTTCAGTGCCGTGAACAACACAAACTAAATTCTAGAAAATATCTCAAAACCTGCTCAAATAAAACCAAAGCGCTCTGAGATATCACTAGATGTACGGGGGAAAATATTGTTTTTTAATTTGGGTAGACTGACCTATATTGAACCTCCTCTTTGCTAATCTTTTAGTTCTTTGTTATCCAGACAAATCCTCGATCCCATTCAACATGTTCCTCAGTTTAAAAACTCAAGACTTAAGGTAAGAACCTTTAATTTGCACTTTTAATTCATTCTCACTGTGAACTTCTGTACCTGCACTTCTGTTTCTTTTAAATTTGTCCAGTTTAAATTTTCACAGTTTAATTCACAAAATGACATATTTTACGACATTATACGTAGTTATTATTAGAAAATTAGGTAATGCTTTATTTTACAGATATTATACTACATGGCCTTGAAATTTCCAATTTGCAGGTATTTAATGGTTAATTTTACAGAAAGGGTGGTGCAATTTGTAAAAATAAAATTATAAGAAAAAAATAGAAAAAAGTGTTAAATGGTTGTACTTAACACTGGCTCTTAAACACAGAACTACACACTGAAAAATATTTTCTGTCTGTTAAAGAATTGTTAATCTTATTTATTAAGAGCTTTTGCAAATTAAAAACTACATTTGAACCTGATCGTAATGAGTGAGTATTCACCATCTAAACCAACTTAATACTTTTTCCTGTTTTTATCTTAAATTTTTGCACCACCACTTTTGTAAAACGTCCTAAAAATTAACTGATAAATACATGTAAATTACATAGAAAATTCCCAGGAAATTAATATAAAATAAAGTGTTACCAAAAGTTACAGCTGTCAGATGCAGAAGTACGTAGAATGTCCTAATAAAATTATTTATGTACTGTAGTTTTGACTTGATTCTGCCTTTAGTGTTTATGTTTTTTGGCCTGAAACTAAATTTATTTGCAAGGTCTGCCTTGAAAAAAACTAATTTTTGCCCTAAATTTTCACCTGTCTCATATCTATAATACATTTTTAAATTGCTTATTTTTATTTGTAAAGCACAATTATCATAAAGTCGGCTTTTTGGATAAGTGCCGTACAAAAAGCATCTGTTATCACAGCAGCAGTATTTTTTTCTTTAGCTGGTATTAGGTATATTGTAGTAAAAAGAGTAGTTGCAGTAGTGGTAGTTGTACCAACATTAGTAAGAGTATTAATTATAGTTGTGTCATTAAACAGTACTGGTTCCCAGTCAACATTAATATGGTGATTTGCAGATGAAATGTCCTCTAGCCATCTAGGTTTAAAATGGGGTTTTAAAGTTCTTTGTAGACATTTAGGTTACATTTACTAATTTTTAACTCCATTTCAATACAATGTTTCAGTGTTTCAATGTTAGAATCTTCTTAATGAAATGTAATCTGAAATCTGCTGAGTTACATGCAACCTAAATGTAAAAAAAAAACCTTTTCAAACAAATATAGTTTGGTTTTAATCAAGACATCTACATGTCTTTTGACCAGCAAATCACCAACTAAAAGCTTATTGGGTTGTTATAGTATTAACTTTATGGCCATTTTCTACACTGCTATTTGCAATAATACATAGTGTATTTTTATGACCTGCTGCTCGGTCAGAATACATCAGAATACTGTACTGTACACGTAATTTATATATAACTTATATCCTTTGTTTGTGATTTTAATTTTAAAATTTAAATTTATTTGAATTTTTTGCATGAAAGAGTGGAAGAGCAAAGTAAGAATTGCAATGCACGGTGTAACCGTCCGTGTTTACTGTGCATATGATAATAAACTTCTTGAATCTTGAACAGTAGAGGCAGCAGTACTGTGGTGTTTCTAATGGTGGTGGTACTGGTTGTGTCTGCTTCTTTCAGTAGAGCTGACTGAGAGCTGTAAATGGACTCTTTCCTTGTGTGTTAATTAGAAACATCTGCATGTGACATGATGGATGATGTGAGACAGGTGTGACCAACAGAGTGTGACAGGAGGAGTTCCATCAGTCCGTCTGGGTTTCAGCCTGGAAAGTCCGGTGGATTTGGCGGAGCATCTGATCCTCCCAGGAGACCTCCAGCGGGTAGATTGGAGGTGAGGTAGGTGGAGAGAAGGTGGGTGTTTGTTCTCTGATGGAGGAAACTGATGATCATCACTCCCACGCTTTGACCTTGCATGTACTTTGATAATTGGCAGTTCAGACAGTCTGTCAACAAACAGGACTTCTACTTCTGTAAATTAGAAACTGAACTAAATGATGCCAAGTTACCTTATCTGAAACTGAAATATTTGTCGGCAGATTTTAGTTTGAAGTGTATAAACTAAGTTTGTTAACATTACACAGTACCAGTCAAAGTTTGAACATATTTTTTCATTCAACGTGTGTCCAAACCTTTGACTTGTATTGTATTTTTTTTTTTTAGGAAACAAATTAAAATGAACTTTAAAGGCCTACCTTACACTTTAGTTGAATGTGAGATTGATGTGCAGTAGATGAAAATTATCTAGATGCAAACTGAGAACAAGCATTTACACAAGTGATCATTTTGACAAAATTTGGTACATTTATTTTACAGGTCCCCTTTTTTCCTAATATCGTAAAAATGAACTGAGGTGTAAATTCTTAAATAAATTGGACACTGTATTTAAAGGATAGATTCACAATTTTTCCAAGTCTGTCGAGGAAATCGTCTTTTCTTGCTGTAATCATTCCTCCTGTTCATACCAGACAATAAAAGATTCTTTCAAAATGTGCTTTCAATGTAAGTGATGGGAGCCAAAATCCACAGTCCTCCTTCAGTGCAAAAATGTATTTAAAATCTGAATCTAATATGAAGCTTCAGCTGAGTCAAATCAGATAGATATCTTTCAACATTTCAGTCTTTTTGTTACTATACTTCCACCGCAGCTCAACGGGGAAACACTGTCTGCAAAAACACAAAGAGGGAATTCGATGCTAAAAAGACTGTAAATGTGGCAGATATCCACTTGATAGGACTAACTCAGACTGCTGAAGCCTCATATAAGCCTCAGATCAACTTTTAAATGCATTTTTGCACTAAAGAGGACGGTGGATCACTTCCATTGTGAACTATCTTTTGATGTCCAGTATGAACAGGAGGAACGATTACAGCGAGCAAAACGTTTCATTATTTGGGCACCTGACTGTTGTTTTAAGACAGACTTGAAAACTTACAGGACGAGTATTTCAAAAATTACCTACAATTTAATAGGAAAGTAAGTTTTAATAATATTTATGAAGATTTAACCTAATTCTGTCTGTTTATTTGGTCTGGTATTGTGCTGTACGTGCCAGATCTGCCTTGAAAAATACCAATATTTAATGAGTGCTTGATTTAAACAGATTAAGTCAATGAGAGTACACATGGATGGTAGTCAGGTCTTTGCATACTGGATTTTCACCCCAGGTTTCCAACATTAGATGAACTATATATGTTGCGCTGTTAAGGCAACAATTTCACAGTAGATACACGAGCTGCAACACGTCGTCTTAGGATATACTTCTCCTTCCCCTGGTAACATGAGAACATGCACATGAAGAATTAATGCTGCTAAATGTGTCTATGACTAGATATATACAATAAAACTGCTTATTTCCAAATTATAAAAGTTGACCAAAAAAAAATAGATGACAGCAGCTTGTGGAAAAACACATAAGCTTTTATTATTTGACAACATTTCTGCCTTACAATGGACACACCAGTATACTGGAGACAATTTATTTAATCACAACATGGAAGGCATTGGAGGATTCAATCACACGTGCACTGACTGATAAATGCTTAGTTCCCCCTCCTTGACACACAAACACACATATACTAAACAAAGACAATGCATAGATGATACTGGCAGGAAGACCGATGGATCCTTGGAAGAGTGTGTGTGTGTGTGTGTGTGTGTGTGTGAGCTTATCTTTTAAAGACTAATTTGTATGAGAAGTTAGTTGTGCGTGTGTAGAATGATGTATGAATAAGAGGGACTGGAAAGTAGTGTGTTTTGCATAATGTGTGTTGGAAGGATTCTCCGTCTGCGGGATGAACGGCTGGCTTCTTTTCAAAACAGACGTTTCTCGTAACTGTGGGAGAAAGAAGAGTGAGAAGAGAAGGAAAGATCACACGACTATCCATGATGCCCCCCTGACGTTTCGCGGCAAGACAGACGCAGCAGCAGCAGCCAGAATGGAGACGCTAAAGAGGAAGTTTAACTGAAGGTTTGTGTGTCTGTGGCGAGACATGAAACTAAGAACTTTTAAGATTATGGAATATGAAACTGAACAGAATGATGTGGATCTGTACTGAAGAAACACCAGTTTGTGTTACGTTGTGTGTGTGTGTGTGTGTGTGTGTGTGTGTCTGTGTGTACCTGTGCAGGCTGTGGACTCCGCCCTCCATTTGAGCTGACGTTGTTCTCTTTTCAAATTTCAGATCTCCTGAGTACATCATGGCTCTGCCAGGAAGAAGAAAGAAACACAGTTACACACAACACCAAACATCAAGGGGAACAAATACAGTTCTATACAAATACCAGAAAAGGGAAATCATGTAAATGCTGGGAGATGAATTCTGTGGAGTCGAGAGAAACAAGATGAAGAGGCTAGCAGCTCCGTCAGGTTGTACTGTGAGATTAATGTTAATATGCTCCAGAGGGGAACCCTTAGAGAAGGTCAAACTTATCAGCATTTTAAATGTTATATTTAATCTCTTTCATTTAATAACTGTTTTCTTCTAATTCTAAATCTTTTAGCCTCATTTTCTATCAAGTTTGATTCAGAAATGAAAAGGTTACTGTCCTGAAACCATGAAAATGGAGTTATCCAATCAGATTTTTCGTTGTTGTCGTCTCTAGGCAGAGAAAAGTTAAGCTGGTTCACTCATTGGTTAGGACTACATAACTGGGACAGAAGGCCGTAGCCCCCAGAGCCACATGTGTTTGTTTAGAAAGATGGGTGAGTTAATTGATGACATGTTGATTTATAGTGGGTGGCTCCAAAAATCATCCCCCTAGGCCTCCCTGAAGGCCAGAGCTGTCCTGCTTGTAGCTCAGCTCACCGCACCAAGTAGTTATGTTCGTCATGTCTTAATTCAAGGCTCCCTTGTCATGTTTTTTGTTTGGAAATGCTCCTGTCTCATCTTAAACGTTATTATGGGTTCATACTTTGTGTACACATCTTGTGACTGTTTTAAGTTAAATGGTGTAATGCTAACTCTGCTAGCTTAGCCATTTTTTCTATGGGATTTCCCCATTGTATTAACGTGTTGTTAGCTTCATGCTGAGCAAGGATTAAATGTCCTGTCAGCCAGTCCACCTGGAGACCTATTTGCAAATAGTAGTGCATTTATTAAAGCTCTAAGCAGCAGACAAAATAAGTTTGGAGACAAATGTATTTTTCTTTCATTTGTACATGAATAATAACAGCACACATGACTGGTTGTAGTTTTGTTTGTTTGAGAGAGAGAGAGAGAGAGCTGCAAGCCACTAACAGCTGTGTCTACACGCCTCCGCCTTTGATTTTGAGTGATTGGGCGCTCTAATGGTCACGGTTCACCACTGACATCCTCACATGTCAAGATATTCTTGCTTCCTCATAGATTCATAAGTCCTTATAGATTCTACTAATCTGTGAACATTTTTTCTATGTGAGCCCCAGAAGCTACAGCGGACTCAGGCGGGCAGATACCTGTGTGTTTGTGTCTTTACCTGAGCTGTGTGAGACTCTTTGATCCGATGTCCTGACAGGAGTGCTGAATGCCAGCCAGCAGGTAGGGGACAAACTTGTGGATGGAGCCTTTATCCTGCACTGCTCCGGAAACACCCTGAGCAACTTTAATCTTATCACACTCACTGTGGGAGAGAGGAGAAAGAAAAGAAAAACAAGTGAGTGGTGCAGTGGGTCAGATGATCTTCTCCAACCTGTGTACTGCCACCTAGTGGGTGAAGGATGAGGTGAATGATCCAAAGCAGTTTGTTATTTGATGAGAGTGTTGTGATACTTATTTTCGGACACAAATAAAGATGTTTTTTTACAGTATTATTGGATAAAATGTCTGACATTCTGTCCTTTTCTAGTAAGCTCATCATTCTTCACCATTACAGATAAGAAGGGAGATGGGGAAGCTTGGTAGTGAGGCTGAGTGGTGCTGTGTAGATGGGTTATTTTCTCTTTTGGGGTAAAAATGAGACCATTGCATTGTTGTGCACTTAACAGTGCTGTTAACTAACTACAAATTCTGGTCACTCGACGGTCTGTTAGCTCAGTTTAATTTGTGTGTTTCTGTACCTGAAGTATCTCGTCTGGGAGCCGAGGTTTTTGTCCATGGCATCCAGGGAACCCATGCCACGGTATTTCTTGAGCCTGATACCGTCAGAGAAGAAATATTCACCGGGAGCTTCACTGGTGGCAGCTAGCAGGGAGCCCATCATCACTGCACAAAGACGGAGAGAGAAGTTAGTAAGTGAAGTTACGTTAGAGGATTGGATATTAATGATGACGACTGAAAGGCTAAAATGGAATGAAAGTGGGGAAAAGAAAGTCTTTCACTTTTTCTTTCCCAGTGTAACCATGGTTTCACATAGAGGGCAGTAAATACCCTTAATCCAGATCTGAAAATCAACTGTTCAAATTATAATCCTCTCTATAGCATGGATTTGAAACACATGACAGCATCCTAATAATATAATTGATCTTCTGAAATAAAGCCATTATGAACTCTTGCACACTGACTCTGAATACATCCATACCTGTGGACGCTCCCAGCGCCAGGGCTTTGGCAATGTGTCCGACGGTCTGGATGCCGCCATCGGCGATGACCGGCACACCGAAACGCCTGGCGTACTCTGACACCTTATAGACAGCTGTGGCCTGGGGTCTGCCGCATGCCAGCACTGTCAGAAGGAGGAGAGAGACAGAGGATTCAAATCATGTGACACAATATGTACACAGCTGAAGACATTAGTCGTCGTAACCACAGGCTTCTAGTCTCATGACCGCTGACTGTAGGTTTCAACATGCAGCTCGTCTTATATAAACACCCTTAGACACCTATTAGAAAATACACTCACTGACGCTTGCACAATGCTTACACAGCTCGTTACACAAGGCTTTACTTTTTTTTTTTACACTGGAGTGTTGGTGAAGTAGGATTTTAAAACACTGAAAGTACAGATGAGCTTTAGAACCAGTGATCATCAGCTGTCTGATCATTTTATAAACAGACATTAAACAAAACTTCTCAACTAAGTTCAGAGATTTGGTTTTAAAATGACATGCATGGTGGAAACTCCCAGGAAGTGATGTGTAAAAAAAAAAACAACACACGCTGGTTTCTGTAGTGATATTTGTTAAAGAAAAGTAGGAATGAGGAAGTTAAACTTGTCACATCAGCAGACAAAAACCACATTTCAGTGAGTCTCCAAACTTTTCTCACATATGTACACATATAATATGCCACCTCTGTTCAGCCGAGCATAGCTAGTTAAATATTTTAAACCAGTAATGTTTCACATCAGGTAAAAGGACACTGACAATCAATACTGCCAAAAAGGAGAAACCTCACAATTCCTGTTTTAACACTACAGTTGTTTTTCTTCCTGTGAACTCAGGGCTGCACGGTACTTACCAAACCAATAATCCTGCTACGCATTCATGTCATAATAAAGAGAAACCTGATACGGTTACAGCTCAATAAGTTCAAGGTACTCATTTCAGAAATCATATGAGCAAATCAGAATTTAAAAAAAAACAAAACAAAAAAACAAAAACCTGATCCTTTTCCAGCCACGATGCTGATCAAACTCCACAGAGCAGGTGAGAGCAGACGCGTCCTCTCACACATCCATGCTACATCTGTGTCACCTTTCAGTGCATCAATCACAGCTGGCAGCACATTTCAACATCAGGATTTTGCACACATGCCACCGCATGTCCATATGCAGACTAACTGTAGTGACTAATACGGCTCGTCTACACAGGAGGTGTTTCAGACGCTCTTTACGCAGGTTACTGTGACCCAAAGAATAATTGTCAGTTTGATGTGAACGTTATTATTATTATTATTATTATTGATGTGTTTTTGGACTTCATAATTATATTGTTTAGCTTTTATATTGAATCTGTTTCTTTATGTTTCTTTGTCTTTTAACATCTTGGGACCATGTTGGAAAGTGTGTCTGATCCATAAATCAATCATATCATTTTAGGCTTCATGTCCATTATCTTCTCTTTTACGTGTGTAACCACAGTGATTGTGTACTGGGCTGAAACACGGGTGACCTACACACAGTACCGTGCTTGAACGCATCCTGCTGTGTAGACACTGACAGATGACTGAAGCTGCTTCTGCGCTACTCACATGCTGCCTTAAGATAAACTTCTGTATTTTTCAACATGAACCCTATTTTCCCACCTTTTTGTGTCTAAGTGACTAAAATGGGGGCGATCATATTTGAAATTGGTTCAGTATAGAGCGAGAGAGCTTCAGCCAGCAGCCATGAAATAGACTGCAAAGTAATCTGATGGGGCAAAGGTAAAGAAAAAAAAAGTTTTATTTCTATATACAGTTCTTTCCATAATGTTGTCAGACACTTATAGTAATCTGAGCCTGTCAGCAGCAAAAACAAGCACTTTTAGTGGACGTACATTGACAGGGCCTTATCACCCCAAAGGATTACATTACAGCCTGTTTTGTGGCTGCAGCACAAAAAGATGGGAAAATAAGGTCTAGGTTGAAAAATACTAATGTTTCCCTTTAACCACACAGCCTGTGTAAACATTAAACAATGTGTTAGAAAAGCAAGTCATTGACATAGGAACATGGCTGAAAAAGGGGAAATAAAATCTATGGAGGCTGCCTCGTCCTTGATAATGAGTAATTATGACGACTTTACTGTAATACAGCCTGAATGATCTCCACCAGCCCACAAAGACTACCACCTCTGTTAAACAGGGACACCCTGTGGCTGCTTTTTATTTTACTGGGCCACTCTAACACACAGCATCGGCTCTATGATACTGATGCTGTGAGTTAGAAACAGGTTAGAAATGGCCAACGGCCAAATGTAACCAGGGGAAACCAATCACACCCTTATCACAAAAGCAACACAGGGGGGTCTGGACTTGAAACAGCCACCATCTAACGAATAGTATTCATTGCTAACCGAAAGACACACAATGTATGTGTTTCATTCTGATGATGTCATCAAGACGAGACCAAGAGGTCAGTAAAGCGGGTGGAGGAGGAGCAACATTCACTCAGGATGATTGACAGATTAGTGAGGACACAGGAACGAGCAAAACCCCAAAACCCCACATCACCCAAGGCCAGCTCTCAAAAAACAAACCTACTACCACTACTTCTACTGATGCAAAGCCGTTAACCAATCAATGCAGCAGGCTGTGAAGTGGAGGGGGGGTGTAGGGGGGGGGACACACTGTGATAGTGGAGCCAATGGGAGCCCAGAGCAGGCCAAAAGAGGGTGGGGGGGAACTTACTGGAGTATCCTGTAACAGTGGTTGGGGTTTTGGGGCTGTGGAGCTTTATTGCTGGTGGTATACTGAGGGGAGCTGAACATGGACACACACACACACACACACACACACACACATACCATACAAAACATAGAGGTAGGAGAGGATTTAAGAGGAAGAAAGCAGAGAGAGAGAAAGAAGGAGAGGAGGCAGGTATGAAGAGGACAGACAAAAATTAAGAAAAACAGTAAGCTAAAGAAAAAAAAAATGAGGAAAATACAAATATTGCTCATGATTTGAGAGGAATCTTGGACAAGATGAAGAGACAACAAGAAGCACAAAGATGAACAATAACGATACCTTTTCACTATGCCAGCAAAATATATCTCCAATGACTATTTAGATAAATCCAGAATCTGGTTGTTTTCACAGCAGATACAAAGATCAAAATCAGCTTCATTCTTAACCTACAACTTTATTTCTCAAATCAAGACACTACACAACATTTATCTTTCCCGATGGTCACAATGACAAATCAGGTGATAGTAGTACCTTGTGTTCTTGATGTGATTTGGCTGATAAAACTGTCAAACTAATCTCTGAACCTCAAACAATTATGAAGCTGATCAGACAGAAGCAACCAGAGAAATACCGACAACCACTGCATCCAAAGTATCACAGAGAAACGATACGAGATGGTAAAATCATTCAGAGATGCTCTTGTTGCAGAATATGGATGGATGAATACTATGGCAGACTTTATGGGAGTGCACATGTTTTTGTGCCATTACTGAGTTGATACAGTGTATTCTCATCCCTGCATGAGGATCAGTCAAGCAACCCCGAAACTTAACACAACAAGCTAGAAGTAGTTAATGCAATCAAACAAACCGCTTTAGCGTCCCACTTTGCATTTTACAGCGAAAAAAACACGTCAGATGTTCCTTTTCTTCTTTTAATTGGCATCTACAATAACCATATCAGAGGCTCCAGAACGGCGAGGCCGGGCTGATTGTGTGATGTTGAGTTTGGCGGTCAGTCACTCACCTTCCTGTGTGATGCAAATGGAGCCGCTGCCCATCCCCACTCTCAGTCCGTCCACTCCTGCATCGATCAGGTTCTTGGCCTGAGCTGCAGTCACCACTGCAGAGGACAGAGGGAGACAGAGAGCCTGTTAGACAAACGCTCACAGAACATTAACTGAGCAGATGAGCCATTAGGGAGGATCGGCCAGCCGAGTGTGTTGGCTGACAAATGTGACCCAGCTGATCTCTTCGCTGTCATAGCCGATGACAAATATCAGAAGTGCATGCTTCCTCTTTTCCCTAACAATAAAAATAACTTTGATTAATCATTAGCGGGTCTGTCTGGCCCTTCCTAGTCGAAATGCACAAACAGAATCTATTGCAGCCATTACGACAGCCAGTTCTCTACAACCTTTATGTTGAAAGGGTAGCTGGGATCAATTAAAATACCTTTTCTGATTATGTTGCACATGTACATGTAAAAGGTAGTTACCATTGCCTCCGATGACTTGTAGGCTCGGGTACTTCTCTTTGATATATTTGATCATGTTGATCTGGAAGATTGAGTTGCCCTGAGACGAGTCCTGGAGGTACAAAAGAAACATCATTTCTTACAAAACATCATTATTTTCAATTTGCAGTCCAGTGTTGTAGTGAATCCAGATCAAATCGAATCAAAGGAGTCCGCACATCATTAAATTTACTCCCACAGCTGAAGAGAGATCAAAGTTGTCGTCCTGTATGGATCTTTATCAGAACGACCATCTCTCATAAATAAACACTGAGTGGGAACAAATTTAACCGTGTGCAGACTCAACTTCATTTATTTCGTGTCTAGTGTGTCGTGCACCTGTGTACCACAGTGAATGTGCAAACAACTACTACACTGAGTAAATTCAGTTAACTCATTAACATCAACATGAAACAGCTCACTTCCAAACAAAGAAAGGCGCATTCTTTCCTAATCTGCACCACTAATCCAAAGATCTATCCCAGTAAAACAGTACAAACCAGTCTGAGACCAGTCCCCTAAATCAACTTCATTCTCCTTAGTCTCCATGGTAAATCTTTACTACAAGTCCTCCTCACCAGTACGACCACATCCACCCCACTCTGCACCAGAAGGTCCAGTCGGTATTTGTCATCATTGTGGGTGCCGATGGCGGCGCCGCACAGCAGCTGTTTGCGAGAGTCTTTGGAGGCCAGAGGGAAGTCTCTGTTCTTCTTCAGGTCTGTGCGGGCGATGATGGACACAAGGGAGCCCTCTTCATTCACTATTGGCAGTTTACCTGGAGGAGCAATCAGGGGGGTTAAACATGTAAAGATTCACCTGGATGTAGGTTAAAAGGGCCACTTTGCAGATTTTCAACTGTATCTCTATCTGAATTAGGGATATAGTGTGAACAACAACAGTTTAATGTTCTCTGTGTCTCTGGGGCGCAGCTGCAACATCTATTGTTCTTCCAGCTGACTGTCCACCAGCAGCTCTGGCAGCATTCAGGCTTGTCTAATGTTACAGCTCACAGTAAGTTTGTATTGATCAACATAACTAACTCCAGCACGCCGTTTGTCGTTTGATCCTTGCACACCGGTACGATATATCCAGACTGATGAGGAAAAACATTCTGTAAATGAAAATACGCCTCAGTAAAGAGATAGAACTGTCCAATGACTTGGTCTTTGCTGGACAGCTGCTCTGCTGGCTGTGAACACACCGTGAGTCAGTCTGATTGGACGGGAAGCACGCAATGCATTCTGGTTGTTGTAGGATTCCCCCTTAAGAGCGATATGTGGAATCTACAGACTTTTTCTGTTTTCTGTAGTCATGGGGCACCAATTTCTAAAATAACTGCACATTTCTACTATGTAGGTGACCTACTTTTAAGAAACCATCATATTCACAATGGTGAATTTTCCCTTTAATGCTCTGTAAATCTGTTATAAACTTGTATTTTTAACTGAGTGACTCATTAATAATTATTTTGGAAACAAACATCGTGCTCACCTTTCTTACTCCTCTGGAGGATTTCATTGGCTTCTTTCAGCGTCACTCCAGCGGGGGCGACCACTAGATCCTCACGCTTTGTCATCACCTGTTAAGACAGTGACACACACACACACAGGACAAAAATTAAATACACGTCCGAACGTGATGAGAGGGGTCCAGAGAATGAAGAAACTTCTAGTGTTTCTGGTGGTTTTGAGATTTAATGTTATAACAGATTTTCTATAAAAACATGTTTCATATTCAGTATGTCGACCCTGGACCTGCCCGATATCAACAAATCAAACACTTTTATCTCTCTGGCACAAACAAAAACAAGATGTTAACACATACTCATTTTAATTGCATGGGGAAAAAGCTCAGACTGGGATTGAAATATTGTCCACTTAAATAAATAACTTTGTGGTTAAGAGTCACCAAGCAGGTGTACAAGACGCTTTTCATGGCTGCTGATTTCCACCAGCGTTGCACCTACGTGTAATGTACTTTGGCTTTTCTAACGAATAAAAAAAATTAAGTAAATATGATATTTGTAAACTCCTCTCACCTCGCTGAGCGGCAGGTTGTGGTCCTCCTCCTTCAGGAAGTCGATGTCTCTGGAAGAGATGATGCCCACCAGCTTGCCGCCCATTTTTCCGTTGTCTGTGATGGGAATGCCGCAGAAGCCGTGGCGAGCTTTGGCCTGGAAGACGTCCTGCACGCACTCGTTGGGGCTCATCACCACGGGGTCTGTGATGAAGCCCTGCTCGTACCGCTGGAGGGGAGGGAGGGAGGGAGGGAGGTGAGGAAAAAGAGGGATGGAGGAAGGGAAAAAAACCAAATCACACAGTTCTACTGGATCTAACTACAAGCCAAACTGACTGCACCAACTAAGAGGACAGAAAAACACAAACAAGAAGATAATGTGAGATGAAGAAGAGGAAGATAAATATACGAAATGAACAACAGGCAAGAGTGTGAATGTATGAAAGAATCATGAAAGACAGAGAGAGAAGAGAGGGGAACACTTAAAGAAAACAGCCTAAAAGCAAAGAGGAAGATAGTAAATGAGGAGATGAATGAAATAAAAGAACAGAGGAGACGAAAGAGTGAAAATAAATGACAGATAGTCATCGTCGCTACCTTGACTTTGCGGACTTCATTGGCCTGGAACTCTGGAGTGCAGTTGTGGTGAATGAAGCCGATGCCACCTGTTAGCTGGGAGGAGACGACACATCAGTGTGAAAACGTGAAACAACAAACCTCCTAATAATCCAAGGAGAGTGTGTTTGTGTGTTGTACTCACTGCCATAGCGATGGCCATGTTGGCCTCTGTGACGGTGTCCATGGGAGAGGACACGAACGGAGTTTTCATGGTGATTTGTTTAGTGAGCGCTGAGGTCAGGTCCTGTACAAACCACAGCAAACATGGACATTAATATATTATTTATTAATGATACAGCAGATAAATCAACCACCTCAAAAGACTAAAAATCTTTTAAGATGTTGTATGGTTTTATGTTGGTGCAGCATTTACTGTCTATCAGGTGTTGGTGAAACGTATTATATGTCAGATTTACACTTGAAGTGAAAATACCGGGCTCAACTATGAATTCTTGGATGCTACAGTTCCCTGTTCTGGTTTGTGGACGCATCGTGAGTCAGATTCAGGGAATATCTGTGATGAGAGGAGTGATAATCCTCACTCCCACCTCGAGCATTATCCCAGACTCAGACTACTTTGATACCACAACAGCTGCGCTAATCAGATTGTGTGTGTTGGTAAATATTTGACCCTCATCGCCACTCACCACTTGGTCTGATGTAAAGTCAATGTAGCCTGGCAATATCAGGAAGTCACTGAAGGAGAGACGAGAAAGAATAGAGAGTTAGAGCAGCCAAAAAAAAGCAGAGCCCTTAAAAGATCACAATCAGATTTCAGTGGCTGTAACAGACTGTTTATAGATTAGATAATAGATAGAAGTAACCATGTAGTCCACAGTGAGCATGTCTGAGTGCTTTTTTGAATATTAGCTGAATATTTTCTAGTTCAGAAATAGAAAACCAAGCAGGCATACAAGGAAAAATGTGACTGCACAGACTCTTGAGCAGGACGCAACATGAATTTCTTTCACGGGAATCCTCAGAAGGTTATCATGTTACAGTATGAGGACGTGCGTGAGATATTTATGCAGAGAACTTATATGCAAAGCATGTCGCTCTATGCGTACCAGTCGCAGTGAGGCTCATGTGGCAGTGAGCCCAAAAAAAGAAACGAGTACGACGGGGTGCTCCAGCACGTGGCACGAGAGACTGTTTAACCATTATTACGCTTTATCACGACAATCCATGAAAACTTATGCAATTTTAAAATTGCATACTTGGTTTAATTGTTGTTTTAAGCTCCAGATTGATACAAAAAGATGAAGAGTCTCTGCAGTCAGGAGTCCTCGACTTTGGAATGACCTGCCTGAAAAGATCAGGGCCGCAAACTCTGTCTTGACTTTTAAAAACCCACTTTTTTAAAATTGCTTTAAAATTGGCATTTTAGTTTGTTTTACTCTCTCTGTTTTACAATGTGTTCTGTTTTTATTGTAAAGCACTATATATCAGTTATTGTCATTATAAAACATCATGTAGTAGAGCTGGTGTATATATAGCAATAGATCACTGCCATGATATGATTTATCAACTCATTGATGAATCATTTAGTCTATAAAATGTCATAAATTAGTGACAGTTATCACCTGGAGCCCAAGCTGACGTCCTCAGACTGCTTGTTTTGTTCAAACAACTGCCCTAAACTCAAATATATTCAATTTACAATGATATAAAACACATAAATGCAACAGCTCTCACATTAGAGAAGATGTAACTAGCAAATATTTGACATTTTTGTTTGATAAATGAAAAAAAATGAATTGATCTGTTACAATTGCTGTGATTTCCTTTAGAAATTGCAATTTTCTTTCCATTGACTAGTCAACGGACAAATCCTTTCAGCGTTTCAACATTTAATACCGAGCTATTTTAAGATGTCACTTTGTAGAGCCAGTAGATGTATTATGCAATATGTTGATGTCTCCATATTACGAAAGATATTATCTGGGATTTTGGACATGAAATGTTGCTAAAATCAGGTCACTACACATCACTACTATTTGCACTTTGTTACAAAGAGGACTGCCCAGATGAGAGATGCTCTAAATATAGCCGGGGTCCACAGTCCAGCACAACAACACCGGACCGTGTAAGCCAGGTCCTAAATTTGGGACCAGCGTGTGTGCACCAGGAATGTTCCTCTCAAACACGTAATTTCCAGGACGCTGTAATTCAGAATATGTCAATGTTGTTCTCGCTTTCTAAGCTCGATACTTCAGCAATCATGTCTTAACTGGCAATATATAATTTCACAGGTGAAAGCAGTTACCGCCTGAGGGTACATAGTCATTAACGATCACATCTGACTCAAAGACAAACTTTCCTGCTCTGCTGCCAACAATGGTTCAACCAGTTGGTTATGCAAGCAAACAGGGGCTCTAGTTGTATGAACATCACCCTTATAATCAGACAGTTGACTAACCAGGCAACTACTGTTTTTTTGACTTTTTTTTCAGTTTAATGTTATACATTGCATATTTTGGTTTATTAATAACATTTATTAAGATATTTTAAAACATCACTGAGCTCTGGTAACTTCTAACTTAACTGTATGATTATGTTGGACATTTAAAGGTTCGTCCCACCAATTTTAAACATGACATGTGGTTTGCTTGTCATGAGGAGTGACTACTCAGCCTGTGAAAAATAGTTGTGTGGTGTCTTTTGTGGCTCTAATCTTTTTAAATTTTGAAAAAATGTGCAAACTCATGATGTCAAGAGTTATCTCTGGGCTTTAAACATAACTTAACAGAAAGTCTGCACTGCAAAGGATGTGAGAAGCAAGCATGTAAAAGGCAGAGAGTATAGTGAAAAATACTATTAATTGCATTATGGGAAATGTAGTGTTTTTGGAGCTTGACGCATACTAAAGACTAACTACCCCTTTAACAGGACAGTAAATGCGTATTTTGATCAAACTGCATTTTAAGTTCTCTGCATAAATATCTGACACATGTCTTCATACTGTAACATGATAACCTTGAGAATTCCCGAGAAAGATATTCAAGTTGCGTCCTGCTCAAGAGTCCACGCACATGTTCCTTCTATACCTGCTTTATTTTTCTATTTCTGAACTAGAAGATATTCATAAGTCAAGTTTGCAGTCATTCATTCATGTACTGTTGATAACAGCTATTCAGGCAACACTGCCTCATTTGGAGGTTAGGATATTAATGTAACGTCAGCTCAGTTTGACTTTCACGCAACACCAAGACGAGTTGCTGAGCAACTGAGAAACGTCCCACAATTAATTAAGTAGCGACGTTACAACAGTAAAGTAACCGTCGCGTCTTTGCCCGGACTGGCAGGCAGGAGAGCGGGAGTGAACATGGTGTCTTTACTTGTATGTGAGTCCGTCTCCTCCGTTGAACAGCTGCTGTCCCGACAGACCGTCTTCAGGAACGTAACCGGTCTGCCCGCTGATCAGGTAGTCCGCCATGACGTACAAATAACCCCTCAAAGTCCTCCTCAGTCTCTTAAATTATTCAAAAATGAACAAGCTGCTAAAGTACCAATAGAGTACACACACACAGACAGGCCCGGGAACAACAGACCAACAACTTTCTTCGTTCTCCTTGTCGGTCGGTTAACGGTCCGACGTCGTCCTGCTCCGCCGGTCTGTAGGCAGCCGGGAGATTCTGTTGTCTGTTAGCGGCTACAAACCGAACAAGATGTCGGTATGAAAGCTTATCTTTTCTTTTTCAGGCCTCTCTGTCAGTAAGAGCTGAAAGCTCATGTTCTCGCCGCAGCTCTCTCCAACACGTGTGTCTGTTCCTGTCTGACAGCGTTTCCGACACCGACGTCACGTCCGGTAGACCCGCCACACCCCCCTTTGGGTATAATGTGGTATTTAGGTGCTGTCTGAATAATCGGGAAAATGAGATTCCCACTGGAAAAATTCACGTGAACGCCCCCTCAAATCGGAACAATACGGAAGAACATTAGGGCAACATGTGAAAAATTTATTTGAGTTCAATTATTTGAGTTAAAGTCAAACCCAGAACTAAAATAAATATTTTCACATGTGGCCCTAATCCTCTTCCCCAGAATAACAACTCGGAAAGTCGGGTGCACGACCTGCCGAAATTTGACGTTGCAAAAAAAATGGCAGACGAGAGTAAATGTTTGGCTGATGGCAAGAAACTTTTTACTAATTTATGTGTTGCATCAATTTTTTGCTCACCTGTAATTTGTAATATGGTATTAGATTGTAACTGTTAGTTGCCGACCACGTAGAGTGATCTAGATTAGTTAGAAAAATTATATATTAGCATTAGCCCTGGTAACAAGTCAGGTAAAGCAATATTTTAGTGGTTTTATGGAATTTACTGGAGCAGCAACAAATCTGGGACAAAATACAACACATCTTCTTTAAAGCGCTCTTGTTGTTTTCATGTTACAACTTAAAAGCTCATGAACATACTGAAGTCGCAAGAACGACTTTTCAACTTGGGGACCATCCAAGGAGCACGAAGGATTCAAGTTTGTGAATATGTAGAAAAGATGTGTATTTATAAAATAAAAATAAAAATTGAAAATATGTGAATAAGTTCTGTGAACAAGTTATATCAGGGGTGAGGTTACACAAAGACACTGAGAAAAACAAAGTGTTTTTGTTTACACCTGCCTACAGATTCACAGCAAAAAAACAGCGTGTAAAACTTAGTGCTCAAAGTTCCCACACTGTGTGTGTGACACTGAAGTTACGAGTACGAGTTTGACCCTGTTTTTACAGCCGAATCTGATTGGTCAAACGTAGAGTCAATCTGTCCAATCAGAGCAGATGGTTCCTGCGTTCCCCTGCAGGTCCTTCGATTTTTAACATGGTCTGTTACTAGAAAAACCATTGATTTATTATAAGAATATAGAAGTTCTGTTAATATATCAATGATTAAAACAGAGAAAATGACAATTTTATATGTTTGTCATATCTTTAAAAGATGCAACTCAGTGGAACATAAAGAAGCTGAGATGGTTTGCATTAATTTATCTGTACACCTAAAATGTATCGCTGCTAATATTTGGCTTTACAACAAAAAGATGGATCATAAATTCTGCAACCGTAATATCAGCATGACCTCATTTTATGTGTTTACAGTTTATAGGTTATAAGATATATATAGGTTGATGGATTCACAGAAGTAAGACAAGCAAAGTGTGTTTTGAACTCATCCTACTTTACCATGGCTATATGCAAAACATCCCCCATAGGGCTGTCTTATTATAGAAATAAACAGTCGATGGTGCAGTCCTCCTCACGCTCCATGTTACTGTGACATGGTGAAACTGGGTCAAACACAAAAGGCCATGGAGAGCAGTGGAGCACTTAATACCATCTTGGCACACTATTACATTAACTATATTAGGCAGCAGACGCACCGTGTCCTGTTTGAAACGTGCCAATCTGATAATGTCAGAGGTGGCCTGGCTTTCTGCAGCACATGTCAACACTGCAGTGACTGTTGAGAAACACTCAAATCGTTCCAAATCCCCTGTGGTCCGGGCCAAATCCCACCACTTCTCTTTCCATTCACTTAATGTGCCCTTCTTTTATAGAGAGCTACATGCAGCATTTTATATTGTTGTTGGAAAAGTCTGCAGTGACTTATGCATGACAGATGCATTGTAGGAACACCTGCAGTTTGTGTATGCTTCCGTCGTTCACATTGGTAGCACAGATGTGGGAGATGCAGATCTGAAGTCCTGAATGGTCCATTGAGCACATATGTTAGAAGGTCTGGTGACAACACGGATCACCATCTTCATATCACAAGGAATTCTTTTCATAACTATATAATTACAGTATAAACTAGACATTAAATACAAGTGAGTTTAAATACTGTTATCTTTTTATCATAAAGTAAATTCAGACATCAGAACTGTGCCTTAAGGCACTAAAATCAATGTCTTTTTTTTCTCTATTGTATATTTATTATTGCCCTCAGTTGCTTCAATGACTGTACCTGTCATTTCTGTTACTGACACTGATCTTCTTGCAGCATTAAATCAGCCAAATTAAACTTTCTATGACCAATAGTTCTGCTTCTGTTTACACAATCAAGGTTGTTGTTGTTGATATATCAAAAGATTTGACTGGTGCTTTATTTAGCTAAAAAATGTGTCTCCGGGAGGGTTTTGTCTCGGAAGATGATGTTGTTTCTCAAATTGATGTCATGTGAGGCTTCTGTTAAGGGGGCAAGAAAGATTTCCCCTTCAGGGATCTTAAACTCATCACATTAACTCAGATAAAATGGTAAAAACCACCATCTGAGACAAAAACCCTATTCATCTTTTTTTTAACTCTTATTTTTTATTTGAAATAAGCACAAATATTATACAAGTAGAATTCAGTTTTCTCTATTGTGTGTGTGTGTGTGTAATGAATACACAAGAGACAGGGTCCGGTTTTAAAAACTCTCAGTAACTCTATTTCTGTATTAATGTACAACCGTTGAAAATTACAGCAATTTTTTTGGTAGTTTTTTTCTCTTTTCTTTTTTTTTTTTTTAAACGATCTATCTATCAACAGCCATTTTCCAGAGGAAACGTGAACAATATGAGCGGGGAGAAAAGAAGGAAAAAAAAAAAATCAAGAGAGAAATAAAGTGAGGGGATGAATGTAAAGAGAGGAGAGCACGAGATGAGAAGAGGGGGGGGGGGGGGGGGGGGGTGAGGGGGGGAGAAGACAAATTAACAGTTAATGTTTATCTTCCGCTGCGGAGTGTTTGAGCATGAATGTGTGTGTATGTGTGTATACATGCTATGTCAGTGAGTGGTGCTGTAGTGCGTGAGTGAGTGGATGAGATTACACTTGCTGCTTCAAAAACAACTATCACCTGATCAGTGGGGGTGAGCAAAAGTCAGATTTTGCTCACGCTGCCGTGACGGAGGAGGTCAGGCTCACACTGGTTTGGATTTACATTAGCTGAACACAACCGAGCAACAAAACCAGTATGAGAATAAAAAAAGACAAGACTGGAACCAAATAATTTAGCAGTTTTGCTTTGATCATAACCACCTCAACTATTTGCTGGCAGTTCTGGAGCAGGTTGTTTGGCACCAACACAGACAGGGGGGGAGGTGTGTGTATTGTGAAACACCGGCAACAAAATCTGTCATCTAAACACACATTCGTCTTATTCTTTAGGTTCTGCTGTAAATGAACATGCATCATACATAGGAAAATACTGTATTTCGTTTGTTTTTTTTCAAGTAATTTAGGGAGTACGTGGGGCTGTGAGGTCACCATTTTTTCACAGTAAACACACCATGTTCACATATATGGCAGAATATCAGAAAAAAAAAAAAAGACTTCTACCAAGAAAAGTCTTCATACTCTGCCATTTAATTGTTCATTGCACATGTCCTGGTTGATACACTTTGTTAAAAACAGAGCCAGAACAGCAGCAATGACATGTTTCATCCAGATGTATCACACTCCACTAGCCGGTACACTTTCAGGTTGTGCAACAGCTGATGTAAACAAACATCTGTTTCCGTACAACTTTCAAGAATTACTCCCGTCATATTTGTCGTAGTGAAACGTTTTATTCATTCATTTATATCAACATATTGCACCTGAGGAGAGAGAACTGAAAATTAAGGTGTAGAAAATTATGAATTTCAGCTTTGCATGTGTTCAGGCCAATCCTGAACAGCCAGCAAGTGGCAGCTAGGTGGTATGGTCTCATAAAACCACCAAATTCATTATCAGCACCATCTCCTTAAAGGTTCAGTGTGTAGAATTTAGTGGCATCTATCAGAGCAGAAATGGAATATAATATTCTTAAGTATGTTTTAATTAGTGTATAATTGCCTGTTGATAATACTTGTGTTTAAGTCACCTTAAAATGAGCTCTTTATATCTACATAGGGAACAGGTCCTCCATGTTTCTACAGTAGCCCAGAACAGAAAAACCAAACACTGGCTCTAGAGAGGGGGCCTTTCTCGTTTTTCGCAAGTTTCATGACCCCTGAGGGTTCTCCTAAACACTTGAAAGGGGAGTGGGAGGGGAGGTGTATTCAATTGGTTGCAATCTGCAACCTCACCACTAGATGTCACTAAATCCTTCACACTGGTCCTTTAAAGAAAACTATTCCTGGTTCCCATAACAGCTCTGACATTTAGCAGGCAACAGGTTGCCTTTAGCTCCTCATGTGAAAAAAAAAGGGGGCAAACCCACTGTTTTCAGACACATGATGAGACCTCAAAAAAATTGACCTTCATGATCAGATCTGAAACGTTGCAACAAGTGTAACCATGGTGAATGTGATGCTCTGAAGCCAAAACATGTAAATGAGGATGAGGAAGGGGGAGATACAATCGTGCCATTCTGTGACCCTGCAGCATTATAGGAGTGAAACGAGGGAAAGACAGAAAGAAAGAAGCTGATGAGCGAGTGTAGAAAAGCATAAGGAGAGGTCAGCGTGACTGCACCGAGGGATGGTCATGGAAGGAAGCAAAAGTGGGAGGCAGGGAAGAAAGGAAGGAGATGCTGGTGCTTCGCAGTCGCGATTGGAGCTTCAGGTGTCGTGGAAATCCTTCAGCAGCGTGCGTCGCCTCTGCTCAGCAATGTGCATCTGATTCTCCAAATCCTGTAAAAACATCACAGACAAAAAAAATCACTTATTTAAGACCTAAACTCTTCTCACTTCTACATTCCTGTATAAAACAACTTTTTTTTATCCTATTGAAGTACAAAAAGTTGGAGCACATAAAACAGCAAAATCATATGTGTGCACAATACTGATACACTATGCTTTACTAGACTTTACCACCCACTATGCTGGGAAACTGATACTTTTTAAATGAAATATAACTCATCTAGATGTTATCTTTGTTTGATACTATTTTCGGAGAACAACTATTTATTTTTCCACTGAGAAAAAAGTTAACTGTGCACTTTTTCCCAAAGCCCAAAACCACTCACCCTCACTTCTTAAAGAAAAAGAGAAAGTTATCTGTGGTTGTTCAAAACAGTAGTTGCTTTAAATCACATTTCATGTAAATTTTACCAATCTTTACCCGCCTCAGGTTTCTATTCTCTAGGTAATGTTAATTTAAAAAATGTTCTGTGTTACAACAGACCAATGCTCTCATCACTTAGTTCATACTTTAATCAACAGGGCAAAACATTATGCTCATCTTCCTCTATTGTAATTTTTCAGCTTCACTCCTCTAGCTGACTCGTCTTGCACAGTTTCCTCCTCCTCTTACACTCCCTTCATTTATTATCCTCTCTTACCCCTCTGTCACTGGCGCTGAGCTCCCCCTCAGCTCCCACCACGCCTCTCTCGTAGCTGTCCGCCCGCTCCACCTTCCACGACAGGTTTTCTATCTCTGCCTCCAGCTGGGCCTGCTGGTACTCAAACTGCAGAGAAGGACAGACAGACATCTAAAATGAATCCATTTCAAAACAAAAACATGATTAAAGACAATTAACATTATTGGATCAAGACTCTAAACAGGCTGCAGGAGAGTAAGAGGTGGAGGGAAAGTGAGGAAGGAACAAATATCATCTTTGATATCGTTACTATACAACGTAATACAATTAATACAAGTAATACAATTACGTCTGTTCTCAAGTAGAGAACAAGCACAGAGTGTTTCTCACCAGTTTCTTGCGTGGGCCGGACTCCATGTAATAGGCGTAGGGGTATGTATACTGCAGTGTGTAGCGACACTGGAAACAAAACACACAGTTATATTGAGTGGCAAAATATTTGAAAAATGTTCAGATTTACTAGAGATTAAATAATCATATTAAACCTTAAAAGTAATAATTTGACACAGACAAATCATAAGACGGATCTTCATGGCAAAGTTTTGAAATGTTCAGGAGAGAGAAAGTGAATCAGACGTATCTTTTTCCGGTAACATTTCACAAGAGGTGTGACTGTTGATAAACACAAGATTTTATTCCAGTAGTGTAAAGTCCTCAAATGAGTAACATTGTGTAACATTTATCAGTGAGTTAGGCGTCTACATTGATCTGCTCCGACACTGAATCCTCACTTTGTTAGCAGCTAAAAGCTAAAAGTTAGCCATCAGGCTCACTGCTGTTTCTTTCTCCGCAGACAGAAATGAAGTTTTAAAGTGAATTTAAACACTCAGTTAAACTATTTTATGTAACCGTCTTTCTGTGTATCTCCTCCTCACATCACTGACTCTTGACATCTTCTTCACTCTGCATCTACAACACACACACACACACACACACACACACAGACACAGTTCAGTCTGTGAGTACCTTAGCCAGTAGCTTTGCAGCGTTATGCAGATACTGCCAGTCGATCCAGGTCCCCAGGTTGTTCATCACTCTCTCCTGGATCTTCTCCTGGATCCTCTGGTACGTCTGAGCCTCCAACTGCAGAGACTTGTTATGATTCTCCCACTGGTGGAGGAAAAGGACAAAAAATAAAATAAATAAATCACTGAAAGATGGAACAAATAAGAGTATTTCTCCTGAAGATCTAGAGCCATGCTGGATTGAAACTTGTCTGTGTGCTAAGAAAACGACAGTAAAGAGCGTCTGTTGTCCTGAGAATGGCTTTTCTACACACCAATCCAGAAATCTTGGTGTAGTCATGGACTCAGACCTGAATTTCAAAAGCCACATTAAGACAAATACAAAGTCAGCCTACTATCACCTGAAGAATATATCAATAATTAAAGGACTTATGTCTCAGCAGGAAAACTTGTCTATGCATTTATTTTCAGTAGACTTGACTACTGTAACGCCGTCTTCACAGGTCTCGATCAGACAGCTGCAGCTGATTCAGAACGCTGCTGCTCGAGTCCTCACTAAGACCGAGAAAGTGGATCACATCACTCCAGTTCTCAGATCTTTACACCGGCTTCCTGTCTGTCAAAGAGTTGATTTCAAAATACTGCTGTTGGTTTATAAAGCTCTCAATGGTTCAGGGCCAAAATACATTTCTGATCTGCTGCTACATTATGAATCATCCAGACCTCTCGGGTCGTCTGGATCAGGTCTGCTTTCTGTCCCCAGAGTAAAAACTAAACATGGTGAAGCAGCGTTTAGTTTTAATGCTCCACATATCTGGAACAAACTCCCAGAAAACTGCAGGTCTGCTTTTAAATCACAGCTGAAGACTTTTCTGTTTGCCTTTTATTAAACCAGGGTTAATATCTTACACTGCACTTTTTAAAATTGTATTTAAATGTCTCTTTACATCGCCTTGTGTTGCTTTTATATTCTGTCTTGATGCCCTTTATGCTCCATGTAAAACACTTTGAATTGCCTTGTTGTTGAAATGTGCTAAACAAATAAACTTGGCTTTTCTGACACAACTGTCTCAAATCTTTCATACAAGAGTGCAGGAGGAAATCAGTTAAACGTTAATCTCCCTCTGATTAAAGAGATGTGAAATAACAATTTTGTGAGTTGATTCGGTCTTAGTATCTCTAAAACAGGGTTGACACTTGGAATACCACCCAGACTCAACAGATTTCTCCTCCAGTCTCAGTATTTGGGTAGAAAATTAAACAAAAGTAGAGGATGGAAAGGTTTTTTTATCTAGGGAGGAGCATTCTTGCTTTATTTTATTCAAGAAAAATATAAATGAATAAAAAAACCACCCTCACCCTCTCAAAGTAGAAGAGGTATTTCTTGAGGGCCTCTCTGGCCTGAGCCTGTTGGCTCTGGTTGACTATATCAGGGTTTTCTTTGTAGCGACTGCACTCGTAGTATTCACTGCCGTGAGTCTTCCAGTCACCAAGACACATCCAGCAGAAGTCTGTCAGTGGATAAAACGGACACATTAATGGACTCTGAAGTGTTTCTCCCCACTAGTAACAAGGATTACACAGCATGTGACGCATGTTTACAAGCCTCCTTTTACAGACAGCCTAAAAGGTCGGCTAAGTTCTCTACAAAATAGTCTACAGCCAGTCTGAACTGGATGATAACAGACTGCGGTTGGTAATATATTTTAAATGTTTCCAGATGACGAAACCGCAGATTGATTTAACCACACTACTGGTCTAATTTACAAAATCTGAAGTGAAGAAGACTTTGGTGACTTGTGGGACATATTCACAAGTTATTCCAAATGTTTTTTAGTTCTTTTGAGTATTTGACTGAACCGTATGCGGCTTTAAAACTTGTCAAATGCTGTTAGCCCAAAGATACGAGAAAGACAAAAAGGCTTTATGCTGCATTCACATGGATTCAGGCAGACGGTTGACAGCAGATGGAAAACCCCTTCTGGACGGCAGAGGACAAACAAACAGTCGGACCGAATGGCAGGACATGGTCAGCGGTCAGCTCTTCTTGTTTATGTATGATGTTCTATGTAACATCTGTTTGTAAATTCCATTGCGGAGGAGAGCAGAAAAGTTACAATATTTTAACTTTAGATGGCAATGTCATCTACCGTTACTGTTGCTGTTATTCACCTCAACTTATTTTACCGTCCTGCTCTCGTCCACTAAAATCACATCCGGTTTGCCGTTGTGATGGAAAATGTCTGAAAACACTGAACACACATATGACATAACACACAAAACACTGCTGGGCTGAAGATTAACAATTGTTATTGTACAATAAGGAGACAAACCTCAACACCAAGTTATATAGCTTTCTAAAGTTACATATATTCAACCAATTGCATGAAGCCATGAGATGCCCGTGGGAGATCATGCACCGTTTACACACTTCATACATGCGGAGGAAAAGAAGACCCCCAAGAACATCTGTGATCAGTTCTATCTAACAGGACCCCTCGTTTCCTGACGAAAGGTCTCTTGGTAAAGCACAGCGAAGTTTGAACAAGAGTGGACAAGGTTGAATAAATGATAATGTAACTTGTTTTCAGCTTTCTTTACTTTCACACCGTCTACCTGAATCCATCTTTCACTCTGAAGTCTTTTTTACAGTTGTGTTATTCTTGCCTTCTAATTATAGTAGATGCCTACTTATCGTGTGACATATTATGCCACTAGGTGGATGCAAAGTGCTTCGCTTAACAGTGAGTTCATGCTTCATTGGATTATATTGGAGGTGTAAAACTCTGAGACGCACAACTTACCGTGTTTACACTTGGAGCATTGCTGAAATTAACAGAGACACGGGAGAAAGTCAAATTAGTGAACCAGAAACCTGAAAACTATCCACGTCAAACAAATACAAGCAAATGAATCTGAGCAAATGAGCAGCTGAATGTTTTTAATACAAAACCATTAGCGCTTGCTTTGACTCATCTAGTGTGACACACACTACTTAGAAAATATGAGAAGAGCAAACAAAAAAGAAACATATGGTCCCAGGAATTCAGTGTCAAAGAATGAAAGTGTCAAACCATTAAAGTTGCGGACTTCTCTCTCAGAATCGAAATATATTTTTAGCATTTCCTGTGTGCTGGGAAAGTGTGATTTTCACTTCTGACTCACCATGTGATTGCACCCTCCGTTCTTCTCAATGCAGATATTGCACTTAGGACACTGAAGGAGAAAAACAGTTCACATTTCAATCTCTACGACACAGTTATGACCAAAAATAGAGCAAGTGACAGTTACAGCAGATACTTATGAATGACGATATTTTAAGTATATGTGCGAGCATGTTGAAGTCACAGTTGTTGTGTATGTGCATGTGTGTGTAAATCCATCATACATCTTTAGTGTGTGCGCTGATGTAGTTAGCCGTCTCTGAGTCATCTGCACATTTTGTCAGCCATTTCCGGATTGTTGCACAGTCTGTGGGTGCGTGGTACATCTGACGGCATTTAAAACTGAGAGAAAGGAACAAGAACATAACATACAGACTCATTATAAACTGACATTACAAGAAATATGCCTACATTTATGTCAAAAAAAAAAAAAACAGGTAACAAGCAAATATCAGTTCAGTCTTTGTTGTGCCACATAGGAAATTTGACTTGCAGCAAGACAAAAACAAGCAGGTTATTAAAACATCTTCATCATCCACTTACGTCCACTTTGTCCAAGTAACTTCTCGGACTGTATAAAATGTTAAACATAACCGTGTTTCACAGCCTGCAGGCCACAGAATCTGAACACAGTGTCATAAAACTTATATTGTATTAAAATGTCGAGCAATAATAAAACGTATTAATCCTGTAGTTCTTTGACGTTGTTAATATAAATGTAATAACATGAAACCATTTAAGCCAAATATCTGTGTAAACATCAGTGTAGCTCTTGTATATTTGCATTCTGTGTGTGTGTGTGTGTGTGTGTGTGTGTGTGTGTGTGTGTGTGTGTGTGTGTGTGTGTGTGTGTGTGTGTCTCCTACCAGAAGACTTCACTGCAGCGGCTACACTGCACCCTGCGTGCCCGCGGCTCCTGCACCTTGATGACGATGGGACAGTCTGCACCCGGACACAACTGCAATTGGAAGTGACTCTGCAGGTTGGAAAGAGAGATGAAGATACATAAAGACAGTCAGCAGATGAATCACTGTGATCATGTTTAGAATTATCTATCCTTGGATGGATAATTTAACTGTGAGGTCAGGTTTTTATTTTTTAAAGGTTCACCCAAATTAAAAAAAAAATAGACATAAAAAGTAGATTAGTAGACTGGCATTCTACCGGAAAAATGATTCTGATGAAAACTTGTCATTGTGTTCTGTGGATTATCCAGATTATCCGTTGTATCTGGGAAGCTTTGTTGCTCTTGAATTTTTAATCGTAATTTTTGTGAACATCACAAACAATTTTCATTTAAATTTCTGAACCTGGGTAAATAAAATTAAAAATATGTTGAATGATCATTCAACAAAACAAGAATGTCTAATTTGAGATCATCATTTGCATAAATACATTTAGATGGAAACACAGCTTGTGACACTGACACAGTGAAGAGAGTGAGGATTCAGATTTAATGCTGTGTGAAGGAGAATCAAAGATTCACCTGTCGAAACAAACACACAAAGGCTTACTGAGTTTTTCTCTCTTTCTCACTCCCTCTCCACATGCCTCTGATGTCTCATTCGCTATACATGCGGATCTCAGCACATACACACAGACAGACACGCACCTCGACGTAGTCTCTGAAGAGGTAGCGTCTGTATTTGTCCTTCAGCTCCTCTCCTGGCAGCAGCGGCAGGACAAAATCTTCTGGCATCTGCAGGGAACAGTCCTGAGCCATACATGAGATACCTGGACACATACACAAAATGTTTTTACAAGAGTCCTGAATCCTTCAAAGAGTACAGTGACATAAAAAGGCTGAAACGGTGTGTTTCTTTACAAAATTACATCATCATTTAAACTTTGTGTGACTTGAAACATTCCACTGAGGTTGTGTTTGGTTTTCGGGGGCTGGTTTCTAGTGTTACAGTGACCCAGAAACCTGATTGGGGTCATCTTTCATCATAAAAGTGTCCTTCAACCAGCTGATAGAGAAACACTTATCAGGCTGAGAAGGACTCGGTTATGTGAACCGACTTTATCAGAGAGACTGAAAGTAGCACAGGGACACACCACGAGTTAGTGCGTACAAATATGCTGGCACGCACATGCACACACACGCACACACACGCACACACACGCACACACACAAAGTATAAGGAGTCTGGTAAACTGTAAACTGTACTTAACCACACACATATAGTATACTGCACAGAAACGTATAACTGATCTGTGAACACACCCACACACACCCATCTGCTCTCCTGCTCACACACACGCACACACACACACACACAGTCTAATAATCAGAAGGCTGCTGTAGCAACACGCCTGCCTGCTAAATTTTACACCAGATGGGAGTCATCAAAACCTCAGATTACACCTCCCTTATCTTCAAAGTCACAAGTCACTCTTGGATTTTGCATACACACACAAACACGAACCTGTGCACAAACATCCTGCCAGGATCCGCAGGGTTTTCTGTCGTTAAAAACAATATAATTAAGTGACTGATGTAGCTCGCCGTGTTAAATTATACACCAGTCTGTAAACCTTGCTGGTCTGCGAGGAAAGCCGAGGCTAAAATAAACTTCTGAAAAGGATCAGAGGCTGAAACTCTGATGAAACCCTCAGTGAACAAACACACACACACACACACCTACACATAAGTAGAAGGACAGACGTACAGATACATGAAGAGACGCTTGGGAGCTCAGATCAAACAAAGTATGAGTCACCTACTCTGACACCAGCTTTGATCGTTGTACAGACGCATGAAAACACACCCACACATACACACATATACGTTCTCTACTTACCCACTCCCATGCCATCTTTGACCAGTACAGTGCAGTGCTGCTCCCAGCATCCTTTGCAGAAGGAGTGCTGGCAGGGAAGTGCCAGCAGGGAGTCTCTCCGTACGACCTGTAGACACACACCACACTGGAGGGACTGAGGGGCCTGAAACACACAAACACACATAAATAATCAACACATACTGTACTGGAGAGCTCAATATACACACACGCACACACACTTTCCACACAATCTAATGCAATCTAATACAACAGCTCTGCCATAAATTCTACTTTTACTAAACTTATACAATTTCAGTCTTTGCTGACATTGTAAGAAAGGTGAAAATTCTGCTTTATGTTTATTATTGAGGCCACAGTGGTTGGTGGTGGTGAAGTGTTCCTAATATTTTGTCCACCCCATTAACATACATGAAGGGGTCAAATATTAGGACCGCTTTTCATTATAATGCAGGTGAGTGTAATATAAAGTGCATTTCACATTACCAGTGATTAAAATGAAAGCTTGTTTAGTCTGTTAACACTGAGAACAGCAGCACATTCTCCCATTTGAGAAGCAAATGTTGGGAGATATTATCCCAATAAATGATTTAACCAGCTATTAAATCTGTCATTGATTCATTTTATGTCAATCAACTAATCAGTGAATCAACCAATTGTTTCAGTGCTGGTGAATTATAGCAACTAAACGACTATTTTTCTGTGAGTATGTGTATAGCAGTGAATCAGTGGTTACACGCGATGACTTATTATGGATTCCAGGTTCAAACCACTTATTATACCCACAATAAACACCGTGTCTGATGACTTTATGTCTTTATTATGGCTGTTACACAATGTTTACGAATGCATGTGTACGGTCTGAAAGGTTTTACTCATAGTGTTCACACAAAGGAAGGATGAATGCCAAAAAGGGCTCAGTTAATAACTAATAAGCAGTTTGGAAATATGTCACAAGATATGAGTGATATAAAAACATGAATAAAAGGTATAAACAAAGCATATGTGTTTCAAAACTGACTGAAACTCATTTATTGCATGTTTGTTACTCACAGTGACTGATCTGCATGTGCTGCTGGGCTGAACCAGAGCATCTGACAACAGCAGAGACGAGTTGGACTTATATCTGTAAGAAACATGAACAGAGTCAAAGGTCAAATGAGGACTCGTGGTTGTGACTGAAACAGTTAAAACTGCAGTACAGAAGAATGAGAGGTAATGAATGAAAGAATGAATGAGAACGTGAGAATCAACTGAGAATGAGAGGGAAAAAAAAGTTGCAGAGGAAAACTACAGACAGAAATATAAATATGTGAAAGACAGAATGAAAGAGGAAGTAGAAGAGAGTGGGTGAAAAGTGATAGACACATTTGAGGAGGGTGAGAGTAAAAACGCAAAAAGAGGAAGGGTAGCTGAATTAAAGAAGCAGATGAATGGTGATGAAAAAGATGGGCTGCAGGAATAATGGGGGTAGAGCAGAAGAGACGTACCTGTCCAATATTTGTGAAACCTGCCAGTGAAAATGCACCAGGATCAGTTTTGCTACCGCTGGTAAAACCTGAGAGAGAAAGAGACAGAACAAAGGAGAGAGAGAGAGACCACTGAAACATTGCTACATGAGTGATGACGTGAGTGACGTCCGTCTTGAAAGTCAGCTAATCTGTAATGATACACAGCTCTCATGTCCCAGGTTTTGCTTGTTTTTACTTTAATGGATGAAAAAGTTGACACTACTGCTGATTAGCAGGAAACCTCAGCCCACAGAAACCACTGATTTCCTAAGTACTTTATAGAAATGTCATTTTGGCGGCAGACCAAGTAACCAAAAATATAGGTTGCAATTATTTGATTAATAATTGATTAAAATTTCACTGAGAGAAAATATATCAATGACAGTTTTTGTAAGTAAAAACAAAACATTTGCTGAATGCAACTTCTCCGATGTGAAGATTAGCTTGATTCTTTCTGTTTTACTGTTGAACACCTTTTGCTTTATTGATCAATGAAGAGATGAACTAAGCCATTTGAAGACATCACTTTGGACGGCATTGACATTATTTTGACTAAATGATTTAGCAATTAATCAAAAACTAATAATTAACAGCTTTTTATATTCTATACATACAAGACACTGGTTCAAAACAAAAAAACTGCACTGACTCAATTATCAGACTATAAAACTGAGTTCTGCTGATGATTTGATGTTTTCTCTCAACTGTTACTGTACAGTGATTATTAGATGAGGATTACATTAACACCACAGGCCAGACGTCAAGGGCTTGTTATTATTAGAAAAGCCTAGAAGTAAATGATTCAAATGCAATAAAATTACTTAAAAGTGCTTCTTTCATTAACCTGCTGCCATCAAGACACACGACTGCTGGGTTCTGCTAATAGAGGGCTGTAGTTGTGCTGAGCAGCTCTCACGTGTGATTAAGTGTAACTGTGAGTATGAAGTAAGATTTTACAGCAGCAACAGGACACAAAATCAGCACAGTTCACCTAGATAAATAAAAAGTAGGAGAAAAACTAGAAATATTGCAGCCTTGTGGTGTTTACATCCATGTCTGTCCAGACTCATATAGTATTTGTACTGAAGACTTTGAAGGAATTCAGTAAAAGGTATTAAGTGTATTTTCCTTGTACGTGTTCACATGTTTGACCAATAAAGCTGATTCTGATAGAACACAAAGTTGTAGCTGTGACAAATCTTCAGATGTGGATGTTGCTGCAAAGAAGCTACAAATTCTAAAATGTGGATGTTTCACAAATACTGATATAAGTATGAATTCTTGAGTTATGGCCAAAAACGTGTTTTGTGAGGTCACAGAGACCTTTGACCAACAAATTCTAATCAGTTCATCCTTGAGTCCAAGTGGACATTTGTGCCGAATTTGAAGAAATTCCCTCAAGGCGTTCCTGAGATATCACGTTCATGGGAGAATGTGAGGGATGGATGGACAACCCAAAACCATAATGCCTCCGGCCACAGCTGTCGCCAGCACGGAGGAATTAAAAACCATGAAAAACCATATTCAAGATGATATAACCTCATGATTAGTGTTAGTCTTCTTCAGCTCCAGCATAAGGATGAATATCACTTATTAAAATGTACAATTTCAGACTGAGATCACAATTAGTGTGCTGTAAGAGTGTCCTCATTGGATGCATTTCAGGCACAACCACATCCTCAACTAAGTGCAGCCATGCACACAAACAGTGTCACAAATCTGAACATATACAGTATATACAGGAGGTGGATAAGCTTAAGTGGCTTAATTTGAAAACACATCTTTTCCTCTTCTTCTGGCCTTCCATTCACACTACATTAGCATTTTCTGCAGCCACAGAGCTGCACTTCTTCAAAACACACTAACAAGTCTAAAAGTTTTCATTCCATTGTGGACAGAAAAAAGTGAGCTTTTCCAAGACAACGGCATACGCCCTCACAAACACACTGTGGTGCAACATAGTCAGATATCTTAGAAAACCCACTTTGTGTCGCTTCCTGTGATCACTTATCTTGAAAGGTAGAGTGATGTCATCGATCGCTGTTTACATTTTATTTGTCAAATTACTTTGCAAGCATGAAAGAGTGATTTGATTAACAGTCTCAGTGGAGGAATTCGTTTTTTTTATTAGCACTAATGAGCTGTAATCAAATCACTATCTTACACTCATGCATTCCTCTGATGACAGAGGCAGAAAAAAATGTCGGTGAGAATGACTAAAACGCGCATTCAGCTTAACAGTGTCACTAATCATGGAGAGTAGGAGGCAACAGAACATAAGTTTAACCTGCTGAGACCAGGTTTTGCCTTTCTTGTAAGTCAAAATTGCATCAGTGTGTTGCAGCAAAAAGAATGGCTAAAATTATTTTGCTTTTA
Source organism: Thunnus maccoyii (assembly GCF_910596095.1). NCBI lineage: Eukaryota > Metazoa > Chordata > Actinopteri > Scombriformes > Scombridae > Thunnus > Thunnus maccoyii. The sequence continues at coordinate 11,026,817 of NC_056536.1, read as the reverse complement.
ATTGCTTTACTCATAGTCAGTGAACAATGGCCTCGGGATCAAACACAGACGTAATAACGGTCTGTTTCAGACAGAAGCTGAACTGAGAGGCTGCATAAAAGGGCCAGTATAAGATAAATGAGGGTTTTTTTTTTTTTACACCAGTGAAATCCCCAGAATATAAATAAAGATTTGGAAATGTGCATGATACGACCCTTTAAAGGTTATGATCAAAATGTAACCCGTACCAATTTATCTGCCTTTTTTTTTTTTAACCTGCATCTTCTTCTTGACCAGTGATAATTTCAAATCCTGCTTTTGGAAATACTAATAAAAGAATATTTTATTTCACATCACACAATCCTGCTAAAGACACACACTCACCTTCAGTGCAGCAGCCACAGTGTTCACCTCCTCCGTCAGCACCCTCTGACTCTCTTTGTAGGTCAGACAGGTGAACTGGTACTCCTCTGGATCGAAGGAGTCAGCGCCTTGTTGCTCCACGTCGCTGGCCACACCCTCATAGTACCCTGCGATGTCACCCTGATCGTCCTCTTCTCCTCCGTCGTCCTCATCCTCCTCTTCTTCAGAGTTTACCCCGAAGTCTTCCTCGTTGCTGTCCGACGCCTGGCTGTTCATGTCCACAGACATCCAGTCGATTGAAACAACCACCCGCACAGGTAGACGGCCCGCCTACCTGTCGGATCCCTGCGGTCCGATCGGCTGAAATGGCTCGTATGAAGCTCCACTTTCCACTTCCCCTCGCCGCTGTCCTTCCCACCTGGTCGTGTCACTGTTCAAAGACACCCTGCCTTCCTGACGGCCTGAGGCGCGGAAGGAGCGCGCTCAGCAGCAGCGGAAGAAGCAGAAGAAGTCACACTCACCGTCACTCATTTGGAAAGTTGATTACAGGGTGATCTGAGGGGACAAGAAGACTGGGGAGGAGGAGAAAGAGGAGAGAGAAAAGGGGGGACGGGGGAGAAGAAGAAGCAAAGATGCAAAAGAGTGAGAGTTGAATGGGAGGAAGAAGTGATCAAGGAAAGGAGGGATGGAAAGAAATGTGGAGAAAGAGAACAAAAACATGCATAAGTGATCAAAGTTGACAATTCCTACTGATTATTCTCAGTGTTTTTTATGAATTACATGTAATTTTTAAACAATAATCTTAATCTAAATATGTCAAATAACAGTGAGTCTCCTGTGAGATTAGACTATGTGACTAACTGAGGTTGATTAAAAAATGTTTTCTCCACATTTGGCCTTTATTTTCTGTAAATTTCCAAACTTTTCAAATAAATTTCTCTACTTTACTGCTACAGTACAAAACATTCACAAGTCAGTCGCAGCACATTTAGCTGCATACACAATGAATCAATAATCAGGCTAAGGCTAATGTAACAGTGACAGATGAGGTGAAATAGAGCACTGTGCCATGGCTGTCTAACATCTAGTGTCTTGATAACCCTAAAATTTTGAGGTAGTCTTTCTACAAATATTTGACTTTAACATTGAGTCTTTGGCTGACAATGTAAAGATACATTTACAGAACAAAGCAGGAACAGTTCAGAGATACTGACAACATGATGAATCTTGACTGTTTTGAGCTGGTCCTCCTCAAAGCAAATATTACTTTATAATATTAGCCTCTCCAAAGTTGTGTTTTGTTGGAGGGAATCAATTGCTAACTCATACACTGACAGGAAGCCCAGCCGTCTGCATTATCACTACAGGGGAGGTTAATGGGAACTGCTAAGAGCAGAGACACTTTTCCACAGACACACACGCACACACGGCTGTATCCAAAAGGTCAGCGTACAAAATATCTGAAGAAGGCCATGTGCGTGCAGTATTTCTTACAGCACCGGTAACAAATGACAAAAAAAAGTTCAGAAAACTTCTGTTGCACATTTAAATTTGGTTCTTTTCTTGTTGTCAGTTCTTTTACTTTGAAATAAATATAAAATTAAATATTTTCAAAATATTTTTCAAAATCAAGTATTTTTCTTTCCTGATAATTTTTACCATCAGTGTCGGTGGAGATTCTGAGCCAAAAATCCTCAATATGCCGAGATGCCAAACTCCATGATAATATATAAAAAAAATCACACTGTTTTCTTCATATATTACATTATATTATCTAAGTAACATTTCTAAGTAATAAACTATGGTGACTTCTTTAAAATAGGGTAGACTGTGTCAAACTCCACTAAGCACTTTTGGGAGATATGTTTGGAAGGTAGTTTAGTAATTGGTGAATTTTAATTCTCATTTGTCTCTGTGGCATGTCAAAGAAAGAGCTAGCTTGGTGACTAAACCAGTCAGAACAGCAGAGCTGGTGGCTTTGATACAAAATCTCCTCAGTATTTTGGGTCCCAATTTCTAAAGCACACGTTAACATTTTGATATCACTTCATCCATTCAATTTCACAGAGCATGTTATATTTCAAATAGTGTAGTGAACCATTACTCTATAAAGTTCAATCCACTCTATTAAATTGAGAAGCAGGGTATCAAGTATTGAGCAGTGTTCATTTTTTGCTTATTCAAAAAAAAAAGTACAATGTCTAACACAGCAGATAGTCACTGGAGTCGGGAGTTTCTTTAATTCTCCACATATAATACTTGTCTACTGATGCAGATAAATTTGCTGGTGGTGTTCAGAAACCACCAGTCGCTGTGTGGAGAACAACAAAAGCTTCCTGTTCTGCCCACAGATTACGTGCATGTATCTTTAAAACTTGTGTCATTTTCCTTTGCAGGAAAAGTCAAGCACGCAATCGTTTGTGGTATAATTGTTAAATGTTAAAAAACTTTTACATTACACAAATATTGTCCCATGTTCAAAATGACCGTCTTCTTAAACATAAAGTCTCTGCATGACATATTTGCCAGATAGTGTGGCCTGTGGACAAACTGATAGTTGTCATTGCAGGCTAAAAGGCTGACTAGCCATGATTAGGTCCAAGGTCCCTCCCTCCCGCCTAGTCTGCGCACTCGATTAGATCACAGCTACAAAAGTCACCATTTGACTCACTGCTTTTCTTTTATCGCATATAAACAATTAAAATCCTCCTTATTTCCTTCCTAAGGATCCTCTTCTGCTCCCTGTGTCTGCCTCTAGTTCTGGATTGAACTTCACAAAGACAGGATTTTACTTTTAACATCAGCTCTCACTCACATATCCTGTATTTTTCTATCCTACCACACTGAAGATCTGTTGAACACATGCAGGACACAAGGCATGGGTTAAGGCTTAAATCTCACCGTTTAGAGGATTAGCTCAGGATGCTTTTGCTGTGAGGGACGAGGGAGCCACACCTGTAGTTAACTAGGTGGCAAACCAGAGAGTAACACTGGACACAGAATGGGACGAGAAAGACTGTCTCGGGTGGATATAAAAACTAAGATAATTGCAAGCACACAGCAACAAAGCAGTGATGCATGACCCGATTCCTGATATAAAAGACAGCTTACCCATGATATAAATTACAGCTGGCTAACATATCTCTTTGTATCTTCAGTCTTCAATTTTAATCGTTTGGGGGAATTTATTTCATATTCTAAAGCGTGATACACATTTGTGTGTCTAAATAGGCCAGATGATGATTCCCAAAATACTTAAAAGAAGCGTCTGTTTAAAATGATAACAGTTCTGGACATCGATTTCACAAATCACACAGGATTTTTCCATACATACACAGATTATGTTAATGTTATATGATATCTCTTTGCAAGTACGTAATGCACAGAGGAAAGTGTTCACCAGCACGGCTCTGTGGCACCAGTGTCCAGCCAAATTTCAAGACCTCGTCAGAAATGGGATTCCCCTTCCAGACCCAGAGTTATATCACAGTCCATATTGTGCTGGTTTAATGCAAAGGGGGAGATAATTTTGGTATCTTATGCTAAAAGTTTACCCACCATCCAACAGGAGTTTAGGAACCCAGTAACTTCAATCTGGAAGATACAAACTTTGACTACACTGGGGCCTTGAGTAGGTTTATTTCGACAAAATAATAACTGTACTAATAATAATGATAGATTTCATTTGTACCGCACTTTTCATTCATAGTGAAACTCAAAGTGCTACAGTATTAACAACGTAGACCACACAACATGAAGATTTTTACCCACAACGGTACAAAGACACTGATCAAAGCAGTTTGTTGGCACCGCGTTTCAAATGTGACTTCGCAAATATCCACCTGGATAGAAAACAAGGTTAGCCGGGACAGCCAGCAAGCCGGCCCCGGTGCCAGCCCGGCGACAGACGCCCGGTCCGGGCTAAAAATAGTCTGAAAACTGGGTGACACACATCTTGCTAGGCTAATGTATCACCGCGACTCAGCAAAGGTCTGATAACACGTCTTGGGGGATGGGAAGCAAGGGGTTCGGGACGGGATTGAGCAACATAAAAAGCGGCTCGGTTTTCACTGGACAACGGCATTCCGGTCCAACTAAACGGCCGTGAAGTCAAATCCACAGAGCGGCTGGCTAACTTACCGTTAGCCGGATTAGCTTCCTGGCTAGCTTGCTGGCAGCTACATGCAGCAGCCGAACCCACGAGTCTGACGAGTTAAATTGTTGGGTACTTTCAGAAAACACTTGCAAAATTTTATCCTCTAACAAGAATGTACAACACTTGAGCTAGCGAGGTCAGCACCCACCACCCTCCCTTTAAACGTCCATTCTCGTTGTGCCTCCGCCTCTCGCCCACTTTAGTCCGGGGATTGAGATGTAAACAAGGCCCTCCGGAGCTCGGGGGTACACAGGCACACACAAACAACAGCTGCGTTAATTTCCACTGGTTAAAGTCGGTGGTGTTTACCTCTAGGAGCGGCGTCAGCTTGGCCCGCAGTCACAGCCAGAAGTGTTTTTGTGTGTGTGGAAATCCAAACAGCGACTTACACCCTGTTCGCCTGGCTGGTAGGCGGAAGATAGACGGTTACAGAGGTACTTACCAGTGACGTCACATCCGCTCTTCTCAGCCTGCTCTCTTCACTCCATGAAGTCCTGTCTGAGTCCTGTCCATTAGTATTTAACAGTATCACAAGGAGGAACATCTGACTACTTTTTACTAGCAGACATCTTTAATGCAGGAGGTCTGATTTGCACTGCAGGAGGTTTTATTTCATTTGAATGTTGTCTTGCAAAAACCAGGATTTATTTTTTTAGTTTACTAAATGACTTTGTGACAGTTCTTGTTTTCCCAGTATACTGTATGTGTACACACATCTAAATGTACTAAAAACAGAAGGAAAACACTTCTCAAACTCTTCAAACTCTCTCCTTCCTCATTGTCCTTTCCTCACACTGAACACGCCCTACTATATTTCAACATTGTATGAGTGTTGCAACCAGTTTTTTCACTTTTACCTTCACTAGATTACACATAAATCATCTAAATCCTTCTAACATAGATATTCAAGGGTTTGGATAAGATTTAGTCTCCCTATTGCCTTGGCTTTTGAGGTTTTGAAATCTCTGTATGTCACTAACACTTTGCAGCTGGCCTCATCAACAAGGCCCTGCACCACTCTCTATCCCACCCATGGACACAACACCTTATATTAACATAAAATAATAATCTTATATTGCACATCTGTGAACACTGGCACATTCCCTGTACATTATTTTTGTACATCAACAGCTCTCTTCACACAGAATAGATTTTTACTTATTCTTTATTGTATTCTGTACTTATACCTCCTGTCTTTTTTGGTAGTCGTATTTTTCTTACTTTGTATAGATAGTTGTTTTTTCTCTTACTTTCTATGTTCTGATTGTCATGCACCACTACACCAAAGCAATTTCCTTGTATGTGCAAACTTACTTGGCAATAAATCTGATTCTAATTCTGATTGTTGATGTTGTAGAAGAAGTGCTACTGTAGTTACTTGTACCTTTTCCACAAACTGATTCTTGGACCAGGCAGTCCATCGCTCAGATAAACTGTGATGTGTGTTTAGACTCTCTGGTAAACATCAGCATAGTTAAATAACTGTTAATACTAAACGAGTGAAAGCTTTAAGGGAATGTTTCCACAGTAATACAAAAGTCCTTAATTCAATAAATCAACTACATGCTATAGTTAATTTGAAATCATATTGAAATACCATAATTCCACACACTGGTGATATAAACATATGTACATTTTGACCTCTGTATAGTGCCGGTCAATATAAAGAGCCTTTATCACGTAGTAGTATTACTTCATATGGCAGTCAGTGTTTTCTTACTGTCTCTTCACATGTATCTGAATATTTTGGGCCTGCAGACATATTAAAGTTGCCGCCTACAGGCAAAGGGAATAGTAGCTGTTTTAATTTTAAAACAATGAGCTTTTTCTTTAAGCTACTATTTTTTTTTGAGGCTTTACATTTTAGATTTTACACTTATGTAAACTGAAGTTACAACACATTCACAATTTTACAAAAATGTCTAGAGATATGCAAAGGTCAGAAGATGCTATTTCTATACTGTGTGTTGAGGGTGTAACTGGACCACCTCTGGGATTTGTGTGTGTGTGTGTTTAGCAGGCTGTCGCATCCTGGTTGGAGTTTACTTTTACACACTCAGAGATATTTTATAATTTAACACGCACACAAACACACTCACACATTTAAAAGACTATAACTAACATTCAATTTGGCTGCTCTGCATTTTACTGGTATTCAAACATTTCTTACAAAAATACTTTTCATACAAAAACTGTTTACCATTTTAAATACAGCCATCATCTGCTTTTTACTAACACATATACAGACAAAGTGTGAAATGGTGACCAAAAGTGTGAAAGAGATTAGTAAGAGTTGCTGAACATGATAAATGGTACAGAATACAACAAAAACAAGTGAACCTCCAGGGATGTGGAAGCCCAACAAGGAAAGAGAGAAAAGGAGGAAGTACAGCATTCGTGACGACTATCTACAACCCCGAAGCAATTATATCAACTCAAATATGCACAGTGGCCGAGCTAAAGACGTGGCTGAAAATGTGACAACCTGGAGATACAATACTAGTTTCATTGTTCAGGCAGTCAGGTTTCATGGTGTACAGTCCAGCCAGTAACGAGGTCCAGGTGTGCCACTTGTTAACGGAGTGAAGACGGCATATGAGATAGCAAGAATGATGTTGAGTCTCAATCAGCTTATAATCAATTAGCAGCATGTAGTGTAGATTCTGTGAAACTTTGATCTTTTACAGCCTTGAGGTGTTTGCAGAGTATCGTGTGTTGACAGTATGAGACATTTCCATTTAGATTCAGTCACAACCAGCCATGTGAAATACTGTCACCCATTAAATACTTGCAGGAGGGCTGGGTGTATCACATCTGTCCAGGTAAAATGATAACAGGTGTGTCTTCATGCGATGTTAAACACACATCTGAAACTGTAAAAGACACTTCCCTGTTCTCACATTCATGTTGAGTTTGTTCTCTCCAAGACGCCCTGAAAACACAGTTCTGAACACACCTGCTGGATTTGATATACTTAATCTCCATTAAGCTCTCATACAAAGAGTTAATAATGCAGAACATGAGCTTATGGGAATATGTACAAGAATACACACAGTGGAGGAAAACAGATCGATCTGCAGATCAGTTCACTAAAATCATTCATCTCCTTCTTCGTCCTCCTCTCTTTCCCTCTTCTTCTTCTCCTTTTAGTGTTAATATCAAAGGTTGCAGGTTTGACCAAACCTGCAAAAATTATTTCAAATCTGTTCCACCTGAGGCACACAGTGCTTTCAAGATGTGAACATCTTCCAAAGTAAATTTCAGTAGATGTGAGGATATAATCATATAATCTTGATTTAAGTAAACCCAAGTGCTACAGAGCGCTAGAAAGGTCTCTTGTCTTGAGAAGTTTAGAGAATTATTTCTGCCAGCTTTTAGATCTCTGACATCACACTTTCTCAAAGGGGAACAAATGTTTCTCTTGCCCTTTCTTCTGTCGTTTAGGCTTCTTCAGTCCGCTGACGCTCCCTCCGTCCTCCTCTGCTTGTCTGTTTTGGGGCCAGGACATGGCTAGAGTTTCAGCCGCCGTCATAGCTCCAGGACCTCCACCCTCAACCACCTCCTCATCGGACGAAAAACCATTCTCGTCTCCACCGTCTTTAGTGTGAGCGAGGCTCCTGGGGTCCTCGTTCTTCTTGCTGTAACGCTGTTTAAGCCTTTCTCTGATCAGGAGCCCCTTCACAAGCAGAGTCCAGTTGGAGATCGCCCTCTTTTCTTTTTTCTAGAAAGTGGAAGAGGGAAAAAAAAATAATGTGGTGGTTTAAATGACTGGTTTTGCTTTTACATGAAATTAGTCTGGTTCTTAATTACTACAGTCCTCACCTTGACTGCAAAATCAGTCATGCATGGTGCATGGTCATATAAAGTTATTAGTTTCTAATAAATTCACAAATTAGTTTACAATAAAACCCACACAAAACCACACACACACACACACACACACACACACACACACACACACACACACAAACCTCTTTCTCTTTTTGTTTCTGAAGCTCTTGTTCTTCCACCCAGGCAGCTCGGAGAACCTCCTCATGCTCCTCACACACAATGTAACCGTCAGTGCTGAAACACACAAACAAAACATGTGAATGAAACAAAATATTTTTTTACTCTCACATTTCACATATTTCACTTTTTTGTGACAACTGCATTTTTTTAACTTCCTGAGTAGATTTCACAAAGTTTCACAAATAATTTTATTCTAATTATTCTTGCAAGACTACGCAGATGTTAAGGATGGAGTAGTTTCACCTGAGAGAACAAAGAGAAAGAGTGAAAATATTCCTAAGCATCATGAGTTAAAAAAAACAAAACTGCGGTAACCTTGGAGCAACAATGTGCGTTAATATTAATATACAAATGAGATTAAAGGTTGCTCACTGAGAATAATACAGCTATACTTAAATAGCAAGCGATATCCATATTTGAAAGTAAATGAAATAGATGTGATGGGAGTAAATCTACTGACGTGCTCCCATACTGATTACATTCTCCTTCGTCCTCGTGTTTAACTAATCCTGTCTCAGAGGGGACTGTCACCGCATTGTCTTACACAGCATGTGAGTATCCTCCATGGAAGTCGAAGCCTGTGACTGCAGGCGCGGCGTCAATGTTCAGCTTCCTGGCCACACGGTGCAGGTTGGGCAGCCTGACATGAACACAGCCCACCGGTAACATACAGGGCTTAAACAGGTAGACGTTACCGTAGTCGTTACGGGGAACCTGAAGGGAACGAATAACAGGTAAACACCACCGGACTGCAGATTTAGGCAATTTATTTATTGACAGACAGCTCATCAATAACAATTTTAATATTTGATCGATTGTTCACATCATTTATCAAGAACAAATGCAGAGCATTTTTTTTGGTTATACCTTCATAAATGTATCACTCTAAATGCTTCAGTGACCCTCTTTATTTATTCATCATTCTAGTTCTTTATTAATACCTTTCCGTCCACAGCTATAGGCGGTTGGTACTTCTCAGTCTGCCATTCTCCAAACAGAGCCAGGTCGTTCTCGTTCTTCATCTCAGACATCATCCTGGCCTTACGGGAACGATTAGAGAAGCCCTTCACCATCTAACAGAGAGAGACACAGTGGAAGACATTATATATATTCTGTCATTACCTACTTTCTGTTACACAACCACCAAGTTTCCTACCACTGGCTGATCTGTTTATGACTCACCAGCCTATAAAGACTTTAATGTACCAGCATGTACTGCTTAAACCTTCTCTACTACTGGCTTATGAAATGTATGCATGACAGTTTGCCTGCAGTCAAGAGTACAGAGCATCCAGCACAGGGCAGAGATCTGCATTTAAAGGAAGTGAATGAGGGTGAATACTTAATATGTCCTCCTGTGTCACTGCAGACAGGTTAGTCTGGACATCAACTAAAAGCACAACATCATTTCAGTGTCAGTGCATGTAAAAACGCTAATAGAGCAATGATTTTCTCTGCTTTATCTTCTGCAAAGCCAGATTTCAGATTAGCCTGACTCCTCCTATCCACATGTCAAAGCGTCATTGAGCAAGATAACGAACCTCAGATTGCTTCGGATGGTTGTGCCAGCACCTTGGTATGGTATCTTGCTGCCATCGGCGTGTGAGTGTGTGATGAGCAGCAGAAACACTGTAAAGCGTTTTGAATAAAAGCGCTATGTAAATGCAGCCATTTACCATCTAATCAGTGCTCACCTGCTGAAATATCAAGATACACAACTCACTCACTCTCAGGTTTTTGCTGCGTGCAACTTTGTTCATTGATCAAATTAAGACAAACTTAGAGATTTAATTGCATCATTTCTCCCCAAAGTATAGCTGGAAATACGCTGACAAGAATTTAGCTTTGCAAAACCACAAAACTAACTTTGTTACATGTGCTCATTTGTTTCATGTCAGGGAGGCTTTCATTAAGTTATATCATGAAGTTTATATCTTGAGGCAATATCTCCTGGGCCCCACTATATATCTCAATCAATTCAATTTGTGGAAATTCCCCATAGAGTTCACCCAGTCTGGTCCCTGTGTGAGAGGCAATATTACAGCAGTTGACCATTAGAGGGAAAACCTGCAAGTAATGAGTGGCGTTTCTGAGTAATACATGAAAAGTTTGTGGTTACACTGCAGAAAGTAAGTTCCCTCTTGAAACTGAATAATATGTTGCATAGTGAGGTAAACATTGGTCTTTTGGACTCTCACTACACATCACACACAGCTCAAACCAACCCTCCTCATCCACTTCAATGTCAGGGAGGTGGCTACGATGGAACAATAGTGGTTAATTCTGGTTAACTGTGTGTTTGGTGGTTATATGGACATCAGTGGAGTGTTTGAGTTTAACTGCTCCTGATGTTGTTCCTCTTTTTTTTGGTATCAGTCATGAAATCATGCAAATAAAACCTGCTGAACTGATTTGGCTACAGTGAGAGACGCTAGTGTGAGATAAAGTTAGAGAGGAACAGAAGTGATCAAGAAACTAACAAACAGAGAAGAGAAATCATGGCTGGAGGAGAAAAAAAAAGAGGAAATAAATGCATAAGAAAACTAAATTGGAGAAAATTTCTCTCTCACCTTATATGGCTCTTCTCCTAGTCTGACAGTTTGTGCTTCTTTCAGCCACGTGTCTCTGGAGTGGAGGGTGTGCACACAATCCCTAGAGAGAACAAACATTTAAATGTGATGAGAAGAATAAGAAAAAAAATATTTATCACACTGAAATTCTTATTTACCTCAAGAATTGAATGTTTTGCTCATGTCTTGAAGCCAATCAGAGTCAACGTCTTTTGAGTGCATGGTGGGTGTATTTTAAGATTAAAGCACTTAGTTCCAAGTGTGAATAAGGTCTAACAAGCATTAACAGTCAAAATGAGATGTATTTCATAGCTAGAAGATCACTATCTGCAGATGAACACAGCTTCAAGCACATGACAGGTTAACTAATATAACAGCACCACCAGGTGGCCACTGATACTCGAACAATTCATTCAAACATGCAGGTCAACAAATCTTCCACAGCAACAATAAATGAAGTCGTTTTTCAGAGAACCAGAAGTCCAGACTGAACCTGCTCTTTCTTCCACAATGAGACTAACAGACTAAAACTAATGCTACAACTTGTAAAATAAAATATTTCATTGGCCTTATACAACCAACTAAGTATAAACACCATCATTAAACTTCAATGATACCCTAGTCTACAGTACGAGTTATGATGTTTTAGTTTAACCCGTGACGCATAACTGACAAATTTATGGCAAATGTTTCCATGTACGCCCTGTGATTCATAACATGTCCAGTTTGCTTCCAAAAACAATGTCCCTTTCACAATCCTGTACAAACCAGAATCCGCAATGAGAGGAAACTGGTTTAACAGAGATGATGCTGTATAAAAATATGTCCTGTGACGCATCCTGAGAAGTGATTTAATGAAAAAGTATCCGCGACTGACTTTTTTACTACTGACCTGGAGTACACTGGCTCTCCTCGGCAGTATCCCAGTACTGTGGCTGTGGGGGGGTAAATGGCTTCGTATTTCAGCATGTGTCTCTTTAGAGCGTACAGCGGGTGGTTTTTATACTCCGCTATAGAGATGGGCAGCGGTTTGTTCAGCAGCCTGTTCTGGATCTGGGTGGGCAACATGGGGAGAACAGAGAGAAGATGGATGGTGTTAATAAGTGTAAAAGGAGTGTTCAGTGTTGAACCGATTGTGAGTAAAGTAAGAAGCTCCTTGCATGCGAAGAATGATGCGTTTTTTATGTTTCGTATTTAGACTGCACCCAGTTTGAATTGTCACTTTTTGTAAGCGAGGACATCTAAACTTTTCATGCTTTGAATGAGACTATATTCAGGGCTACTCTGGATGTCTTTTTCCTCACTGTTATTGATGTAAATACCTGATGTGAGACCCACTCTAATATCTTTTACTACTCATACATTACATTGCCCGAAAAAGGAGAACCACTCAGCTTATCCAGATAAAGTTATCTGGTTTATTTTGTTAATTTGTTACTGATTTTTAGCTGTAAACAGGAAAACTGCTTTTTACTGGTTAAAAACAGTGTGCTGTTTTTATATCATGTGCATTTTTACAACTGTCCTGCAGAAAAAACAGCTAATTATTGGGCTTTATAGCTGCTTTTTTCCACTTTTCAGTCAATTATAGTTGTCTACTATCAGCACCAGCAGTCTGCTGGGCAGGGGAGACATCTGATACCAATGCCCTCAACTTTTAATGTGTAAGCTGACCAGTTTGCCAGTAACTTTGTGTTCCTTTGATGTGTTACTCAGAGATAGAGGGGATTTCCAACAGGAAAGAGTAAAAGGATCCAAATGAGAAAAGAGAATTATGTAAACATACACAACTAACACAATCAACACAACACACTAGTAGAAATGTAGAAATGAAAAATGTGTTACGGCAATAAAAGAGTGTGCAAAATAGCATTCAGAGCAAAACAGAATACATAACAGGAACAGATTGGAGTATTAAATTGGTGTGTGTGTATTTGGCAGGATGAGTTTGAGTTCATGTGTGTTGGAGGTTGGATGTCCGTCTCACCTCCTTGTCCTCCTTCGTGTCCCTCTCATCCTCTGGTCCCAGGAACGGCTCGAGCGTGTCCTCCCACCACTCTTCTTCTACCCTTCTCTTCCTAGATGACGTCATCCAGGTGGGGTCGTACTTCCTTCCCAGGTCCTTCAGAAACCCATCCCCGTCCACTGACACCACGTACGTCACCGGCGCTGTTGCATTCTGGGAGCAGAGATGAGGCATCCCGACACCGTGTTCCACGTCTACGCAAACCCAGGAGGATGTTTTTTCCAGAAACACCTCCAACCACTCGTCGGCTCCAGGCCCCTCTCTCTTGTTCCCACTCCTTCGCTTGTTTCCGTTGCTCGTCGTTCTTTCTTCTTCATCACCATCTTCTCCTTCTTCACACTCATCTTCGTTTTTCACCTGTTTTTTCCCTCCCCCGCTCTTTCTCTTTGGGGCTGTGGTCACTTTAGCTTTGCTCCTCCCTTTCCCCTTCGTCCCCTTTTTAGATTTGGCCCCACCCTCTGAATCTTCACTGTTTTCCTCACTGGTCACCTGAAAATCCTCCTCATCACTGAGCCACTTGTCCTCCTTTTCCCCTTCACTGTTGCTCTCTTCCTTGTAGCTGACCTTTGAGGCGACGCTGCGGCGTTTTGAGTTCTTCGGTTTCTGCCGCCCTGATGTTGGAGCCTCCTCCTCTTCCCCCTCATCCTCGTCTTTTATTTCCTTCCTCTTAGCTTTCTTTCCTCCTCTGTCTCCCTTCCCTCCTCCAGCTGCTCTCTTGGTGCCAGGAGACACCTTCGGCTCCTGTGGGCTGGTCTTGGATGTTCCCTGGTTCTTTCCTTGGGCACCAGAAGATGTTTTAGCCCCTTTGCCCTGGAGAAAGAACACAAGAGATAATTACAGTATGTGTATTTGTGAGAACAGAAGACTCAGCTTATGTTATGTAATCAGTTTGTAATGAGCCGACACATGTGGGGGAAATATGTGTTAACTGTGTAGAACAACAGAGAAGGTGTTTGTGTCGTTCCCCTGATGAATTTTGCAAATTTGGTTACGATTAGAAATGAAACTATGCAATAAGTTTTTCTCAGTTGCTTTGGCTCAATTCTCAAATGACAGTTAAAGACGTCAAAGCGATATGTAAAATTCTTCAAAACATTTTGTTACTTGTGCACAACAGAAAGTACAATTGTCTACAATTTGAACAATTATTGGTTGTATATGTCTTTGTGATCAAAATAGATTATGTTTCTTCTCAGTTGAATAGTTTTGATACATATTTGATTTCTTTCATTGTGTAAGTCGTCACATGCAGAATAGTCCAACTAATTATCAGAACCTGCAGAGCTCGTGTTTCATAAATTGCATTGATACGTAGTGGTCGTTAAGTCTGCTAAATTGATTTTTTGTTGTCAGGTGAAACTTGAATTTCACTTACGAATGGGGAGTCTCGCATCTTTAATCAACCAATGGCACGTGCTGTCCAGTTAGCTTACAGGTGTAAATCATGAGTATGGGTATTGTAAAACACATTTATAAAGCTTGAGGGCAACAGAGTTACTACAACTTGTGAACAAGGAGGCGCCTGCTTAGATGAACACTGGACGGGGGCAACGGAGGTGTAAATATATGATCATCCTTGGTTTTTACTATATCAAACGAACGTGTCATTTTGGTGGCAATGTCTTATTCATTGACACAATAACTTAATTTTGAGTTATTAATTAAAGGTTTTGGGTGAGTTAAAGCCGTTGGCAGGTTAACTCCAGTGTTTTGCTGCACGTATGAGCTGTTTTGTGAAATGCATCTTTAGTACTGAGAATTTTTTTTCGATCATCGTTGTATCATAAATTATTTTCTCGTTCTCTGGCGCACAGCACAGCCCCCTCCTCTTGCACGCATCGGAGAGTATTCGTACGCACTGTTGGCCAGTCAGGAACTGAGTAGGCTAGTAGTGTGATGCGTGAAACAAACATCCCTCAGGTTTATGTGAGCACTGTTAAATAGAGGAATCAGTGGAGCGTGTAATTCTTCACTGCCATAAATACTCTTGAAAACAAGCAACATTTAAGAAACTAGGCTGATCAAAAGAACTTAATGTTCAGTGAATCTTTGGCGATGGGTCATACCATTCTCAATATGCAAGAATGTTTGTTGCTTCGTATCTATGACACTGTGCTTGTTCTGTTTATTTTACTTAAATAAAGATTGAACATGACAATTAACTTACATCTTTGTTGTTATTTGATAAAACAATTTTGTCCAAGTAAAAACTGACTTTGGTTAAGTAGATTTCTGATCCACTTGCCCGACCAGGCAAGTGAAAAACAACAACATTGAACCCTGCCATCCACACATAAAAAAGACCTGGCCCAAAGCAGTGTAAGGACCAGTTAAGCACAGACTTGTATTTGGTAAATTGTTAATGACATTGTTAATATCTTGTTATTTCTGCCCTGATAAAATTATAGTAGTTTATACTGCAGTTTAAGTTATAATTAGCAGTCATACTGTACATGGATGTCAAGTGCAACGTGCTGAAAGGCCTGTGGGACCCTTTTAATGTATGAACAGTGTTTTCTAATGTCTTTCAGAAGTGTTGAATATAATTACTTGAGTAGAACAGTCAAGGAAAGAATTTTCTGTGCATTAAACTGCAGCTCTTGACTAAATATGGCTTGTGTAATTACATCAGTATCCTCTAAAGAGCTGAATAACAGATTGTTGGTACCTTGGCTGACGGGGGTTTGAGAGGGATCGGCTGCAGAGAAAGTACCAAGCGGCAGAAGAGCTGCAGAGACCTCAGGACCAACAAGAACAGCTGCAGGAAACATAAAACACACAGGAGCATAATTACCTCACAAATCTACTCGTTTACACGCACGGGCTGTGTTGCATTTAGTAGGCTTGAGGTAAACTACCAACATGAGTCATCTCCTGGTGGTTTCTCGCTGAAAGGCTGGCCAGCCGCCTCTCCATCAGAGCCCGCGGGTCTGGACGCTCCTCACAGGGAAGACTGGAGTTGAGGGTGAATGTTGCTCTGAACCTGGAGAGGAGGAGAGATTAAAATAAATAGATGGCGATAAAAGATACATCAGTGATTAAACAAAGGTAATAATAACTGATATGATGAGGTTGATGACTGTGGAGAGGATTTGGTTGCATCACTAGAAACATTTATTAGTGTTTTACACATCCTGCCATGAAAAGAAGCTTCAGGCACCATTTACATACTAAACATTTAACATTTGATGAGCACACACCATTTGAGCAGTCCAGATATGTAGTTTTGGTCGATGCGTTCTTTGGCGACCACGCTGAAGTGGGCAGGCAGCAGCGACAGAGTGATGGCCAGCAGGTCTGGCTCACTGCACAGACGGTTGCGAAACATCCCACTGGCTATCAGGCACATCAGGTGGACCTGAGAGACCAATTAGAAGTTAGTAGCGACTGAAATCCAACTGCAGTGACTTCAAATCACACAAAGGATTGGAAGAAGCACAGACAAACGTTTACAGCGCAGGTGTGTATTTTCACCTTGTGCGTGTCTGCCAGCACGTCCTTCTTGAATCGGTTCATCATTCGCCTCAGATACGCCTCGAACTCAGCCTGCCTCTTCTGCCTGGCCAATCAGCAACGATGATTAGAAACACACGTTTAAAAAAGATATATACAGACGTGCATCCAGTGGGCTTTGTAATTCATACACAAGTGTGTTTGTAATCATACTTAAACAGCGTCTAAGTGCTGAGTCATTTTCACATGAAGTAAGTCCATCAACCCTCAAGGTGCTCTTGAAGATGAAAAAAATTGTAATAGAAAAGGAAAATAAGGCACTCTTACACAGAACATGGAGAGATAGTATCTTAAAAGGCAGACTAAGTAAGACTAAGCTCTGCCTGAAAACCTTTTTTCTTTTCAGGACTAAAAAGTTTGCTGATGTTCCTTGAACTGTATTTATAGCAAAAGCGGATGGATGTTACTAAAACAAAAATCAGTCATAAACAAAATACTTCTAAACGAATTCAGCCGGAGAAAACTTTGAAACTAAAACAGATCACAGGTCTTCCATAAATTACAATTACAGGATCTCCATAGTTATAGAAAACCATGTTTATCTTTGCTATGTGCTCTTATTATTCTGTATCTATTTAAGTGAGAATATAACGTTTTGTCTCAACATAGCTTAAAAAAATCAGTCATTTCATGCAGCATGGATAATATAACTGTATGTGGTAAAAATACACAAATAGCATAAAATGTTTTTAGAGATAAATATCTTTGCTTGACAATCTTTCACATGTATTTTCAGTACAAACACGATACAAACACACGTTTCACTTACTTTTTCCTGACTTCTGGAGACTCGATCTCGATCTCCACTGGTTGAGAGGGCAGGACGGGTTCTGCTGGCTCCACTGGACCCAGAGGCTCAGCCAACTCTAATCAACACAAATACATACATACATTTCAGTTTCCCAGTGTGTTATTATCATTATTATTATAATAATGTGAATAACGTTCACAACCACACTTTCTCACCTGCAGAGAGAATTTGCTTTACATATACACAATGAAAAGGTTTAATATTATATTATGATTCAATTCATACACACAACAGACTAACGCTGTTTTCTACTGACTCTTCACTTACCTTCCACTTCCTCCCAATCATCCTCGTCTTCCTCACTGTCCTCCTCCTCATCCTCTTCTTCTTCCTTCAATGGTTTCTTGGCGTTCACCGTAACCACAGGTGCTTTTGAGGTCACCATGTCAAAGTCATCTTCACTGTCAGCTTCCTCCTCCTTCCCTGGTGACAGGAAGTATTTACTGGTTTTGACAGCACTGGCGGAGGAGGATGTGGTAGAAGAGATGTTCCTTCCAGCTCGTTTTGTGGAGGAACGTGGTTTGGATTTGACTTTCCTCTCAATCTTCTCCTCTTTCTCTGTGATGAAAGACAAGGGTTTTTAGCAGCTGTGTTCACATAATGAATAATGCTTTCAGTCTTCCATGTCTCTTTTTTTGGCCTACAATAGTAGAAATCCTTTTAATTTAAAGCTGTTATATTTAGCAATGAACCAGATCACCATCATAGAGTATCTTCTCTCTGCCAGTAGGGCACAAAATTAGCACCATCCACCAGCCAAATGCTGCTAAAATATGCAACTGGCTGGTAGATTTGCTTCACTCACCAGCCAAAGAAACAACGGTAATCTACTGAGTAGCTGGTAAAATTTGAACATTCATTAGCCATTTGACCAGTGGACAAAAAAGTTAATTTTGCATCCTGTCTGCCAGCCTCTGCACAGCTTTTTACATCATGAGAAACAGTGTTATATTTAAAAGAAAACTTGTAAAGCAAACATAAAATGGTGCTGTTTTTGTCCAGAGAACATTCTCTAAAAGCCATAGGAAAAGATAATTATCAACAAGAGAAAAGCCAAACAAGAGTAAACAATAATCAAAACTAATTACTAACAAACTAAAACTAACAGCACAATGGTGATGATGGTTGAGGTTCACAACAGGAAGCAGTAAGGGTTTATCTCAATTAATGACTCACTGGTCATGAAACATGTAAGATATGAAACAGGCTTCCAATCATCTGAACCATGTTGTTTATACTAAATACTAAATACAGCCCACTAACAATAATGCTGCTGTTCAAATAGCAATAAAACCACATCTGAGACGACGCTGTTGCTGTGATTTCAGGAAAAAAGGAAGAGCAATGCTTAAATGTGCATTTCAAACTGCGACAAAGACAGATCCAAAAACACTCAAATTAAGTCAAAACAGCAAAACATGAGAGAAAAAAACCAGCAGGAAAATGAAGATACACAAACAATTACTGAGATTGTTGTGTGACTTATCCTATTTTAAAAGATAAAGATCACACTTAAGGAGAAACTTTTTTTTTTCTTTCACAAAAACATGTTTTGATGAAGTGGAGCACAGATGTGTATGTAGGCCAACGAATCCACTCCAGTAACCGTGCGCATCATCCATCCATGCACCTGAACAATGGCTCGCTTTGAAAAGTATCTTCTTGGTAGACACAATAAGAAAACAACACTGACTATTTATGTATTTTTACCCATTCAGGAGCCAAAATAAATAAATTCAATAAAATAAAATAATTCAATTTTACTGGAATCATATTGTGATTATATATATATATATATATATATATATATATATATATATATATATATAAATATTTATTATGTCACATTGTTGTTTCACAAAAGTCTGCTCTGCAAATTGAGGATTCATGGCAAATTGTAAAAATCTGTAACACTGGTGATTGAAGCTTTTGTGTTGATATGTGAATTGTTTTTTACATCATGTAAGACAACAGAGCAAAGGTCATTGCATCAAGTACGTTTGATAATTTATTACCGATATATCTCCATTAATCTCCATATTATCATATATAAATATTGATAGTGGAAAAGTATCAAAATGTATCAGCTGTTAATGTCATCTATCTGTATCAATGCATGAAACTGTGGAAGCTACATTACCAATAATACTATATTAACAATCAGCTATAATTCACAACATAAACACCAGCTAATAGGACACGTTTAGCAGGATACATGCAGGTAAAAAAAAAGTCTGCAACTCTATCCATAGAGTCAGGATTACACACACCCCTCTACTGTTAAAAAGAGTAAAGTGTGTCCCTCCTTCCTTTGCAATCTGACTTTTTCTACACTGTTTTGACACTCGAGCTATTTTATGGATTTCTCGTTCATTTCCTGGGTGCAAACGTGCAGGCTTGTTTTGCAACAGACGGGGGGAGATGTTGTGTTCATTAGTGACATATTAGAGCGATGCATCAGTCTTCTCTGTACCTGCATCAGTCTTCTTAGCTCTTGCCTTCGCTCCGCTGCTCTTTGCCTTCAGCTTCAATTTCTTTGTATCTGCAGGTGTCTCGGCACACTCTCTCCGCTTTGCCATGCCGTCTCTGTCTTTTCTGTCACTTTTCTCAATCAAAAACACTTTTCCTAAAAAAGTATTTTGGCTAATCTAGACGACCGGAAGTCCCTCAGCTCTCCACATGATGCTGCAACCACGGATAGTTGTGTAAGAGTAAAGGAAACAGCAGTTATCCAACATTTCACTCAAAAGCTTTCATAACACCAGACGCTGCGCACCGGTTGTTTTGGCGACATGACTTTGACGTCACGTCCGGTCCTCTTCTTCTTCGTCGGTGGTCCTAATTTACTGCTCTTTTTCTTAACCCTCAAAACTCTCTATTTACCATTTTACTGACATACATTTTTATATTTATGCTGCTAACTTAAATCTGAAGGACAACTCTAAACCCTTATAGACATGGTGGTTGGTTTTTGAGCAAAGTAATACCACTTTTCGACACTGAGGGGCGTTGTTGTGCTACATATGAGGCCCTTGTCTCTATTCCACTTCATCTGATGTTAAAGTATCACCTTGACCTTTGATAGTTTTTGCAGTGACACATTAATAGCTATATTCATGGGGTTTCATAAAAGAGACACTCATGCTGTGTGGCTACACAACCGTCTGGCAACGATAGTGTCTATTCATCTTTTTATATTTGAAGCATTCAGCTAGAGGGATGAGTCCAAACTTCAGCCTCGAGATCCTCAATATTTAAGGCAGTTGGCATTAAAGTGTTATACAAGAGTTTGTACATGTTTCTTTTTTATTTACTAGTAATCATACATGATTTACATTCTAGCAAACCATTTCAAGAGCATGCCATAAACCCAATTTTTGCAGTTTCCTACCAGGACACGAACACCCCACAGCACTTTGACTTTTCTAATCTGTCTGCACCTTCAGCTGCATTACTACATAATGATGATGTAACTTTTCATTGAAAAAAGTAATAATAAAGACGTGATTTTCAAACTCAATGTCATGTTTCTAGTTCATCTTTAACTGTCATGGATGAAAATCAATGGCCACCTTGAATAATGAAAGATTTAAAAATATAAAATACTACAGCATGCTTTAGAAAGCTGGTATGTGAGGTGTAATGTATACTTTACTGTAACAATGGAAAGCCACCAGTAATGTCCTTTAAAGAGTGCAAGGTCGGGCCACAGTCCCATGATAAGTTTACTCTAATAAAGGTCACAAAATATAATTTAAGAGACCTTCAGTGTCGATGTATTCTTCTAATGTTTTATTTATCAGTGGTCTGGGTCACTTTCTCCTGTATACAGTCTGTGTATCTGGAAGAACGTGTTGGAAATGAAGCAATAATCAGACAAAAAAGAAAAGAATATCATTTATGAATTCTCGTGCAGGTTTTACCTCAGTATGACAGTGAATGAAATGTGAACGGGACCATGAGACCATTAGCCAACTCTGGCCAACTATCTGATAAAATCACCTGGCTAATAATGAAGGATTTTTGGTAGCCATGTCACAAGTAGAGGAGCTACTCTAAATTTCCACCTATGATTACAGGTCATCCTAAGTAGATGTGACAGATTGAAGTCCTGAATGTGTAGTCGGTCATTTCACACCATGATAAAAGTGCAATATTTCCTCTTTTAAAGGGTTGATGAAATTCTGCTCTGTTCAAAAATGTCTTTTTCCATGTTTTCCATAGAAAAGGTTGTTTCCTCTAATAGTGTGACAGGCCTGTGCACTGATACTGTTCTATTATAAAGGTATTATCAATAGACAGTTGCTGTTAGTTAATTTTTTGGGTTTTACTTTTTTGAAACTGGAGCATCACAATGTCTCAGTCTACCTTAATAAATAGAAGTCTTTGATTAGATTCCCATCCCCTTTGCACACTTTTCCTTACAGTTACGTCAGACGGATTTCAAACTCTAAACTGGCTTCAGATGTGAAAATGTGGTTATGGTCATCTCTCGGTGTCAGCCATGTCCTGGATTTTTCACTGCCTTCTACCCAGTGCATGCGGTGAAATGTCTTCTCCCCACTGGGACCCCGAATAAGAACTAAGTGGGTAAAAGACCATGACTAAATTCATTCTTTATCTTGTTATTCTGAGACGAGTCTGTGTGGTCTCCCTGAAACGAGTTCTGCGTCTTCAGTCCAAATCAATTCTGTTTATTTCACATCAATTTAATTTTCACTGGGCTCTGCTGTCATCCATATCGATCTTGTTGGGATTCTGTGGCAGATGTGTGTGTTTCACTTCAGAAAGCCGTCTGTCAGCTGATACAGTCAGACAGCTTCAGACTGACTCGCTGCAGTACGGACCTGATGGGAGCAGGGGACCATTTCTGTGTGAGTGCCCTGTATGTGTGTGTGCGTAATGCATGCACCATACCCATACATATGCATACCTATTGCATGCATACACATAAATGAATACATGTTTATGTGTGAAGTGCATGTGCATCCATATCTCTGAGTGTGTGACAGGTTTTCGCTTCACGGCCTCCTGGACGTGTGCATCCATTCATTGCCTTCTGTGAGCACGTAGGCTCTTGAGACTGTGCTTATACATATATCTTTTGTGTGTGTGTGTGTGTGTATGTGTGTTTGTTTGTTTTTGCATGTGTGTGTGTGTGAGGTGACAGGGCTTAAATCCATGGTCCAGTGCGCTGTGCTTCCAGCGCGGTGCATGGCTTCCATCCCTATATGAACCATCAGTACAGTCAGATAGGAATAAAAAGCCATACAGCGCACTGGGCATTGGGGAGACTGGATTTTAAGAGCAAGTACACATACACACAAACACAAACACACACACACACACAGAGTGAGATGATAGATGGGTAGACATCCGAATAATATCCAAGGGCCTGCAAAACTAGAAAACAGGATAACAGCAGGCAAAGGACACGGACACCCAGAAAGGACCACACAGAGCTGATAGAAAACGACACTTGTTCCTGCATACTCGGTATACTGGGAATACAGCATCACAGCGGGCCAAGGACTGATCGACTGACTGACCAAAAGACAGACGCTGTGTGAGTCAGAGGGAGAGCACGTGAAGCCTCATCAAGGACGAGTGATGCCACCTGCTGTCGAGGTGTGGCAACGGGTGTGACGTCCACCCAATGAGCACTGAAGTGGGCTTTCTTTCCCCACAGTGTTGTCTCCAAGGCAGCAGGTTTTTCAACTGTACAGCTCTTTGCCCACAATTATCAGACCGAGCCACAATTGTATAGGATGCATCTGAAGAATCTTGACCTGTTAACCTTTATACACTACCATGTTTTGGATGGTACAAAATGTTTCTTTGCATCGTTTTTGGATATCGGGTTACAGTAAACATCCATCCATCTCTCCTGCTGCCAGTAAATGACTGGGATTCACTCTCCCTCCTTTCAGCTTTTCCAAGGGCACAAATAGAACCCTTTGTTGGCGTAAGTGTTTTAATCTGCAACCCGCATACCTGTTCCCCTGATGGATGTCTATACTTAGACTTTAATACATGTTGATGACATTCATTTGAAATATATTTTTGGTCAGCTGGGATGTTGTTTCCTCCTTGGCCACAAGTATCTGCAAGTAAACAGTTGAAATCGACACAATGATTTTGGTCAGATTTTGAAACATTTACTCTCTATATACATTCTGTTCACATATATTAAACTTTGAAGGCTGTATGTATTTTCAATTAATTAGATCTAAACACTTTTTCACAGCCACAATTTTCATTTTCCAGACCTGTGCCACAAAAACATGAAATCAGACATTTTGTGTTGGTGTAAAGCCAACTATTAGGATTCAATAAAAAAACCTTAATTTAAATAATTTGTTCTTAAAGGGGAGTGGTCAACTCCTCCACCAATAAGCTCTGTGGCACCTGTTGTCCTCTTGGTTAGGAACCACATGCTGCTAACACAACCAGATTAAGTGTAAGAACGTTTTTTAAAAACAATTTAGAAAAGAGGATTGTTTCATAGAGCAACCAACTTGTTGCAGTGTTATGGTTTAATTAAGAGCTATGTCTTTGATACCAAGGTGGTGACCCTCTTCATTTTGCCACATTTTCTGGAACATTCCTGGAACAAGTCACAGTGCACTTGAAGGAAATGGAGAGAGAAGATTAAAAAAAAGAACAGACTCAATAAGAGGAATATTTCTGCAGTGGAGGTTATGTTTTGTAATGGTGAAATATTAAATAATCCTTCTCTTCTGTCTGAAATATATAACCTGATCTGTCCTGGATTCTTGGGCCTCACAGGCTCCAGGAATGACTTGGAAAAGGACTGAGAATTTGGCAAGTGGCTGCATTAAAATTAGAGTAAACCCCCGAAAAATCCCCACAAGTCTAGCGCAGGTGTGTTCTTGTTGTTTTCTACAGAAATAAAGCCTGAGAAGCCATTCCTGTCGCGCCTTAAGAGGCTTCACAACTTCAAGGAGCGGATATGAAATAAATCCAATTACCGAGCTGTCAATCAAGCCGCTAATTAGTAGTACGACTCCGGCAGACTAAGTGGCATCAAAGCTGGAAACTCAAAATAGAGGCGACGAGAGAAACACACAAAAAATGACACAACACTGGCAAATTCGTCGCTGACAACAAAAGAACTACTGCAAATAAACCTCTTCAGACGCCTCCTCATACAACCTCTAGACGGGCTGCTGCTATTTCTGGATCGCCACAGACGAGCAACAGCAGCTCTGGAGGAAATTAAAAAAAAAAAAGAAAAAAAAAGAAAAAAGCTGCATGAAAAAGAAGCGAGCATCCATCCGAGCATCCGAGCCGGGACACCGCGGGGTCCTCCTACGCCTCTGTACCCGCACTCCCTGCGTCCTCCGGCCGGGTTGCCGGGGCTCCGGGTGATCCGAGCAAACAGGGTCCGACCTCAAACAGGTGGGCTCCAGGCTCGTGCTCGGGGCTCTCGCCACTTCTGCTTGAGGCCTCAACACTTGTCCAAGATAGTAGTTTGTCCTCTGCTCAGTCCTCTTGTCCAGAGAGACGGGCTCGGTGATGCTGCCGCTGCCACCGGTGGATATGTGAAGTTTGACCGCCCCTTTACGCATCTGTGCGTATTTCCATTCAGCGACAGAGGCAAACAGAGAGAGAGAGAGACAGAGAGAGAGAGAGAGAGAGAGAGAGAGAGAGAGAGAGAGGAGTTGAGGGAGATGTGGTGAAAAAAGCAGGGGAGGAGGGGGTGAGGTAACAAAAGCCCCTGAGTGAGGAGGAGCCAACGAAAAAGAGGGATGAGAGGGAGAGAAAAGGGAGAGGAGATGAGGAGGGGGCATCATCATACCTGAGCAGGAGACCTCCCTCTGCTTCTCTCTGTGTGTGTGTGTGTGTGTGTGTGTGTGTGTGTGTGTGTGTGTGTGTCTGTGTGCTAGCGCTTGTGTGTGTGTGTGTGGACAGAGAGACAGGGGGTGTGAGGGAGGGGAGGCTTATGTCGCCTCAGTGACGGGCAGTGTTAATAAAAGCCGGGCAGTGGGGCTGAATAGGGCTCTTTTCTGTCTCATTCAAATACCGCCAGAAAGCACTTTCATTCTGCTGATAAAGTAGAGAGTGTGTGTGTGTTTGTGTGTGTGTGTGTATGGTGGCACGGTGGCGCGAGGGAATGTGTGTGTGCGTGTTTGAGTGTGTGTCCATCTGCATCTGCATGTATTTGCCCTCCCTGTCTCTCCCTCTGTCTCTTTCACTGGCATTTACACTGCGAACAGCCAGACAAACAGACGGCTGGGTGTGCGGCCTGACCGACAGACGGTAAATACTGTTGAAGCCCCCAAAGTCGCACGACAGAGTAGAGATAACAAAGAAAAGAAGAGGAGAAGACAATCCAAATCAAGCAATAATGAAAGGAAGAGAAGAAAAACAAATCAAGCTATAAGTGTGCAAAAGATGAAGGGAGATACAGGTGAATAAGTCAGAGAGGAGATGAGGAGAGACAACAAAAAGAGGGATAAAGATAGAGAATAATGGTTCCTGGCACCTCCTCTCAGAGATGGAGGAGGGGAAGGACCCCAAAATGTCTCTAGACAAAACATAGAGAGACACAGAAAGATGAGAGATGAAGGTGAAAACAAAAAGAGGACAGGACAAGAAAGAGAGTATTTGGGAGAAACACTTCACAGGGATAAAGTGGAAATACTTGCTCTCAATCGCCCCTTCCTCCTCCTCTTCCTCCTCCTCCTCCTGTTCTCAGGGGCTCGGCTGGAGTTGCATTCCAACGCGTCGCTCTCAATCCCCGTTACTCCCGGCAACACAGTTCCTTGATCTGGTCCCACGTCAGGCTGGGCAGAGGAGGAGGAGGAGGAGGAGGAAGAGGGAAGGAGGAGGTGTAGGTGGGAGCCTCAGGGGGAGACTGGGAGACAGGATGGATGGTACAAGTGGGTTAGAAGAAGGAGAGGGAGGTAACGGGGGTAAGGAGAGATGAGAGGAAGGAGATGAGAGGGAGGTGAAGAGGGGAAGGTGCAGGGAGGAAGGAGTGCAAGGAGGAAAAGACAGTTAAGACAGAAGGGGAGGATAGTAGAAGAAGAGGGGGGAGAAGGAAGAGGAGAAGTGAGAGGAGGCGAAGGAGGTGACAGAGGACACAAGAGGGGAAGGAGAAAGAAGAGGAATGATGGTGCAGGAATAGGAGGAAGAAAGAGAGGCAGATGAGAGAGAGCGAGATATGAAAGAAGATAGGAGCTGGTGAGAGTGAGGGATGGAGGGGTGAGAAAAAGGAGGAGTGAATATGTGTGGGAGGAAAAACTAAGAAAAGGAGATGCAAAAGAGAGAGAAAATTAAGTATCCCCTTTGGTCCTCATTCCTGATTACGAAATTAAAAGTAAAATCACTGTTAAGGATCATTTGCTTCTCTGGAGGCCATTAAAGTCAGATGGGTTTGTTCTGAACTCCCCGGTTTAATCATGTTTTAAAAACCAGAGTTAAATAGAGTGAAAGAGAAAGATGGATAGGATAATAAAGAAGAATGAGAGATGACACAGCACACACAGCTCAAATTATATTTGTGAAGTTTGTTTTAAAATGTTTGCAATACCAGACAGATGGGATGCCAACCGATACGACCCCCCTGAGTGTTTTAGATGATCCGAGGCAGGTCAGAATCGTGTTTTACATCTTAGCTGGGATGACATTGAATGCGAGAGTTGAAAATATATCTACAGTATATCACTTTTTTGCAGAGATTACTATGAATGAATTGAAGGTGTTATTTATAAAATGATCTATAACTCCCTCATTTCATCATCCCCATAAATTTGGATAACTGGTCATTTCCAACCCCAGCTGTCTGAAATCCAACAGTATAGTATTCTTTTAAAAATGTGCGTCATACATAAAGGACCTTTTTTAGCCATGACATCGCTGTGGTTCCACGGATGTCTGCTACTCATTCCACCACTTTGGCCCAGACTGGAATATCTCAAAATCTAATGGATGTATTGGCACAACATTTAGTACAAACATTCATGGTGCCCAGACGATGCACACTAATGACTTTGGTGATCCTTTGGAATTTCCTCCAGTGCCACCATGAGGCTCATTTGTGGTTTTGAGTGAAATGTCTCAACAACTATTGGATGAATTTGGCATGAAATTTGGTACACATATTCATGTCCCTCTCAGCATGAATTGTAATAACAAAATGTTATGACTATAACTTCTGTTCCCTGAAGGAGAGGAATGAGGTACGACACACATATAATATGGGATATCCCGCCCCTGCGTGGCCTGACTGAAGACACCTCTATTGATGCCTTTAAGGCAGATGACCTGTGGTGTGAGGTCCTGCCTGCATATACTGTATATACTCCTGTCACCACAGTCGTCCCTCAGTTTGATAGCTGCTCTTCACTGAGCCTAGCTGTGAGGCGGGGCAACATGGTGTTGTACCTTGTTCCTCTCCTTCAAGGAACAGAAGTTATAATCATAACATTTTGTTCCCTTTAAGTAGACTCACTCACTCACCGAACCGGAGTAAAACCTCCAGTACTCTAGTGCATCATAAACCCAGCAGAAAGGACAGAATGAGCTAACGATGGGGCTGTCACATCCAAACGGTAAAACCATACATGGTGAGGACCAACTGGCTGCAGCATAGATAACACTCACAGATACCTCTTTAAACAAAGCCCAAGATGTTGCCATGCCCCTGGTCGAATCGCCCTCACACCATGAGGCAACGGAAGACCTTTGCTTTTGTAAGCCATGGAGATAGCCTCCACAATCCAGTGAGAAAGCTGCAGCTTAGACAGGGCTTTTTCTCTGGCTGGATTGGCCATACAGACAAACAACTAGTCACTTAAATGTAAATTCTGAGTACGGTCTCTGTAGGCACGTAGCACACGCATAGGACACAGGGAATGCAACCTCCTCTGCTCCTCAGATGTAAAAGGAGGGGGACAAACGTACAAGAGCTCAAAAGCCATAGAGTTATAGGCTGCAGGGATAACCTTAGGCAAATACGCCACATTTGGGCGTAATGTAACCTTGGAGCCGTCTGAACTGAATTGGGTATAAGAGGGATGCACAGACAAAGCATGGGGGTCGCTCATCTGCTTTGCGGAGGTCAAAGTGAGAAGCAGTGAAATCTTGTTTGGAAGAAATTTCATATCTATAGACTCAATTGGCTGAAATGGAGGACCACAAAGAGCCTCAAGCACCAAAGTCAAATCTCATGAGGAGACGCTGGTCTTTAGCAGAAGCCTCAGCTAGCGGACTCCCTTTAAGAAACGCATTGCAAGAGGGTGAGCGCCTGGCATCACTCTACCAAAGCCAACATGACAGGCAGATAGATATTGCTACCAAATAGACCTTAACTGTGGAAAGGGAGAGACTCTTATCCAGCAGCTCCTGAAGGAATGTCAAAACATCCACAATAGAGGACTAAAATGGAAGCACTTTTCGGTCCGTAGTTCGTAGGTATTTGTTCAACACTTGTAGGTCTAGAATAGGACGGGGTCTTCCCCCTTTCTTCAGGGCAATGAAATAACAGCTGTACCTTTGCTGGCCTCCAAGGTGGGAACCACTCGTACTGCTCTCTTGTTCAAAACAGTGTTTATTTCCTCTGTCAGTACTGCTGCTGCCTCGTCTCCAACAACTGTGTTGACTATGGTGGGGCAACATGGTGGTCTCGCCCGGAACTGTAACCAGTAACCGGTGGTAACGGTTCTCTCTACCCATGGTGAGGCTGCGCATGTGCGCCATTGAGGAAGCGAACAGCTAGCCAACTGACCTGCAGCACTGTAGAAGAAGGGCTGCAGGTCAGTCTTTTAATTTTGTGAAGTTATTTCCGAACCCAGATCTTTCTGATACATTGAAAAGATAAGAACATTTGACCCTATTAAAGGCCTTTTTGGTGTCTTATGATAGAAGTGCTGTATCTGGTATTTCTTTGTTAGAATGAATAATATTAAATACTATTCTGACATTGTGGAAACCTTGCCTTCCCATTATAAATCCATTTTGATCTTTATTAATGGTATTTGGCAATACTTTTGGTAAACATTTTGCTAAAAACTTACATATTATGTTAAATTCAGAATTTAACTTATGGGTCTCATGTTCTCACATTTGTTAGAGTGTACATATGGTTTTGGCAGTAAAATAATTAAAGCAGTGTTCATAGAGGATGGAAGACTCAGGTGACCAAGTGACTCAGGTCATTCTGAAATGCAATTAAAGCAATTTATTCTTTATTTTCTTATACAGATCAATTGGAAGACCATTTGTTCCCGCCCTTTTTCCTGATTTCATATTATCGATGGCGTGCCCAGTTTCGTCTTTGTTAATTTCTAGCTCCAGATCTTCTTTATATTCATTTGGGATACATGGTATAGGGAGTTCATCCAAAAAACTATTTAGGTTTTGTAAATTAATTTGTTGTATCATATAATTCTTTATATGAACCTCAAAGGCATCATTAATTTCTATAGGATCTACAACAACATGCTTGTAATTGATGCTTTAGTTTCTAAGTGTTTAATATCCCATGCTAATGATTTGCCCGATTTATTGCCCTGTTCATAAAATAAAAGACAAGAAGCAGCTCTGAGACTAGACAACATATTCAGCTCTCAAAATCAGTAAATCGTTTTCCATTTGTGAGTTACTTTTCTCATAAACTTTTTCTTGGAGAGTCTTATATTTTAGATTCCAAATGTAATCTCTCCTCAAACGCCCTTTTTTAAATGAGCCTGTATAACTAATAATATGTCCTCTGAGAAAAGCTTTTAATTTATTCCCACTCTCTATGGATGTTGGTGAAGTATTAATTTCAAATAACTAATCTATCTGTTTTCCTTTATATTTTACAAATTCTTCATCTTGTAACCATTTGTGCTGAAAATGCCATCTAGGTGGGTCAATTTTTTATCCACGTATACTGGACAACATGACACATGATCCAGGACCACAATATTATACTAGGGTTTAATGTGCAATTAAAATCCCCTGCTGTTATGTATTGTCCTGCAAATGTTGAGAGAGTAAGGAATAGATCTATAAAAAAGTTAGGATCATCTACAAGTTTACTAAATTAAAATTTTCTGATAATAGAGAACATTGGACTATTAAATATCTCCCTATTGTGTCTTTGACTACATTTTTCACTTGAAATGGGACGGTTTTATGAAGAACAGTCATAATTCCTCTAGCCCGGGATGAGACTCGTGCTGTGAATACACTACCCAGCCACCTCCTCCTAATCTTTTTATTGTCCTTATCCAAAGGATGACTTTCTTGTAGGAATACAATTTTGGAGTCTATTTCCTTTATTTTATTCATGACTTGTTCAACTTTTGTAAGCTGTTGCAGACCTCTGCAGAGACGAAATTACGAAACAAAGAATATTAGAGTACCTTGCAACATGGAAATAAACTTACAGAGAAACATGACAAACCTGGACATTAGAACCCACATCAACACACTGAACATGAACCCTTTTCTCACTTTCATGGGTGCCACCCAAAAGAATATGTTGCTACCCTTACTTTGACATCAAATAACACTCATCTGCAACATGTGTGATAGGTTTGCTCTAAATCTTTACTTCATAATAGTTTTAACTATTTTGTCCCACATTAAGTACAAAATTTGCATGAAGTGTATGTTTAAGAGCTTGATGTGTAGTATTTTTAGTGTGTGTGTTTTTGCATGCATATTTATACCTTAGAATAGATGTATGTGCTTGATATATTTTGACCCACATGTAAATTACTGCATTAGCATAAAGTGTATATTTAACAGCTCAATATGTGTAGTGTTTAGTATGTGTTTTTCCATCTGTATGTCTGTCTGTTAATATATGTGTGTGCATAATATATTTTTTGTCCCACATGTTAATTAAAACACCAGTATAAAGTGTATGTTTAATAACTCAGTGTGTATATTGTGTATGTTTTTGCATGTATATGTGTATGCATGTCTGCCTATGCATGGATGAGTATGTGTGTGAAAATACTATATGACTGATATTGCTTCCAAGGTGCTAATATATGCAAATTCAAAACACTGGTTTAATAGATTTTGTAATAGTCATTTGTGTTAGCACTGTTTTTCAGGTCACATATATTGCCATGTTCAAATGTTCTACTGTTTTATTATTTTGTATTAAGCACCCACTGGCGTATTTCTGAATCTTCTTAATAAACTCTTGTACTTTGATTGGGGTTGTGAAAGTGTAGGTTTGCTCTTTATATGTTACCAACAGTCTTGCAGAGTGAATGACTCCATATCAGATCCCTACATTGCACAGTTCCTGGTGGACGGGGTCAAATTGTTTCCTCAGATGTCCTCAGGTGTATTCCTGCAGCTAAGTCAGAGTAAAACCATGCTTGCTGGTCCTTGACCTGATTGTCTTTTTTAGCCCATGTAGCAGCAATGACTGCCAGCTTGTCCTTGTAGTTGAGAAACATCATTATTAGTGTTCTCGGTGGTGCCCTGGTGTCCCTCATCGGTCCAATTTGGTGTGCCCTTTCTAAAACAACTGAGGATTGTGGAGTTGCAGCATCCAGTGCTTCTGGAATCCATTTTTCCAAAAAAGAACATGGATCCCATTCTTCAGTACCCTCCGGAAGGTTTACCAGTCTCAGGTTGTTCAGTCAAGATGTGGTTTCCAAGTCCAGGAGCTTATCCTCCAGAGTTTTACTTTTTGACTCCAGCTTGTGTACTTTAGCTCGCAGGTTAGCTACCTCATCTTTGGTGCTTGATATTTGTAATTCCACCTGCAACACTCATTCTATGCAACCGCATGGCATGGAGTTTGACCTGGTGGTTGCTGCTTCACTGGCTGGGAACTCGAGCTTGCAGACAGTGCTGCCCTCTTTAGTGGTTGGTGTCACTGTCTTGTGAGCGCTAGCAGGCTGCTTTGATTTTGCATAAGGTCTGGGAAGGCATCTGTCTGCTTCTTCCTCAGCTAAAACTTTGCTTGAATGGCGTTGAGTGACTGACCAAACAAACCCTCAGCAGACACTGGCTCATCCATGTACATGGCCCTGTCCCTATCTGGAATATTGGAGAGAGTCAGCCGGAGATGCCTCTGCACCATCACCGTGGATGATATCCCTCTGCCAAGGGAGAGCACCACACAGTGAGAAATGCGAGAGAATGTAATCCATGGCAATTCTGACCTTGTTGAGAAGGGCTGCCAGCGGACTGTCAGGGGGCATCAATTTCTCAAGCTCCACCAGACACATGGCTATGTCTGAAGCATGGTTACGGAGCTCAGCGCACGGGTGGTACCTGCCCACACTCAGTAAATCTTCTCCAGCTGAGTTGCAGAAAACCTGCAGTGCCTGGATGGGCGGACTGTGGGGTCACCCACACCATGGTTGTGGGAAGGGGCAAGATAAGCTGCCAAAGACTGCTCAACTCCATAGGCGGAGGATTGACCAAACCAACTTTTTCAGCTCCATCCAGATCCACATACTGTCCATAGCCGGGCACAGTGATGTGGGTAGTTTGTTCCATGTTGAACTTCGAGACAAAGTCAGTGAACATTGGTGGTCTGTCTTTAACTGTCATTGGCTTGAGGGGAAGGAAAAACCCTGTGAACCAGAACAACTTCTGAGCTGGGGGAGGAGAGGGCCACTCCACCTCCAATCCCTCAGCTGCACGGCGGTACAGAGAGAAAAGGATGTGTCATTGTCCTTTCTTACCAACAGAGCAGTGGCAGTACACTGGCCCAACGGTAAAGCCCCCAGTTCATCCTCTGATAAATCATGCATGTCCACCATCACTGTTGGATTCTGACTCAGACTCAGAATACAGGCAGGGCCTGCACATATATAGACAGGTCATCTGCCTTAAAGGCGTGAATAGAGGTGTCTTCAGTCAGGCCACATGGGGGGATGATATCCCACTATTTGTACTGGTGATTTGATCAGGTGATTACCTGAAAGGGGACTTTAGTTATCCCGTAACTTTTCATCTGGCATCATCATCATCAGGTCAAAATTTTAATTTGTGTAATGCTTTGGTTTATGACCAAATATCTGCATGTTAGCACGCTGACATTAGCATTTAGCTCAACAGAGCATAGCATAGCATAGCCTTGTTTTTTAAAAACATTTATGAGGATGTTGAACAAGCCTAACATTCAACAAGAGCAAACAGTCTGCAGCAGGTTTTCAACCCAATCACAGACTGCACACACTGATTAGCACTCCTTCAAGTAGAGGGGAAGAACTCATCCGTTGTAATGAAAACTTGCAGACTGTAGACTCTTGATGGAACATGGTTACCCTTGTCCTAAGGTCTGTCAAAAATGAGGCAGCTCTCCAAGGAACATCACTGTGTTTGGATGTCGCCACTATAATGTGGGCCATTAAAGCCTCATTTATGGTTCTCCGAAGATACACGTAAGCATCTATGCAAACCTACACAGAGAATGGTGTTATGGGTAACTATAGGTTGCAGAGGTGGTCAACATGTAACCTGCCAAATCTCAACAACGTGGACCCGCCTGTCAAGCAAGTTGGTTGCTGAGTTCAATTGCTGTTGGGAGGCAGGTCTTAAACAGATGAAAACAACCATAAATGTGCTACATACAAGTATAAAAGAAACATCCACATGAAGTTCTCTGAGTGACCCCTGTGCATGTTCTGCAGCCTGGAGAACCATAATTCCAGCTTAAGATGTTGAAAAAAATACAGCAGCAGCTTTGATTGAAAGCATGGCTTCTGCCCAAGGAAATGGACACAGTTTGCTCTGAGAAATTTAAAGCAATAAACAGTTTTAAGCTAGAGAAACAGCTACATTAGGTTGAGTTGGAATCACAAGTAACAACTCTTTGCTTTCATGCATGTAGAAACATAAAAGAGGATATTTTCACAAAAGGTTGTGTCAGACTATATACATAATTACTGGCATCCACCTTAACGACCAGTTTTGGGCTACATAATGACCATGATGGGCGAACTAGATTTAAGTTGTGGATGTTGTATGCTTCTGGTGGGGATTGTAATGTGGTAAACCATCTATCTGGTACTCCAAGAGGGTTATAGCAAACAGGATTATTGCGAATAGTATTTATTGATCCACATGTGAGAAGAGTGAGGGAGATAAGAAGGGATTATATGAGATGAGAACTAAGGTTAAGGATTGACTCATCTGGGTTTCGAAGGTCAATATACCAATTCCCTGACTTTAAATTTTATCATGATTGTGCCACAAACAATGACAAGTGTTCAGGCTTACTCTTTCAGAGCTTAAAAAACAGAATTTAAACCATATCATGACACTAAAACTCCCTTGAAACCCAGACTAATAATAGCTCTTTAAGGCACTGTGGCTGACATGTAATATTTAATAACAGGCCCCATATGGTCTATCTGACACATTGCTCAAATTGTGAAAGAGAGTAGAATAGAGGAAGAAAAGAGAAGATGGGTGTAGTGAGGATGGAGTTAGGGAATAGAGGATGGGAGAGGGAAAGTATAAGAGCTATGGGGTATGGAGGACAAATTGCAAGGATAGAGTAAGAAAAACAGGAGAGATATCTTGGGTCGGAGAGTTTTAAAAACGAGAAGCAGGTGTGTAAAAACAAGATCAGATGAGGGTTTCATGTTGATGACAGCCACTCAGGTCCAAATGTCAAATGATGTCACTACGTCTATCCAGATCTTATTTTATATCTAAGACACACCCACAGTTTTGTGTGTTTAACCTACTTTATAACCTAAAACAAGTTTTAATCCACAAACAGCCCTTTGAAGAATTAAGAACAGATAAAAAATTCCCCACTCTCCAAAGATGTCCTCACGCTCACAAAGACGCACAGTTACTGAAACTACTGATATTGTGTTAAATCACAGATAACTAGGCTTTCTCCAAATTAAATGTATCATGGTGCCTGACATATTGAGTTCTGAATTGGTGAATAAATAGCTTCTCAGTTGCTGTTACAAGCAGAAATATTTATGCGTACAGCATTAAGGGTATAACTCCATATCACTGAAAGGCTGCGAGCAAATTCCATTTCTCTCACATCTTAAATGTCTCTTTAGAGCAGTAATGGACACGCTGGAGTGCCCTTTGCCTGGGTTCATCACAACAAATAGCTTGGTCGCCCTTCACGGATCAAGTGCAAATAGGAGGAATATGGCAGACATAAGATTTAATCACTATAATGGTCCAATTGTGATTATTTGTAATATCAAACAAGCAGTTGGTAGTGATACTGGCTGTTTTGCTACCCTAATAACCAGCTGGTGACAGCAACACGGATTCAATCTTTTATAATTGAAGGCCTGGTGTTAGGTAGGTGTTTCTGAAAAACACTTTATGGTGCACAGCAAGTGAAGAGTTTTATGTTTAAGGAAATGACAACAGCAGCTTGTTTGGAAGAGACAGAATAACTGGGAAGTTAGCATGAGTAGTGGTAGCAAACATGGATGAAAAGAGAAAGAAATCGTATATCATCAGGCAATCTGTTCCAGAGAGTGGGCCCATAATGACTGAATGCACCTTCACCAGATTTACTTCTGATCATGGGTACGCTTAGGAGACCAGAGTCTGATGATCAGAGGGTTCTGGAGGGTTTGTAAGCAGTGAGCAGGTCAGAGATGTATTTAGGAGCTAGACCATTAAGTGATTTATAAACAGTGAGCATTATTTTGGAATCTATTCTGTATTTTATTGGAAACCAGTGAAGTGATCTAATTATAGGAGTAATATGTTCAGCTTTTCTTATCCCAGTGAGTACTCTGGTTGCAACATTCTGGATGAGCTGGAGCCGTCCCACAGTCTTTTTTGGGATGTCCGGCAAAAAGGCCATTACATTAGACTAGCCTACAGGAGATGAATGCATGAACCAATTTTTCAGTATCTGACTGAGACAAGATGGATTTAACATTGGAAATATTTTTAGGTGGTAAAATGCTGTCCTAATTACACTTGTAATGTGGCTTGTGAAGATGAGTTCTGCATCCAAGATAACACCTAGATTTCTAACCTACTCACTGGGTTTCAGAGACAGTGAGATCAGTTTGGAATTGTTTTCCTCTCTCTGACCTCTTGTCTTTGTTTAATTGCAGAAAGTTTTTGGATATTAATATTTTAATGTCACTGATACAGTTTACAAGTTCATTTATAGGGCTGAGGTTATCATGAGAAAGTGAAATATACAATTGTGTATCATCGGCATATGAATGGTAATCCATTATGCTTCTGTATGATGGAACTAAGTGGGAGCATATACAGATTAAACAGTAATGGACCTAGAACTGAGCCTTGTGGGACCCCACAACAGATGTTGAAGTTGCCAGATTTAAAGTTGCCAAGAGACACAAGCCCTGTTTACACCTGGTATTAACATGCGTCTCGGGTGATCCGATCACAAGTGGACAGCTTTAAGTATGTCTTTTTACAACTGGCATTAAAATGCGTCTCCACATGTGCCCTGAGTGACATCTTGTGATCGGATCTCACTTCCCTGCTCTATATGCAAATAAACACAGACATCATTGCTGTTCGCAAAGACCAAATTCATTTGTTAATAACCGGCAGGAGGACTGGGTGTCCACTCCGTCCAAAGCTGTGTTCAACAAAAATCAAAGGCCCATCCTATTGATTTGCTCCACACTATTATTACACCATTACTAAGAAAGAACAACTTAGGCCTAGCCTTGATTAGCAATTACAGACCAATCTCCAATATCCCCTTTCTCAGTAAAATACTTGAAAAGGCTGTCTACAAACAGCTGCATAGTTACCTATCACTCCGCAATCTGTATGATGTGTATCAATCTGGTTTTAGGACTAACCGCAGCACTTACTAAAATAGTCAACAATCTGAAGACCAACAGTGCTGCAAACAAACTTTCCATTTTAGTATTATTAGAACAGAGTGCAGCCTTTGACACCGTCAATCACGACATTTTACTCAGTAGATTAGACAAGTCAGTTGGGTTATCTGGTCGTGTCATTTACTGGCTCCCCTCCTGTCTAACAGGCAGGACATTCTCTGTGGCCCAGTTTACACCTGGTATTAACATGCGTCTCGGGTGATCCGATCACAAGTGGACAGCTTTAAGTATGTCTTTTTACAACT
Organism: Thunnus maccoyii; assembly: GCF_910596095.1. NCBI lineage: Eukaryota > Metazoa > Chordata > Actinopteri > Scombriformes > Scombridae > Thunnus > Thunnus maccoyii. The sequence goes on along the minus strand of NC_056536.1, from coordinate 10,989,317 downwards.
GGCATTAAAATGCGTCTCCACATGTGCCCTGAGTGACATCTTGTGATCGGATCTCACTTCCCTGCTCTATATGCAAATAAACACAGACATCATTGCTGTTCGCAAAGACCAAATTCATTTGTTAATAACCGGCAGGAGGACTGGGTGTCCACTCCGTCCAAAGCTGTGTTCAACAAAAATCAAAGGCCCATCCTATTGATTTGCTCTAGTGCCGCATCGGAATATATATCTATATCTATATCTATATCTATATATATATATATACATATACAGAGAGAGAGAGAGAGAGAGGGTTATGTGCAGCGATCTCCCCGCAGCTGCGTCTCTCCATTGAGAGATGCTATGCGCATTTACGCACGAGACACAGCAGCATAACTTCATTGATTATTTAAATCTCTGACAGGTTGACAGGATCGGTCAGGATCTAATGTTAATAATGTTCTGTTTTCTTCTACACATCCAATAGGTCAGCTGTTACACACAGTCAAGGTTCATACCGTTTGTAGTAAAGCAGCGTCCTCCTGATAAATCCTGAGCTCATTATGTCGAGCAGTGCAGCAAAACTAAAAACTGTCGTTATCAATTTTACAGGACGGAAGAAACTATCCAGCAACATTAATCTTCTGAAATGTTTTTATAGTTAGTTTCTGGTTTTGGTTTAATTTCCATTCTAATTGTCGATTTGAAGAGGGAAACCGGTTAGGGGAACGGGAAAAACAGGAAAAAACGAGAGTTGGATTACATTTTTTAATTCACATGAAAACAAAATAATTTGTTTATCCTGTTATCAAACAAGCTGAACACAGCTTTGGACTAGGAGGCAGCAGTGCAATTCCCGTGCCTAGTCTGCTGGAAAATAGAGGACGTCAGTAGGCGGTCCTTCAATGTGGTTCAGGACATATTGTGTTTACACTACTAAAAGAATGTGGCCCAGACCACCTCCGAACGTGGTCTGAGTGATCGGTTGTCAATCTGTCTTGGGTGCATTTACACCTGTATTTAGAGCTGTCCACTTGTGATCGGATCACCCGAGACAGATGTTAATACCAGGTGTAAACTGGGCCACAGTGAATGTCCTGCCTGTTAGACAGGAGGGGAGCCAGTAAATGACACGACCAGATAACCCAACTGACTTGTCTAATCTACTGAGTAAAATGTCGTGATTGACGGTGTCAAAGGCTGCACTCTGTTCTAATAATACTAAAATGGAAAGTTTGTTTGCAGCACTGTTGGTCTTCAGATCGTTGACTATTTTAATAAGTGCTCCTAAAACCAGATTGATACACATCATACAGATTGCGGAGTGATAGGTAACTATGCAGCTGTTTGTAGACAGCCTTTTCAAGTATTTTACTGAGAAAGGGGATATTGGAGATTGGTCTGTAATTGCTAATCAAGGCTAGGCCTAAGTTGTTCTTTCTTAGTAATGGTGTAATAATAGTGCGGTTGAGGGAAGACTCTGATTGTAAAGAACTGTTAACAATAGTCAGTACGTCAGGTGACAGGCAGTGGATTACACTTTTCAAAAATTTTGTGGGAACTGGGTCAAGGGGGCAAGTGGAGGAGTTTAGTTGCTCTGTCACCACTTCTAGATCATTATTCAAAATTATACATTGTTCCCACAGTGGTATGATGATATAAGGGCAGAGACTGGCCAGATCCATCAGTATATTAAACTGTTAGATTTTTACTAGTATCAGAAACTTTTTCCTGAAAGAAGGTGGAAAATTCATGACATTTAATTGGAGAGAAAAGCTCAGCAGGAATTAATCTTGTTGGGTTCAGCAGTTTGTCAATAGTGGAGAATAGAAAATGAGCATTGTTTTGGTTATCATGTATTATCTGAGAAATGTAGGATTGTCTAGAAAGTTTAATTTCTTTTTTATAGCTCTTATAAAAAAGAAATTGGCAGGTTCTCTTTAGCATTGTTATTCTTACCACTTTTCTCCAAGGAGCTTTTGGTGATACAGATACCTTTTGGTTTTTATGGGTGCAATGCTGTCAATAAACATCACATGAAGCCAGGGTAGGAGAAACCATGTCAGCATACTGATTGATAAACATACTTATTGCATTTTCATGGAAAAAAAAAAACTATTATTTATGGCTCTGATGGCACTGACATGCTTAGGGAGCCAGGTCATACTAAAAACATACAGAAATGGTCTGAGATTGCAACACCTAGAATGGATGTAATTGTAATATTCAAACCCTTTGAGATAACCAGGTCAAGTATGTGGCTTTTTTTGTGAGCAGCTCCTGTAACATGCTGTGAGAATTCAAAAGGCTCTAGCAGATCAGTGAACTGTTTTCTTTTTGGATTATTGGGGTTATCTGTATGGATGTTGAAGTCCCCTGAGATGACAATGCAGTCGAATTCAATTGAAATTTTGGATAGTAGCTCACTAAATTCTTCTAAGAAGCCATGCTTAGGCTTAGGAGGGTGATACAGTATAACTAATAGGGTAGGGGATACAAATTTAAAGATGACAGCAACATATTCAAAGGATGAGAAAGTGCCAAAAGAAATATTATTTGAGGTTAGGTGATCAGCATAGAGGGTAGCAATCCCCATGCCATTTCTATTGTATCTGTGGAAATGTACAAAATTGAAATTTTCAGGTGTTTCTATCAGTTCTTTGTCACTAGTCTCATCCAGCCAGGTCTCAGTGAGCATAATACAATCAAGTTTGTTGGTACATATAATGTCATTAACAATGAAGGTTTTGTTAGATAAGGATCTGACATTTAGCAGTGCCAGCTTTAGAGTGCAGGTGGCCGCAGCTGCAGCTGGAAATGACATAGCAGGTTTAATATGAACAAGATTCTCCAAGTGAGCAACCTGATGGCTGATTGGTCTAGGTGGTAGGTTACTGCAGTTATGCCTGTTGTATGCATGTGTGGGATTTTCATGCTTAGAATATGGACTCACTGACCGTTGGATGGTGAATGCCTTGCAGGAGTACAGAGTTAAATGTTCATGGATAAAAGACGAGATCCTGCATGATCTGGATGGAGGTGATCATGTTGGAAAAGACCTGTTCTGTTGTAGAAGGTGGTGAAGTTGTCCACATAGAGGATGTCTCTGTTACAGCAGTAGCCTTTAAGCCAGATGTACAGTTGCCTTAGTTGGCTAAACTTTACGTTGTCAAAAAGGGGGGAGGTCAGTGGGCCCAATATTATGCACTGTTTGTTAGTGTTCAATATACTGTCTATGAGGTGGACAAAATCTTTTTTAAGTTTCTCTGACTGCTGCATCTTAAGGTCATTGGTGCCCACATGCACCACAACAGCAGAGACAGAAGGGTGATGACGAAGCAGCTGCGGGACAGCAATATTAATGCCCTCAACAAGAGCACCTGGATGGCAGGAAGTGCAGCACCTGTTGATCTGAACATGACAGACCATGGATGACCCAACGACAAGCACAGGGGAAGAGTTAGTATGATTCTCCTCAACAGTACTGTGCAGAAACATCACAACAATTACTGCTTCAAACCAAAGATTGTATATAAAGATGGATATAGCAAGGTGTGACATCACCCATTGTTTATGGTTGGCGCCATCTTTTCCGTTTGGAGCCAGGACCGTCCAAATAAGGAGCGTGGGGTATTTCCCGTCAGGCACTGGAAACACGTCCTGATACCTCGGACTGAAAAGAATGCTAACTTAATGGGAACATTGAGCGGTGCACACTTGGGATAACATTAGCAACTTTAGCTATATTGTGCTAACAGGGAAAGTATCATAATCAAGTAACATTAAACTTATAGAAATATTATGACAGTAATTCAACTCAGTGTGATTCCCGAAGCCAGGGAAAGCAGCAGGTGAGCAAACTGTCAACTCGATACAGTTGTCAATCAGCGCCCCCCAAGGCAGACATCCAAACCTATTATAAGTCCTCAAATCTTATTAACGGAGCAATAATTTCCAAAATCTCCTATAGTTCTGCAGGTTTTCATCATGAAGCAAAGACTTGGGCAATTTAAAATTATGACCTGGTGAAAAGTTGAGGGATCACCAAAGTTTTTACAATTTCATGGAAATCCACCCAATAGTTGAGATATTTCAGTTTGGACCAAAGTGGTGGACCAACAGATGAACCAACATTTCCTGGAGTGGCTAATAATAAAAAAACCCTTTGTGGACTGCTACTTTTAGCCAAGCAATCTGAGGGATCAAATATACACAATATAGAGCATGGCTCTATATTGATCTTGTTTTCCCTGTTTTTCTGTTTTGAGTTTATAAACGTCGACGACTCTGAACAAGACTTATTGGTTGGCACACATGCACTGGCAACTGTTGTAAAAAAGACATAATGTGCAGAAGGCGGCTCTGTACTGTGAATACGGATGTGAAGGTGATGCATCAGGCAGCGCTGGAGCATAACCAAGATTTTACAGCTGTAATCAAACACGTAGCAGTCAATGTGGAAAGGAAGGGGAATTTTAATTTCTCAGCATCTGCAAAGAAAAATACGTCTTAGCAGAGTTTGAAGAAACAGAATTATGTATGTTATAGATTTTTGCAGAGGAGGAAGGTCAATTCACCTTCTCAGAGAGATACATTTTGACAAAAGTGTCTGTTCTGCTTCATAATGTATAAACTATAAGTAAAATCATTCTGGAACAATTATGTTATAAACTTATTTTAATGCTGTTTCTAAATGCATTGATCATACAGGTGGAGTCCTACTGCTGCTTGTGAACTGGGAAATAAAATCTGTAGGTGGTGAGGCTTGATGTTTTCATATAATAAATTTATATCTACTGTCAGAAACGGTCGTTAGTGGAAGATAAGAATAATCATGCGAAGAAAAAACTGATCAAATGTCTTTTGATCATTGCCTTGAGTATTTGATCCTTAGAAGAGCAGGGGGAATTAGGTTTTCTTTTCTTTTATTTGTTTATAATGCAATATACAAGTGATCAACATGAAGACACATATGACACAGCACAAGACAAGAGGGAGAACTAGACCGACAAGAGGGAGAACTAGACTGAAACAAAAGAAAAAAAAAAGGCAAAACAGCAGCAATAATAATAACAACAACAACAACAATACAAACAAACAAAAAAAGCATAATGTTTAGCTTAGATTTTTTTAATTGTAGTACGCATGTGTGTAGGTATGTGTGTGTGTGTGTTTGTGTGAGTGGGTTTTCTGTGTGAAAGATATAGACGGAAGAGAGAGCATGTGGGGGCGAGACAGCATTAACCAAAAGAAGAAAGAAAGAGAAAAAGGAAAAAAAATGAACACAGCTACAATGCTCTTGGAGGGCATCTGTGGTTGGGCTTTGAGGACAAAGAGGTGTCAGGGTGGATCTGGGGCGGGTCAGGTCAGGACAGCTGGGTCAGGGCAGAATTTTATTTATTTATTTATTTATTTTTATTCAATTTTCCTTCCTTTTTCTTCTTTCTTTTTACTTAAGTTTGTTTGCTTGTGTTATCCTTTTTTTATTCTTAATTTTTAGCTCTTTCACTTTCTCCTCTTCCTTGCTTTCTTTGCTCTCATCTGCGTTAGGTCGCCACCAGACTGGTAGGAGGTGGCTGGACTGTTGCAGGTCAGACCCCCTCTAGAACAGCCCCCAACCCTACAGGAGGGGTCTGTTCAACCGGGTCTGAGGAGCAGCTTTCTGTTTGGAGAGGGGCTTAGCGGGAATCAAGTCCTCTGACTCCAAACTGTCCCAAACTAGTCCAGTCCCCCAAGCACCCCCAGTCACCAGGGCCCAGTCGGAGGTGGTTGAGATGAAAGGATGACAGAATAAAACATAACAAAAGATAGATAAATGAGTATGCGAACAAGTTAATATAAATAAATGAATAAAGTTTAATAAAAAGAAATTGTAAAATAAAAAGAGAGAGAGAAAGTGAGAGTAGAAAGAAAATGGCCTGAACATAAAGATGCTTGTGTATTGCCGCGCTTGTAAAATGGTAGAAATAAAAATAGTTAAGTATGAGAGAATCAGGTTTTCATGTTTCCTACAAACTGGCTGGTTCTGCCTGACCGTGTCACGCTCTGAGATTACACGCAACACGTTAATGGAGTAAGAGAAGATGAGAGAGGAGAGGAGGAGAAGTAAGAAAAGATTGAAATAGGCAAGAAAAAAAAAATACACAGCAGAAAATGAAAAGTGTGAGGCAGAATTGAACACAACAGAAGAGAATAGGCTGCAATAGAAAGACATGAAATATGAATAGGCCGTTGATGATATTCGCACTTTATCTGCCTGTCAGTGGGACGTCATTGATATTCAGGGGAGAGCTCCCCTTCTAGCAGCACATATCAAAAGACAGTGTTATGATCAATAAATATGCCATGGGAATCAAAGCTTTTTTTCTTTGATAGCATTGGTCATTTGCCCAGAAACTGTTTGGAAGTGGGAGCCAGCTTTGAAGGCAGTCTGGTATGAGTCATTGGTTACATTAACAAGAGAGCAGAAAATCAGATTTTTAACCTTTTGTGGGTCAGCTCAGCCACTGATCCTCTTGTCGCCGTCTCAACAGTGGTGAATGAGATGCCGAGTGGCTCGTCCCCTGCTTAGACAGCCTTGAAAAGAGCAGCTGTAAAATAAGAAAGTCGGGATTGATTGTAAGAAATGTCCATAAACAGCTTGTAAGCCTCGACATTTTGATTGATAATACTGCAGTAATAACAAACTGTGTGACATTTCTGAGTTAACCTGTGACTGATTGAGTGTTTGGAGCAGCGTGAGACTGCTGTATAAAATGTCAGAGGTAAGACTGAGCAGTTAAAATATTTCCTGGACCTGTTCTGTGTCATGCTCAGGGAAAAATCATATATCAGCAGAAAAAACCTACTAAGCATTTTAAGAATTAAATAATACAGTTTTATCAGGTTTATGGGGTCCAAAGGCATGTGACAAATTTGAATTCAAGACAAAATAGTTTGAAACCACTCTAAATTTTGCCACAACATAATTTTTTTTATTGATTTTGGACCTTCCATGCAGCTATTACAGTTCCTTTTTTGTAAAATATGAGACCTGAAACTAGCTTGAGACATCACAATGAACAGGAAGTCTGCTTCAGATTTGTGCCAAAGTTACATTATTGTTGCACACTTGCAAACAAGCAAGACTGCTTTGAAAATACATGCTTGGTGGTGCATTTAAGGAAGAGCTGATATCAGATATCTGGGAGTTGACTGTCAAAAAGCATTGTATTCATGAGCAAAGATTTAAACTTTAGTTCAACAGTCAACTCAGTTGTAGTTTTTTATAGTAGTTCCTGTTTAAAACTGCACTACCAGACAAGGATAATGTAACTGACAGGCCAAATTGTAAGGGATCTTAAGCAAGATTCAAATGTACACAAGCTGACATTTATAGTGTACTGTACTGAATGGGAACAAATGGCTACCTCAAACGTGTTTCAACATGTGCTTTGGAAAATTGTTGGCAGCGATGCAGCTTTTACATGAGTGCCATTAACTAGGAATAATGTTAAGATGACAAACCTCCATTTCACCCATCCATTTTCCACCACCTTGTCTGGGCTGTGATGGCAGCAGGTCAAGCAAAGCAGCCCAGACGTCGCTCTCCCCAGCAGCCTGTAGCTTGGTCAGGGGCATCCTGAGAGGTTCCCAGGCCAGATGGGATACAGAATCCCAGCAGCGTACTCCAGGTCAACCTTAAAGTCTCCTCTAAGTTGGACAGAATACCTCCACAGGGAGGCGTCTAGAGGCCATCCTGATTAGATGCTCGATCTCCAGTTTACCAACTGGTTCTTTTCAACAGTTCCCCTCTGAGCCCATTTTGGATGTCTGAGCTCCTCATCCTGTCTCTAAGGGTGAGCCCAAACAGCCTGTGAGGGAAGCAGTGTGGAATGGTCCTTTAAACCCAAAAATAGTCAAAGCAACGTAGCCGTTGAGCAGTGTTGTTTTATGATGATTCATGTTAAGATTACACACTCTGTCTAACTCCAATCTGTGATTTTATCTTAAATAAATGCTTTTTTGTACAGTCATTATTTTGACTTCTCTGTGAGCCCCTGGCCTCCTCCACCTTTTCTTCACAGATGAACTTTCATCGCAGATAAGAAAAAGAAACATCAAAACCGCAATTATGTGTTTTTTTTTCTTTTTTAACCCACCACTGTGTCGTATTAAAGACCTTCTGATGTCCATTTCTGAAGAAGCGGTCGGCCTCAGCAGCCGCCTGGCTGCTCATCACACTTCTATTAGCACTGGAGCCAAATGCTGCTGCAATTACAATCACTGTCATGGCAAACACAAGTGGCACAATCCGGGTGATTAGAGTCAGTCTTTGACACACTCTCATGGAAATGCAGACACACACACACACACACTCACTCAGTTGGTAGTTGTAACTTGGCTAAGTGGATGCTCCATTGCTGTGCTACACTCAGCCACCTGCTGCCGTCTCTGTACCTTCGCTTCAGGCAAGAACATAACAGTTCCTGAGACATTAGACATTAGTCATTAATTGAGCTTAATTGTCTCATTGTTTAATTGTCTGAGACCAACCTAATGATTATGCCGAACTCAAGTGCGCTAAACACCTGGCTGCAATAAACTTGAAGCCAGAGTTTCTTAAGCTAAAGGTGGGGACTGGAAACGGGTCACAGGCTCTCCTTTGCTGGGTCCACATGTGATGAGAGCAGGTAACTTTTAATGAGCCCAGGACAAGGCTGAACTGAACTTATGTGGACGGTTTAAAACTTTATAAACACAGATTCAGAACATATGTCAAGTTAGTGTGTGTGAGTGTGTGACAGAAACATTTTCAAGTTTTGTACTGTTGGTATTTCTGCAAAGTGAGGAAATTTCAGCATATGTTTGTGTTAGGACTTAGTTTTATGGTTAAAATTAAAGTAAGGATTAGTGCTTGGATTATTATTAGGGTTTAAGAATGAATACAGGCATTGTAATTGTCCTCACATCTGTAGTAATACAAATGTGTGTGTGTGTTTGTGTGTTTGTGTAACCTCTTTGGGACTGTTAAAAACATTGACCTTATCGGGACCAGTAGTCCTCATGGGGATAAAAGTCCATTCCTAATGAGGAAAAACGTAATTTTTGAGGTCCTGGTTAGGGTTAGGGTTAGGGTTAGGGGCTAGGGGATTAGGGTTTGGGTTAGGCTGTCCACAATGAATAGAAGTCAATTGTGTCCTAAAAAGAATAGCTACACAAACTCCTGAAGTATAGACATTCACACCCTGACAACAGGGCTCATCTGTCATCACACACACACACACACACACACACAACAGAGGGAGAGAAAATAATGACCAGCGTATATGTGTGTGTGTGTGTGTGTGTGTGTGTATGTGTGTGTGCCTGGAGCAAAACTCCAATTACCACAACTATGACATTCTTGTGTGGCAGGACAGTGACAGTTGGCTAAAATCTCCATGATTGTTTGGTAAGTGTGTGCGCACACATATGCACACATGTATTCCATTGTTTCAGTTGGCCGTCTCCTGATCCAGGAGACTGCAGCAGCCATTGACAGTCAGATCGGATGGACGGCCATGTTGGAGGGCATGTGGCAGGGTGGCGGTGGGGGTTTTGAGGGTTATTGGGTGGACGACTGCCCACCCTTTGTGCTCCAAATCCGGGGGAATCTGCTGGCCATTGTGGCTCCCTGCTTGTTCACCAGCCAGAGAGCTGAGAGAGGGGATTTCAGCTCCACAGAGCCGATGACTATCAGGGTTTTTTTTTAATCGTCCTCTCTGGGTTTCGCTCTTGCTCTTTTATCCTCTCTGTCTTTTCTCGCTGTCTCTCCGCTTTGTTCTGGACGCAGTGCACAGTCAGCCCCGGCCAGCTATAGTATAGTAATCTGTGAGTGACCCAGGATTTAGGTTTTAGGGACAGCACCTGTGCATGCTGTGGAGCTATGTTCTGCAGCTTCTAATGGTTTTTGCAGGCAGTTTAGTGCTACATTTTTATATTTTGTCTTGGTTAACAAGCGAGACAGAAATAGCGTGCATTCATTTAGACCAGGCTATTTTTGTTGAGTCAAAATCCATGCTTATCCTGTTATTACCTGCACAGCACTGTTCCCCCCTAAAATCATCAGCGTGGAGAAGCCTCTAAAACAGCATGTAGACTGTCAGACATCAGACAAGTCTCAGCTGAAACCAATACTAATGAGATTCTTTCAGGTGGGTTGGCAGTGTCTCAAGGCGGAGAGACGCACCCATTCCAGTGGCAGGGAGAACTGCTGTGCAAATATATTTAATATGACACAATGAGCTGCAAATTTGCTCTCTTCTGAGGTAAAATGAAAAATTGAGAGAGTCCACAGCTTACAATGATATTTGTTTGAAAACAAGGCTTTATACAGGACCTACAAACATTACAGAAATCCAACTTTCATCCTTGGGAAAATTGCTTGCTGCAAAGAACTATTCTGAGGCTCCATTAGTTACTGAAATCTAGCAGCACCAGTCAAAAGTTTGGACACACTTTCTCATTCAAGGGAAGGGGAAGGTGTGTCCAAACTTTTGACTGGTGCTGTTTATACTGAATGGACTTTTACAGTACTTGTTTTTACTGCAAATGCCAAAAAATGTAGGCCTACATGTATATACAGTATTACTAATGCAGGGTATCACTGTGGTTCACGTTACATAAAGATAGTCAGGAGACATTTACCCTGCACAGTTTCAGTTAAATGGAGACAGTGGCTGTGAAAAGCTGGTGTTTCTTAATGTACACCCTGTGTGCCAGACTTTGTAATGTCCTTCACAAATTCTTCACAACAAGCTAGTGAAGCTCTGTAAATAAAAACTGCGTTCCTTCACATGTGCAGTGGCGTCTGCCGTATAAGGAAATACTCTCTGGAGAAGAGAAGATGTGATCGCTGCTCTTTGGAACTGTTTCTAAACAAACTACTGTGATTGTAATCTTCAGGAACATGTCACCCAGTTCAGCGATGTGGCTCACTGATGTGGTTTTAATTGTTTTTGGACAGCAGCGGAGATCTACGGCACAGAGGAATAAGATATATCAGGCTTTGGATGTGCACACAATATTTGTAAGTTGGATGAGTTCATTGTTGGTTTGGCTCTGTGCATGAGAGAAAATATAGAAAGACACCAGGCTTATCCTTTAATGTGTGTGCAGTTTTTGACTGAGAAATTATCATTTTGTAACACTATCAATGTGTTCATTTTGTGATGCTGGATAGCTACTGTAGCTTACCACAAAGTTGACCAACAATAGCAGCTCGAGTGACTGTTTCACAATGCAAAGAGTTACTTGATTCACTCTGAGTATCAAAAATATCACTGAATGGAATCAAAGAGCAAAAATCCAGCAAAGCAAAATGGGTTTATGGCAGTATCTATTTGTTAATATTTATGCTAGATTCACGTTTTAACACTCACTCTATTGTTATACATCAAAATATGTGTGGGTGCTTTAACTCCTAAAGTTGTTTGATTGATGCACTGGGGAAACAATGAAATTTAATGCTCAGAACCTGAACACATTTCAACTTTGGCACTACGTTTAGCTTCAAGTCAAGAGGCGAGAGAGAAGCTCCTAGAAGTTGTATGATGGTTTATAGTTGTTACGCATTACATTTGAACACTAGTTGCCTTGTTAAATTGACCTACTGGTTTGCTAGCTGCTGATAACACTAACATATAGCTATTTAGGGTCACTTAAGTGGCTGAAACCTTAAGCATGTTAAAAAAGTTCACTACAATGTTGCAACTCAAAGTTGGAAGCAAATGCTTCAAAAATAAAGGAGATTTATGAACTTCAAAGGCTCTGCAGCTAATAGGGGTGTTCACCACAGAGTTAAAGGTCAAAATATCTCCTGGCAGGGGATCTAAAGCATTTATAGCTTATTTAAAACTTTATCCCAATATGTTGGACATGTGGGGAATAATGTCAGTTGTGAGTGAAGCAGAAAAGCATCTCTGGGGGCAACAAGTTAGAAAACAAATGGGGCTTTCTGGTGGTTTGGGTGTATCAGTGCAGATATGTGTGTGTGTGTGTGTGTGTGTGTGTGTGTGTGTGTGTGTTTGGTTCCAGTCTCGTGCTGGGCTGTCGCGTCTCTCTGCTCCATTTCCTGTCTCTCTGCTCTGTGGGCTGTCGCAGGGCCCGGAGGAGGGGATGTGGATGTGGAGGGAGATGGGATGCCTGCTCTCCTTTAAAACGAAAGAGACGTAACATGAATCAATTGTTTGTGATGAGGGGATGGAGGGGTTCAATGACTCCAGTAAGCGCAGGGACAACAATTCAAAAGTCCAACAGCAGATATAGTTTTTCATTTGGGTTGTAACTTCTTGATAAAATAAAATATAATCCTGGGAAGACTTGGTGCTAATTTATGAATCTTTTCATGCTTTCAGAGAGTAACAATTAAGCCTTGGTAATGTTTTGGTGGAGAAAGTGAGGCTAATGTCATCCTGTGAAGACTGTCTTGAAGCTGGGATTCATGCGGCGACACCGAAATTTAAAAAACACAGTAAAAATTTAACCAAATATCTGCCTTTGAAGAAAAGGAACATTTAAAGGACAGAGGAGAGAAAGATGAAAGGAGAGAGGGAGGAAGGGGGGGGGGGGGGTAAAAGAAGCAGCAGGGATGTCGAGGGGACTTGAGCATTGAGAAATGAAAATAAAAAGTGTATTGATATGTCATGAGAGAAAGAGTCGATGAAAAGGAAAGAAAGTGGGAAATAAGAAATTCATATGCACATTTTTTGCCTTAGCAATTACATTTTATTGTTTTATGAACAATTAGGACATAAGAAACAACAAATTTCAATGCCAACATTAAATGTCCTCACAGGAAATGGGGTGATGTTTAAATAATGGAACAGGAAGAAGGGTGTAAGCAAACCCGGCTAAAAGTAACAGTTTGTAATATTTGACCATGATTATGATCACTAGAAGGATCCCTCCTCTGTTGCTCTTCCTCAGGGTTCTTCCATTTTTTCCCCTTTTTAAAGTGTTTTTTATGGAGTTTTTTCTTATTCAAATCAAGTGTCTAAGGACATAGATGCAGGATGTAGAGGATGTCACATCACTGTACAGATTGTAAAGCCCCCTGAGGCAAATTTGTGATATTGAGCTATACAAATAAAATTGTTTTACTTGCATATCCTAAATCTTAGGCTACTTTAGTTTTCTTTTACAGATATATACAATATGAACATCTTGTATTATATATAATCAGACTGGATGTTTCAATCAATTGCTAAGTAATTATTAATGTAGCTGACGGTTGCATTTAAATTTAATTTGTAGAACACATTGTAAGAAGTGAAATGCAAAAGAAGGAAGAAAATAATGAATAAGGACGAAATAGTTAATATGAAGGAGGGAAGGGGTAGAAAAATAATATGAACAGTCTATTCTACAATGGAGAAATAGCAAAACTAGTATGATTAAGGAAGGTTGGAGGAGTCATGAAGAGGCAATACAGTACAGGGAAGCAAACAGGCTGAACTGAAAGTCTCAAACAGTGAATCTGACAACAAAGCAAGCAGAGTACAAGTGAAACTGTGAACCAGCACGAGAAGCCAGCAGGAGAAGAGAGGGAGACAACAAGCAGTGATACATTAAACAAAGAACTTTTAACTGGAAACTGGGGGAGCTGAGGCAGCTGAGGTATTGGTTGTGAGATGTAAAGAAAAAAAGAAGAAAATGGAGGGATGAAAGACACGAAACAGGGGAGCAGTAGCGTGCATGTATGTGTGGATGTATATGTGTGTGTGTGTGTGTGTGTGTGTGTGTGTGTGTGTGAGAGAGATCCTGTATGAGCCGTGTGGAGCGCGGGCTGCATGGCTGAGCAATTCCTGTCCAGTTGGCTGGTTGTGAGTGTGTACGGTAGGGGGTCCCAGGGAGAGCTTTGATCATTACCGAGTGTGACAGAAGAGTTCTGACAGAGAGGTAACCCCCCCCAACCTAACCCAACACACACACACACACACGCACCAGCAACAACATCACCATGACCACTAATGTTACTCCTATACACAGGCAGCGGCAGAGATGTAGCAGAGGTGAACATAAAGTCACTTCACCTGCCTTTTCAAATGACTGGGAATCCTACTATTTATACAAAATGTTTTCTTTCTCCAAGTCATTTAGGGCTTAAACTAACTAAACTAAGATGTGTCAAATTCAAGGCATGACTTAAATTAACTTAATTAGTCTGAGCAGCCAAAACATCAAAGATTTTTCATTTATACTGATCTGAAAGGGAAAAAGGTTGGCAAATTTTCACATTTCAAAACATGTTTATCATAATAGAAGAAGATGACGTCGAAATACAAACATATGGCTCTTTTTTTTTTTAAAGCGTTTCTAATATTTTGTGGAGTTCTGTGGCACAGAGGTGGAGCTCAACTACATGGCCAAAAATATGCGGACACCCAAACATGACACCCATATGTAATTGTTAGGAGTGTAAAGATTAACCGATTCATATCGGAAAATGAATACAAGACTCAAAGATTCAGCTGCATCGATAAACAACCACAGATCCGACCCAAATTCTGCATAAAATTCATTTCAGCTGTCAAAAAACAATCATCCCTAAGTCCCCTTTCTGTCTCTCTCTGCACTGTGCCTTTAGCCTATGTGTGTATGTGTGTGTGTGTGTGTGTGTGTGTGTGTGTGTGTGTGTGTGTGTGTGTGTGTGTCTCCTGCTGGCTTGCTACGCTCCCAAACCACACACCTGCTTCAAACCACCCACCACATTCCCACAATGAAAGAAATGGTACTGCCTGTCATTTACATTGCATTTGCAGGCTTCAAAATGTGCAGCAGTATCATAAAATATGCCAGGAGAACTACACATCTTGCTATTAATTTATGAAGGTGATGTGTGTGCTGACAGAGTTACCAAAAGTCAACAGAAACTAACGCTAGTGTTAGCTGCTAATGCTACTTCTAACTGATCCATAGCTCCTCCCGCTAGCCATGTGCTATTTTATTTACAAGGATATGCAGGGATACATACAGTGTTACTGAAAATACCAAATTCAGAGGGATGGCACTGACCCAGACACTGAGATAACAATACACAGTCAGCAGCATTTTAGTGACAAAATGCCGGTTAAAAAGTTATCCAGTGTATCACTGCCCGTGTTTACTACTGTTAGTGCGGCAGAAGACACACTTTTCTGGAGTATTTACGTTTTTGCATTTTAAAAACAATATGAAGGAATCAATCATTGTTTATTTATCACACTTATTCAAAAAGTAAAAATATCAATTCCTAATTGCAGCTGAATCGAATTGTATCAAATTGACTGACTGGAGAGATACACACCCCTCGTAATTGTTGAACAGCTCATTCCAAAACCATAAGCATTAATATGCTGCTATAACAACCTCCAAATCCCTGGAAAGGCTTTGCACTAGATTTTAGAACCTGGCTGCAGAGATGTGCTCCCATTCAGCCACAAGAGCATCAGTGAGATCAGGTCACTGATGATGGGCAATAAGGCCTTACTCGCAGTCAGCATTCTGACAACGTGACTGATTTTTAGCAGTAGTTTGTCTTATGATAACTAACTGAACTTTACCAACCTTACTTCACACTCATGCCACTGCTATCGCCTGTACAACAGTATAACAACAGTACTCACACTTTACAACACACACATACTTCTACACAAAAACCTTGGTATTTTTCAACCTGGACCCTATTTTCCAATCTTTATATGTCTAAGTGAGTAATGGGGACAACAACTCAACTCTCGCGGTATTTCAGAATGAGACTTTTACTTGTGCGAGACTTGGTTAGACACAATAACAAATAGACCAGATCAAGCGAAAGGTCATGAAAAACATGTTATTTCTCTGTAAGGTCCTTTCCATAATGTTGCCAGACACTTATAACAACAATCTGAGCCTGTCCTTGGCAAAAACAAGCACTTTTAGTGAACATACAGTAACGGTGCACAATTGCCCAGAAGGATTACATTGCAGTCAATTTCAAAAATAGTTGTCTCCATTAGTCCCTTAGACACAAAAAGATGGGAAAATAGGGTCCAGGTTGAAAAATAATGAAGTTTCCCTTTGAACACAAATATGCTACTATTTCGTCTGCACACTAATGCACATCCACGTACAAAACTGCACTAATGAACACAGCTGACAGATGAATCAAAATAGGCTGAAAGGGTAATGCTCTTTAACATTAATAAATCCTAGATAAATTAAAAAAGGCGGTGGCAAAAAATGAAACTGCAGAGCCTAAAGCATCAGAAAAATGACCTTCTTGTTGCTGTTTACAATTTGCTAAAAAATAATTTAAAATTATTCTCAGCCTCACAAAGTCTGAGTTTGTTTTCCAGTATGGAGTGGATTATTTCATAGGTCAATAAAACTGCCCCTGAAAAAGACCAAAAGTGACCCTAAAGGCGATCAAATCATCAGACCCTGTGAAAATACCAGCCCACACACACTCTCAGCCCAATAATAGAACATTAATTTCCCAATTTATTTTGTCTCTAGTTGCCAGCCTGCCAGTCCTTCAGGTGTTTTCATTGAGGTTTCTCAGACACTGAACTGGTAATTAGTTTCTCCAGGCTTTCTGTCTCATAGCCTCTGTGTGTGTGTGTGTGTGTGTGTGTGTGTGTGTGTGTGTGTGTGTGTGTGTGTGTGTGAGTCACATCCAGACAGAAATCAATTTCAGGCGGAGATCTATCAGCTTTTGTAGCCAGCGATCCAATCACCAAATAATGCATCTGATATCACGCTGTGGAGGTGGTCTGTTCAGGGAATGATTCACTCTCTCTCTCACTTTCTCATTCTCTCTCTCTCCGTCCAATTCTTGTCTCCGCCACCCACACACCTGCAGTACCTCACACATTCTGTCACACACACACATACACACACAGTGAGGTGATGGATAGTATTTGGAAACGCAACTTTAACTCAGTATCATCAGAGGAAAAATCCCTCCTTCAGATTATTTTACACTGTTAGATATCATCAGTCTGAGATGTTCATGCTGCTTTGTCTGCTTCTAATTCAGTTTGTGATTTTCTACATTTTCTCAAAATGGATTGATATCACATGTAACTGCTTTATGTAGCCATGGAAAGAGCAGCGGTTCAGAGTAATAGCATTGTAAGAGCAAGAAGGAGGCTTTTTTTACAAGGTGAGAGCTGCGCCTGCTCTCATTTAAAAGACACACGTTGCTGCTGCATTAAAGCAACTGTCAGCGCAGTTCGTCAATATCTACCTCTCTTGTGAAGGATTTCTCCCAGCCACGGTGTTTGATTTTGTAAGATTGACGTTAAAGGATAACTAGTTTATTGCAACTTGGATCTTATTTTCATCTTACTTTTGATCTTTATTCTTATAAGTAATAATTTTGTAGTCACCAAATCATTTGCAAAGATCTGGAAACATTTGCTAAAAAGAAATAAGACGGGGAAACAAGCACAATCAGGTTAGCCGAACTTATATAGAAAAGAGAAAAGAACATAAACAGTAATATTATTTTCCAAACCGTGAGAAACATCCAGTACAGCTTACAGATCAACTTTCAGGTCCAACTTTGACCTTCCATCGTCTCTGTTTCTGTAATTGTACACAGCTTTCCTGTGCAATGAGGGATTATTACCAACATTTAAGGTGCACTCACTTTTGGTTTTACCTCCAAATAAAGTAGCTAAGACCTGGATTAATTGTTGGCTCATCTGACTGCTTGTATTTTTTTCTCCATCAGAGTTTTTTGTTGTGATGCCACTGTGTTCCTATTACTGTGTTCCTATTACTGTGGTTATTACAGCGTTATCAAAACTGATAGAAATTATTGACAAAACCACAAAAACATGACCTAAGGTGTGATAAAACCATAATTATCTAGTCCATTGGTTCAATATTTTTCTCCAATGAAAAATATCCAAATAGCTACAAAATGGATTGCCATAAAATTTTGTACAGATATTCATGGTCCCAGAGAATAAATCCTAATGACTGTGGTGATCCCCTGATTTTCATCTAATGCCACAAACAAGTTGAAATTCCTACTTTTTCAACATTTGTGACAACTATGTGACAAAACACTGGCTGAATTCATGCTTAGCTGTATCTGATATTCATATAAACACACAATGCTGACATTAATATGCTAACATGCTTAATATTACATGCTAATACTAAGATTTAAATATTGTGAAATTGGGAATTTTAAAAATATTTTTAACAACTGTCTCTTGAACACAGACAGTCTGGCTTGTGTAACACTGATGCAGGTCCACATACAAATTAAAAACATCTGTAAAATGATTTTCTGTTATTGAAACAAAAACAGTTTTCAAGACTGATGTATGCACTAATGAAATACGTTGTGAAAAAAATAAAAATAAAAAAATAAACCAAAAACTGCGCACTCTTTATGCACACACACCAACAGTATTACCACTCTGCAATGTGTACTTCAGAAACCAGAATGCTTCCCTCTGAGAGTGTTAACAGGTTTTCTTCCTGTTCCACTTGAGTGTATATGCATCTTAATGTGTGTGGGTGTGTGTGTGTGTGTGTGTGTGTGTGTGTGTGTGTGTGAAGGTAAGAGCAGTGTGTGTTTCACCACTTCAGGCTGCTGGAGAGCCACACACATGCATCATGTGTGTATTTTTATGTAAATGCACAGTTTGTGTGTGTAGCCAAGCAGCAACTATGTGTGTGTTTACCAGCTGCATTCACTAACAGTGTGAGTATGTTTGCCATATATAGTGTGTGTGTGCATGTATGTGTGTGTGTGTGTGTGTTAAACACTGATGTCATAATGCATTGAGACAGACAGCCTCTCCCACTGTGACGTCGTCATGGTTACCACATGAAGACACAATGCTGTAAATATCTCTATTTACCATCAGTTCACCACACACACAAATCGTAGACATATGGCATGCACACACACGTACAATTACAGCCACCTTTTTCATTTTCTCACTCACACATTTCACCAAGTGTGACCCACAACATGTATAAACACACAAACACTTTCACACATACAGTCAAAAACAGAATCCGACACAAACACGCACACACACACTTCATCCCTATCCCAACATACTTTATATGTATGCACATCTCTGTCTTACAACAGACACACGATTATCTTTCTATCCCAGTAAGTTATCATTCCCCCCATTTACACACATCGTTCCCTCTCTCGCTTCGTTTGCTGCCTGTCTCTCTCTCTCTCTCCTTCAGGAGAAAGGTCAGCTCTCACCAGGAGACCCACTGGCCTGTCAGAGAGAGAGAGAGAGAGAGAGAGGAGAGGGGGAAGCAAGAAGGAGCGCAGTCCTTACTCAGCCGGCTAAATTTGAAAATGCCTTTTACATATGAATATGACGTGTGGTTTCAGACTGTTTTCATGGCAACCGTGGCTCAGGAGGTAGAGCGGACGATCTGCTAATTTCAGGGTTGCCGGTTCAATTCTTGGCTCCTCCTGTGCACATGTCGAAGTGTGAGCAAGATACTGAACTCCAAATTACTCCCAATGGTTAGGCCAACGCCTTGCATGGTAGCTCGCTGCAATTGGTGTGTGAGAATGGGTGAATAAGAGGCAAATTTTGAAGCACTTTGGATAAAAGTGCTAAATAAATGCTGTCTATTTACCTGAAAGATCTCCTACCACACTGACTGCAATGTCTAAACAAAAGGAAAATGGCTGAATCTTCTGAATTTTCTGGTTAACAGGCCTGGTAGTTCTACTAGTTAGTAGTAGTAATCACTGTTGTACTGTATCCTCATGATGTGTTTGAGATGGTCTGACATTTCAAATGAGTAGTCATGAAGTGGGTTAGAGGAGACAGAAAGTTGCCCCTGACCATATCTGAACAGGCTTATGTCATCATGTACAAAAGCTCTGTTGTCCTCATCTATACTAAAACAAGAGACAATCATTTTCAGATATATATCCTGGACATTTTTCTCAGGAAACCTTAGTTTTTGGGTGTGAAAATTGCCGGCTTAGTGTGGACGGAGGGCTAAATTTATCCAGAGCGGTGTGTTAGTCACAGAGCAAGGAATGAAAAGAAGTGAATCAGAGGAGGAGCAGCTCTCATATGTTTTAATTACTTTTTTTTATCTGTAGAGATTACAGCAGAAATCACCAATCCCCCGGTTACATCAAGTGTTTGCCACTCTTAAACCAAGACTCGCTTTATTGGAATCTGATCATTTGGCTTACAGTGATAATTTGTCAATTACTTGTTGTTGTTATACTTTAAACTTGGTGACAGCTTTGGTACCAAGTAGTCATTGCAGTGGTATTTTTGCAATGCACCTCTAATGATCACCTTTCAATCAAATAATATGGATGGTACTATGATGATTATTTTCCTGGATTTTCTGATGATGAATATGAGTTGTTTCTTGATACTTGAAAACTACTACAAAATGCATCAGTTCTTGTGCCCAACTTCCATTAAACTTTAAGGAAAACCTTTTCAGGAAAGCTTACAAAGACATGCTGCTGTATAAATGAATATCATCCATCATTTTAAATGAGACGACTATGATCATTTTACTCAACATGACTTCACCATATACAGACACTAATTGCCAGTTGTAAAGGTTTGATGCTTGTGCGTCACTGCTGACTTCACATGTGATTCATACATCGTTCTTTGCCAATTCCCGTACTGCTCTTTAATTTAATTCCTCAAAAATAAATGAGGTATTTTATGCATAGAGAATCTGATGAAAACCAAAGACAGAATGGAAAACCGTAGAGTGAATAGTAATGCATATGTGGCAATATAATCTAAGCTCACAGGTCTACTTACTAGCTTTTGACCACATCTCATAGTCTTCATTCAGTTTCATCGTGTAACCTGAGTGTGGAACTTTGGTCACATGATGTGAGAGGACGGCTGAAGAAAGATCAAGACCATCCGAGACATTATCTCCCCCTTATGTACAGTACAACCACCTGTCACCATGAAACAGACGTCCTCACTTATTTTATTGCATATTTTCATAGCACCTTCAACAGTTGCATCTAACTGAGAAGCAATACTGTTCAAGGTAAAAAAGGTTGTCGGAGTTATGTTACTTGTATACATCACCTTTTGTTTTGCCTCTCTACTGCCAAAAGAAGTATGTAACGGTGCTTCCTAATGGAAAAAATAAAATAATTCAATAATACTAGTGATACCCTCTAAAGCTGCAAGCATCCTTGACTGTCCTCCACAAAAACTAGACAGGATTTTCCTCTTTTGTCATCCTGCCTTTTCTCCTTTCTCTTACATTTCACCTTGTCCCTGTCTGTTGTGTCATCTGCCTTTAATGAGATGTCTTCAGGAAACACTTAGACAGATAATACTGTTTTGTGTCAATGTGTAGACACTGAATGCCTGTCTCCTGAATATGCTTTATTTATGTGAGCATTTTTTCATACTTGTGTGTCTGTGTAAACAACAGAATCTGAAAAAAATCTACACAGGCCATTACACTTACTTACTCATCCAAACACACTACAGGGAAGAAAAGAATAGAGAAAAGAATAAGACCTTGAGTCGAAGAGGGAATAAGAAGAATAAAAAGATGAATTTGAAGGTGGATTCGATTCCCTCAGACAACTCCAAGGAGACTGACACAGGTGGAATATGAATGAGGAAGGAGTGTGCAATTGTGTGTGTTGTGTGTAGGTGTGTGTTAGAGGTGATGGGATCTGGGGGGGGGGGGGCGGCCGCGAGGAAACTGAGTGGTGGTCGAGAGACCCGGGGAGTGAGAGAAAGGGACGGCAAGAGAGAGAGAGAAATGTCAATGACAGAGGAAGCGAGGGAAAAGGAACAGAATGGAAACAGAGAAAGTGAAGAGAAAAGAGTGGAAGGGAGGTCAAAGAGCCTGAAAGAAAAACCGATGGAAGGGTGGAGAGTCACACTCGTAAGCTAATGCTGGGAGACAATAAGAGAGAGACAAAAGGAAATTATAGATAAGAGGTAAAGAAAGGGTGCTGGCATTTATGAGAGAGGAGAGTAAGGGAGAGAATTAAAAACTATGAGACAAAAACGGTGGGAAGGTCGTAGAAGGAAAGTCAGATGATGGACGGGGACTCGAAGACCATGTACACAGTAATGCAGAAAATACTCTCCGAAAGTGGTTTAATCTGACAGTGCTGGTGTTTTGGGCAGGAAAAACTGAGCTTTTGGAAAATTCTGACCAATGACTGTCATATGATAAACAGTCATGGCCTTTCTGCTTTTTTGCCAGCAATGTTTAAAAGCCAAATTTCTGTCGCCTCTGATGAGGGACGGAAAAGTTCAACGTTGTGTAATGGAGAAAGTCAGATGGAAAAGCATTGGTTGAAGAGGATGAAAGAAAAGTGGAAGGGTCAAAGAAGGGAAGAAAGAGGGACAGGAAGGGATGGCAAATAAAAGGAGAAAAGGGAAATTGGGGGAAGGTTGGATTAAAGAAAAGAAAATGGGTATCAGAATGGACAAAAAAAAGAGGAGAAAGGTCAGAAGAGGAGGAAAAGACATGTAAGGTGACAGGGAACAAAGGAAAAAGACAGAGTGAGAAAAAGGCAGCCAGATGAGAATAAGAATGAGAGAGAGAGAGAGAGAGAGAGAGAGAAAAAGGCAGACAATCAAGAATAGAGCGAGACTGACAGATCGACGGGAGGGAAGGAGGAGGGCGTTGGTCTGGGGATCAAACCGGTCTCAGAGATCATTTGACAGGAGATGAAAAAAGGAGGTGATGAGAAGCGAAACGGTGCAGATGAACAGACAGGGAAGATGAATGCAGACGAGGAGTGGGGGTGATGTGATGAAAGAAAGACAGAAAGAAAGAAAAAAACAGCGGTGGAAGACTTAAGTACCTGTGGTGTCACCTCTGTTGGTGCATGACGCCACTGCTCTGCAATAATATGAACGGAGACAGCGTGGGCCGCGTCAAATCCCCCAAATTTCACCTGTTCTATTTATAACGATATGTGGTTTATTTTTCATGGTGTTTTTGGGCTTTATTAAAGGCTCAGTTTTAGTGCGGAGAGACTGACAAAGCGAGACAGAGACAGGGAGAGAGACAGAAGCCAATGGTGTTCAGAACAACGCAGAGGCAACATTTCCCCACACATTACTAATGAGATTATTTGACCTAAAAATGAGCAAAAAAACTGGTGTGACAAAACTTTTTGTGACACCTCTTTGCTCAACAGGTTTTTATTTGCATCTTCTTTAACTTTGATTTTCAGTGGTGCCAGTGTCATTTTGAGACATCACTAATTACCTTGTGAAACCATCGACAGCAACGTCAGTTAGAAAATTATAAATTCATGCTGCATTTTTGAATTATAGATTGATTAGAATAAATTTGGTTAGATTTGGAAGAAAATGTGATTTGGTCATGAAACAATCAAAAGGCAAAGCTTTTAATTTCCTGCAACAGCAGATAGTGAAAATCTTGTCTTGTCTCAAACTTGACAAGAGCAATGACGGTGAGAGTTTTAAGGTGCAAAAGAAGCAACAACAGACTGCACAGGCTGTATTGTCTGTAAAGTAACCCCTTTGTTTGTGTTGGGACATTTTTTGAAGCCTTGAGTTTACCACATCAAACGTTAGGAGACAGAAAATCTATATTTTGGGTAATGGAGTGGAACCTGAGCAGAACCGAGGTGGCACAAGCACAAACAAGCAACCAGGACAGCTGAGTGTGATGAGACAGCTGTCTATCAATGTGCAATTAAGTCTTGTTTCCCTGCAATATTCTTAAAAATTTCCATGGAGACACACATCAAAAGTAGTTAAATAAGTGGAGACACTGACTTTGTATTGAAATAATTTATTGACATTCTCGTATTCAAGAGTTTGGGTTTTTTTCTCCACTGATTTCAACACTGTCACAGTTTTTTAGAGGCCAATAGAAGAGCTGGTGAACTTTTTAACCACAGCAGTTGATTGGATGAAATGGCTTTTATGGGAATTCTGGACTAATTAAGCCTGATACAAGCTCCCAGTCATCTACACCACCGACTCATTTGTGTAAAGAAATTACACTAATGTGGTACAATCAATTGATCATCATGAAAAAACGATACATGATAAGGAATAATAACAATGCAATTTGTCATGTTTGTTTGCACTTCATATTTTAATGGCAGCACCACTAGTCTCTTATCTACTGAATGTAGAATTTATTGAATGCTACTTACACATTATTTTAGAAATTTTCATTGAGGTGAGAATTTGCAAATGCCTAAATTCTCACTTAAAGATGATTGAAGACTTTTTTTGGTCATTTCTCTTTAGTTCACCTCACACTCTAGTGCTTGTCACAGCTAACTATAGTCAGGTTTCCATCCAAATAGCAAAAACTATTAATGACTTTCCAGAAAATTGACAATGGAAAATGCTAATTAATGCATGCTTCCATCCATTACTGTCATGCAAATATTAGAAGTTGGGCATCGACGAGTGGCACTAATTCTCCAGTTGGGTGCCATTAACCGTTGCAGAAGAAGAGAGTGCAACAAGATGGTGTCATTAAATGAGCACCAGTCAAACCTCAAATGAAGGTAAACCATACCAAAAGCATGATGAAAATATGGTATTTATGTTTTCTTTGTGTATTATTGTAAGGAACATTACAATCTCCTTATCGATCCACAGATGTGTTGTTTCCATCTGCCTCCTCTTCAGTGGAGAATGTGGATTAAAACAGGTGGATGGAAATGCACTTTCTGTTGACCGAGGCAACCCAACCAGTCAATTGGAGTTGCTAGTGCAGTGAAAAGGGTGTGATCCCTCACCTATATCCCACCCGTGAATGCTGCCGGCTGGACATGACTGGCTGCTTGGAGCGGACATGCATGTAACTGCAGTTTCTGGTGTTTTGTTTTCTTGTGATCATAAAATTTCCTGTTTCAACTGCTCGTTACATAAAGGTTGTGGGATGATTATTTGCAATGTCAACATTAAAAAAGGTTTCTCTTTATGTGTTTGCCATAGTGCTGCTTTGCCTATATTTATGTTTTAAAATGTATGCCTTCTGTGTGAGTGTAGTGAATGTAGAGTAAACAAAAAAGAGACAAAAAACAAATACACATCAAAAGCAACAATTTCGAGCAGAAAAATGAGCTGAGACAGTAGAAGTGGGCTGGTATCAGACCTGTGGTCTTGTGACGACATGGCACTGGCCTTGAACCACCGACCTACTCTGGTTTGTACAAGGCTTGTTCACTTTTTGACACATTTAATTTCATCTTCACACTGCCATAAAGGTGTGAAGGATGTGTCAATGTCAGCAGAGATTAAGACAGCATGTGTCACTGAGAGCTTAACATACACAGTCAAAATGGACTTTCAACAGATATATGTCTCTAATTAGGCACAATAAATCCTCTGTGATTGAACTCACTTCTGTTGACATGTGTTAGAAGCAGCAACATGAACTGCTCAAACAACAAAAGGTAAACAACGTTTAAATAAAGTTTAATAAAAAACAGGTTGCTGCTGTTGTGGGAAAAAAACGTCACATTACAGATTTTAAGGTTTTTCTTCGATCTGAATTTTGTGTGTGTGTGTGATGTTTTATAGCTAGAGCAAGTTTTCTGACCTTAAGGGCTACAAAATCCATTCAGTATCCTTAATAAGATTTCAAAGATCCATGGTCATCAATCTTGAAATAAGCCTGCCTTTCTAAATTTCAGAAAAATTGACTTTTTGAAAGTGCAGCGAACAGCAAGTGAAAAGAGAAGGGGTTCACCTCTGCAGACACACAAAGGAATAGCTCATCACTCTTCTTACCAATTCAATTTAGGGGACAGCTGAGGAAAGACTTCTCTTACTCCCCATTTATTTAACATTTGCTAAGGATGAAATTTGCTGATAACTATGTGATTATGAGCCACCCTCAACTGTCTGCCCTGTCTGTGCTGTAACAGACCTCCAGGACATCCTGTCTGAGACCACTGAGTGAAGGTCAGACATTACCACCCACAAAACTCGGATCATTCACATTAATCTGTAGAGGCCAGGAAGCAGTGATTCAAGAAGTAGTGACAGCTAAGTGTGGGTGGACTGGTTGTGTACCTGTGCAGGCAAAATAGCAACAAAATGCCCTTTAGTGCAATACAATTACATTTCAGTAACATATAATGTTGCCACTGTCATGGAGGCAATGTTTACAGTGTTGGTTGTTAGTTATCAGGACATATTGAAAATGTGTTTATATATTTGAAGACAGTTTCATCCATGTGCTACAGAGCAAGTGATTAGTTCAAAACAGCCTTGGCAGAGATACAGATGGGTGGAAAATGAAAGGAAAAAACATCAAGTGTCTAGTAGTCTGTTGGCTCAGCGGTGGTGCCAATACAGAGGGCTCCAGCAAAAAATATGCAGCGTTGTCCAGCAAAAAAGTTGAACCAGACTCAACTTTTGCTGCAAAGCAGCTTAAGACCATCTGGCACACATTCCTGGTGGATTACTTTGTAAACTGAACGTAGTATTTCTACTGTTTACTTCGCAAGTTAACCTCGACTGTTGCAATGAAAGTATGATATAGTTGCAATATCCTGATTCTGAGAATTATAAACTCCTCTGTTGCCTTTTAACATCTGATAAGCCTTTAAATTCATGTTACTCAAGCTGGACTCTCTGGATTGTATTTTATGTCTCCTGTGTTGTTATAATGCAGCGCTAACTCCACTATAGAATAATCCCCTGTTTTATACTGGCAAAAACAGCATTTTTATTTCCACAATGGAAGAGAGAGGAGGAGCCAGCCTGGGACATCTTTTAATGGCTTGCCATGACCTCTGACCAACTACAGGACACATGCAACATCAATGTTCCACTTCTGCTCTCTACCAACAACTATATACATCCAACTAAATTGATAAATATACAAAATTTTCTTCTCACAACACACCTCAGTCTCACTGCCTTCAGACAAATGGAACAAAGATCTGTGGACAGCACTCTGTTGACAACTATCAAAAACTATGCAGTAATATCTGCTCCACGGCATGCAACTCTAAAACTCAACTGATAGAGTACCAACTTCTGCTAACTACCCACAAACTCTATCAAAAGGGCTTCTCTGACACCAACACATGCACACATTACATTAGATGAGTATTGACTTCAACATCCTCCTCTGCTCCTCTGGTTTGCTCCAATAGGACACATGCTGACACAACTGCAACCCTTTATGCTTGTAGCTTTAACTGCTGCAAAGAAGACCATAATGTTGAAATGGAAAGACAGGATGAAAATGTTCTTAACATACTAACAGAACATTCCTGTCTTGAAGAATTATAATCTTATCTCACGCTGTCAGCTCTACAGCAGTGTTGCCAGATCTTGCAAGAGAAACAAGCAGGTCTATGGAAACAAGCCCAAAAGAAGCAACTTGGCTCACCAAAAAAAAAGAGCCCAAAACAGGAGACCTTATCTATATGTATGAATTTATTTTGCTTTTCATAAGCAACCATTTGAATACTAATGTAACCTGTAATTTTACATTTTTCTTTTTAACTCTAAAGACGAACAAAACCAACTGGCTGACAAAAAATGAGGAATGAATAAATGAATGAATGAATGAAAATGAAAGTTAAGAAGTTGCATATAAAGAACTGGCCAAGTGATTATATCAGTGAAGTTAAAAAATATATATCTTGTTGGCCTTTTAAACAATTAAATTACACATAATGGAAAAAAATCACACATAATGGGCCTTTGACTGGCCATCTCAATTAATGTACGAAAAAACTTGTGTCTTGTCCTTGTCCTATAATAAAAAAAGTACAGTAACAGCAATTCCGTTTTTTTACATCTTCACTTTATTAGACAGGTACAGTGGAGAGAGACAGGATGGGATATAGACAGAGGGGATGACATGCAGCAAAGGGTCTGGGTCAGAATCAAACCCGGGCCGCTTGGCAAACACGGCAATTGTGCCCTACAGTATAACACATTCGAAACTGTAAATCTTTGTACAAGACAATGTGCCACAATCTCTATCTCATTTGGACATTTTATATCTGAAATAACCAGCTTTATCACCTGTGTACCCAGTCCCTGTATTGTCCTAGTGACGGTGCTGTTATTGTTCCCCTTGGTGTGTTTATTTACTTCTGTTCTCCTCATGTTGTAATTGATTTGTCCTTTTATGTATATTTTGTGTATTGTGATAAAAAATAAACAAAATAAAATAATAAAGAGGAGAGAAAAAGAAGGAAGAGACATGTGAGAAACAGTTAAGGGGAGGAGGTGGAGAGGAAGACAAGAGGATGAGAGTGATGGAGAGTCCACCTGATCGTCTTTTGAGGACCGACTGATATCATTGGTGAACGGAGAGAGAGAGAGCGGGGTGGGGTGGAGGGGAGAAGGGAGCAAGAGAGGGGAGGAGGGCGAGTAAAGGGAGTAACGGTTGTCTCCATGGTGAAGCAGTGGTCGTCATGGTTACCCACAGAGCCCGGGTCAGCGGCTCCAGGAATGTGCATGCTGTTTGCACACACACGCACGCACACAAACGCACGCGCACACACACACATACACTGGTCATTATTTTCTCTCCCTCTGTTGTATGTGTGTGTGTGTGATGACAGATGAGCCCTGTTGTCAGAGTCACCAAGGGGTGTGAATGTCTACAGGAGGTAAGAAAAGAGGTGTGTGTTTTTAGTGTGTGTCAGAATGAAAAAGAGGCACAGAGTGTGTATTATTTAATCTTTTTTTACTTCCTTTGAAGACTACAAATACATGTTTGCATCTGGTGAATGTGGTTGAGTGTGTGTTTTGTTTGTGTAGGTGTGTGTGGCCGGGTCAAATAGGTTCATAGCAAGGAGGGGTGACAAGACAACTGTGACTCAACTGAAGCTGCCACATGCAGGCGCCTTGCTGTTTGTGTATGTTTTCGTGAGTGTGTGTGTGTGTGTGTTAAACACAGCACGGAGCACGAGTTAACCAACATGCACTGCTGTGCTGCCATTTCTGTATCAAAAAACATCCAAATCTTCTTGCGAATGGTGGTTTAACACATGCAGACACACACACACACAACCTTACACACATGTCTCCGCCTCCAGACACGCTCACCCGAGCACAAAATCAGAAGTTCAAGCAAGAAATTCACTCACTATTTTCCCAGCGTCTTTCCACTACATTTAGGTTTCAACCACGATTCACATGGTTACCATGACACGCAGACATGCCACCAACATTTCACACCACACTGCTCTAACGTGCTCTAATGTGTTTGGATGCATGTGCATGTTTGTATCTTATTGATGTGCCTCCCGTTTGAAATAGTAGTTACCTGGATGTAATACCAGTTCTGTGAGTACCTGCGTAGCCCTCTAACAGGCTTTGCTATTGGTTTACCCTCCGAGGCTCCGCCTCGGCACCCTGAGAAAAGATCTTTACTCACTGCCCAATCAGGGGCTAGCAGGCGCATAGCGTCCTCCCCCCTACAAAACCCTAGGACACTTGCTGCTCAGCTCCCATTGAAACTCAGCAGCAAAGAACGGGGGCCAGCTTGGCTTGTAGTTAGAGGGCTACACATGCACTCATCGAACTGGAGTTACATCCAGATAACTACCATTTCTTTGTCATACGTGGTCCACCCTCTAATGGGCTTCACTATTTGTTAAAACCTAAGGTGAACACTGTTAGGGATCAGATGTACTGGGCCCAAACTAATATTAGTCTGAACCCAGCCACACCAAGAAACAGCAGCAGTTCAACGGTCAAGCACTGCCTGCTGGAGGGTCTCACCCTGGACTGCAAAAGCCAGCAAGAGCAGGACATTATCAAAAGCACCACAGTAGTCTGCTTCAGATGAGTTCCCCCTGACAGTGCACCAAGCACTGAATGAGACATCGAACCAGCAGTCATATCCCTGAGACACAACTGCACAAAGGTCAAAGTTGAAGACCAGAAGGCAGCCAGACAGATGTCCTCACTCAGATACCCCCAAACCACACCATCGAGGATGCAACGCCCCCAGTGGATTATGCCCTCAAGCCTGCTGGGGGAGGGTGATCCACTGCTTCATCACTCCAGCAGATCACATCACAGACATGTGGCAGACCAATAGCTGGTTGGACTTCCTGAAAACCACTGTGTGCTCCACATAACAGCTGAGCGTGTGCACAGACCACAGATTATGAAGACGCTCCTCCTTCCCATTGACATGAGGAGGGGGGAAGAAAGCCCTCAGGCGAATAACCCTCGACCTGAGAAGATGACGACCTTAGCCTGATGGACAGATTTGGGCGAAGTTCCACCAACCCCCAAATTATCACTGATAGACATGCAAGAGGGATGCACAGACAAGGCACACAAGTCACCCACCCTCTTGGTCAAAGCAGGGCTAAGAGGGGTGCTGTCTTGAGTGACAGTGCCTCCAGGTTCGCCTGACCCAGTGGCTCAAAAGATGGACCCACTAGGCTGTCCAGCACCATCTGAAAGTCCTATTGGGGAACAAAACAATGAGTGGGAGACCTCAGCCTATGGGTACCCCACAGAAAGTGCTTCACCTGGCTCCTGGCCATGAAGTGGTCGAGACCGTCATGTCCTGCTGTAATCGCTGCTGCAAATACTCGAGGCCCCTGGCTTTGCGCCAGTCAGCAAAGGATCACCAACATGCCATGAAAACCCTTGAGGTGGATGGAGCAGATGCGTTTTGAATTGTAGAGACCACAGCGGCCGGGAGAACGAAGCCACTCTGTCTCACCCTTTCAACCTCCAAGCCATGAGGCACCATCCCAGACTTGGGCACAAGAGGACAGTGCTCCCTGCTTGATGTAGAGCCATGGGCAGGTCCAGTAACGGCCACGGAACTGCCACCACTATTCGAGCCAGGTCCAAGAACCATCTGGCACCCGGGCTCTCCGGTGCAACAACTATCATGGGCAGATGCGGAGTCAAATGGAGCAGTTGCATCATCAAATGCAGGGGTGGGAAGGCATACAGCAGGTCAGAGGGCCAAATCAGGTCGGCTAATGCATCCACCCCCAATGGGGAGGGCATCAGTCACCCTCAGGGAGAACCAGAGGATGTTCTCCTTGCTTGTGAGTGGGTCAGACACCGGCCACCCAAACCAACACCAAATCTGTGCAACTATGTCTGAAGGAGGCTCTACTCCTCCTCGAGCGGGCCCCCTTTGGATCTCCTGTCCTCTCAGGGAGCAGAGATGGCAATCTGCCCAAGTCAGGATGAACACTGCCACCCTGTGCAGGGCCGGGGATCTAACAATTACCTGTCTGTGAGGTAAGC
Source organism: Thunnus maccoyii (assembly GCF_910596095.1). Taxonomy (NCBI): domain Eukaryota; kingdom Metazoa; phylum Chordata; class Actinopteri; order Scombriformes; family Scombridae; genus Thunnus; species Thunnus maccoyii. The sequence continues at coordinate 10,958,112 of NC_056536.1, read as the reverse complement.
CACCACAGTGGTGTTGTCCAACCTCATCATGACATGCCTCCCACTCTATGAAGCGAAGTGATGCAGCACCTTCTGGACCACTGTGAACTCCAGCAAGTTGCTATGGTGGGTGGAGCTTGGCCAGGTGCCTCCCACATTGGTCCGGCCAAGGGTCCCACCCCAACCGGCCAGAGAAGCTTCTGTGAAGACCTGGACATAGTGGGGGACACACCCCAGCTGCACACTGGAGGCGCCTGAGTGAGTCCCAAAACACTATGTCTCAGGAATGTGGAGCTCACACCGTTGCCCCAGATCAGATACAGACAAGACCTGTGCAAATCAGTGTAAGAGGTTTCTCATGTGCTGCAGCCCCAGGTGCACCGCCAGGTGGGTGGCCGACATCATCTCAGGGAGTGACATGATGCTCCCCGCCGGCACCGAAGCCGCTGACCACAGGCGTTGGGTCCGCTGCAATATTGCCTCCACACACTCCTCTGATAGGCATGCAGTCATGGTGTGTGAGTCCAAGAGCAGCCCGAGGTAGGGCATTGGTGGTTCGGCTGCAGGGCACTCTTGCTGTGGTTGATGGTGAAGCCTAGCTGTGTGATATGCTGGATTACCAGTGCTGTGTGGGCTTCTGCCTCCTGCCTGGATGTGGTGACAATCAGCCAGTCATCTACACTCACCAGCCACTTTATTAGGTACAGCTGTTCAACTTCTTGTTAACGCAAATATCTAAGGAGAATGGCAGGACTGGTTTGAGCTGATAGAAACACACCAGGCGCCACTCCTGTCAGCTAAGAACAAGAAAGTGAGGCTACAATTTGCACAGACTCACCAAAATTGGATGATAGAAGATTGGAAAAATGTTGCCTGGTCTGATGAGTCTCGATTTCTGCTGCAACATTCAGATAGTCGGGTCAGAATTTGGCGTAAAATACATGAAAGCATGGACCCATCCTGCCTTGTATCAATGGTTCAGGCTGGTGGTGGTGGTGTAGTGGTGTGGGATTTTCTTGGCACACTTTGGGTCCCTTAGTATCAAGTGAGCATTGTTTAAATGCCACAACCTACCTGAGTATTGTTGCTGACCATGTCCATCCCTTTATGACCACATTGTACCCATCTCCTATACTTCCAGCAGGATAACACTATGCTATGTCACAAAGCTCAGATCATCTCAAAGTGATTTCTTGAAAATGACAATGGGTTCACTGTAATCAAATGGCCTCCATAGTCACCAGATCTCAATCCAATAGAGGACCTTTGGGATGTGGTATAACAGGAGATTTGCATGATGGATGTACAGCCAACAAATCTGCAGCAAATGCCCAATGCTATCATGTCAAAATGGACCAAAATCTCAGATGAATGTTTCCAGCACCTTGTTGAATCTATGCCACAAAGAATTAAGACAGTTCTGACGGCAAAAGGGTGTCCTACCCAGTACTAGCAAGGTGTACCTAATAAAGTGGCCAATGAGTGTATGTAGGTCAGGATTCTCACGCCTTTTGCCCTGAGCAGCACCAGCACTGTCTCCACACATTTGGAGAACACGCATGGCTGGCAGCTCTGTCCACCCAACAAAAAGCATAGGTTTTACCTGTGGTGCCTGCAGAATAGAGATGTAGGGGTACGTGTCTGTCAGGTCTAAGGACATCATCTAGCCACCGGCCGGATCCACTCCAACAGCTGTTTGACTGTCAACATGCAAAATGGTCTCTGCAGAATGTGGCCGTTTAAGACGTGCAGGTCCAGTATCAGTCTCATGCCCACTGATTTCTTGGGCACCAAGAAGTACAGGGAGAAAAAGCCTGTCCATGCCTCCGAGTGGGGGACCACTGAGATGGTCCACTTTTGGAGGAGCGCAGCTCTTACCTCCTCCAAGGCTGCTCTGTCTCAGCAGGGATGGAGAGAGGCCTGAAGTATACCGCTGAATGGAGGGGGTTGGTGGCAAATTTGCAAAACATAGCACCTATGCAGGGTCCTGTCCAGCCATGTGGAGAGATGGCTGCAGAGAGCTGCATCTTCATGAGCGGCAGGGCAATGGGTTCGGCCGGAATAGCTAAAGTGGCCAAACCCATTGCCCTTCCGAAAAGGGCTGGGAAGTAACTAGTGCTAGCAGCGATGCCACCACATCCCTCACTTCGTCCCCCAGTGAGCCTTACTCAAGATACTTAAATCATGGTTTGGCTGCCAGTAATAAAATGAAATCATGTAATCAAAATGACATTTTCTCATTTGTGTGTACATGTGACAAAAAACTACAACTTCAAAATACAACTTGCACGTTTGAAAATGCATAATTACTGCCAGAATTGATTCTATTGCTAATTCTAATGTTGTCATACATCATATGCACATCAATCAAAAATTAAATTTGAAGTAATTTCATTTTAATATGGTCAGTAACTGACTTCCATATCTTACAGGCTGTGACACAGGTAAGCAAACTTAGTGACATGTTTGGTCTTTTAATTTGTGCCTTTGAGACTAAAAGGTGAAGGAGAAATCTATAAAAAATACATCCTTGTGGAGAAAGAGAGTAGCCTACATTCCCAATAAAGTTTCAAACAGGTATTATCATGGCACAGAAAATAACATAAGGCAAGTTTTGTACAGAGAACACATCAAAATGTGCTGCTGGTATTATGTGTCAATACTTGAAAATATCGGAAATATGAAAAAACACACTTTTAAGCCAAACCATGACCTTTCCCTAACCCTAACCAAGTGTTTTTTTGTGCCTAAACCTAACTAGTTTTCACACCATAACACATAATTATTTTTTAACAAGCACGTCAAAATACACTAAGATATTAAGGGCAAAAGTTGACAGAGGTAGCCTAATCTGAACACCTAACCATAAATAATGGCAGTGTGTCATTATTGGTGATCAGACACTGATAATGTTTATTACCTGAGAATCGGACTGGCCATCGGGAACACTTGGAGAAATCCCAGTGGGCCAGATGCTATGTAGGCTGCTTGAGCAGCCCATTGTACAAAAACAAGAGCGTTGTTGGCCCAGCAACAGCACACCCCCAACCCCCTACCCATCTTTCTCTGTCAGTAGGAAATGGTTGAATATTGTTATTATTTATATTATTATTATTATTATATAGTCTTTGTTTAGGAGTCATACAAAGTCATATGTATGTGTGCTAGCTTGCTTGACAGTTTAACTTGAACTAGAGCTTGCTAGCTAGCTTAATGCAACAGTTAGCTACCAAAGATTTTAGGGAATCTGCCGCAAACTATCTTGTGTTGAAGCTATAGTATCATTTTGTAAAATCGAAACATTGTTTAAGCTGAATATCAGAGCAATTTATGTTGTTATTAAACCTGTCAGTTTCTGACCTATTTGTCTCCCTCCCTACCATCCACCTCACTCTGCCATCTGTACTGTCTGACTGACTGACAAGTGGTCGCTGATCTGCTAGGTAGCTTTTGAGGAAACCCCTTGACACAAAAATGGGAAACCCTGTGAAAGCTCTGATTCTCGCAAGTTCTTACATTACCTCATTTAGGCCTATGTTCTCTACAGCAACAAAGAAAAGGTGTTTTACTCATTGTTTGAATTATTTAGACAGAGAAAAATGTAAAAAATACATATACTGTTGAAGATGTGCGAAGTTAAGCATCTCCTGATGACCTATGTCAATTTAACTTCTAAATACAGCTGACACTAATAAAAGCTGAGCCAAGTTTGACAATTTAGAGCTGAGCCTGACAAGCTAAGTCTAGAGCTAAGTCTTAAAATGGCCACCATACAGAGGATTAACTGTTTTGATTTAGGTAACAACATGGCAGTTCCTCTGGTGCTCAGGCCAAACTTTAACTTTTTTGTAAGAATCTAAGATTGCACAGCCCTCCCTTTAATTTTTGATTTTGGGCTATATAATCAAAATGTACTTGACTGGACTCAACGATTGAAGTCACAGTGACAATAGCAGCAGTCTCATTGCAGTAGACCTGTTCAAAATCATGTAGAACGTTTGCTTTGTTTTCCACACAGCAGCCATTAAACCTATAAACCAATGGGTTACTATGTTCTTTGATAATATTGTACAATGGATTATTCTTACAAAACCCATGCAGGGCAACTACAGAATAGTTGGGTTTAGGCAAAGGTTACTAAATTATTTCATGGTTAAATATTTTTAGAAAAGCCAACACTGACTGCTGGTAGGAGATGGGATGTGAATGAGAATCGTTCATCCACAATCATACTTTTTATTCTGCCATATTAATATCATTACTTCCTGCATTAATTGCAAAAAAGTTGGCGTGTATTGCAGAGCTGAACTCATACAATCACTTAATCTTATGTGGCAAACATAATTATCCCGCCCCACACACACACACACACACACACACACACACACACACACACACACACACACAGTGTTGTGATCTCAGTCAGCAGTGGCACAGCATCTCTTCCTCTCCTCTGGCGCCATGCGCATGCAGGCAGGTTGACAACCATGGAGGAGCCAAAAGGGAAAAGGAGGAGGAAGTCCAATATTAGGACTTTTTTTCTCAAAAAGTCCTAAAACCAAGTTGTGAAACAAGTTTTCAACTTTACTTTTAGACATGTTCTTTGCTAGTTTGCTAACTAATCTTAGGGGTGCAGTGTGTAGAATTTAGTGGCATCTCGTGGGACAGACTCAGCAGAAAAGTTTTAAAACATTATTATGTTTTAATTAGTGTAATAACCCGAAAATAAGAATTGTTGTATTTTAGTTACCTTAGAATGAGCCCTTCATATCTACAAAGGGAGTGGGTCCGCCATGCTGCACCTCCATTTTCCTATAGTAGCCCAGAGTGGACAAACCAAACACTGGCTCTAGAGAGGGCTTTTCAGAGATTTTGTGAGTTTTGTGGCCACCGTAGGTTCTCCTACACACTTGGAAGGGGAGGATGAGGAGAGGGGTATTCTGCTGGTTGCAATCTGCAACCTCATCACCAGATGCCACTAAATTCTACACACTGGACCTTTAAGGTAATGTTGTCCACCTATAAAAGTTTTCTAGCTAGCTAAATAGCAGCACACAAGCTAAACCAGCATTAGCTGTGCAGCAGCTGCCCAAAGACAGTCAAAAGAACAGCAGCATGTGAATTGTTGACAGTCTGGGGCATTTGAATTTTAATTTCATCAAATGGTATTTATTTACATATTATACAACATTGTTAAATAATAGATGTTTTCAATATGAACCTGAATATTTTGGTGCAATTTGAGATTAGAAAAAGTTTATATGCTATTAAGGAAAATTTGTGCATTAGATCTACAACTATGGAATGCATTTATTCAATGCCACAGGGGGCAGGGAGAGTGTGGTTGAAGTGAGTGAAGCAATTAACAGAATTCTCTCTCTCTCTCATTTGATTTGTGCATGGGTTACATTAAACTACTCAGGGATAAAATGAATAATGACAGTTTAAATCTTGGTAAAATGTGAACTTCATGCAGGAAGTATCAGTCACTGAGGCAGAGAGGTAGAGAGAGGAAGAGAGAGAGGCAGAGGCAGACAAACAGGTAAGAGTTTATATACTACAGTCCGGATTCCCATGGTCATGGAAACAGCTTGACATTTTAAAAATGTTTTCCAGGCCTGGGGATGGTATACATGGAAAAGGGCATACATGTCCATAGTGGATCAACTCAGAATAAAAAAGTAATTTTCAGCTGCAATTGCTTTTTTACAAACATAAAATGAATCCCCCTATTTTGGTGATATCTGAGATTAGAAAACGTTTTTAGGCTATTAAGGAAAGTTTGTGAGTTAGGTCTACAACTATGGAATGGACTGCAGGTTGGACCTCTTTTAACATGCTACTAATCAGCACTAAATTAATAGGAATTACCGGTGTAGATGCTTTTAGTAGTTGTGGTTTAGATACTGTAAAGTTTTAAGACATTTTTAGGAGTGTTTCTGATATTTTGTATACCCTCTGTGGGTACATTTGATCAATATTTTTCATTTTTTTAAAGCCAAACCTTTGGTTGTTGTTGTTTGTTTGTTTGAAAAGATTTGAGTGCAGGGGCAGGGAAAGAACCTAAAGTGAAGATCCAATAGAGCCTTACCAGCCACATTCAAGGGAGATAGAGCCACAAGCGCTGTCCAACAGAGTCTTAAAATTTCAGGAGTAGTTGTTTAAGGACTTTCCATGGTTACATTATGCTCCAATGATTAGAGGGGTTTTGTGTTTCCATTGTATGATGACCTTTATCAACAAAAGTGCAGTCTTTAATGCAAAGGTAGAACCTGCATTTGTTTGTGTAAGATTTCAAAACTGAAAGGAAGCAATAGAAAAGTTCAAAGCCCATGCATTTACCAATGCCTCTTGCCACTCAGTCTCAGTGAGTCCCCATAAAGGGAAATCCATAGAGACAAAGTTGTCAAGTGCATTGCGAAAGCAACAGGAGGACAACAGACAGTGTTTGTGTGAAGCAGTTGGTGCAGTTATATTCTTGGCTGGGCAAGGGATAGCTTTCAAGGGACACGAGACAGAGGAGGGTAATCTAAACCAAATGTTAAAGCATCAATCAGAAACTGACCCCATTCTCTGTAATTGGTTTGAGAAGTGCAGCCTTGATTTTCTCAGCCAACAAACTCTGAATGAATTCTTCAGCTTCTTGGCAATACAGTTGTAAGAGACAGTGTTGCAGCTATGAACGCTCAACAATTAGTGCAGTTCTCTCTAATAATTGATGAAACACAGGATGTGTCTGGAAAAGAACAGAAGTTAATCTGCATGAGATATGTAGACCATGATTTGATCTCACATGAAGAATTTGTTGGTCTGTTTCAAGCAGCATTAACAACTGGAGAAAGCATTTGTGCCGTTGCTTTAGATGTGCTCAAAAGGTTGAATTTGCTATTGTCCAGTTTGAGAGGACAGGCATATGATGGAGCCGCAAATATGGCAGGCAAAAACTTGGGGGCACATACACTTATCAAGAAACAACAACCATTGGCTTTGTACGTACACTGTGTTAACTTTGCAACTGAGGCTGCTTGCAAATCATTGCCTCTGATTTCTTTCTGATTTTTCTGATGCCTTGCAGTGGATCCATGAATTGGACAATCTTTTCAACCTGTCAGGGAAATTCAAGACAGTATTTGACAACATAACAAAATCATCAGAAACTGCACAATACAAAACTCTCAAGCCTTTGTGCCCAACAAGGTGGACAGTAAGTCACAAGGTGATTGCCTTGGTCATTGACTAATATGTTTCTGTGCTGGACAGTCTAGAGGAGATGGCCTCAGGTGCAGCAGTTACATCAACCAAGGCAAACGGGTTGTTGGACAGGTTTCGTGCAGGAACAATTGTGCTTGGGTCAGAGGTAATGGGAGAGCTGGAAGCCTCAACAGGTCTTTCCAGATGAGGACACAAACAACTGGGGGAATGAGAGCAATGGTAGTGGTAGTTCCCAAAGCTGTTTGCAAAGGCAGAGGAAATGGTGACTTCCCTTGATATTCGGGAAATTCTGATGCCTTGTTTCCAAAAACCACCAAAGTGCTTTTGTGGTGGAGCAGACATGCATGTCCCAGACAAAGCAATTGAGTACTACAAAGCAGTGTACTTAGTCTGGATGTAGAAAGTATGGATGTAATTCAGAAGCTTGAGGGAGTTCTCCTTACAGGTCAAATTGATGCCACTGTAGTAGATCAATACCCAGAGCTGAATAGGCATACCCTTAAAGTTAAGTTGCCTATGTTTTGGGCAAGCTCCTATGAGGAGGCTGCCAACATCCTACAGCGTGCCAGTTGAGGGTTGTAGTTTGTTTTGAGAAGTGGAAGCTCTCGTCAGGTTGCTTCTAGTAATGCCTGTGTCATCCACAGAAGCTGAATGAAGTTTCAGTGCCCTCAGAAGGGTCAAGACGTGGCCTCAGTCCACAACGGGACAGGGTCGACTGAACCATGTGGCTTTATGTAATATTCATAATGCTAAACTCAACCTTGTGGATCACAGAAAAATCTGTGAAGAATACACTTCTTTCAACACAGATATGTGTGGCATGTTTTGAATGTGCGGAAAGTTCTGAACATGAGCAGAGATCTCGCTGAAACACATATGAGCTATTAAATTCCAGGGGGTTTTAATTCAAATGAATTAATTTATCATTGATGTAAATAGGTGCCACATGCAAATTTAAAGAGGTTACCTCCCCAAACAAAAGACACAAAAGAGGACAGAGGAGTAAATCATGCCCATATGTGTGTTGACTCAGCAGGGATAATATTAAATGAGAAAAGTTGATCTACAGGAGAATACGTATTTGAAAGCAGTACAGAAGCCTTACTGCATTATATTCCATTATATTTTTAATTGTCACCTGGTGCCTGAATTTTGTGTTTTCCTTTACATAAATAAAATATCTCCACCATAAATTGATGCAGAAATGGCACAAATTGGTGCCATTTCTGCATAAAAAATCACCAGGAATGCAGGAAATGAAGTGCTTGATGCCAAAATTTCGAGGGAGAGGACCCCCAGATCCCCCACTTAATGTGTCCCCCCAATGTTCAAATGAAACATGGTTGTTAAAATACACCTCCTTAAGGTAAAAACCTACATTTTTTAGCTCTGAGTACCATATAAACAGCTGAAGTGAAGCAAATGATAAGCAGCAGGGGGAAATAGTGAGCCTGACTATCAAAGGATATTCCCTTGATGAAGACCCTGATGTCTAACCTCTAAGTGGACCGGGCGTTGAAGGAGAAAGGAGAATGTCCCCTTTAATAAATGATCTCACTATGCTCTTTCTGTACCATGAAAAATCAGTTCATCTACACTAACAGGTTTCATGACCCAGGGGCAAAGCAGACCTATTGAAAAGGCTTTGGAAAAGATCATAAATTCATGGACATCAACAGGGGGAGTGGAGCAGGTTCCCCAGTTCCTGGATAGTCTTATGTAAGTCTAAGGTGTTTTGAAGGTCACTGACAATACACAGCATGCCTGGCTAAACCAGCCGGAGTACAACCAATACTCTACCTCCTGCCCTTTACAGCTCTGACTGAACATTCACGAGGGATTTCTACTCCAGTAATTGTTGAATTGTTCACTCACTTTCACTTCTTTTTCACACATCAGACCCTGGGCGTTATTTGTGTACATAAATACTTCCTGTCCTAATTCCTTGATAAAAAAATATTTTCAGTGTAGAAATCATTATAGCTTCAAATTGCCTTTTCATTGTTACCTGTTTAAAGTCAATGTTCAGTGGAATAAGAGAGATATAATGTTTTTTGCAATTTGTATCGAAGAGTTCAATGTTTGAAATTCTAGTCTGACTTTGCTAGAGTTACTGTACATTAATCAAAGCAACAAACACCTTGCAGATAAGTGTTTTGTGCATCAGCAACAACTTAAGGACACATATTTACTATGTGTGTGGAACTCGTCTGCGGACACCCAATATATGTAGTATGTACAGAACTGTGTGCACATCTGCAGATTGTTATGAAGGATATCAGTGACTTAACGCTGACAGTAAAAACTGAATGGACTCTGTCTTTTTTTTTCTTTTTATTTACTACATTTGAATCATATGTGTGCTTGTGATTTTATAAATGAATCTTTAATGGGATTCATATTTGAACACAGAGTTTACTGTTTTACTGATGCTCACAACACCAGCACTGAAACCTCTGGAGTGTGCGGCTATCTAAAAACTCTAAGTTTAACTTGTCGCACAATTTAATGAGATCTGAATTTTTCTGGGTTTTGATGACAATACATAAAGAACATTTACTTAACTTGGTTTACACAGTCTTATTGCTGTAACTGTGTTTGCTTGGTGAACTTGATTAGTGTAGATAGGTTGAAAGAAAATCATTTGACATTTTTTGGTATTATTCTGCTAAAACTATGAGCTGATAGTGATGTAAGTATCACAAATACATATTATTCAGTTACTGAAGATAACTGCAGGTTTGAGATTTAAACTCTCTTTTTTATATTCTTTAAACCTTTGACAGCAAAGTCAAACATAAACTTGAACTCTCTTGATCTTGACCCCACTCTGACACGCGACTCTGTGGCCCTACAAATGACCTTTGACCTTTGCAATATCATTCATCATCAAACTCAAACCCTTGTGCATGTTGTGAAAGGCCTTTGAAAGGACCTGAATGGACCTCCCACTTCACCTTTATTGTCATTCCATTCAGACTTGATCTGGGCTCTCAATGGTACGTCGGGCCCCATCTGTGAATACGTTGGGCAACACTGCATGATAGACACTGAAAGGCATTAAATACATCAACACAGACATCAACAGTCTTTCAGAAAATGCCACTTGAGGCTCCTTCAATTAAATTTTGGACAAGGAACTCAAATCTAATGTGTCTTGTGGCGCCTTGATGGCCCCTCTGCCAGCGTTTTTGTGTTTGTTGGGTCACACCGCCTGTCTTCAGTGACAGATATTGTAAAGTATTAAACATGTCAAGATAGATGTCCACACTCTTTGAAACAAAAAGGCAAATCAGGAATTTTAGTTAAATGTCACTCGTGGCGCCAAGACGACCCTCGCCTGTCCTCACAGAAAGATATAAAAAAGTACATCAATGTTACAGTTGAGAACAAAATCACGTCAATCAAAAATTCAATTTTCATGCCACTTGAAGCCCCAAACACATTCTGTTTGTGGTTAGTGGGTCACATTTTCAGCAGTACATACAGTACTAAAAAGGAGTAAATACACACCAATGTGGATAGTTTAATGTTCCCATTCAAATTTTGTGGTGCCAAAGCTACTCCAGTGTTGGCTGTGTTTATTTAATGGGACTGATCTTTTCATTCTCACAGTGTTTGGCCAAGGCACTGATGACAACACCAACTCTGTGTGCCCAGAATTAGATCTGAATCCATTCTGAAGCTGTCACACTTCGTTTACTTTTGTTTTGTCTGTAAGAAATTGGTATAAAAATCTAATAAATTATTTTTCATCTGAAGGTACCAATGAGATTATTTTACCTCAGCATGTCTCACCCTTCAAGAAAATTACCTGAATCTCAGACTGGAGCTTCTGTATTTTGATCTGTTTTTCTCTGTGGCGGCCTGCTGTGTTTGAGGTAAACAACATTCCAGTCCATTTTCAGCCCTGGGAGGAGGGCATGAACCATTAGCTTCCAGAAGCAAGCCCATTCCTCCACTGTCTGTCGGTCTGAGAGGAGAGAGCTGGCAGGCAGGCAGCCAGGCAGGATAGCTGGCTTCCTGGTTCATTGGCTGGATGGCTGGCTGTTACACTCTGCTGGACAGAGATGCAAAAAAGTGGGCATGGAAAAGCTTTGGAGGGTCAGAGAATAACAAATGATACAAAAAGCGTCCTTGTCATTTAAATGAAATTGTGAGTTTTGTTTTTGGTCAGTCTGAAATATACTGTTGTGTACAATAAAAATAAAGTGAGGTTTGCCTTCAGAAGGCAATGATTTGTGTGTTACGCGTTTGAACTCCACAAATCACTCAAAGATGCAAACATAGTCTAAAAGCTTTGCTTTACTTTTAAAACTCATTATCATTTGTATCAGAGAGATTGTATTAAACAGCAGGGACATTCTCTGTGTTTCATTTTTGTCATGCACAACTTGTCCTCAGCTGCATTAATACAGAGCCAGATCAACTGGTTTTTTTAATCAACTGATAGAGACAAGACAGAATTTATACAGGCAATGAGAGTGATTTTTAACGCCATGTACCACACATGTGAACACTAACTGCTGTCTAATCAAGGAAACATCAGACTCTGTGTGGCCTGTCTGATGTTGAGCCAGAATGAGTTCAAAAAGACTGACTGGTGCAAACTCTTGATCTTAATCCTGATTGAAATCTCGATCTTTACGCATATTTGTGTCCAGCATCAACATATTTAGGGAGAATCACTCAAAAACATCTAACAGTGTTGGAAAAAACAGGTATTGCCAACATTGTACAGTATGTAGCTCCTTGCAGTAAATCTTGCATTTATGGATACATTTTATGAATTGGTTTTTCTTACTCTTGATAGCTTGTGACATTATTCTCTGACATTTCAACTGCTGTATAGGGACAAATCTAACATAGAAGTGGAACAGCGACCAATATCCCCTTGCATACTACCACACGCAACAACCACACACTGCTGAACTCAGCCAGGTCTGGTGCAGGCTCCTCTATGGACCCAACAAGTTTTGGCTGTAGACATGCAGCATTTTCCTCCATAACATCTCCATGGTGAGATGTGTGGTGCACCAATCAGCCAGCTGGCACACAGACACGAGTTACTGAGCAACATCCACAGAGACTTTGGAGCGAAGATGGCCTCTGTGTAACACTACAAAGGCCAAAGAGTGGGTGCTTACACTGAGTGGCATGATGAGTGCCAGTGCGCATTCTGGCACCAACCAGGACTGTTTGTAATCAGAGAATTGTGGCTCACATTGTGACACCAGGCACTCTCGGCCGAGCAGTAAAGAGCAACAAAGCATTTGAATGCTGCCAAAAGTCCCAGGTGACATTTGCTGCTTCTACACCAGGCTGGAAAGGACCCTCCTTCATGTCTGCAGCTTGACTGTTTACTCGCCAACAAGTTGGTTCAAACAATTTGACACATTTCATCTTCACATTTTCATATCTGTCCAAATCATATCTGTCATAAAGAGCTCTATCACTCCTGCACTCTCTTTTCCTTCTGTATTTTTTAAAATAGAGACAGGATAGGTGGCCTTTAGCCTGTAATTACTCACTGATAGACAGCAGGGAACAGAAAGTACCTACTTGACACTGATAACTGGGAAGAGAAAGCTCTCAGTTACAGCTACAACTAAAAGATAAAGCTTTTATCTACATACAGCTCAAACTCCAAGTGCATAAATGCCTAGTTTCTGTGTGAAACTTGAGGAAAAGTTTATCTACTCTAATTACTATAACACACATTTTCTATGATACTTCCTGTATGTCTCCTGGTTCCTATGAAGAGGGAGTGTCTGTAGTCTGCAGTGTCTCCTGGCTCCATGGGGAGAGGAGTGTTGCTGAGCCATGAATTGGATAACTTACTGTAGACTAGACATGACAAAATAAGGAAAAAAAGATTTGCTGCTCAACATCAATAGCTAGTGATTTCACCTGGAGACTGAGCTGTATGAGTTGAAAGACAAGCCCAAAGAAAAATGTTTTCCAGCAGTCCCGCTGTAGATGCCTCAGGCGTTCATATTGATTTTTAGTCCAGCTTTGGATTTCAGCTGCTGACTGTCATAGCATCACTGCAACAGCAGATGCTGATACATTGTCAGGCAGTGTCGGGTATTCCTTATGCTCCTGAAGTAGTTGTGTTATTCATTCTTTCATGTACTTTGTGATAGTGTGACATTTGCAGGAAGGGGAAAGTTTGGACTGGAAATGGCTTTGCTAGATCACAAAATACAGCTAACTATAAATACAAAATACAACTGCTAATTATACTGAAAAGACATCTGAACCTTGCTTTAACTTGGCTTCACCCTCCATGTAGTATCTCTGTTGCTCCTGTAGCCCTGATGTGCACTTTCATTTTTGAGGAAGTGCATGTCAGCTGTGGTGGAGATACAGAGCCTCTCTATGTAGCTGCTATGATGCTAATGCAGATGCATAAAGCCGGCTTTAAAGCTTCTCTGACTTGCAAAACAATGACTTGGTCTCACTTCTGTACTGTTGTGGTAGCAAAGTTTAGATTTGGATATGAATGGAAACAGCTTGGAGGTGGAGCAGCTGTGATTTCAGGAAGTCATACTGTTGGTTCACAGAGCTGAACAGACAGACAACAGTTCAATATTTGCTGCATGCATCGCAGTACGTTAGGAATGAGTGTAGTCTTGATCTATTTTGCACAAGTGCTGCAGGACAAAACATATGCCCAGTTATTCTATTGAAATGACCAAATTTCTATGGCCACTGGCAGTGTAACAAATACAAAACCAACCTGGTGAACCTCAGTCAAGGTGACCTTTGGGTGCTTTAAACCAAATAAAAATCTGTTGTATTGTTCACAGATAAGTGGTTTCTGTCTGACAACAGAGATGGGCACAGTGACCAAAACTGCAAATAGCAATAGAGGCTGGGGAAACTGGCCAAACAGGCACTTTGGGGCTGAGCGCTGCTCAGGCTTCATGCTATGATTGTTTATTTCACCGTGAAGGGAATCACTTTGTGCTAAATTTTACAACCTGCTAAAAATAACACGACATGGTGGTTACCCTTAATGAAAAAGCTTAAAACTGATCTTTGTATTTTTCATTGTAAATTAGTTCAAAAGACAGACACAGTTACTGTAAACAGTCCCCTTCTTAAATTTGTCATTCACTCAGCATACGTCAATGTAAGAACCCTTGAACAAATTACATTAAAGTGCTGCTAGCAAGCAGCATCTGTCAGAAAGTTGTGCCCTGTCTGGTTTTCAATCTACTGTTGCTGAGCCTCTCCATGAAACACACAGATGGGACATCGAGTGCCCACGTCTTCAAGTGCTTGTTTCTTAAAAGCCGAGCCACATCTCAAAAATCTCACGGATCGGCTGCTGTTGAAACTGGTGTTTCTCTTTTTAGCTCATCTCTTCTCTTCCTCTGAAACAGCTCATTTCTGTGTTTGGTGTGAGTAAATTTAAATAGATTTCAGACACCTTATCTCATCCCAAAGTGTCTCAGATCTCAACAACAGAAGGGCATGTAGCAGACAATTAACAATTGTTCAGAAGAATCAAGATTTTCAAAATGATGCAAAATTACTGCTTTATACAGTCTGGAGGGGCAATCACACCTACAGACAACGTGTTTTCTTTGGTCAGAACCACAGTGGATCAGTTCACTTTATTGCATTTGTGTTTGGTTTGTTTAGGCCTAAATACACTATTACAAACCAGCAAGTGTTTTCCACCGTTTATCCAGTGGGATTTCTTCTCCCAGTGGTACACAGCATTTTGAAACAGCCTGTTTTCTTCCATTCATTGGGAGTACTGGGAGTAAAAAACCAATATATCCATGGTGAAAACCCAACAGAGCAGTGATGTGTGGAAACACTACAGTGTTCCCAACAGCAACTGATGTACCGTGGAGCATTTTACACCATTAGGGCAAATATTTGAACCATCACTTTGAAACTTCTCCGAGAGGTTCTTGAAGATGTTGCACACACAACTGCATTCACTTTGGTTTGTCCTAGTTTTTTTTTTTAATCAAGCCAAGCTTTCAGATATCAGATGATGTAAAACATACATTTCCTGATACCCACAGTCAAAGGTTTGGACACACCTTCCCATTCCCTTGAATGAGAAAGTGTGTCCAAACTTTTGACTGGTACTGTTTATTCTGGTGTGGTTTTGGATTTTGTTCTTACTCTTAATAAACATCACAGTTCTCTTTTGCTCCGCAGAAGTTACTAAATCTTTACAGTTAATCTCACAGTATTTAGCATTTTTACATATTTGATGACTGGATCTCTCCACTGAGTACTGTATAGTGTTGATAAAAGAGGTTCATTTCCACTGTAATGTAGACAACAGTGGGCACACAACAGTGGTGTTCTGTTGATGTTTTCTGACCAACGGAGGGCTTTAATGGTATTAGAGGTGGCCTGTTAATGGTCACATCGCATTAAAATAATGTGAAGGTATTGCTTGTGTGAATGACAGAAGCTACTGCCTTTAGTGAAACATTTTCCAAAGGTTCACACATTTTTTGGTAAATGTTCAAAATATCTTCATGAAAGAGCCCCCAGACTGACATTTTATTTTGATGGCATTGGATGTTTTTATTGAATACACTGATGAATATGTGTTTTCAGCCATTCTGGCAGCATGGCTCTATGAATGGCGACCACATTGGTCAAGAGACTGAAATAAACAGTTGTGTTAATATCATAACAGCTATCAGAAGGATTGCCATATGTAGTAGATATTCATGTCCCCCTGTGGATGCATCTGACTTTTCATCACTAACTAAAAAATGTCATTTGTCCAATTGCTTAATCGGACAATGCAAAACTATTTCCATTACCCTGAACTCTACTTCAAGTACTAATTAGCAAGTGTTAGCATGCTAACAGGGTCAGCCCTATGTTCCCTCAGCATCAGAGCTGGCCCTTTCATACGCACAAAACGTGTTGTTGGGGTCCCTCAAAGGACGGGGGTTAAGGTCAAGGTTAGGGTCAGTCAGACAGACAGTCAAGCAAACAAACAGACAGGGGTGAAAACATTATCATTGGCAGAGGTACTGACCATAGCGCTGAGGGAAGTTAGAGCTGAAATAGCTGAAGTTGAAATAAACCACTTCACATTCACTCCAAACATGCTCGGTGTTAATCCTTTTGCATTTTTACTCTGTGGGCCTGTCTGCATCTCCCTCTGTCTGTCACTTTCTCAATCTAATTTCTCAGCTTGAATTGCTGCACTGGCACGACTGTTAACTAGACGAAACAGTGCCAAAGTGGTTTACGAAATGTAAAATTTCTGCCAGTCGTTCTTTCTCTCCCTCTTTCGCCGTTTTTTCCTCTCTCTCCTGTTTACCCCCTGCCAGCTCTCCCTCCCCTCCTCCTCACCCCCTGCCGTCCCGTCTTGAAGACAGCGTTGCGTTGCGGCTCTGTGCTCCTAAAGAGCTGAAACTGTCGGCCGGGGAAGCGGTGAAATGGAAAAATTTAATCGCATTAAGAGAAAAACCTTCTCTTTTCATTTGTAAATTCCAGGGACACGCTTTTTTTTTCTCCACCCTCTTTTTTTTCCTTGTACACCTACCTCTCTCTCCCTGTCCCTACCCCGACACGGCTGCTGAGCTCAGAAAACATCCGCCTAGGCCTCAATACACACACACACACACGCACACACGCACACAGAGTACATGTAAGAACACACACACACTCAAGTCCTCACTTTACTTTAGCCGAGGATTTGACAAACCAGGATGGAGGCCTATTGGATGGTTGCACGCACACACACACACACACACACACACACACACACACACACACATACACACACACATACACACACACTAATTCCTTTCCTTTTTCCCCTTAAACGAGAAAGAGATCAAAGACCGTTTCACTGGCTCCTCCTCTATTCCCTCCCTCCATCTTGCTTTCCCTCCTCCAATTCTGTAAATGTACCTTAACGGTTTTTCCTCCCTCCTCTTCCTCCTTCCACCCTTCCTCTTTTTTTCACTTCTACATCTTTTCTTCTTCCTCTCTTTTTTTGCTATCTTGCTCTCATTTTCTTTTTTCCTTAATTTCTTTTCCCCCTTTCCTTCTTTTGCTTCCTTTCTTTCTTTTTGAAGAGCTGTGTTCCGGTTTCACGTCGTGTCCACATCCGCCTCCATTGTCATTCAGCTCCACAGCAGCCCTACCTCCATGACAGGGACAGGGACACACATACACTCTCTCTCTCACACACACACACACACACATAAAGGCACACAAGTTTGCGTAGCTATCCTTGTTAGGTCATTGCATTGACTTGCATTCATTGTGGACAGCCAAACCCTAACCCTAACCGTACCTTAAGAGGTAACAACAACGCATATGCACACGCACACGCACACGCACACGCACACACACACAGAAGTGCACACACTGCTTCCATGGGGACGAGCCACCTGAAGAGTGCTGAGGATTAACGGACCAGTTCAAACAGTGTCAAGAGCTTTTTCTCTTTAACTCTTCGGAAGAAACCCCCCCACCACACACATAATACACAGATTGCACCCTCAGAGTTTACTTACAAGATGAGATGTGACAAAAGAGAGATTTACTGTTACAGCATATATATCCAACAGTAAAATTTAACTCATCAGGGATTAAGAGTTTAAGATATTTGCCTTCGAGTTATCACCTTTCAATCTGCAATCAGTTTTTTTTTTGGTTTTTTTGCAATTATGGTTTGCAGATTTAATTCAAGTTGAATTAAAAAGTAAGCTTTTTGTCCTCCTCAAAACCAATCTTGAATTACTGAAGATTTTAATGGAAAACACACAATCATTTCATTGTGGCAGAAACCTTCAAGCAAAAATATATTCAGCGAGTGTCTCATTTGAAATAAAACCTGCTGCCATGGAACTGTAGTCAGTACAGTTTTTTGTATCGCATCTTGATTCTTGTTGGTTGAGATAAAAACACACAATCTGCAATTTCCACCCTCCAGTTTCTCTCTTTTCTAGGTTTTTTTTTTTTTTTTTTTGTACATCGGCTCTAAACTGTGCAGCTGGTGTCCCCGCTGAACTCGCTGGTATCTATTGTGTGTAAAAAGACCAGTTAGCTTCACATTCCTACTCGATACTGTCACACTAAAAAGCACAATAGAGGTGCTTTCACACTGCAAATCTTTTAGTTCAGAGCCGCAACGTCAGCCAAACTGTAATACCACTCACTCTGGTGTGTGTGTGTGTGTGTTTGTGTGTGTGTGTGTGTGTGTGTGTGTGTGTGTGTGTGTGTGTGTGTTTGTGTGTGTGTGTGTCCCTGCTCCTCCATTTGCTCTCTCTGTCCATCAGAGGGAGCTCTCATGCAACCAGATCACTCCATGTGATACACCTGAATGTCATCTCAGAAATGAAATCGTGTGTCTTTACAGTTCTGCAAAATGTATGCATGTAGCAGCCTAAAGGCTCAAGAGTGAGCTGACTTTAAAAACTTCATTTTCAGACCTAGAATCTGCAACAATTCTGGCTTCTTTAGTTAAAATGGCTTACTGGCATTCAAACTGTCTGTGATGGCTCTATGTAAACATGACAAGACCATTATGGACTTAGATGCATAATATTTGGCAGCTAATGCACATGAGGGACTTGCAGCACTGCTGGAAAACAGTGGCGAGATCAAAAATAATGATACAAAAGGAAGAAGAGTGTTTTCTGCTGTCTGACAGTTTGCAACAGTGATGGCTTCAAAACCACTGCAGTTCAACGACTGTTTATAGCTTAATTAATGACCATCATCAGTATGAGGGACCACCGCTACTCAGAAGTCTCATCAGCATTGCACATCAGTGATAAATTTTCATATCACTGCCATCATTTATGAAATGATACAGAGAATTTTCTGTTCCCTATTAACTGACAATCCAACAGTACCCAAGCATAGTTAAAAATAACAAGATGTTAGGTTGTGACTCTCATTTATTGCATATTTGCTCACATGCTGTATGTACACTATGTATGTTTGCTGGATATTTATACTGTAGGCAGTTGGCATGACTGAAAGCTGAAAGGGAGACTGATAATCTGATGATTATTTTTGGCTTTACAAGGGTTTTTTCATTCTTTTGTGCCACACTGCAAGCAGGAAATAAATAAATGAAAAGACATTTTATACACAGATCTGACATGAGAAGAATCTCCTCTACAACTTTAAATTTCCAATATTTCAGGAATAATTAAACTGATTAGATGATGATGATATAAGACACATTTATTTGTTATTTATTATATTATCTCTGACGACACATAATGCACATTAAATCTCTCTCTGTTCATTTAACTCTGTGCTGCTCAGGATGAACAGTGTGTCTGAAAAGGGCGTAAGACTGAAATCTGTGCAGGGAAAGTGGAGTGAACAGACTGACCCAATGCAGAGGTTCTCTTTTTAATCAAGTCAGTCAAAAGTTCAGTTTATGTCAATTTTACATACTGTAAGAACCAACATCCAGTAATGGCTGAACCAAGAACTGAGGTCTAATAGCTGCATTTTAGCCCTGCAATCACCTCCCACAACCACTACGCATGAAGTGCCTGCTAATCACTGAACACACTAACACTGCGGTTGTATTGAGCACTACAAAAGTAAGTTACTGAACTAAAAAAGAGCATTCACACTGAGCATAAATTACAGCATACTATTACAATGCTAATAGTAACTTTTAATAGTAATTTTTACTGTAAGTGAATGTGTCTCCATACTGCACTATTTCTGTAAATGCTGTGCTGTTTTGAGCCTCCAGAAACATCCACTGGGATTTCACCAACTTACTGGAGGCCCACACTTTGTCAAGAACATAGGGGAGGTTCATAAATTTCATAGGAGACTCATAAATACAATTTCATCCACTGCGTTTTCCCAGAGTGCAGTGCATGGAAATGCCATCGTCCATTGTTGTAAATTTAAAAAGAAAAGTGTCTCCAGATGAGACACAAACACGAGGCTGCACTGCTTCCTGTTTGAGTTGATATTTTCAACATTCTTTACATATTTTATGAACGTCTAATATGTACGTACAGTATGTTTCTGATATGTAGTACAGTGGTGATACATACTGTAGTCTGGACAAGGAGATTTACTTTATATCTACAGTAAAAATAGCTCCAGATACACATCAGTGCACATCATATGATGCAACAGTCTTTCATGTGTTGATGGCGCACAGGAGACTATTGTTCCCTGACTTTAGCCTGTAAGGCAGTGCTTCCTTCTAGGCAAGTTCCCCATAACACGACACCCAGCCAGAGGAGAGGTGCTGCCTTAAGGACAAACTCGAGGAACAAAGGTCTCTTCAGTTGCTTCACCTTCACTTCAATAACTTGCAAGCTTGCAGAGGGGGATGAGTGAGATCGGATAAGTGTTTAAAACATAGTTAGCTAATCGTGCACATGCACAACTACAAATATGAAGCAAACACACACACCGGAAAATTATTAAACTCTGTCAACAAGAAAAAAACTGTCTCACAGGAATGACACTGATGACAGTTACAAGCATCTCTAGCAGGATATGATGAGATGGATGCAACTAAAGTTAACATTATCGATGTTACGTCGGTGGCCACAGCACTGCAGGTGTGTGTTTATCAGTGGTGGAAGATGAGATCTTTTACTTAAGCACTTTGTGCTTTTATCCAAAGTGCTGTACAATGATCTTCCCATTCACACACATACACACACAGTCCTTTGGAAGGTGCTGGATTGGGTGCAGTTTCTAGCTCAGTGTCGAGGACACATCGACACGAGGACAAGAGGTGCAGGGATCGCTGAGCCAGTCAGCACTTAAGTAGTAATAGTGCCATATAAAAATATTCTGTTACAAGTCAAATTCATACATTTAGCATTTAAAATCTAATTATTATTGTAAGTAAGTAAACTGTAAGTAGAAAGTAAAAGGTATTTCGAATGGGTTATCAAATGTAGAAGTAATGATAATGAAGAAGAATTTCTCCTTTCAGTCATCCACTATTATGTATTATTGGATTATTACTGATGAATTGATGTGTATTATTAAGAGGTATTAACAGCAAAATGTGGTTAAATATCAAAGGTATAGCTGCTTTAGACTGTATGCATTTTAATGTCGCGGCTGATTGAGGTGGAATTCATTTTGATTTTTTAATACACTGTTGACCAATCAAATCTATAACAATGCATCATATTTTATAAGATCAACACATGTTTTGTGCATAAAATCTAAAATCTGTAAAGTTTCCAATAACTACAGCTGTCAAAAATGTAAGGGAGTAAAAAGTACAATATTTATTTCTGAATTGTAGTGGAGTAGAAAAGTAAAACATGAAACTAAATGTTCTGTATATTGAAGTGGTTTGGGGGATTGAAGGGGGAAACATGGACACGTTGCTTTGAGGCAACCTCACACTGACATGCTGGGGCCGAACAGATCCCTGAAATTGACGTGAAACTGTAACGGAGTCTGTGAGTCTTTATGTTACTACTTTTGATATCACCATCATCATCATCCCCTGCTGATCCATTTCCAGGTAGACATGGTCTCAGACCAAAGCAGATGACCTGAAGGTACTGAATACATATAATACGACTGGTGTACTAGTGTGTATGTGTGCCTCTGATTGTACATGTGTGTTTAACCTGAAAGTATTGTTGGTGACCTCTGTATAATCCGTGTACTCCATGTGCTCCGTCTGCTCCGCCTTGAAGAGGGCAGAAGACCTCCTCACGCCAACATAACACAGGTGTGTTCAAAATGCAGTACAAGGAAAAACACCTCTACCAGCAACACACCAGACCATTTATACACTATTTATACACAAGCAAACACACGGATACATGCATGCAAGTTCACACATAAAGATCACCTACAGTATAATAAATAATAACTCAAGTACGGAATGAGTGTTGAATGTTTTCATATGTGAAGGTCACCGCTGGTTTAATCGTCCCTTTCAAAAAAAAAGCATTTGTGAAACACATTTCACATATTTATTGAATGTGGAACGTGTTAAAAATCCACATATAGGCACATGTGGTCTTTTATTTCAATTTCACATTGAAATAATCACATTTTACTTGTAAATACCTGAATTTCACGTGTTTCTTTTGTAAGGACCTAACCTCCACCTGTTCCAGTGCAGCTGATCAGTGGCCAGAATATCACACAGTGGCTGTACTGAGCAGCTTCCAGGTGTGAATGTGTGAAGCTGTTTGAGTGTGTAGCATTCAGTTTGGTCATTTTACCTGGAAACAGAACTGCAAATAAACCAGATGCTCAAAGGTACACAAAGAGATACATGAAATATATCTGGACTGCAATACAAAACATACTGTACAAAAACACTGATGCGTGCAGAGGAAACACACTTGAAAACACACACAAGCACACAAATACAACACAAACACAGACATAAAGATATGCAGTATTCATGCAGTGTACAGCCACGTGGCATGTGGTGGATGCTTTTTATCATGAACTCCCTGCAGTGCTGTGATGCATTTAATTTTAGTGCAGAAGGCCTCAGCAGGAATAAAATAAGAGGTCATAAAATGATACATGAGCATTAGTCAGATGCGGATACTGTGAGGAATGCACCAAACTCCGAAAAAGTACACACAGATATGAATATTGAACAGCCGGCACGCATGAGGAACAAAGAAAGGATGCTCAATATAAAAGACTACATATGTAACATTTTAACTGTAGTAAACATTGCCACATTATATTGTTATTATAACCTAAAACAGACAGAGACAGTCACAACAAAGGTCTTAATTTTGAGAAACAAGACTGTAACGGCTACAAGGTAAAAATCTAAAGAAAACACAGCGGTGACAAGAAGGAAAAAAAGGGGGAATTTCTAGAAAAAAAGCACGAGAGCACAGGTGTGATTCTTTGACCATGTTATTAGCTATTGTGTGCAGAGACAGCTCTAATGGAAAAAATGACAAGGAACTTAACGGAGAGAGATTGAATGTGAAAGGTATGGAGACAAAATACAGCACTGGGGTGGAAATATAAGAGACAAAATGAAAAAAAGACAAAAACAATGAAGGTAAAGATGATGTAGTGAGGAGTAGAATATGGGCAGAAATGAGTGCTGTAGATTGAGAATATAAATATGTAATTTGTTGCACAGAAGCCAGACATGGTGAAGCTGCATATTTGTATTTTTCTATATTCACAAGTGTAAGTTTTGCCAGCCTCTGAGACAAATATAATGTATGAACAATATTTAAGTTTTACCCAACACAAATATAAAATAACACTGTAGAGTTATGCTGAGTGACAGTAGGCCATGAACATGATAAAAGTAAGTAACAAATTATCAGACACTTTCTCTGTATTGGTGATGGAATAGTGTGTTCTGGTAAAATAAATAAATAAATCACTGATGAATATATTAACAGAGTTTCCTCTTGGTTCATTGAGCAGCACAAAGAGCAGCTTCATTTACTGGAAACATGAAAGTGTTTCCCCAAATCTCACTCTAGAAATGTCTGGAAATACCTCAAGACAGTCTCTGGTTCACGAATTCTACTAAATATAAAATAGAAGAAGAAAACCTGTGGCTCTGTAATGTGGCCGGCGTTC
Source organism: Thunnus maccoyii (assembly GCF_910596095.1). NCBI lineage: Eukaryota > Metazoa > Chordata > Actinopteri > Scombriformes > Scombridae > Thunnus > Thunnus maccoyii. Next base: position 10,934,358 of record NC_056536.1, on the reverse strand, counting down.
GGTAGTCAATGTCAATGATAGAAAGCAGCAGGTTTAAATTTAACATAATAAGCAGGGTTTTCTCACTGTAATGGACACGTTTCTCTTCCAGTGCAAAAATCCGACTTTTTAACTCTGTTTGATGATGAGATCAAATCAGAGTCCCAGCAGGTTAAAATAACAGATTTCCTCTCCTTGTGTAATTGGCACAGCGTGGTGGCTGTCATGGGAGAGAAGCAGAAAAACGAACTGTGAGATAAAAATGAAGAGAAAAAAAAACATTAGATAAAAAAAGATAAAAAATTAGAAATGCTTCTAATTATTAATTAATCCCTTCTTGGCTGAAGGGCATAGTAATGAAATGAATTATGGATACATGTAATTAACATTTTCCTAATTGTGTTAACAATCAACTAAATGTGAACTTAATATTTTTTCTTTTACCTTTTTTTTCATAAACTTTTATTCAATTAACAGATTTTTTAAAAAGTTAACCTCTGAATGGATGTGTAACACAGTGGTTCCCAGCTTTTTTTGTCTTATGTACCCCTTGAGCTGTTTTGCCATGTCAATAGTACCCCCTCACTCCTGCGTGTTGATGTTTCACCTAAATTTGTTCTGTTACACTCATAGTAAACTGAACAACTGATTAAATTATTTGAAGGACTCCCCTTTAATACAAAGACATTAACACTTATTGTGAGTGAAAAAATAATATTGAGACTCGCTCATCATCATTCACCTGTGCTTTAATGAGACATTTGAGCTTGTTTGTCTTCCATAAGCTTTGATAGTTCTGGGGGCAGCGTGGCAACAGCTGTCACCAGGCTGTTCTCCACATTCAGTCTGTTCCTCTGCTTTGTTTTGATGTGAGTCACAGCTGAGAAGGTCACTTCACAGATATAAGTAATCCAAAAGGCAAAAGTTCATTCAATGCACGTTTTCCCAGCTCAGGATATTCCTTCTCTACATCACACCAAAACTTTGTCAATGACTTTTCAGCATGTGCCATCTTTAGCCCGCAGTCGGAGGATAAATCCATCAGATTTTCCTGCAGTCTTCCTCACCTGGGTTCCTCACCCAGTCCAGTTTTTCTGACTTTGCTTCAGTGTCATGGAAGTACTGGTTGAAATTACTGTTGAGTTTGGACAGATGTGCTTTCACCATTTTCACCACAGGACTTCTGTCAACATCAGTGGTGGTAAGATGGGTCTCAAGCAGCGAGAAACCGCTAACATCTCCATCATCACATTTCCTCTCCCATAATTTGACCTTCTTTATGAATCCATTCACTTTATCATACATGTTAATGACATGTGAGTCCTTGCCTTGAAGTGATAGGTTGACATCATTCAATTTGGTGAACACATCAGCAAGATATGCCAGATGCGCAACCCACTATGTGTCCTCAAACACTGCCGCGAGAGGGTGCAGATGCTCCTTCAGGAAAACAAACACCTCGGTCTCAGTAGCAGTTTGCAATGAGACAGCCAGTGGACGTCAGTATGAAGCAGTAGCTGCAGTCATGACAAAGAGTTTGAAACAGTCTGTGATTCATAGGCCTGGACTGAATGAAATTAATCACCTTAACTGCATCATCCCACTTAATTCCAGGCTCATTCTCTTCCTGGCGATGCAAGACAGTGCATCCACTTTATGTCGGGGTTTACCATCTTCACACGCCCAAGTAGCTCATTCACTCTCCCTGTCATTGCTGCCGCGCCATTGGTACAAATGTGACTGCAGGATTTCCACTCCAGTTTGTTGTCTTTGAAAAAGCTGTCTATAAAGTGAAAAAAATCCTCACCAGTTGTCTTTCCAGTAAGCTTCTTGCAAAACAAAATATGCTCGTTTATGTCCGACACATCTTTATAACACACAAAGGCCAGGAGCTGAGCCTCTCCGCTAACATCAGTCATTTCATCCAACTGCAAAGCAAACTGACCTGCTTATTTCATTTTATTTACCACTTGTCCAACAATATCAATGGACATATCATCGATCTGACGGGACACTGTGTTGTTTGATAATGGAACTGTCTTGAGTGCGTCGGCTGTTTTCTTGTCAATCAGTTTCAGCCAAGACTATGGCTGCAGGGAGAATGAGATCTTCAACGATAGAGTGAGGCTTTTTTGACTTAGCCACAGGTAGCGACACAGCATAAGACACCTCCAATGCTTTGCTTGACACACTTGTTGCTTTCTTCAGTGTAGCCTTGCTTGACTTGAATTCTGACAGTTTTCAATTGAAGAAGTCATCAGTTTTACCAAGACTCCCTGAGTGTTTGGTGCTCTGGTGGCGCTGTAAATGGGCTGGCTTCATTGAATTATTTGTCAGGATTTCACCGTACACCGTGGATGTACAAGTGAATCTGTACAAAATATGTTTTTCATTGAACTGCTGGTGTTTGGGCTTGGCCTCTTTTTTCCTTTTGTTACCGAGCTCCCCTAAATCTGAATCCAGAGTGCCAACAACTGGACGTTTGAGCCATTTATCCATGTTTGCTAGCTGCTGATAGTTGGTTTGCATGCGTGTGAACATGACCTCTTCACAGAGTAGTGTAACAGTTGACTCCTGCCGGGGAGGGATGTAGTTGCAGCACACACATACCATTGTAGAAATAGGCTTATAAAGTAACTATATGTTCTCTCATCATTTTGGAAATAAATTGTAAATCCCCAATCTTCCCACGTATCCCCTGCAAGCTGCTCAAGTGCCCCTAGGGGTACGCATACCCCCGGTTGGGAACCACTGGTGTAACATACAGGGAGACACATACAGGCTTCCTAATATAATGATGTCTTTATTTGCGGAGCTGCGGAGGCGGTGGGCTCAGGATCAGCCTCTGCCCAGACAGACGAGTAAACACAGACCGGAGGCTTAGTCTGAACAGATTAGTCACCTATCACATTTACCATTCACTACTACCAGTGTAGTGAGGGATTACATACAGTTTGAGGGATAACAGCTACTGAAATAAAAAGGTAACTGTTAATTAAAGACCAGAAATCAGATTACAGACACTATTAAGAAAATGAAATAACTAACTGGAGATTTAAAATAAGATTTATAGGACTTGGACTTCACGTGTCCTCTTCTTCTTTTTAACTTTTGGGATCCAAGTTTTAAAAGCATCATGATATTTTAGTGTAATTGTTCTACGCAACAATAGATTTTGAATGACCTTTCTTGTATATTAAAATTTTCTTGAGGCCAACTTCCATTTCTAACTGAGTGGACAATAACGTTGATTCTCTGCTTAAACATGATGGCAAATACAGAAATAAGATTATAAGCTATAAATCACCTTATTGTACAAATAAGAGCTGAAGTATATGAAATGCATTCTGCCAGCATCAACAGCATTTTTCCCCTTTATTTCGTGCGCATGTGCTTTGTGATCTTCTTAGAAACACAGTGATATTAGCAGGACACTGTGCATTCTGTGACCTTTGACCTCCTTAGTATTAGTGGCTTATAATGTTGGTGATCTGGGAGCTTATTCAGCTGCTCCTGGGAACACACTGTGCATAAGAACATCAGTTCAATGCTTAAAATTAACTGAGGTGGCAGTCTGATGGATGAATGTGAATTTACAGAGTGGAGAAAGTCGTTTTCCTCTTTGAAAACCTCAACAGTCTGGTTGAAGTTGTTAAATGTGGAAGTTGAAGGTGGCAGGTATCTCTAATGTTTTCTGACAGATTTCAGAGGGAATGGGAAAAGTAATCAATATCACTGAAGCTGTGATATAAATAGCTGTTACTGGAGATGACTTATTTATATGGGACTCATCATTACTTTGACATGTTTTATCCCTCTGTCTCGGTGTTTTATCACAAGGCAAATTAACTAAATTTAAACAAACATCTAAATCAAATGATTGTGTGACATGTATATATAATAAATATAACAATGAGTGGGGCCAGTTTACTTCATGAGTACTTTTATTTAAGGAAGATTTTGAATGCAATACTTTTATTTGTTAAGGAGTGTTTTTAAATTTTGGTTTCGCTACTTTTTGAGTAAAAGCAGGTCCAGTCAGAGAGGCAACGCAACATAAGGCTGCTGTTTCAAAATTAAAGAATACAGCTCTTATTCTTTATGAATGATTCTCTGTCAAAGTAGAACATGTGTAGAAACAAGCTGTCCACTGTTCTGAAACAACATCAAAGCAACAGTCGCACTTATCTTGGCCAACAATTTTGTTGTTTTTGCCATTTTACTATAGATAAACAAAGCTTAAACAGAGGGGGCAAAAAGTACAACTGGGGGGCTATAAGCCCCCTCAAGACTCCTCGTGGTACCGGGCAGAGTAAAAGGTCTCAGTACTTCTTCCAAAGGTTCACCTGATGTGACGTCACAAACCTTTTGTCTCAGCTGTGATTGGATGTTGTTTAGTGCTTGTTGACACTTCACCATCCTGTTAGAATCACAATCTCTTTATTTTCTAGGTAATTTTTATATAGCAGGTATTTATACTGAGCATCCTATCCTTAGCCATCCTATTATACCGTTATACTATTAATCCATCCTAACTATTTAGGAGCAGTGAGCAGCCACAGTCTGACACCCGAATAGAGGGGACAACGAGACATTTTGTCTTTCAGGTGTTGTGGTAATAAAGTGGTGACGTCTAAGCCAGGTATTACGGTCACAGTAATAATGTCTCAGCCTACTCTAACATGTTGGATCTTTAAAACCAACCATAATAGGACAGTTAGTATTATGACTGCCAGTTTAGACTAGTTTAAATAATTTGACCAATAATAATTTTTCGACCAGCGCGAGCAGCACACTGACAGTTTGATATTTTCCCGACCTGAAATGTGTTTTGTCCGTCTGTGTGGTATTATGGTGCCCTGCGCTCTTTGCACGGTGAACTGCCGGGAGGAGACGCGCAAATAAGCATGATGCGTTGATGCTTTTGTGGAAAATGTCTCAGAACTGCGTCTGTTTCTGCAGCAAAGTCACTCCGCTGCCACTTGATGATTTTATCATTTTACCTAGAAAATTAAATACTTGCTGTGAATGTGCTGCAATAATGGATTAATGCTTCAAATAGAAATGTTATTTTAATTAAACACTCTCCAACCAAAGTCGGCAAAGAAAATCACGTTTAATGTGGTTAAAGTATCTGTATTGATCTGTAAATGAATGTGAGTGATTCTTACAGTATCTGCTGTCAATAGCTGTTTATACTGTATGAGAAGCTTCTCCTTCAGTTCATTAAATCTCTGCAGCAACTGGCGGCAGCAGGACTGATATGTGCGTCAGAGCGCAGTGCCATTACGCACGGCCGTTCACTGTGTTTACCTTCATTAAATCAGCTGAAAACGACACCAGGCTGCTACAGTATAACCACACACACCTCTACACACATCAGACTGGTCGGTAATAACTCGATATCCTTCCTTTTTATGAATGACACGTTGCGTTAGCAGCTCATCAGCCTCTTTTCCAACTTTCTTTTCAGCAAATGTAGCGTCTCGTGTTTTATTCTTGAAACACATTGAAGTGTAAATGTTGTTGTGTAACATTAATTCAACTATATGACCATGTACGAGGCTACATTTGCGTTATGGCTGAAATAGCGACAGTCTGATCATGACTTTTACGCCATCCAAAACTGGATGTCCCCCACTTCAAAACTTATTCTGGCGCCGCTGCAGCAGGTGCTGCAACTATCCGCTGTAACTATTGATTGGTCTCTTATCATACTTACTATTGTTTTGATATGTCATATTGTAAATTTCTAATGGTGCAATCGGTTAGGGTTACTTGTTGAATGGGATGTTAAAATATATCAAACTGTATTTCAAATTGTAAAACAAACAAACAAAAACAAAACAAAACAAAACACAAAAACCAAAAAACTAATGAAAGAAAACCAATTAGTGTATTGGTATTTATCACATAATATTCAATCTATTAAATTAATTTCACTTTGAATTGGCCAAAAACTCCATTTCCACTTATCCTTCATTATGGGACAGACTTAAATGCACTTCTTGAGTATAATATTTAAATCTGCTGCATCAAGTTTAAAGTTTAAGAGCTCTGAACGTGGGAATCATTGAGAGAATATTGAGTGGTAAAATAATTATATTATCTTATGAATTTACATGATCAGCAATTTTCTCTCCCCTTATTTGCAGCAACAGTGTTGCTTTTTGCTGTGATAATGTATTTATATTCTTCATAGCTCTCCATTATAATGACCTGTCCTTCCTGACTGAAGTACGACACGCGATCTGTCAATGTTGTGTGGAAGAAGAGTGAAATGACGCACCAAACGCCCCTTTTATGGGAATGCGTACAGAGCCTGAAGCGGCCTGCGTTAACAAAGAAAGTTGATAACCACCGTTGTGATACCACTTATCTCTGATTGCGAGTTTAGGGTTTGTCGAGCCAGCTCACAAAAACAAAGCCTGGGTATGTTGAACTTGCTTCGTCGTCCAACCCTCTGGTGCAGCAGTGAGCGACACTCTGGGACAACAGAGAGCTGTTAGAAAAGGAGGAAGCATCACTCCTGCCTGAAACTGAGGCTGGAAACAGGTGATATGTTTTTTCTTCTTCTCCCCGATTGGTTTAGCGTGTTTAACCTTTCTTCCTCCAGACAGAAGGTTGATATCTGGTTCATAGGCAACATTTAAAACTACTTCTACTACTACTGGACAGAAAAGAGCATCTCAGAAATACATCACAATTTTAGATGTTACATCAAAATCTAAAGATATGAGATGTATTACACTTTAAACTGCAATGAGGAAAACTATACTGATAAAATACATGTTTGTTCACATAAAATAAAGAAAATAATTTCACATTCCCAGTAAAAAAAAAAAAAAAAAAAAGTTTGGACTCTTTAAAAATTGTCTTTAAAGGAGGAGTTCAAACTTTTTCAAGTTTAGTCAGTCAGGAGCCCAAATGAACATTAAAAAATGTTTGTCTTGCTGTAATCATTCTTCCTGTTTATACTGACCATTAATGCATTTAAAAGTTGATCTGAAGCTAATATGAAGCTTCAGCATCCAGATGAGTCAAATCAAGTAGATATCTTTAAACGTTAGTCTTTTTAGTGCCAAAGTTCCTCTTTTTGTTACTATACTTCCACCGCAGCTCAACAAAGAGGGAATGTGATGCTAAAAAGACTGTAAATGTGGCAGATATCCACTTGATATGACTACCTCAGAGTGAAAGCCTCATATAAGCTTCAGATCAACTTTTAAATACATTTTTGCACTAAATGACTGTGTGAACACGCTGTGGATTTTGGCCCCCATCACTTCCATTGAAAGCCTACTTTGTCTTTGTGGTAACCTTCATTGTACTAAGCCTCTCACTCTGATAAACATTTGAACTGACACATTTAATACCAGTAAAGCTTTGGAAGTGTTTTGTATTGTGTTGATATGAGAAGCTATTTGAAATTGAGCTTTTGGGCCGGGCTCTAAACATTGCAAAATTGTTGTTTTTAAGAAAAGTCGCTCCAACATCGAACATTTTTGGCCACAAAAATCAGAAAAAAACTGAATGAAATCCTAGAGGGAGTGACTACGTGTCTTCAATGCTACTGGAGAACATGTTTTGGATTTAAAAGCTTCACCGCCTGGGCTGAAACGCTGCATGGATAATGGACTTACGATGAAGAGTTTTCTTTGATGGCTTAGAAACATTTTAAATAAATTCAAAAAACAGAATCATGTCAAATTGGTGTTGCTTTGAAAATCAGAATGGAAGTGATCTAACGTGCAGTTTGTGTGTGTTTCAGGGAGTCATGTGGACAATCGTCCTGACTGTCGCTCTGCTCTGCTGCAGCTCTGAAGGCTCCGTGACCTGCCGGAACCAAAACAATGATGAAGTGGACTGGTGAGTGAAAGCCTTCAAACGTTACTGCGGTCAGGACTCTGATGCAGCTTTGTCTTCTTCATCTGCAACTGTGATGCGGTTAGACAGACCGCATTACACCGATACCACCATGTGTTAGAGAGGACAAATTACAGCTGAGTCAGTTGGTTGCAATCTGCAACCTCACCACTAGATGCCACTAAATCTTACACACTGGTCCTTTAAAATTACACAAATGTATCATTATAAATTGAGTTTAATTACATCATTGTATGTAAAATATTGTATATTTAATCTATATTTTAAGTAATAAAATTATATACCACATATAAAATATTTGATTTACCTTTTCAAAATACTGTTGTAAAACAGTCTTTTTATATTAAAAAAAAAAAATCTAAATTTTCTGTTGAAAATTTTACATTTTATGGTAATTCACAATTACACATTTTTCATGTTATTTTACATAAGACGTGAATTCACAGTGTATTTTAGTAATTTTATTGACATTTTAATGTACAGTATTTTGATATACAGGAGAAATCTGTATTTTTACAGATTTTTCTTTTTTTTTTACGTTGAATTACTGGCTGGTTTTCAGCCAGTAATTCAAGCAAGATGGCCAGTCCCAGAAAGGAGATATTTTGGCTTCACTTTTGTGTCGTCCATCTTTATATGTCAATGTCTGAGCCAGACAGAAATATGGGAGCTGTGATGTCAGATCTGCAGACTGATTTCTCTCTTCCCTACTCATTATCAGGTACATTATATACAAGGTGCCCAGACTGCAAAGGGAGGGGTTTACTGGTCTGGAGTATCTCTACGTTGATCCGGCTGGACAGGAGCCAATGCAGGCCATCAACGACCCTAATGGTGTCATAGCAAACACCCTGCGGCCGCTCCTTATGCCCATCAGAAAAATGGTGAGAATCATGTTTACACTGCTGAAATTCTGTCTCTGTTTTCATGAAAAAGAAACCGAACTGTTTAGATCTGATGGTCTGGTTCTGATAATGAGTTGTCTTTGACCGTAAGATGTAAATACGACACAATCAAGACTTTTTAAAATGGCATCATAATAACACATTGTGCTCTTCACACAGCAGCTGGACCACAGAGCAGTACAAACAAACATGAGAAGTTAATTACTGTGGAAAAACACATCAATAATATAAACTGACAACACATAAAGTCGGTCCACAGTATAGACATCGGTTCCCTCCACGCCAGTGTTTCCAGCTGCGGTTACAATCCCGTACAAGGAAAGAAGAGAAAAACATAAAAAGATATAACACCCTTCTCGGACTGCAGCTGAAATATTTATTTCACACGTCTGAATGACATCACAGGAAGCTTCATATTCAGGATGGTGATGGAAAACAAATGTAATATTTATATTTTAGAGTTGTGAACTAAGCTACACAAAATTAAACCAGATGAAAAATGAGCCACATACAGAGAGAGACTAGATTAAAATAACTGAGCAGCAGGTGATGTTACACTCTGACACAGATACTGTCTAGTGTAGATATACCGGTGCTGGAAAGTAACTAAGTACATTTACTCAAGTACTGTACTTCAGTACTTCCATTTGATGCTACTTTATACTTCCACTCCACTACATTTATTTGACAGCTTTAGTTACTTTTCAGATGAAGATTTGACACAATGGATAATATAACAAACTTCTAAAATACAACACATTGTTAAAGATGAAACTAGTGGTTTCCAACCTTTTTGGCTTTTGACATCTCAAAGTAGTGTGTAGTCGGATGTCTATGAGTTGTTAACAGCTCCACCAAAACTTCTCACAAGGTTTCATTTCAATAAATGTACAAATGATCCAATATTTCACCAAAAATCAAAGATTAGAGGAAAAAGTCCAAAAACTGAAAACAGATTTGTGTATCAGAACTTTGTTTTTTCTTCTTTCCTCTCCCATTAATCATCTAACGACCCTTCAGATTTATCTGGTGATCCTTTGGAGGGGCCCGACCCCTAGGTTGGGAACCACTGGACTAAACTAGCTAACTGTATATAAAGTAGTTGAAACTAGCTCCACCTCCAGCAGCTACAACAGTAACATGCTGCTCTAACACTGATGCTTCACTATTAATAATCTAATAATGTCATATATAATAATATATCAGTCAGAGGAACCAAACCACTACTTTTACTGCAATACTACATCAAGACTACATGAAGAACATAATACTTATGTACTTTTACTGTGGTGGGATTTTTTCATGCAGGATTTACTTGTTATAGAGTATTTTTATATTGCTGTATTGGTACTTTTACTGCAGTAAAGTATCTGTGTACTTCTTCCACCTCTGGATTACATCACAGTCACAGTCAGCACCACAACATGCTGCCTTACAACCTTGTTAAATATTGAACATGATTCTTTATTTGTGGTAAAGTAGGCTTTAAAATGTCGCAGTATCATCAGGCCATCTGTGATCATGTTTCACATGAATTTATGCAACACAAGAGAAGAAGAGGGAGAGAAACGCTCCTCTCCCTCCTGCAGTGGTTCTACAGAAAGCTGACAGTGAATAAAAACTACAAACTTTCTAAACATATACGCAACAAGCTAAAAGCAAAATGTGTTTATTTTAATAGAAACTGTTGGAATTTTACTGCTGGCTACAGTAGATGACATGCTGTGTTGTTGCCCTCCTCAGATTGGCTGCATGCATCCTCACAATGTAACACATGTTTGTAGAGTAAGTTCATTTAAATGCTGACTGTGTGAGGACACACAGGAGCCAGTTTCAGAGAGCGCTGCTGATACACAGATCACAAACACTGCCAGCATCCTCTTTCACAACCTGCAGATACATCTGACAGCTCCTACAGTCCTGTTGCACGCTCATGCATGGGTCACAATTATGGGGTTTCTTTTGATTAGTTTAACACAAAATTAACACCAGAGGAAATGATGTCACATTGCTAGTTGCAGCTTGCATGTTGTAAATTTAGTCCTGACATACTAAGAAAAGCATGTTTCTCAAATGTTTCCTCTCTTCATTTCGCATCTTTCATAGCCAGAAAAATTTGGATTCATCAGCTACAGTGATCAACCTCCAGGATGCAGCGCTAACCCCAGGTTTGGCCACGGTAAAGGTAAGCAGAGAAAGCATCTCTCTCACAGAGAACATATCTTTGAGTTTCATCATGTCTTCAGCAAACACAGAGGAATGAACATCATATTTCTGAAACAAACAGGCTTCAAACACATCAGTCATGGTGTCATGAAATCAAACAATCAAACTTCTCTATCAGCTTGTTCATTAAATATGACAAATAGAGGAAATCTAGAAACAGACGGTTTATATCAGGTCACACAGCACATGTAAGCAGTGTTAAATTCAACTGAACTAAAACAAGAAGCTGAGTGTTTGTGATGTTCAAAACTAGAGCCCGAAAGATATTTTGGTTGGCCGATATTATTGGGCAGTATTGGCCCATCTCAGATATATCATATTGGTATATGTTGTCTGATATGCACCAATATTCTATTTATTTTTTAACGTTATATGCCTATTATATAGGCAGCATTTTATGTGTAATTGATCCTTTCTCTTAGTTCAGGTTTAATATATAGGCCTATATATATATATATATTTAGTTCTATTTGTGTTTTTTTATTTATATTTATTTATAATTATTAAATTCCCAGTGAAGTTTACTGTTTCAGAGCACTGATGTCATTTTGGACATGAAATGAATGTATGGGAAACACTGGTTTTGATAATGAAGCACTGACACAGTGCTCTGAAATGAGAGCTGAGTGGATAGACCGATGCACTCTCAACATGGTAAAAACACAGTAAACGTGTGGGGGGGTCTAGTCTAATCATTTTAAAAGTTGTCCCACCCTCATCTAATAGCTGCGACGCCCATGCTCTCCAATATCAGTATCAACATCGGCCTGAAGAATCCAGTATTGGTCGGGCTCTATTCCACACTACTGAACCTTCCAGCCCAGTTTCAATCCACCTCTCAAACAATTCTGTTTACAGCCACAAAGGTTAGTCAATGTTCAGATGACGTCTATATAAGGTGACAAATGTCCATATCAGGAGGAGGCAGGTTGGGTGGATGGTTTAACCTTAACTGCAAAAAGTGGACTTAGTTGCAGAAGACCGCTACTGGCTTCCAGTAACTACAAGTGTTGTGGTGTTTACTGTTGCCATGACAATGAAGGTGGCCTAACTTTAAGGAAGTAGTAACTTTAACCCACACCACCTGTTTCTCTAACTTTGACAGAGTGATCATTTTAATCCAAACCATGATCTTTCCCACAGACCTTAACCACAGTGTTGTCACATCATAAAACATCATTATTGTTTAACAGTGATGTGCAGATTACTGCTGATAGAGGCACCAGATTAGAAAACACTCCTATGTGTTGTTCTGGAGTCATATGATCAAACCACGTATCTGATTTAATCAATAGGTGAATTGACAGAAATTTTAAAAAATATTTGGATAATAAAAGTTGTCTTTCAAGTACAAATGTTTGATTTGATGAAGAATTGTCTTACGTTATAGTTAATTTAATGCTTTGACTTCCACATGAGCTCTAGAAATGTTTTCACCTTTCTTCACAACCATTGTTCAGTATTTTCTGATGTTTTATTCACCAAACAACTGATTAATTAATGGTTTAAAAGTATCAGCAGATTAATCTATAATATTCATAATAATCATTTGTTGCAGCTCTAATAATGTTCATATACAACAACTAAATATGTTTATTATGAAACTTAATGCATCTTAAATTTTCTAGTAACATAATGAGGAAATGTAAAGTCAATAACATGTTCACTGTTTCATTAATTTGATGCCAAAATATCTGAACTTGCAGACAACGTCAACCAAGATAACAATGAGCCTCATTCATGATGTTTTCTAATAACTTAATCTGCTAAAATAAACATCTGGTTCAGAAAATGACAGGAGGGTTAGAGTTCAGTTTGATATACAGCTAGAAACTATTATTAAATTAAGTTAACTGCCATTAATTGTAAAAAAAAGGATTGTTTGCCAACAAACTGAATATGATTTTACTTATTCAGTGTCAAAGCATTCAGATTTTTAAGATAATAGAGACAATGAATCCTGCTCTTTGTCTAAAAGTAGAAGCAGAGGTCTTACAGAAGATGAAGTGCTTTCAGTGTGAGTTTGAGCTCAGAGGATTTACACAGATCTGATAACTGCGAGCAGGAGAATCCCAAAGCAGCTTAAAAACTCCTCCTGACTTCTGGGACACTGAATAGTGATCAGATTTGTTTTGTGCTCTCTCAAATCTTTTGTCATCAATATACTTCCATGATGAAGCGTTTTAGTGACACCAGCTGGGGAAACAAATGAGTTGTAAATAAATGTGATTTGTAAGAGAGCGGGATGAGATGTGATGTAAACAGAGCAGGAGCCCTCTGACAGATGTGTGGAAGAATAAATTATAGTTCAGGAAAGTTCAGTACAAGAATTTATTAATTCAAAGACATCAGCGAATGGTTTTCTTATGCTCAGAGCGTTGTGTTGGCCTGGACCGTCAGCTTCTGTTTGGATTAATGGGGATGAGGTTCAGATGAGCTGCTGTCTAACTGTTTATGTTCAACAGGAGTTGTGATGGTGGATAAAACCAGTACTGAAGCCCCTGGAGTCTGGCTCCTCCACAGCACACCTCAGTTCCCTTTCAGAAGAGATCAAAATAATTTCTGGCCTCCAAATGGAGAAAAACACGCTCAGACGTTTATGTGTGTAACGTTCAAGTACAACCAGTTCGCATCTATAGGTAATGATCTCCAACTTAAAACTTCATGTTTGCAATCTTATTGGATGAACTAAATATTATTTTAAACATGTTGTGTTATATTTTCAGGTAAACACCTGCAGTACATCGGAGCTTTCCCATTTGAATATTATATTCCATCAGACTTTCATCAAGAACTTATAGACGCTACAAACTGGGTTCAAGTTACTCCGCCCAAGCCCTCGCAGCCACTGAAATCAAGAGGAGGTCAAGAGTTTTACAGCTTTGCTAAACAAAAGTCAGAGGATCCAGAAGGTGAGATATCTGCATGATGGCTTCAATCACTTTAGCTAATGTAGAAAATCATATGTCCCAAAGCAAAGTTAATGTCAGTTTGACCCAGAGAGACCGCTTCAAATGTCTTGTTTTGTGTGACCAACTGTCCAAAGCACAAAGAGATTCAGTTACCACCAAAGAAGACAAAGAAAACCATAACATCATCATATTTGAGAAGCTGGAAGCAGCAAATGTTTGACATTTTATGCCTGTAAAATGACCAAAACAATTATTCAATTATCAAAACAGATGCTGATTAATTTTGTCAGTGGTTGCAGCTCTTGTGTGGTGTGTGATGTCAGTGGACTGTCTGTGTAACATGGCTGCTGTGTTGTTGTTCTTGCAGTTGGAGATCTGTACGTCACTATTGCAAAGGAAGTCCACAGTAATTTGAAGGCCCAGACGTGGGGCTGCCAGAAAGACTGTGATGTTTCCTACTGCAAAAAGAATCAATATCAAGTGCTCAATATTATAGCTGTGACTGGCTGGGACACTACAAATGATCATTCCAAGTGGTGTGTAGCTACAGATAATAATCTGCCGTGGATCTGCATCGCTGATGTAAACAGAGCAAAGACACAGTACAAGAGGGGTGGGGGCGCACTGTGCTTTAAAAAAGATCAGACAAAAGACATATTTCAAAATCTTATTGAAAAATTTGAGAGTTGCGCACGAGACAGAACGATGGGCATACTGGTTGACACCAGTATGTGTGACACAGTGCTTCCTGTGGAACAAGAGGTTTGCCGTGGGGGCAATCTGTACCAAGGTTGGAAGGAGGGAGGGGAGGGCTTCCCAGCTGAGTCACCAAGCCATTAGATTTATACACTAGAAGACTTTGAAAAGACTTTTAAAAGACTTAAGTCTGACTCCCTCTCATGTCTAAAACAAAACAATGTGTCATAAGTCACTGAGTTTAGTTACAGACTAAGATTTTGCAAAGACTGGGGATCTTGCAGGGTCACTATTTGCAAGACTACAGCTAAATTCATTTTTCCCATCCTGCTCCTGGTGAAATTTATAAACAGAAGCTGCCCTCGTGTGTACAGTGGTTTGTTCTGAAAAACCAGCCAAAAAGAAAATGTAAATTAATTCATTCAGTTATTACTGAACAACAACTGTGAAGAGAAACAACAGACACTACACGCTGATTGTTCCTGTTATTAACTCATTTTCATTAAACAACCTTTTTATTTTCCAAGTGGTGTGTAGGTAACGTTTCTTAGATCATATCAGCTAAGACAATCACATTTCAAAAGGTGTCGTCCTGTACTTGAAAAATGAACAGAGCACTTTCAGCTGCTGTATGTTGGAGTATTTCTGTTTGAAAACCCCGCAAACTGCATGAAATACAGTAGAAACAGCAGCAGTCTGGATAATTATACAAAGGCAGAAAGTTACAGGTTTAACTGCTCCAACTGGCCTGAAACCACGTGTAAAAAAGTAGTAAATACACTGCAGACACACAGCAGCTGACAGAAAGGGGAGGTCATGTCATGAGCTTTAAAGTTTCATCGCGACCATCAAGCATATCATGTTTAATTAGGAATTTAGTTTTAAAACACGCACACAAAAGGCAACCATCTACTGCATACTGCTGTTAGAAACTGAGTACAATTAGCTGATAATCATCCTGACCAGCCACCATCAGTAATCAATACACACACACATTATTAGAGTGTAAACCGTTAGGGATGTTCTTAATTACTTTATTATTATTTATTTAATTTTGACCCATTAATACTATCAGTTAAACAATTAAAACTGGAGTGCAGAACTTTTGTCTCCCCCTTCTGGCAGTGAGAGTAAAAGATGGTGCTTGTCTGTGATTGGCTGAGACAGGCATGCAGCTCACTCTTATGTGCACGCTGAATAATAGACACACAGAGAGGGCTGGTAAGAGCGGATATGTTTTGACAGTCCACCGGCCCAAAAACATGGGATTTGTCCCAGTATACCAGATGGCTAATACACCACTGGCCATAACCTACTGTTGTGGCTGTAAAATGGTGGATAAATTGCTTTGAGCGTCACACAAACTTCGAGGTTGAGGTCTGAAAAATGTGACCACAACTTTCCGTTTTGTTAACCTGTTGGCTGTTTTTGATCATGAATAAGCCGGGAGCAGAGGAGGAGGAGGAGGTTTTCGTTTCAAGGCTCTCACCACCAGAGGATTCAATGAGTGTTTTTTGTTTGTTAATCTGTTCATACATTAGAAAGTCTGGCTACAATTTGCTATTATTTTAATAAGTTATAAAATATTTTCCTACTCGTGAGATCAAGGCTATTATGCCAGTTATACAGTGCACTCGGCGCCGGAGGATTCAATGTATGTTTTCGTTTTGTTAATCTGTTTCTGTTCAGGCATGTGATGATGTGACAATGTGTTAATCCTTATGTTCTGTTGTTGTTTATTCTGCTATTTACACTGTAAAAACCTTACTGTGATTTTTACAGTAATTAGCTGGCAACAATTGACAAGTAACTTACTGTAATTTATTGTACAGTAAGTTACTTGTCAATTGCTGCCAGTTAATAACTATAAATAAAAACACAGTAAATTTACTGTAAAATAAATCACAGTAAGTTTACTGTATTTTTGTTTACAGTAGCAATATTGTAACTGTAAAATGAAACACAGTAATTTAATGGTACTGTACTTAAAATCACAGTAAGGAAATCATAACTGTAAAATGAAACAGTAATATAATGATACTGTATCTACTATTACAGTAGCTGTAAGCAGCTGTAAAATAAAATACAGTAATTTTCTGTTGCTGTGTATTGGGTTATAGCACCAGATGTTTTGTGGTAAATTAGATTACAGTTATTTATGTAATGCTGTAAACTTTCAAACCACACGTTTAAATTTCATTAAATGAGTGCAGAACCAACTCTTTAAATGACAATTATTTATTAACTGTTGAACAGCGACTACTACATTTTACTTATTACTTGTTTTAATTGTGCGCAGGGATTGTGCACCATGTTTACAGAAATCTAATGGCCCTCTTCCATATTGCAGAAATACCCGCACTGAATAGTGAACTACAGCAATAATATCAGTGGTTCACAGTGCAGATGGTTTTTTTTCAGACAAGACAGCAGAACAAAATAAGTTGTTTACCCTTAATGATATAAACTGTAGTAAAAGAGCCTGGTGCCTGCAGCTCTTACGAGCTCACTGTGGCTGTTTCCTCTTTTACACATCCTCCTTTGCAATATATAAAACTGATCTGCTGACCAAACAGTACAAAACATTTTGCTGTGTAGACCAATGTTTAGTGACCAATAGTGCAGTCTGTTTTGCATTTCTTGTACATGCTTCATAATAAAAGCCATGCAGTGGTACACCAGTGAGAAGCTTTTAATGTGAAGTAGCAACAGCAGGAAATAGGACTGCATGAGCTTACTTAACACAGCTTAATTTAACACAGTAAATAAGAATATAGTAAATTAGAATATTTTCTTTTCAGTGTTTCTTATGATTTCTGAAAACATTCTACCATGTCTGTCCTCTAAATATCATTCTGTCACAAAGTTTTAAACTGTATATATTACAAAAATTAGTGAATATTACAAAGACAAAGTTAAAAATCCAATATGTAAAAAGCTTGTTTAAATCTGCAGCCACAGTTAAACAAGTCCTCACGAAAAATAATACTGATGTCACTTCTTAAGCCCACTACAACTTAAAAAAAAAATCATATCACTGAACTTGATATAAATATATATATAATATAAAAGGACGGAGCTCTCCATGCACAGCCAGTATTTTCAGTCAGCTGCTGGTCGGTTGCAGGAACATGTAAGGTGAAAATCAAAATTAACCACGGCACACTGAGATGGCTTTACTTTGACTTCATTAGGAGCGAACAACGCGTTTCGCCTGTAGCTTCTTCAGGTTCGCTCAGTACAACTGCATGAGTATTCGTCGGTGTGATACATCTGAGTCACATGACTAATTTTCACAGTTTTCATTTTTTCAAAGTGAACATTTTACAAAGGGCATGACAATAAAAATACATATTGCATAAAACATGACATGATTAATGTTACACGAAGTTACAAGAATTACACCATTTTACATAATTAAACTTCACTAGAAAGACGAGTGTGTGCACTGCTGTATTTTTCTACAGTATCATGTTGATTAATGTGTTTTTAGGCCTAATCACATTATTGTACTGTAAGAATATTCACAGTAATAAACTGTGCAGAAACACAGTAAATTACTGTGGTAACAATTTCCTTGAAATGTTCAGAGTAATTTGCAGGTATTTCATGGTTAATTTCTAGCACATTTTACAGAGAGGGTGGTGCAATTTGTTAAAAAAAAATTTTTTAATGGAAAAAAGTGTTAAGTTGGTTTAGCTGATAAGTACAAACTCACTATATTTGGGTTCCTAGTTGTTAATTAGCAAAAAGTCTTAATAAATTACTGAAAATACTTAATACTAAAGTACTGGCATATTATTACTGGCACTAAACATATCGTGAGATGCTCATATAAAGTGCTATTATCACCTTAGACTATAAGTTACACCGGAGAACAACTCTTCACACAGAGATAGTGGTGAGCTGTAGTTGTATTACACAGAAGACAGAACAGTATCACACATGCAGAATAGTAAAGTGTGAGTTAAAGCTTCATTACCAAGGCTGACCCTCTACTTGAGCTGCTGGAGAGGTACCGAGATGTGCTAAGGTCACCTGCCGCTCAGGTGATGTGGAGTGTGTGGCCTGTCTGCTTAAGAGTAGATGTCATGATAAATGTATAAAATTCGCTTCTCACAACACACCTCAATCTCACTGTCTTCAGACAAATGGAACAAAGATCTGTGGACAGCACTCTGATGACAACTATCAAAAACTACAGTAATATCTGCTCTACAGCATGCAACTCTAAAACTCAACTGATAGAGTACCAACTTCTGCTTACTACCCACAAACTCTATCAAAAGGGCTTCTCTGACACCAACACATGCACACATTACATTAGATGAGTATTGACCTCAGCATCCTCCTCTGCTCCTCTGGTTTGCTCCAATAGGACAAATGCTGACACAACTGCAACCCTTTATGCTTGTAGCTTTAACTGCTGCAAAGAAGACCATACTGTTGAAATGGAAAGACAGGATGAAAATGTTCTTAACATACTAACAGAACATTCCTGTCTTGAAGAATTATAATCTTATCTCACGCTGTCAGCCGTACAGCAGTGTTGCCAGATCTTGCAGGAGAAACAAGCAGGTCTATGGAAACAAGCCCAAAAGAAGCAACTTGGCTCACCAAAAAAAAAGAGCCCAAAACAGGAGACCTTATCTATATGTATGAATTTATTTTGCTTTTCATAAGCAACCATTTGAATACTAATGTAACCTGTAATTTTACATTTTTCTTTTTAACTCTAAAGTGTTGAACAAAACCAACTGGCCAACAAAAAAGTGGAACTGGTGGTTGCTGGGTCGGGAATCAAACCCGGGCTGCTTGGCAAACACGGCAACTGTGCCCTACAGTATAACACACTCAAAACTGTAAATCTTTGTACAACATAATGTGCCACAATCTCTATCTCATTTGTACATTTTATATCTGAAATAACCAGCTTTATCACCTGTGTACCCAGTCCCTGTGTTGTCCTAGTAATTAAGTATTAATAAAAAAATAAACAAAATAAAATAAAAAAGGGGAGAGAAAAAGAAGGAAGAGGAATGTGAGAAACAGTTAAGGGGAGGAGGTGGAGAGGAAGACAAGAGGATGAGAGTGATGGAGAGTCCACCTGATCGTCTTTTGAGGACCGACTGATATCATTGGTGAACGGAGAGAGAGACACTGAGGGAGGAGAGCGAGGTGGGGTGGAGGGGAGAAGGGAGTAAGAGAGGGGAGGAGGGCGAGTAAAGGGAGTAACGGTTGTCTCCATGGTGAAGCAGTGGTCGTCATGGTTACCCACAGAGCCCGGGTCAGCGGTTCCAGGAATGTGCATGCTGTTTGCACACACACGCACACACGTGCATACAAACACATGCACACACACACACATGCACACAAACAAATGCACACACATATATACACTGGTCATTATTTTCTCTCCCTCTGTTGTATGTGTGTGTGTGTGTGTGTGAGTGTGTGTGTGTGTGTGTGTGTGTGTGATGACAGATGAGCCCTGTTGTCAGAGTCACCAAGAGATATGAATGTCTACAGAAGGTAAGAAAAGAGGTGTGTGTCAGAATGAAAAAGAGGCATAGAGTGTGTATTATTTAATCTTTTTTTACTTCCTTTGAAGACTACAAATACATGTTTGCATCTGGTGAATGTGGTTGAGTGTGTTTTTTGTCTGTGTAGGTGTGTGTGGCTGGGTCAAATAGGTTCATAGCAAGGAGGGGTGACAAGACAACTGTGACTCAACTGAAGCTGCCACATGCAGGCGCCTTGCTGTTTGTGTATGTTTTCGTGAGTGTGTGTGTGTGTGTGTTAAACACAGCACGGAGCATGAGTTAACCAACATGCACTGCTGTGCTGCCATTTCTGTATCAAAAAACATCCAAATCTTTTTGCGAGTCGTGGTTTAACACACGCAGACATACACACACACAACCTTACACACATGTCTCCGCCTCCAGACACGCTCACCCGAGCACAAAATCAGAAGTTCAAGCAAGAAATTCACTCACTATTTTCCCAGCGTCTTTCCACTACATTTAGGTTTCAACCACGATTCACATGGTTACCATGACACGCAGCCATGCCACCAACATTTCACACCACACTGCTCTAACGTGCTCTAATGTGTTTGGATGCATGTGCATGTTTGTATCTTATTGATGTGCCTCCCGTTTGAAATAGTAGTTACCTGGATGTAATACCAGTTCTGTGAGTACCTGCGTAGCCCTCTAACAGGCTTTGCTATTGGTTTACCCTCCGAGGCTCCGCCTCGACACCCTGAGAAAAGATCTTTACTCACTGCCCAATCAGGGGCTAGCAGGCGCATAGCGCCCTCCCTCTACAAAACCCTAGCACACTTGCTGCTCAGCTCCCTTTGAAACTCAGCAGCAAAGAACTGGGGCCAGCTTGGCTTGTAGTTAGAGGGCTACACATGCACTCATCGAACTGGAGTTACATCCAGATAACTACCATTTCTTTGTCATACGTGGTCCGCCCTCTAATGGGCTTCGCTATTTGTTAAAACCTAAGGTGAAGGCTGTTAGGGATCAGATGTACTGGGCCCAAACTAACGTTAGTCTGAACCCAGCCACACCAAAAAACAGCAGCAGTTCAACGGTCAAGCACCGCCTGCTGGAGGGTCTCACGCTGGACTGCAAAAGCCAGTAAGAGCAGGACATTATTAAAAGTACCACAGTAGTCTGCTCCAGATGAGTTCCCCCTGACAGTGCACCAAGCACTGAATGAGACATCGAACCAGCAGTCATGTCCCTGAGACACAACTGCACAAAGGTCAAAGTTGAAGACCAGAAGGCAGCCAGACAGATGTCCTCACTCAGACACCCCCGAACTACACCATCGAGGATGCGACACCCCCAGTGGAGTATGCCATCAAGCCCGCTGGGGGAGGGTGGTCCACTGCTTCATCACTCCACCGGTCACAGACATGTGGCAGACAAATAGCTGGTCGGACTTCCTGAAAACCGCTGTGTGCTCCACATAATAGCTGAGCTTGTGCACAGGACACAGATTATGAAGACGCTCCTCCTCCCCATTGACGTGAGGAGGGGGGAAGAAAGCCCTCAAGTGGTTTGGTCAGAATAAGTCAAGCGGCCAAGCCCATCGCCCTTCCGAAAAGGACTGGGAAGTGGCTAGTGCTAGCAGCGATGCCACCGCATCCCTTGCTTCGTCCTGCAGTGAGCCGATAGCGGAGGATGGCAGGGAAAACTTCCTGTTGGGGCTAGGCAAGACCTTCACTTCTCGTAGAACTCATAGAAGAAAAAATACTCACCTGCGGGGTGTTTTGACCAGAAAATCACTGCCACAATTATTTTTACCATCTTTCCTTGGAGCTGTAAGGTTAGCCAGGATACGATGTACCCGGTCCTCACCTCCTGTGTCACACACAGTGACAGGAATGGCTGGGCCAACATGGTGCTCACGTATGTGAGGAACGGTGGCGGACAGCCAGCCAATGTGCCTTGAATATCCTATTGGCTGAGCAGGTCTGGCACACCGCTGTCCCCCTGTAATCACTTGCTGAGGAAGCAGCCACTGTTCTAGGCCACAGACAGGTTCGCTCTGAAACCTGCCCGGCTGCTGTAGTGTCTTGGTTGCCATTTTGTGTTAGGATGCCATCTTGAGTTGGGGCAGAGTCAAAATGGCGGCAGCTACCAGCACTGGCAGTGCTAACAGAGCTAACAGTGTAAGCAGGGCTGTTAACGACTCAACTTGGGCTTTTTACTCACTGGGGCAACATGTGGGGGAACAGGGACGGCTTTGCTTTGCTTCCACAACAACATCAAATCGCCACTATGGGTTGGGATGGCGTTATTAGCAGCACCACTTACCTGCACATGTCCTACCCAAGACACGCACAGCGTGGAGTGGTGGTTCTTTCTCCCTACCATCCACCTCACTCTGCCATCTGTACTGTCTGACTGACTGACAAGTGGTCGCTGATCTGATAGGTAGCTTTTGAGGAAACCCCTTGACACAAAATGGGAAACCCTGTGAAAGCTCTGATGCTCACAAGTTCTTACATTTCCTCATTTAAGCCTATGTTCTCTACAGCAACAAAGAAAAGGTGTTTTACTCATTGTTTGAATTATTTAAGTCAAGTCAAGTCAAATTTATTTATATAGCACATTTCATGCGGCAAGCGTAAACTCAATGTGCTTAAAAACAAATAAAGATCATACATAACAAATATATTACATTAACATTACATATATAAAACAAATAAGATAAAACATAAAATAAGATGTTACATAAATAAAAACATAAAAACATACAAGACAGTATAAATAAAAAGAAAAAGAAGAAGGTTTCACCCATTAACCTAACTAAAAGCTTGTGAAAAAAGATATGTTTTTAGTCTGCTTTTAAAGTAAGACACTGTTGTAACAGACCTGAGTTCATGTGGTAGAGAATTCCAAAGACTAGGACCATAATGGCTGAAGGCACCATGAGCTGATTTAGTATTTATTCTAGGTATGGTGAGGAGACCTTTATTTGATGATCTCAAGCGTCTATCTGGCATGTATTCGGAGAGCATGTCAACAACGTAGGTGGGAGCTAGGCCGTTCATAGCTTTAAAAACCATAAGAAGTATTTTAAAATCAATTCTTTGCTTTACTGGGAGCCAGTGAAGAGAGATTAAAACAGGAGTGATGGGTTCACACCTTGTGATTTTGGTTAATACTCTGGCTGCAGCATTCTGGATAAGCTGGAGTTTATTTGCTTTGCCAGTCCAGCAAAGAGTCCATTACAATAGTCTAGTCGACTGGAAATGAGTGCATGAACCAACTTTTCAGAATCAGACTGTGACAGGAAAGATCTAATTTTGGATATATTTCTAAGATGATAAAAATCAGTCTTAGAGATACTGGAAATGTGCTTCTGAAAGTTAAGATCAGCATCCAAGATCACACCCAAGTTTTTGACATGATCACAGGGTTTTACTGATAGGGGAGTTAACAAAGAGTTAATCTGGTGCCTCAAAGCCTTCGGACCTGCTGAAAGAATCTCCGTTTTGTCTTCATTTAACTGCAAGAAATTTTTGGCCATCCAATATTTAACTGGGTTAAGGTGGTTGGCAGAAACAGATATGTATAACTGTGTGTCGTCAGCATAGAAGTGATATGATATGTTGTATTGTTGAATGATGGACCCAAATGGGAGCATATACAAATTAAACAGTAGAGGGCCAAGAATTGACCCTTGAGGGACTCCATATGGAACGCTGACTACATCTGATTCAGAGTTACCAACAGCAACAGAAAAAGACCTACCATAAGGTAAGAGGAAAGCCAGTTAAGAACAGTGCCTCTAAGGCCTAAACAGTTCAAGGCGCTTAAGAAGTATCACATGGTCAACCGTATCAAAGGCTGCACTGAGGTCGAGAAGTACTAAGACAGTAACTTTGTAGTTGTCAGAGCTAATTTTAAGATCATTCACAACTCTGACCAGGGCCGTTTCTGCACTGTGGTTAACTCTAAAACCAGACTGATAAACATCAAAGAAATTGTTATGACAGATACATGTGTAATTGTTGATATACAACCTTTTCAAGAATTTTCCCCAGGAATGGTAGGTTTGAGATTGGTCTATAGTTCTCAAGGACAAATGGATCAAGATTGCTCTTCTTTAACAGTGGTGAAACAATAGCATGTTTGAGAGCTGTGGGGAAGATTCCAGAGAGTAGAGAGGTATTAACAATTTCAAGGACATCATTAACCAAACAGTTGAGAAGACTTTTAAACAACTTGGTGGGCATTGGGTCAAGAGCACATGTAGCAGAGCTTAACTGTTGTACTACTTCTTGCAGTTCATAACTTTGAATGGGAGCGAAGTTGGAGAGGGTGATGGCAGAATGGCACTGAGTGGAAGAAGAGAAGTCACTCACACCAGCAGAAGCCATGATTTTGTTTCGAAGGTTAATAATCTTGGATTTAAAATATGAGGCAAATTCGTTGCATTTTTGTGAAGAGTGGAGTTCAGCAGGTATTGGTCTGAAGGGATTGACCAGTTTATCAATTGTGCTGAACAGAAACTTATAGTTATTGAGATTTTCACTAATAATTTGAGAAAAGTAATGCTGTCTAGATGTTTTTATTTCTTTTTTATATTTACTGAGCAGGTCTTTATAGAGAATATAATCAGCCTGTAATTTGGTTTTACGCCATTTGCGCTCAGATTTACGGCAGGTTCTTTTTAGTGCCTTCACTCTTTCCACATTCCTCCAAGGTGCTTTAGATTTACCAGAAATTATCTTGGTTTTTACAGGTGCAATATCATCTAAAATGTGTGTCACTGAAAGATTAAAATTATTAACTAAATTGTCACACAAAGACAACGAGGACAAATTAAAAACTATTTAGAGCTGAGCCTGACAAGCTAAGTCTAGAGCTAAGACTTAAAATGGCCACCGTACAGAGGATTAACTGTTTTGATTTAGGTAACAACATGGCTGTTCCTCTGGCGTTCAGGCCAAACTTTAACTTTTTTGAAAAAATCTAAGAATAACAAAGTCGTCTCTCCATTTTCCATCCAACAAGCTATTATGTTCTGTGGTGTACATAAGCATTACAGCTTCATGGGACTACTAGCATAGACATGTATACACATCTAACATCAAAGGATTACATATTTTTAACCCTCTTGGGGGAGTATTTATCCAAACTGAAGGGTCTAGGGTTATGCTGTACAAATTTGCACAGCCCTCTCTTTAAGTTTTGATTTTGGGCTATGTAATAAAAATGTACTTGACTGGACTCAACGATTGAAGTCACAGTGACAATAGCAGCAGTCTCATTGCAGTAGACCTGTTCAAAATAATGTAGAATGTTTGCTTTGTTTTCCACACAGCAGCCATTAAACCTATAAACCAAGGGGTTACTATGTTCTTTGATAATATTGTACAATGGATTATTCTTACAAAACCCATGCAGGGCAACTACAGAATAGTTGGGTTTAGGCAAAGGTTACTAAATTATTTCATGGTTAAATATTTTTTAGAAAAGCCAACACTGACTGCTGGTAGGAGATGGGATGTGAATGAGAATCGTTCATCCACAATTATACTTTTTATTCTGCCATATTAATATCATTACTTCCTGCATTAATTGCAATAAAAGTTGGCGTGTATTGCAGAACTGAACTCATACAATCACTTAATCTTATGTGGCAAACATAATTATCCCGCCACACACACATACACACATACACACACACTAATTCCTTTCCTTTTTCCCCTTAAACGAGAGAGAGATCAAAGACCATTTCACTGGCTCCTCCTCTGTTCCCTCCCTCCATCTTGCTTTCACTCCTCCAATTCTGTAAATGTACCTTAACGGTTTTTCCTCCCTCCTCTTCCTCCTTCCACCCTTCCTCTTTTTCTTTCACTTCTACCTCTTTTCTTCTTCCTCTCTTTTTTGCCATCTTGCTCTCATTTTCTTTTTTCTTTAATTTCTTCTCCTCCTTTCCTTCTTTTGCTTCCTTTCTTTCTTTTTGAAGAGCTGTGTTCCAGTTTCACATTGTGTCCACATCCGCCTCCATTGTCATTCAGCTCCACAGCAGCCCTACCTCCATGACAGACAGACACACACACACAAACACACACAAGTTTGTGTAGCTATCCTTGTTAGGTCATTGCATTGACTTCCATTCATTGTGGACAGCCTAAGACAAACCCTAACCTTAACCTTACTTTAAGAAGTAACAACACACACACACGCACGCACACACAGAAGTGCACACACTGCTTCCATGGGGACGAGCCACCTGAAGAGTGCTGAGGATTAACGGGCCAGTTCAAACAGTGTCAAGAGCTTTTTCTCTTTAACTCTTCGGAAGAAACCCCCCCACCACACACATAATACACAGATTGCACCCTCAGAGTTTACTTACAAGATGAGATGTGACAAAAGAGAGATTTACTGTTACAGCATATATATCCAACAGTAAAATTTAACTCATCAGGGATTAAGAGTTTAAGATATTTGCCTTCGAGTTATCACCTTTCAATCTGCAATCTGTTTTTTTTTTTTGGTTTTTTTGCAATTATGGTTTGCAGATTTAATTCAAGTTGAATTAAAAAGTAAGCTTTTTGTCCTCCTCAAAACCAATCTTGAATTACTGAAGATTTTAATGGAAAACACACAATCATTTCATTGTGGCAGAAACCTTCAAGCAAAAATATATTCAGCGAGTGTCTCATTTGAAATAAAACCTGCTGCCATGGAACTGTAGTCAGTACAGTTTTTTGTCTCGAATCTTGATTCTTGTTGGTTGAGATAAAAACACACAATTTGCAATTTCCACCCTCCAGTTTCTCTCTTTTCTAGGTTTTTTTTTTTTTTTTTTGTACATCGGCTCTAAACTGTGCAGCTGGTGTCCCCGCTGAACTCGCTGGTATCTATTGTGTGTAAAAAGACCAGTTAGCTTCACATTCCTACTCGATACTGTCACGCTAAAGAGCACAATAGAGGTGCTTTCACACTGCAAATCTTTTAGTTCAGAGCCGCAACATCAGCCAAACTGTAATACCACTCACTCTGGTGTGTTTGTGTGTGCGTGTGTGTGTGTTTGTGTTTGTGTGTGTGTGTGTGTGTCCCTGCTCCTCCATTTGCTCTCTCTGTCCATCAGAGGGAGCTCTCATGCAACCAGATCACTCCATGTGATACACCTGAATGTCATCTCAGAAATGAAATCGTGTGTCTTTACAGTTCTGCAAAATGTATGCATGTAGCAGCCTAAAGGCTCAAGAGTGAGCTGACTTTAAAAACTTCATTTTCAGACCTAGAATCTGCAACAATTCTGGTTTCTTTAGTTAAAATGGCTTACTGGCATTCAAACTGTCTGTGATGGCTCTATGTAAACATGACAAGACCATTATGGACTTAGATGCACAATATTTGGCAGCTAATGCACATGAGGGACTTGCAGCACTGCTGGAAAACAGTGGCGAGATCAAAAATAATGATACAAAAGGAAGAAGAATGTTTTCTGCTGTCTGACAGTTTGCAACAGTGATGGCTTCAAAACCGCTGCAGTTCAACGACTGTTTATAGCTTAATTAATGACCATCATCAGTATGAGGGACCACCGCTACTCAGAAGTCTCATCAGCATTGCACATCAGTGATAAATTTTCATATCACTGCCATCATTTATGAGATGATACAGAGAATTTTCTGTTCCCTATTAACTGACAATCCAACAGTAACCAAACATAGTTAAAAATAACAAGATGTTAGGTTGTGACTCTCATTTATTGCATATTTGCTCACATGCTGTATGTATGCTATGTATGTTTGCTGGATATTTATACTGTAAGCAGTTGGCATGACTGAAAGCTGAAAGGGTGACTGATAATCTGATGATTATTTTTGGCTTTACAAGGGTTTTTTCATTCTTTTGTGCCACACTGCAAGCAGGAAATAAATAAATGAAAAGACATTTTTATACACAGATCTGACATGAGAAGAATCTCCTGTACAACTTTAAATTTCCAATATTTCAGGGATTGTTTAGATTGTTTAGATGATGATGATAAAAGACAAATTTAATTGTTATTTAATTATCTCTGAGGACACATGATGCACATTAAATCTCAGGATGAACAGTGTGTCTGAAAAGGGCGTAAGACTGAAATCTGTGCAGGGAAAGTGGAGTGAACAGACTGACCCAATGCAGAGGTTCTCTTTTTAATCAAGTCAGTCAAAAGTTCAGTTTATGTCACATTTTACATCCTGTAAGAACCAACATCCAATAATGGCTGAACCAAGAACTGAGGTCTAATAGCTGCATTTTAGCCCTGCAATCACCTCCCACAACCACTACGCATGAAGTGCCTGCTAATCACTGAACACACTAACACTGCGGTTGTATTGAGCACTACAAAAGTAAGTAACTGAAATAAAAGAGAGCATTCACACTGAGCATAAATTACAGCATACTATTACAATTCTAATAGTAACTTTTAATAGTAATTTTTACTGTAAATGAATGTGTCTCCATACTGCACTATTTCTGTAAATGCTTTGCTGTTTTGAGCCTCCAGAAACATCCACTGGGATTTCACCAACTTACTGGAGGCCCACACTTTGTCAAGAACATAGGGGAGGTTCATAAATTTCATAGGAGACTCATAAAGACAATTTTATCCACTGCGTTTTCCCAGAGTGCAGTGCATGGAAATGCCATCGTCCATTGTTGTAAATTTAAAAAGAAAAGTGTCTCCAGATGAGACACAAACACGAGGCTGCACTGCTTTCTGTTTGAGTTGATATTTTCAACATTCTTTACATATTTTATGAACGTCTAATATGTACGTACAGTATGTTTCTGATATGTAGTACAGTGGTGATACATACTGTAGTCTGGACAAGGAGATTTACTTTATATCTACAGTAAAAATAGCTCCAGATACATATCAGTGCACATCATGTGATGCAACAGTCTTTCATGTGTTGATGGCGAAAAGGAGACTATTGTTCCCTGACTTTAGCCTGTAAGGCAGCGCCTAATAGCGCCATATAAAAATATTCTGTTACAAGTCAAATTCATACATTTAGCATTTAAAATCTAATTATTATTGTAAGTAAGTAAACTGTAAGTAGAAAGTAAAAGGTATTTTGAGTGGGTAATCAAATGTAGAGGTAATGATAATGAAGAAGAATTTCTCCTTTCAGTCATCCACTATTATGTATTATTGGATTATTACTGATGAATTGATGTGTATTATTAAGAGGTATTAACAGCAAAATGTGGTTAAATATCAAAGGTATAGCTGCTTTAGACTGTATGCATTTTAATGTCGCAGCTGATTGAGGTGGAATTCATTTTGATTTTTTAATACACTGTTGACCAATCAAATCTATAACAATGCATCATATTTTATAAGATCAACACATGTTTTGTGCATAAAATCTGAAATCTGTAAAGTTTCCAATAACTACAGTTGTCAAAAATGTAAGGGAGTAAAAAGTACAATATTTATTTCTGAATTGTAGTGAAGTAGAAAAGTAAAACATGTAACTAAATGTTCTGTATATTGAAGTGGTTTGGGGGATTGAAGGGGGAAACATGGACATGTTGCTTTGAGGCAACCTCACACTGACATGCTGGGGCCGAACAGATCCCTGAAATTGACGTGAAACTGAAACGGAGTCTGTGAGTCTATATGTTACTACTTTTGATATCACCATCATCATCATCCCCTGCTGATCCATTTCCAGGTAGACATGGTGTCAGACCAAAGCGGATGACCTGGAGGTACTGAATACATTTAATCTGACTGATGCACTGGTGTGTATGTGTGCCTCTAATTGTACATGTGTGTTTAACCTGAAAGTATTGTTGGTGACCTCTGTATAATCCGCGTACTCCATGTGCTCCGTCTGCTCTGCCTTGAAGAGGGCAGAAGACCTCCTCACGCCAACATAACACAGGTGTGTTCAAAATGCAGTACAAGGAAAAACACCTCAACCAGCAACACACCAGACCATTTATACACTATTTATACACAAGCAAACACACGGATACATGCATGCAAGTTCACACATAAAGATCACCTACAGTATAATAAATAATAACTCAAGTACGGAATGAGTGTTGAATGTTTTCATATGTGAAGGTCACCGCTGGTTTAATCGTCAATTTTGAAAAAAGCATTTGTGAAACACATTTCACATATTTATTGCATGTGGAACGTGTTAAAAACCCACATATAGGCACATGTGGTCTTTTATTTCAATTTCACATTGAAATAATAACATTTTACTTGTAAATACCTGAATTTCACATGTTTCTTTTATAAGGAACAAATGCATTTCCTCATTACTGCTGCTGTAGTGCCCTTGGGCAAGACACCTAACCTCCACCTGCTCCAGTGCAGCTGATCAGTGGCCAGAATATCACACAGTGGCTGTACTGAGCAGCTTCCAGGTGTGAATGTGTGAAGCTGTTTGAGTGTTGTAGGAACTTATGCATTCAAATAACTTTATGATTTTATGAGTTATTAATATGCACAACTCCAACATTAAATTATTTGTCCAGCTACATAACTCATATTAGAGTAGGTATAATTATAGGGAAATAGTCCTCCTTGTTGGCAACACAAGAGAGGTCAATTAAAATTATGATTGTTATTAATTGTAATTATGATTTTCCGAGGGTACAGATCTTTTGAGGTTAAGTGACTTAGATGTAAGCACAAGAAAAAACAAACAAGTCCACTTTAATTACATACACATTTATTTCTAATACTACAGCTACAAGTACTAAACACTACAACATTTTACAAACAAGACACAAGAGGGAAAGGGAAACTGGTACACAAGGCTATGACTAGTGAATGATTCGAATGCATGATGCAGAGTTATCTATTGGGTAGTTGGTATGAGAAACCTGATAAACAGATGAGATGTTACCTGAGAAGCAGTGAGTCAAATCAATGGTACAACGGCTTAGTTCTGAATTGCCAATTGAAGTTACAAATTATGAAAGCACCAGGGTTTAAGTAAGACAATGAAGGTTTTGTACAAACTTGCTTGCTCCCTGGGGTGACTTCTTGTGGAGAATGGAGTCCGATGTGCTGGGGTGAGAAGCTGGAGTCTAGATCTTGTAATGATGAGTAAGTCGGCTGATCCGGAGTTGAAAAGTTCCCATTGGAGGAGAGCTGGTTCGTGCTCTTCTAGGCTTGATCCTCAACTCATGACTCTAGACTTTTGAGGTTTCAGCTCCAATTGTTCTGAATCACATCTTCAAACTAGCAAAATGCAAGTTTTCCACCGGCATGGCAGAAAGCAAGAAGGCAAAAGCAAGCAGCAGCCCAAAAAAGCAGCTCAGAGTCTCAGAT
Source organism: Thunnus maccoyii (assembly GCF_910596095.1). Classification (NCBI taxonomy): domain Eukaryota; kingdom Metazoa; phylum Chordata; class Actinopteri; order Scombriformes; family Scombridae; genus Thunnus; species Thunnus maccoyii. Next base: position 10,902,902 of record NC_056536.1, on the reverse strand, counting down.
AAGACACTGTTTTAAAGTTTCGGTCTGCCTGCCCAGAAGGTGCATCCAGGCGTTGCAGAGTTCTGGGGGAGCAGAGTCAGTCCCCTCCTGTCCACGGACAGATGGGTACATTTCCTGAATGTGGTTATTCTTTTAATCCAAGTATGTGTTATCATGGATGATGGGATTATGTTAGTGGTACATTTCTTGGCTTTGAGGCAGTGGAATAAAAGTATAATCAAAGTACATAACAACACAAATTGTGATATACACAACCTGCAATATTAATTGTCCTTAGACAAAATCTAAAACTACATTTGTAAGTCCATGGGTTTTACAGTCCTCTGTTCTCTTTGCTCTGACTGTAAACGGTAGGGGTCCATGCCATTTGATTGTGTGTGTCCAGGTAAATGTCTACGAGTGTCTGTATGTCACTGGAGCACGGCATATTGTGCAGCATGTCTTGTGCCTTATGCTGGTTTGCCCAGTGATCAGCTCTTGGGTTGGTCATTCAAGTCCTGAAAGTCAAAATCCACAGTGGGATTAAAGTTGGTGCCAGCTTGTCTCTGTGTGTGACTGGCTCTTAAAGGTGAGTTATAATAGCCAGTGGTCGGGGTCATTCATACAAATGGTACTATCAATTCACACTGGGGTGTGAATTGGTCTTCCCATCTTGCTGGCTCTTGTAGCTTGAAGGATCAAAGGTGGTTTTGTATCAGTGGTCTGGTTTGGTGACCATGCAGGAGAGAGGGGTTCCTTATCTGATCCTTTGTTTCCACAAGGTTGTTTAGACGGTCTGGTCAGTGAGGAGTTTGGGACTCTTAGTTATATATTATTGGCCAGCATTCCTGGGGCATTGAAGGAGGAGCTGGTTGGTTGTTTGAGGCTTATGCTGTCTGCCTTCGAAACATGCAGGGACTTTACCCTACAGTGTGTAGCATCTAGTCTGGTCATTACCAGGAAACAAATAGAACTGCAAATAAACCGGATGCACAAAGGTATGCAAAGAGATACATGAAATACATCTGGACTGCAATACAAAACATACTGTACAAAAACACTGATGCGTGCAGAGGAAACACACTTGAAAACACACACAAGCACACAAATACAACACAAACACAGACATAAAGATATGCAGTATTCATGCAGTGTACAGCCACGTGGCATGTGGTGGATGCTTTTTATCATGAACTCCCTGCAGTGCTGTGATGCATTTAATTTTAGTGCAGAAGGCCTCAGCAGGAATAAAATAAGAGGTCATAAAATGATACATGAGCATTAGTCAGATGCGGATACTGTGAGGAATGCACCAAACTCCGAAAAAGTACACACAGATATGAATATTGAACAGCTGACACACATGGGGAACAAAGAAAGGATGCTCAATATAAAAGACTACATATGTAACATTTTAACTGTAGTAAACCATTGCCACATTATATTGTTATTATAACCTAAAACAGACAGAGACAGTCACAACAAAGGTCTTAATTTTGAGAAACAAGACTGTAACGGCTACAAGGTAAAAATCTAAAGAAAACACAGCGGTGACAAAAGGGGAAAAAAGAGGGAATTTATAGAAAAAAAGCACGAGAGCACAGGTGTGATTCTTTGACCATGTTATTAGCTATTGTGTGCAGAGACAGCTCTAATGGGAAAAATGACAAGGAACTTAACGGAGAGAGATTGAATGTGAAAGGTATGGAGACAAAATACAGCACTGGGGTGGAAATATAAGAGACAAAATGAAAAAAGACAAAAACAATGAAGGTAAAGATGATGTAGTGAGGAATAGAATATGGGCAGAAATGAGTGCTGTAGATTGAGAATATAAATATGTAATTTGTTGCACAGAAGCCAGACATGGTGAAGCTGCATATTTGTATTTTTCTATATTCACAAGTGTAAGTTTTACCAGCCTCTGAGACAAATATAATGTACGAACAATATTTAAGTTTTACCCAACACAAATATAACATAACACTGTAGAGTTATGCTGAGTGACAGTAGGCCATGAACATGATAAAAGTAAAAATATAAGAATTTGTGACAACTGTGGAGTTAATTTTGATAAAATATTTTTGTCAATATAAAACAAAAGTAATGTCCTGTTAAATAAATTATCAGGCACTTTCTCAGTATTGGTGATGGAATAGTGTGTTCTGGTAAAAAAAAAAAAAAAATCACTGATGAATACATTACTGCCCAACTAAACTTAGCTACAACAGCTTTAAGTTAAAGATCCCTGCCAGACATCGATTAATACACATAAAATACTCTGCTTGGAACAGTAATGTGTGTCTGATATGGTTTTTACACACACAAAAAAGTATAATTACCACTTTAAATTCCATAATCATCCACTACTTCTCCCTTATCAAAAATTCAAGAATCTGTGAATATGTAAATATTTTTAATTTCAGAAGTTTAATTGCTGGACACAACATGTCTCCTACTTAACTGTAAAGTCCATTCTCAGTGTTTGTGCACGGGAGGTTTCAGGTTTCTACATCACACTTGTGTAAGTTGAATTTTGGTCCAGGATTGGCTCCATACTAGTTGTGATGTCACAAATCAGGCTCAAGCCTCCCTTAAAAATCAGATTTTCAATTAGCACAGAGAAACTTTCCCCCTTTAGCAGATGAATGTGAATAAAGTCTTTTAGTGTCAAACTCTGCACATACATCATTCTGCACATTGAAGCTCAGACATCCGACTGTAGGACCAAGAAGAAAAACACATTTTTGACTAGAGGGGCACTTTAATAAATCTAATATTTCAGTTTCAGGTTGTTGTGCTCTACAGGTCACACGGCGCTCAAGCTGAACAGCAAACATAACAACAAACATATTGTGCAAACATTCTGCAGCACAGAGCAGGATTAAAGACAGTGAAATAAAAAGTTATGATCCTGTGTCTAATCTTTCAGTTATTTTAATACTTGGTAGATTCGGATGGTGACTGAAGAGCCAAAACTGTTGCAAACCTGGTTAATTGTTATTTTAAACAAGATAGAAAACTAACATACTGTATATCAGAAAAGTATTCAAGAAAGTAATATAGGAGGGACAGGAAGCTATGCAGAAAAACGTACTGGTGATCCAACAACAAGGAAAAATGAAGGATAGATGAGTGTAAAAGAAGAGAGCAGAAGGAGAAAAAGAATAAGGATAAAGAGGGAACAGTCAAGCCAGTCGACGCTGGTGTTTTTTGTGGCTGAATCCTTGAAAGAAAGGTCAAAAAGAAAACAACGGAGAGTCAGGTGTGAAAGAAAAGAGATTAAGGAGAGAGGGATTTGGGAGGGAGGAAAGGAGCAGAAGGGGGAGGAGGGCAAAGATGAGGAAAAGGGACTTAAAATGAAGAATTAAAAAAATTACAGCTAATTTAAAATATTAGAGATAAGCGATGGGAAGAGAGGTGACTGAGACGCAGAGGAAGATGAGAGGAAACAAAAGAGGAGGAAGAGAGAGGCTGGAGGAGGAGGAGGAGGAGGAGGAAGAGGAGGACAGGTGTGATCCTCCACAGCTTGGGTGTTTGTTTAGATAAGAGCAGCAGTGGTAGAGCAGAGGATTATGGGATTACGGTCAGTGTCGTTGGTCATGTGAGCTGGCGTGGTCGACACTGACCCCGCTTACCTTCTCACAGTAAGGAAGCTTAGCTTGGCTGTGAAGGTAAGGTCACCCCCCCCACACCCTCCCACACAGACACACACACCTGCCCACCCATCTTTCTATCTCCTGGACAGACTTTAGACGCCTCCTCTATCTCACTTTAGCCACCTTTTTAAGCCTTTTTTTCTGCCTTTTCCCTCTTTTCTTCCCAACTTTCCCACTCTTTCTCTCTTTTTGTCAGCCTTCATCTCTCTTTTTAAGTCTCTCATCTATTTCTGTCTCTTCATCTCCCTCCCTCCCTCTCTTTCTCTATCTCTCTCTTCCGGATGTTAGGCTCCTTCTCGCTGCATGTTATACATGCTCAGCTTATCCATGTCCTCGCAAATCCAGGAGGATTCCTATATTTTTCTGTCTGGAAGAGTAAAGAATAAAACAGAAGACAGAGGAATAAAATATCTTAATATCAGGAGCAGAAACTCTGATAATGTCCAGACTGTGAGGAGTAGATACAGGAGCAACCTCGGCCTCGGTAAGTTTGATTGTCCTGACTGGTATGGCAGTAGTTAATATAATATTAATTCAATTTGAGTCATTTTTTTGTTTGGTTTAATTTCATTCACACAGTGAAAATATATATAAGTATAAATTTAAACCTATTTAGCATTTATAAGCAGTATAAGTAATAGAGTCAGTGAATAAAATAAGTGATAAAGAAAAGACAAATACTGTATATTCAGCATAAGTAAGTATAAAGTACAAAATACAATGTTAATAGGTAGACACTCAATAGATTTACAATTTAATTAGTTGTTGATGACAAAACAACAGAATGGATCTCTCTAATTAAATCAAACACGATGGTATTGTTGTTCTGTTTTATTCATGACGTCTGGTCAAGGACTAGCCTGATAATTCAACTGAATTACCATTTTATTTCACACCATTATTCACTGAGGAAATGTGATATAGAGTCAGCAGTTCAGAGGTCTGGAATCAGGCCAGTCAGTGCTATTAATAAAAAGGGAAGAATGGAAAAATCCCTTTTCTTTTTTCTTTTTTTCTAAAGAAATCAGTAATTATTGTCTCCAACATGGAAAAAGAAGATTTCTCAAGTCCTGAGACTATAATTGCACATAACTGTATAAAAATCCTAAAATACTAATCCTAAAATATAACTGGTAGCTGGATGAGTTGTTATGGCTCAAGAAAAAAGCTAAATTTTGCATGTTTAGCCAATAAACAGACGGGGTTCACTGCTTTGAGCATCCATGAAATTCTATTTACCTCCATTGTTGTGTGAGACAGCTGCGAACATTTTAAAACCTCAGCATATAAAACTTAAACACTGTGCATGGATATGGATAGCAGTAGGAGTTTGCGGGAAATTATACATTTATTTTTACTTTTTGACAATTACCCTCTGATGCAGAGACAAACACCATGTTTATGTAAATAGATACTGTTCATCACAACTTACTGAAATGTTAAAGATACTTTTGGCATTTGTTGTTAGTCAAGTTCAATATTTGGAAATAGATACAAAAAATCATAATTAATTAAAGCAAATCATTCATTTTTAATGAAATGAATGTGAATATTTCTTCAAAATATTGCATAATATTTGACATAATTATTTACAGATACTGAAGTACTAAATATTGAAAATGAAGGCATGTATGTAACTGCAGAATATTTTGACATGAAACCTTTTCTGTAGCTACAGCAGGCAGTTCTGAAAATGTTGGAAATTGTTTTCCAGTGATTTGCAAAATTTGCAGACACAACCGACACGTCTGATTCATCAAAGATGATGACACCTTGTGTGAATTTTATAATGTTATATTTTTATTCAGAACAGGTCAAAAGAGTTTTGATTTAACTCTGGTTATGTTTGAGGCAATATTTTGTGATGTTGTTTTATTGAATTGTGTAAAAATATGATTGAAACCATAAAACATGTTTGGTATTGAATCTTTTATAACACCACAACATGTTGTTGATATCAGGATGACAGCTGGGAGTATACAGGTGGGAAAACAATTCTAAAAAAATAATGGAGAACAATAGTCACAAATATTTGATAAACTAATGATTATTTTCTTTATAGATTAATCTGATGATTATTTTATTTATGAATCGATTGCTTTGTCTATAAAATGTCAGGAAATAGAGAAAAATATCTGTTATAATTTCATAAAGCTCAAGGTGACGTCTTCAAATGTTTTTTGTCTTGTCAGATCAACAGAATAGTCCAAAATCCGAACATAGTCAGTTTACTATCATAATTGACACAGAAAAGATTCTCACATCTGAGAAGCTGCAACCACGGACTATCAAAATAGTTGCGATAAATTTTCTGTCCATCGACTTATCAATTAATTGACTAATCGTTGCAGTTCTATATCGGATATAAACTTTGTGGTATGAAAATGATTTTGATGTGTGGAAAAATGTGTCCTCCTGGTGGTGACAGCTCAGGAGAGGTCAGGGGTCTGTGGAAACCAGGGAAACTGCAGCAGCTTGTCAAAGCTCAAAGTGCTAGACAAAGAGAAATTATGAGATGACGGTGACCCGACTGACACATCGACTGACATCGTCGTTCTTTGGCTCCTCTGTGCAAAAACATAGTTTCAGTGAGTGAAAGTAGGAACAATAGTGATTCCTAATATTTTGACAGTCACTCTTATTCTGAGTAAACAGAAGCAACTATCACCTGCCTAACTATGTCCAAACGGTTTAACAATGGAGTTAACATGAGCATATAATACAGATACTCTCCATACACTGTTCAGGAAGACTGCTGCTTTGTGTCAGAGCTGCTGAAAAAAGGACGGGCAAAACCTCCAGCAGCAACAGCTTTGCCGGATGACATGTAAAAGATACAAACGAGTCCCAAACAAAAACTTTAGACAAGCATATTTTGGACTTGACTATGATGATAAATGCACTATAACTCCTAAACACTTAAGCCACCTGCGGTATGTGATGTTGAACAGTGACTTGCTGTAGGATGGCTGTGCTGCTTCTTTTCTGGGCATCAGATTGAAGTGACGCATGTATCGTCCTAATCTCAGCTGATTTCCCCTCCTGATTGGATCCTACCAGAGTTTCCTTGTCGTTCATTGAGCAGCACAAAGAGCAGCTTCATTTACTGGAAACATGAAAGTGTTTCCCCAAATCTCACTCTAGAAATGTCTGGAAATACCTCAAGACAGTCTCTGGTTCAAGAATTCTACTAAATATAAAATAGAAGAAGAAAACCTGTTGCTCTGTAATGTACCGGCGTTCGGTAGTCAATGTCAACGATAGAAAGCAGCAGGTTTAAATTTAACATAATAAGCAGGGTTTTCTCACTGTAATGGAAACGTTTCTCCTCCAGTGCAAAAATCCGACTTTTTAACTCTGTTTGATGATGAGATCAAATCAGAGTCCCAGCAGGTTAAAATAACAGATTTCCTCTCCTTGTGTAATTGGCACAGCGTGGTGGCTGTCATGGGAGAGAAGCAGAAAAACGAACTGCGAGATAAAAATGAAGAGAAAAAACCATTAGATAAAAAAAGATAAAAAATTAGAAATGCTTCTAATTATTAATTAATCCCTTCTTGGCTGAAGGGCATAGTAATGAAATGAATTATGGATACATGTAATTAACATTTTCCTAATTGTGTTAACAATCAACTAAATGTGAACTTAATATTTCTTTTACCTTTTTTTTCATAAACTTTTATTCAATTAACAGATTTTTAAAAAAAGTTAACCTCTTAATGAATGTGTGACATACAGGGAGACACATACAGGCTTCCTAATATAATGATGTCTTTATTTGCGGAGCTGCGGAGGCGGTGGGCTCAGGATCAGCCTCTGCCCAGACAGACAAGTAAACACAGACCGGAGGCTTAGTCTGAACAGATTAGTCACCTATCACGTTTACCATTCACTACTACCAGTGTAGTGAGGGATTACATACAGTTTGAGGGATAACAGCTACTGAAATAAAAAGGTAATTGTTAATTAAAGACCAGAAATCAGATTACAGACACTATTAAGAAAATGAAATAACTAACTGGAGATTTAAAATAAGATTTATAGGACTTGGACTTCACATGTTCTCTACTTCTTTTTGACTTTTGGGACCCAAGTTTTAAAAGCATCATTATATTTTAGTGTAATTTTTCTACGCAACAATAGATTTTGACTCACCTCTTTCTTGTATATTAAAATTTTCTTTGAGGCCAACTTCCATTTCTAACTGAGTGGACAATAACGTTGATTCTCTGCTTAAACATGATGGCAAATACAGAAATAAGATTATAAGCTATAAATCACCTTATTGTACAAATAAGAGCTGAAGTATATGAAATGTATTCTGCCAGCATCAACAGCATTTTTCCCCTTTATTTCGTGCGCATGTGCTTTGTGATCTTCTTAGAAACACAGTGATATTAGCAGGACACTGTGCATTCTGTGACCTTTGACCTCCTTAGTATTAGTGGCTTATAATGTTGGTGATCTGGGAGCTTATTCAGCTGCTCCTGGGAACACACTGTGCATAAGAACATCAGTTCAATGCTTAAAATTAACTGAGGTAGCAGTCTGATGGATGAATGTGAATTTACAGAGTGGAGAAAGTCGTTTTCCTCTTTGAAAACCTCAACAGTCTGGTTGAAGTTGTTAAATGTGGAAGTTGAAGGTGGCAGGTATCTCTAATGTTTTCTGACAGATTTCAGAGGGAATGGGAAAAGTAATCAATATCACTCAGGCTGTGTTACAGTCAATGAGTCGTTCATGTATTAAGATATAATTAGAGTTAAATAGCTCTTATTTGAGATGACTTTTTATGTAGGACTCATAATTACTCTGACATGTTTTATCCCTCTGTCTCGATGTTATGTCACAAGGCAAATTAACTAAATTTAAATGAACATTTAAATCAAATTGTTGTGTGAAATAGTCTGTCTTGTTTACATATTGTAGTTCTATTGTAGTCACTGGCAGTTCATGTGTCAAACTTTATCAGCATGTTATTTGTTTAAATTGAATGTCTCTGCACATCCATGCTCCACCCACGCTGGTGTTTTCACTTCACTGGTGCCTGATTAGAAATCTTCTCAGGACTGCGTGGGCGTGTACAGAGGACATTTCATTGACATCCGTCTTTCTCCTGTCAGTTATGTTGCCCTTGTTTATGGTGGTTAAATGTCTTTTCACAGTTGTGTATTTTAGTCTATTCAGTGTTATATGAATCCCTCTCCATTTTGAATTGTACTTTGTCTCCACCAGACACTGGACACTTCACATAGCGCAACTTTTAATGGCTTGTTAGAGCGCATGCAGCTATCTCTGCTGTTTAGATCAGTTGCCACTGCTAACAAGCAATTGCTGGACTTTTTTTTTGGAAAACATGAATGCTACAGCCCCTTGTTAACACCAGAGGAATGTGAAACAATATGATACAGTAGTAAATACGACTGTAATCAATCTACAAAAAGTAATAATGTAATCTGTAAAGAAGATGAGATGCACAGAAAAAGAAAAACTGAAAAAACAAGCTGAGAAACATAAAAAACACAGACACTTCCAAACAGGGCACATAGGGTCACTGAAGAGTATGAGTAGATTTTGGAGCCTAGTAATGGACAGTGCTCTTTTACTGCCATGATAAAAATACCAAATGAGGAATATCTTTTGGAAAAATGGTGTTCATGCATCCAGCTGGGTTCAAAGACTTGGAGGATCTATGCCTAGGAGCACTGATGTTGTTGACGTTCTTCCTTTAAGTTGTCACCCATCTGTAGATATCAGTGGATCTGTGTGTCTGTCAGAGTGAGATGGGGACAGCAGGATTTATGTTTCGGTTTTCATATGTTACACTACAGTTCAAGGTCTTACACCATGAATTTAGATGAGTCTATGAGACTAGTCTGTTGGTTAAATTAGCCTTTAACTGCTGTTTCTCTGTTAGGAAGACTTCTTATTTAGGCTGAAAATTCTTAGCTAAAAAAAAACCCCTGCAATGAAACGAGCCGAATAATAATACAGGCAACGACACAAAATGGCCAAACTCCTAATCTGAATAAATAAGTTGATATGTCAGAAGTTTTTTCAGTCTATGATTTATTCAAACTTAACAAAAGGCTACAAGAGATAATATTTTCGTCTTCTTTTCTCTTACAATGTTAGGTACCTGTCCGTTGCATGTAACACATCAAAAATATACCCTGACATTCTCAATTTTATTATTGTTTTTATTATTTTTATTATTCTTCAAAACTAAACCCCTTCTGCAGTGCCTTGATACTGTTATCCCCCAATTTGCATGTTTTCCATCATCTCTAAATTAAAGTTGGATGATCCGCAGTGGAATAAACTTCACAAATCATCTTCAAAGTGCCTCTCTGTCAGTTTTCCTGCCTCTGCTGATGTAATTGGGTGTTAAATTATTGATGCAACCTGAGGCAGTATTTTAAAGTTGTAGGTGGTCTAACTAATTGTTGTTTTGTTTAAACTCCTAAAATCCACTGTGAGTCATTTCTTCATCTACTCCCTATGGTTTAGTGCGACACAGAAAAACTGCCAAGAAGTGGCTGGTACTGAGAAAAACAAGGAGAATATTGATGTGTTTCTTTCTCTGACAACATATGAAACTATTTGTATTTGCCTTAGATGAAGGCTTACAAATGATGATTAGCATTAAAACATCTATCTTTACTATTGTGTACAGCCCTGTAAACAATCCATAACCATTTAAAAACCCCGACCTCAACTGCGTCGTCCGTATCGTGCATCACTGAGTGTATCAAATATTCATAACTACACCAGCTTTCTTCATGAAATGTGCGACCGAGGGAACCCATGAGAAATCAGTGATCTACACCCGCTGAAGGCTGGTAGAGAAGATAAGAACATTTTAAGAAAGAATTTTAAGCTTTTAAAAAAGACAGTGAAATGACAAAACAGAGTCTGGTTGAGTAAAAGAGTAAATTATCAGGAGACTCTAATTAACTCTTGCAGGCTTACAGTAAAACAATGGCAAACTAAATCATGGGGCTTTTGTTTGAATTTTGTTTGTGGTGGTTTTTTGAGATACAATATCCCAGTAACTCAGGATAATCCACACACTTCATGCTAAAAAGTTTACATAAGGACCATTTCTTCATTAGAAAGTGGCTCCAATGAGCACAAAATGAGAAAATATGTTTTTGTAATTATATGTACTGACCTCTTGATGTTTTGTTAAATGACATCAGCAGCAAATTATATACCCTTGATCATGACTTGGACCATATCACATAACAGACCGATGAGGTTTTGATTCCTGCTGTTTTTTTTCAGGAACATGATTGGCTGTGAAGGCCTGAAGGGGTGAGAGCCTGAGAGGTGGCTGCTCCAATGGCGTGGACCAAGCCACGGCCGCATCCACACCCAAATCCAGAACCAAAACTGACACTTTATAATCTCAGGACTCACACATCAGCCACAACTTTTTCATCAGCCAGTATTAAAGCCCACCCTCCGGTTTTACTTCCCCTCCTCCTCCTTCTATTTGCTGCCTTTGCTGACCTTGGTACAGCTGGTCCACCACAACCAGCTCGCCCCCCTCTCCTGTCTGGACAGCCTTTTATCATCTTCTGGGGTATTCCTGACTCTTCCTGCTCCAGTCGGCCTGATCCTGGATCTTTTGGGATGGAACGGGAGGGCCGTGTGATGGTCTTTTATGAGGACACACTGGGGAACTACCCATATTTTGTAGACCGAGACACAGCAGTCAATAGGGGTCTACCACAGCACACACGGCTGGAGAGCCACCTTCAGAAGACGCAGCAGGACTTGGAGACAGCTTTACCTGCCCCAAGGTACCTTGGGTTAGGGGTCCTACGCTGGTCAGAGTGGGTCCCCCAGTGGTCAAGAAACCGAGAGAAGCAGGCGATGTATCTTGAGGCATCAAGGAACCTGCTGAAGGCTTTCTTTCCTAGCTGGACCCCGGAAGAGGTGGAGAAGTGGTCACAGGTAAGAAAGGTTCAGGGATAGAGGGGATAAACAAGGTAGATGGTAGCAGGAAAGAACAGCTATGGAAGAAGAAACAAGGGAGAAAACAAGTCTGCAAGAAATTAAAAGAAAGAAGATAAATGACCAAACATGAAAAGGAGAGGGGGATAAGGGAAAGGTTGAGGGAGCATGGATGAGATGGAAAGAAAACTTTCAAAGTTGCTGACAGATGGTGGAGTGCACAAGGTGCTGAAGGGGAAAAAACACTTCTAAAATGTTTTTCTTCTTTAGTCAAGAGAAAATCTTTGATGGTAAATGCAAATATCCACTTTTTACAAGGACTTAAATGTGATCACTAAAAGCACCACTATGGTCCCATTTACTTTGAAGTATTACATCAAAAAAATAGTACTTATAGTATATTGCCAACGATATTTAGAAGTTATGACATGAGCATATTTAGAGAGGTACCAAAGGAAGAAATAGGTGGCGGGAAAATAAGGAAGCAGTATGGCAGGCAGGGGGAATATGAGGACTCTACAGCAGAGGGTGAGGAACAAGAAGAGTTATATACAGTATATGTATAGTATGCAAACACAAAACTGATGATAAATGTGAATTCAGGTGATTTGGAAGAGATGGAATAAGAGGGCCAAGATAAACAGAGATTGTTGATTTGCGATTTGATTGGACTGTGTTACACTAAAGTACAGGTGTGGAATATGAATAAAATCTTCTATCTCAGGATATGGGCATGGATATCTATTGTATATAATTTGTGGGAAAATTCAGTTGAGAAAACATTTATAGATAAAATAACCAGATAGTAATGTCTGGTTTCAACTAATGCCGTGCGTTACATACCTGACATACCTCACTATAATGTAAGACCAAGAAAAGCAGTAAATTATCACGTTTGAAAACCTGGAAGCTTCAAATGTTTGGCATTTTTGCTTTAAATTTGCTTAAATGATTAATTGATTATGAAAATAGTTGCAGATTAATTTTCTTTCAATCGACTAATCAATTAATCAACTAATTGTAGCTCTACATAGTGCCTGTCAGTGAAGCCCTGCTCACTGATTTGTCACAATATTCCCAATGGTGTCATTTTAACCAGAGCTCACTTACTCTCTCACTATCGTTATATTCCCCAAGTGTGATTATTTGGTCAATACATAAACTATTCACTGAAAATTTCAGGTTTTTAGATCACAGAAATAAGAAATGTTCGGGGGGGACTGAAAGCTGACCTATTGATCTCATCACAGGTGGACTTTGAGGCGGCAGCCCAGTCAGTAATGATGGAGACTCTAAGGGAGGTCAAAAGGTTAAGGCCCAAAGCATTATGGGGCGTCTCCCCTTACCCCAGCTGCTACACCGGCGACCCCACCCAAACCATGTTAGCCAATTACACCGGCCAGTGCCCTGCTGCAGAGATGGCCCTTAACGATGAGCTCCTGTGGCTATGGAAACGATGCTCTGCCCTCTACCCTCTCCTCACGCTGGAGAAGCTGCAGGTGAGTTACGCCAATCTGTTGTTCTTTCGTGTTTCTTTTCACATTTTTGTTTTGGGTTATAAGCATTCTAAGAGTTTGCCTTAACTGTATCATCTGTCCATACCCTACACCTTCTTCTGTTTATCATAATTAATTTGTGCAAATAAAATAAAGCTAAACCTACTATACTAATATAGCTACATTGGGAGAATAGTAAACCAATCATAAGACAAAGAAAAAATGGTCTTTTTAAAAGTCAATGTCCTCAAAAGTACTTAGCAGGATATAAACAGAAACTGAAACTGTGCTGAGGAAAGTGAGATCAAATCACAGAAAGTTGTGAAAAGTATTGTCAAACTCAAGCTTGTCCCTTGAGCAGCTCACAACATCTACAAAACTGCAGGAAAACAACTCTCAGTTTAACACTGAAAATCAAGTGAAATGAAAAATGCCATGTCTGGTTTAGTAGTTACAAAACAAAAAGTTAAAAGTTAAGTTAGTTAAAAGTTACAAAACATCCAAAAAAAACAACAGAGTTGCTTGTATCTGACAGAAAATCCAGTTTAAATTCTGTTTCAAGTTGCTTCAAAGTACAAAAAAATAATGAGTTGATTGTAGCACTTCACTGTAAACCAAACAGAGTTGGTATTTTTACAGGGTGGAACCTCTGGCGCCAGGCTTTATTTGTCCAGTCAAATCAGAGAAGCACAACGAGTATCATCTCTGGCTGGAACAGCATTTGATCTTCCTGTGTTCCCACTGGTCAAGAGCGTCTACACCTCAACTAATACTTTCCTGTCACAGGTGAGATATAAACATATGTCTGGTATTCCAGTTAGATGTATTACAAACATATTTCAACTTAGAAATGACAGACTGGTACAATGTGGATGTACCTATAATGTTTAATGTACAATAATAGTTAAATTAAAAATAAATTGGCACATTTTTTCCTTTATTAACTTTTTCCATTTTTGAATTGTTGATAGTTTGGGGGTACTAAGGTTTTTGCTGAAATATCTATGAAAATAGTGTGAGACTTATGATACATCAGTACTTTTGCCTTAAATTTACTTGTTGTCATTTTCTATTTTTGACCTTCTGATAGTTTGGGGCAATATGGATGTGACTATAATATTTTATGTATGACAACATTGTAAGATTTATGATGAATTAGCATTTTTGCTCTTGTGTCATTTTCTATTTTTTTAATCTTTCACTATGTTTTCTTCAGTTACTAACCTGTATTGCAATGCGAATGCTTTGGGTTAGCTCATAGCATATAGTTGAAGATCGGACAGACTGAAAGATCGTAAACTAATAAATATTCCAGCAGTAAGTGAGACAGTGTGCCGGAGTTTTTCTTATTTTTATCATTACATCTTAAAAATGTTGAAAAGACTTGATGATAAGGTATAACAAGCAAAGAGGAAAGACAGAAGAGACTGAAAGAGCTCTTGTTGTATTTTAGCACTGATTATATCCTAGTTCCTAAGTCTTATTTTGAGGTTTTATTCGGAGAAGGGAATAATTATAAAGGTTGAAATGTGTTTTTCTTGCTACTGCTCGGTCCACGTTTGCACGATCAGATGTATGATTTGTGGTGAAACATACCGAGGTTTCATATAAAAATTGTAATAGTGTATATTGTATCATACTATGAGACACATCAAGAGACACCTTCAAAAACAATGATCACTTTTTTATACTTTCTTTGTACATTATCTATTTACAGGCAGACCTGGTCAGCACCATCGGAGAGAGTGCTGCCATGGGAACAGCCGGAGTTGTCATCTGGGAGAGAAGTGAAACTAAGACAGAGGTACACAGCTATAAATTTGCATAAATTGCCTACACCCATGAATCAGTCTGCACATTTAATCACACTTTTTTTACTTTATAAACATAGCTTATTATTTTACTTTCTGGCCCTGATTAAATCTCAAAATGTTAGTTTATGATGGAAAACATTTTCTTCTTCAACATAAGAAAGAAAAGCGTCATCTTAACTTTACAAAGGAAATGTAAACTGTCTATTTTATATCATACTGTCTGTCCATTTCACAGCGGGAGTGTCAGGATCTGGCAGAGTTTGTCCGTAAAGTCCTGGGACCTTACTCCATCAACGTAACCACGGCAACTCGACTCTGCTCAGCCTCCCTGTGCCAGGGAAAAGGTCGATGTGTCCGTCAAAATCCAGGAAGTTCTGCCTACCTCCACCTCCCGCCCCCCTCAGAAGTGGTGGAGAAGGTGACAGAAAAGGTGAGAGAATGTAATTTTAAGTAGATATCAAGATTCATATGTGCTGGATTTAGTGTTTTACTGTTATTATTACAAAATTATTGTGCAACAGCACAACCACTTCTACTATTAACCATAAATAAACCTGTTTAACCTTGGTCAGAAGGACTTGTTCTGTCCTTCATCTAGCAATCTCAACATCATCAAAACAGCTTTTAGTCATAATGCAAAGCCTGAAGAATGTAGGGACAGATGACACAGGTCTAACTTATCATTTTATTAGGTACACCTGGCTAAAACTAATGCAGTCTAACACAACTGCCCTGCAACACATCCTACCCTTCATGAGGATTATAATGTTTAACTTTGGTTCTGCTTTTGATAGGTGTTGATTCAGCTTAATCCTCATTTTGGAGGCTGGTGTTTCTGGCACCTTTAAAATATATACTCTCATTGACATAAATTGAACAAAACTGAGGTTTTAGCTATGTGTATGTGTGCATTATCTGAGAAACAAGATGTACATGCTTGTAGAAAGGTTAATAAACAAGTGAGACTGTTGAGATATAAAAGGCTCCTACGGTGGGCTGAAAAGATCAATGCTCTGCAAAACTTGTCTGATTGCCTCTTTGACTTTCCCCCTTTTCTGCTACTGATTCACAAAAGTTCTCAACTTATGATTTCTCTGTGTGGAAAGTTGAAAAGAGAACAACTCAGTTTGAGTCATGACTGATAAAGACAACCAGGTGTGACTTTATAAAACAGGAAAGAAAAGAAAACAGCATGGAGTCCAGTTGCCTGAGGATCTTCTGTGTTTAGACAGCAAGAAAGCAGAGAGGAAAACTATAGTTAAGACACAACAGAGAGGGATCCAGTGGAGTTTGATCCTCTGCCAGTGTACACAGGAACGCTGTGCTTCTCTGGAAACACTCATTAGTTTTTGCAAATCTCAGTATGGGGCTTTGGTAATATTTAGATGTCGTATAAAAGTACAAAAAACACTGTTTGATGCTGTTAACAGCAACAGTTTGAATTTTAGCAATATTATCTAATCTGAAGTTTTCAAACTGATATTATAAATTGTTTTAATATATCCTATGAAAATTAAGACAACAGCATTTGTCAATATCAACATTATTTTCTTCCCTCTCAGGCAGAGGCAGCAAAAGCCACAGATCAGCCGGACACAGATGCCAAACCAGCTGAACCAGACCCAGCTGAGATCTGGAAGAAAGACTTCCAGTGCCAGTGGTACAAGACTGCAGACAGGGACGCTTCAGATCAGCAGTCCCCCAAGGACGGGGCTTCTGTTGGGGGAACAGTAGAAGAAAATGCTGGTGATGTAGTGGGGACTACAACAGCCTCTACAATAGCTTCAATGACTAAAGGTGCCTCTGGGACTGAGTTGAGGGGAAGTCCAACGCCTACACTGGCAGTACCTACAGACTGTGCTACAAGTCTGCTGAGTTCCCCAAACCTAACTGTCCTGCTGTTGCTGATGGCTGCAAGTTTCTGCCTGGAACCTTAAAATATGAGCTAAACCAGCCTTCACCTGCAAGGTCGGACCTATAACTGCAGTTATGCACCCTACTGAAGTGCCCTTGAGCAAGACATTGAATCCCTGCTAGCTTGTGGGAGTGCTGCTCTGTAGCTGAACATGACCTTTGACCTCCTTATGAACATACTGTCATGTGGGGATCAATGGAGTATCAGAGAAAAAGACAGGACAACAAACTATTTCCAGCACTGGAAGTCCAAAACTTTTCACTGGATGTGCCAAGAGACAGCGGTACAAACACTTGTCACTTTTTCAGTTTCTACTGGCTGTGTTTAAACCTTTTAAGAGTGAGCTTTAAAAGAACAGAAAAGACAGCACAAACCATACTATAGAGGTTCCAGAAAATCAGTTTGTAAAACCTGCAATGAGGTTTGTTTTTTTTGCACATTTTGTTTAGTCATTTACTTGTCAGTGCTTTGTTTTGTGGAAATTACTTCTTTATTTGAAGGCCTAATGAACCCAAAAGTTTCCCCTTCCATTAAATATTTGCATTTGGGTTAAAGTGTCGGTTTACCCAAATTACAGAAATAGCAAATTCATGGTTACTATTTCAGTAGAAACTAGTTTCAATGAAAATTGTTGACAGTGAAGTTGATTACTCAGAGTAAGCAGGACACTTTGTGGAACGAGATGTAATTTTTCAATGCTGTGAGCACCATGAATGAATCAACATTAAACAAAACAAATACCTCCGTATGGTTAGATACCAGTAGTGGTATCTAACTGTTTTTTATTTTTTTGTAATGTGGGTGGACCGACTCTTTAATCTGCCTTAAAGAGCTGTTGACTGTAAAGTTACTTTTTATTAATCAGTCTCAGTTAAAAGTTTTAGAATAACATCATATAAATGTTATTTCGGACATGCTGAGAATACAGTTTTGGGACAAACTTTGAATACTTGTGATCTCTGAGATTTTTGTTTGGCATACACATTGCTTACTGGCAAAGAAATCCAGGATTTACATTGATGTCTTCTATCCAAAATGTTAATATCATCCTTCAAAAAGCATATCTACTGAACTAGAGCACATTGTGTCTGAGCTCTCTGGTACCCTCTACCTGTGTCCCGGGTAAACTGCACTGTTGAACATGAGCTCATTCAAATGACTCTGAAGAAACGTGTTCAGAGAACACAGTACTTTGGTCCATGATAGGCATTTTTATAAGTCAATGTGGTTTATATTTGCTTTTTTCCCTGTCCAACTACTTCAGTCCTCCTTGAGGCAGTATACTGTAAAAAAAAAAAAAAAAAAGAAAAAGAAAAAAGACTGAAATGTTCGTATTTGCAGCTGATGTAAATTTATTTGTTATTTTTCATTAAAATATACACTCAAGACGAAGGGTATCTAAATCATTTTTTAGTTACAGAAAGAGATCGTATGTACACAGGTGCATCTGATTGTACAACAGAAAATGAATCAAACAATTATATATATTATGAACAACAAAGTGACATTTCCTCTCATATCTCCATGTCGAGGATCCTTCCTTACCTCGACAATCTACCAAGACTCCCAAATGTTTGTTGTTTGGAAATGTGAGGCCAAATTCATCCCTAAAAGAGTATTTAACCCTTTTCAGCCATGTAAAAGTACAAGTAAAGTTCAGTATCACCACGGGGACCAGAATCATTACAATTACACACTACTGCCAGATGATACTTTCAAAAGACTTTTAAAAACTTTATATCAGATTTAAGCATCAATATTGCAGCCAAAATTAAAATTTGTACTTAACTGCTTGCAGTATTGCTCCAGACAAAATATCTCAAAATCCACTTCAGTAGTTGGTTTGGATGTATCATAAAATAGAGTGCTGGACAAGTCTGAAGTGTCCGAATCAAGAAACAGATCACAACACCATCAACACTACTCAAGCCTACTAACATATTGCCTGCCGTCAGTAATAGGTACATGTACGGGTAATAGCATAAAAATCTAGTACACGTACAATGATCTACTACAAGGCTACCCACCAGTGCAACAACAGTAGTACCACAGTCTCCTCATTAAATTAAGTAAAATGCTCCATGAGAGCAAATGGCTTTAGGTTGGTATCAAGTTACACTGCAGTCATTCAGTGTTTGGTGCTTTTACTCTTCAGTAAATTAATAAATACTCGCTTCATCATCAATTAAATGTTGTATGAGTCCACCTCAGTTCACATCCAAGGGCAGAGTGCATCCAGCAATGTCTCCCAGATTTAATTCTCCTCGGTTTATACAAAGTGTCCAATCTTTTTCATGATGAAGGCAGAAAAACGAGGACATGCTGCACAGCAATTTAACTGTTAACTGTGTAATTTCTCTGAGAAGCAAACCTTAACTTATTTGGATCCAATTTAGAGGATTTTTCTCCTCCAGGAAGGAATGTAGTCAATGCAGAATAAGTGAAGAGTTTTGTTCTAAATTACGGTATCCACCATTTCCCAAGAGTAATATTTACATTTACAACCAGGACCTTGAATATATTCATGTGTGGTTGAAGATTAGCAGCTCTCTTAAGTCCTCTGCTGGCAA
Organism: Thunnus maccoyii; assembly: GCF_910596095.1. Classification (NCBI taxonomy): domain Eukaryota; kingdom Metazoa; phylum Chordata; class Actinopteri; order Scombriformes; family Scombridae; genus Thunnus; species Thunnus maccoyii. The sequence goes on along the minus strand of NC_056536.1, from coordinate 10,883,507 downwards.
AATGCCAACAACTGTTCTTCTAGAATAGTTTAATGGATTCATAATATGTTTTTAAACTGAGTCCGTGTAATACAGATTTCATTTCTTTAAATATGCTGAACAGAAACAGAACCAAAACAATCCATTTAATGACACTTTGAGCAGTTTGTCTGCTACTTACATGCCTGGAAATTAAACCATTTTCTCGACAACATCTTGGACTGCACTGACACAGAGGAAGCAAGTGAGATTTTAGCCTGAATAACGCATGGCTGATGGTAGAGAAATAAAAGTAGAGAAGCAGACCTGTGAGTGAAAGTTTGAAATTTTAAATTGATGGACAGTCTGAAAGAGTAGAAAAAGTGAAACACTCCAATTTCCTTCAACAAGTACCTTCAAGCAGCATTTGAGCAACATGTTTAAACTTGTAAACATTGTGCTTAAACTATTCGGTGACCAAAAATCTGGTTGTACAGGTCAGTTCCCAGTGACGCAGAATGTATGCATGCTGCAAAAATGAAATAAATAAACACAAAAAAAGACAGACAGACTGACACACGATTCTCCCGTCCCCTCGTTTAGCCTGCAGTGAAAGAATCTGATCTTTGTTGCATAAGATTAAAAAATAGACTTTCTGTTCCTGTCCAAAAGTCACCATCTTCTGAGCAGTTCATACAGACAGCTCCATAAGCGAAGAGAGAGACAGAGAGAGAAACATCGCCCACATGTGGTGAGGAGAGATTAGTGCAATCTGAACCAAGCGGGCTGGACGGATAACACCACACATTTCCTCCTTTGTCTGCAAAGTAGAAGAAGAGGGCGTCTATTGACACCGTCGGAGATCTGTGTGTGTCTGTGTGTTCGGGGCACTTGACCAAGTGTCTCCAAAAAGAGTTAATCTGTGAGATTTTATTACACGACAACTTCATTAGAGGAAGTGAGATTGCTTTAAAAAAAAAAAAAAAAAACAAGCTCAGCCCCGAGAGCGAATCAAGCGCAATTAATCTGAGATCTCACTACACAAACACGGTCATCTTCAGATGATGAACAAGCAGAGGGACTATGAGCGCCAATCACCCAGCATGCCTAGTCGCAATGTTTCCAGGAATCCGGAGGTGCACTTAATCTTCGCTGCAGTGTGTGTGCGCTACCTGCAGAAGGGTGGGGTTTACTTGCAGACAGCCTCGTGGGATGTGCTTGATGTCGGATCTTTGCAGCTGGGATGTGTGTTCGTACCGCAAAGCCGGGGTTACTTGCAGATCGCCTCCAGAGCATCCAGGGTTCGTTTGATGTCACGGATTTGTGCAGCCAGGGTGTGTATGGGCTGCATGGAACGATCCAACTCCTCGCAACGAGCCATGAGTGTGTACATGCCCTGTGAGAGAAAAATATAAGGCAGGCACTGAAAAAGCTGATCATATGGACCTCGGCTAAGTAAGAGGTGAATAAATAATATGATATGATAAGCCCACTGTGGCCTTGATGCAAGATTTCTTCTCATAATCTAGCTGAAATGCTTTGGTTTTTTCTACAAAGTGTTAACAGTCTGGTTTCAAGTTTACAAGTTGTGAAACACATTCTGGTAGCTTGTATTCCAGTAAAATTACCCCTTCATAAAATGATTATAATATTCAAAATAATCAAAGTCCAACTGAAATCACATTTAATCAAAAAGTCAAAAATAATGTTTTTAAATGTATTGTCAATAGTTTTGTATTATTAGAATGAAGAAAAGTGGTCACAAATATCACAAATACTCCTTTTTGTCGGAGGTTTGTTTGATTGACATTAGCTGGCAGGCTACTGGTGCTACATCATGCAGGACGGAGATGAAGTAAACAAACTGCTGTAGCTATAAGTCATGAACAGATAGTGTGTCACTAACAGGGATTTTGAAGAGCAACGATCAAACCAGCATCTAACCAGACTGAAGTGACATTTTCAGGTATTACATGCAGCTTAATGTGCTGCAGCTGAACAGCTAATTAGCTATCTAGCCTGCTATCTGACGTTAGCGGTGCACTTTCCCCCCGTGAATGTTTGTTTGGTGGCTCGTTCAACAAGCTGAGGTGCAGGACAAGATGTGTGCTCATGTTTGTAAGTTAGATAAGAAGGAGACTTTAGCAGGAAAGCTAATATGGGTTGTTGTTCAGAGTCTGTTGCTCTTGTGTTGTGTAGCAGGATGCTGTCAGGCTCAGTGTGACCAGCTGTTCGGCCTATGATAGAACGCTCTGTTATTGCTTTATTCAAGATTTGATTTGCCGTATCTCACAAGGACTCCATCTACCTGAGTGGATGAAGGAACGGTATTTCATCGAAATATTGGACTAGGGGGCACAATCATGAAATCAAAGAATTTAAAATATACATTTCTCCATTTTGGTTTCTGATTTTTTCTGAAAGGAGAACACAGAACAGTGAGTTACAGAGCAGATATGTATGCTGTAGTAGACAAACTTTAAGGTAATATATGTATCCAAGAGGATGTTATAGTTGACACAAAACACAAAATTTGGACAAACTGAAAAGTGGAATCTGTAACCCATGTTCAGGTAGAAGTTTCTAATTCATGTTCTGGTGGGCTCACGTAACCTGCTCTTAATGTTTTATGATTTCCTACATTTCCCAGAATTACCACCAACAACGTCCAGAGAATGGACATGAACTTGTTGCTGTCAAAGGAACACAAACACACACACACACAGGTGTCACCTTTATACTCATGTCCACAGACTCTCCCAGACTGTCAACTGAGTCTCTGTAGGTCTGGATGTAGCCCACACTCAGAGCTGTCATCTGGATGAATGGACAGATGGACAGAGAATAATAAAATATGGGTGAGTAAAACAGTGGAAGTGAGAGAGACAGCAAGAGAGCAAGAAGAGACTGCTAGTGTCAGACAGTAAGAGGTGGTGTGTGCATACATGCATTTACATCAGCATAATGCGCTCAGTGACATGATACACCTGAACGTGGATCATAAACTGTGGCAGTTAAAAACAGAAAGAACTGATTCAAGACTCACATTCTGGATGGTCCCATTGAGGCTCCGCATCATCATCTCCACACTGTGCGCCACTTCCTGGGTGTGTCTCTGAAGGTCCAATAGGACGGCAGGATCAATGGGTGGGATATCCGCTGGTCTCCGTGACAACCCCCGGCCACCGTAGATGGGACCTGAACAGTCCGCTGGCAAGAAATACTTCTGAGATTAGATGGATAATATATAATAGTAAGGCTGCAACTAATGGTTATTTTCTATTGATTATTCTTCTGGTTAATCTATTAATAGTATAATACATTAAACAAAGTGCATAGATTATATTTAAATAATTTAAAACGGATAAAGCAGCAAATATTCACATTTGAGAAACTGGAACCAGCTAATGTTTGTATTTTTTCTTGATTAATGAGAAATGAGTCGTCAAAATGGTTGGTTTTCTGTGCAATGACTAAAAGACAAACTATTTGAGCACCAACAAACACACACATGTTCAGACAGACCACCCAAACAGTCAGAGTGATGCAAACTTTGCTCTTTATGCACAAGCTAAGAAACTGTGGTAATTGTGAAAAGAAGAAAGCAAACTAAATAAAACACACAATATATACAAGAGTAACTGAAGAATTATTCTCATTTGAAGAAACACGTCCTCCATTAAAAAGACAGTCTGCACAAATTTAAACAAATTATGGCACTTCACCAAAAGCACACTTGTGCCTCAAGTCATTAAATCTTGAAATATACAAAAGACGGCTGGCTGGTGGTCCAAAAGAAACAAGTTTCCATCTCTGAAAATGATTCCTGTTAAGCTGCAGCAGGACCTCAGTTATAAATTCTTTCAGTCTAAACAAAGTCTGTGAGTCATCCATCCTAATTGAATCAGCAGGTAGAGGGAATGAGCTGCCACAAAGGGCGTATTGACTCTGTTCCTGTGTTTAAATTGAGTTGCCAGTTTAGCTGACACTGTAATCCGGAGGGGTTTATCTCTTGAGTGAACAGCAGCAGTTCAGGAAAATTTGGCAAGACAGATGGCTGCCAATGCAAACACTGGACGTTGTTTTTCTTGGATGGATTAGGTCACCCTGCTGAACTTTAAGAGATGATTTACTTTCTTTAATAGTTGTATTCATGTAACCTTTAAGAAAAGAGCTCTATTTCAGTTTCAGTGGGGTCTTTCAGCAAAGTCTCTGCTGTGTCGTTAAAACACTGTCTGAGTCTGAGGTTAATTTAATCAGCCGTGAACGAGTTGGACGATGGACAGAGCCAAAGTGTGAGTCTTCATCACATTTTAATTATTTAAAAATCTCACCCGGAGAGAAATGAGACAGCTGGTTGGGATTCAGTGAACATACCTGTGACTTTCTAATTCACCTTCACACATCCTCCAAAGTGCACCGCACTATACGGGAAAATCAGCTCATTTTAAAAATAATGATGTAGGGAAACAGAAATATAGCCGTGATTATAATGTAGCTTTACTACAACAGTGGCTCCGCAACCAGTCTTTGCAAAATGAGAGTTAAAACTAAAACCAGAACAGCAAGAAAAAGATTGGATTGAGAGCAAACATGACACCAGATAACCTGTCAGATAGCTATTGAAAAGGTTGCTGATCAGCATTTTTGCTTTTGTGGCCGACTGCTACGTCCCTTGTGTGACCGATTCCTGAGCAGATAAAAGACGCAGTTCAGAAACTTGGATATTGTGTTTATATATCATGAACTATATGTTCATTAAGTAGTAGTGTTGAAACTACTGGTTGCATTATGTTTACACTGCCATTTACATTATCACTATTTTATATCTTCGTATGCTATTATTTGCTGCAGCAACAACTGAACTAAAAACCTTAAGAGTCATTTTCCTTCAATATATTCAACCAAATAATGATGAAACAATGACAAAATATGATAAACTTGACTTGTACCACAATTATTTATGTTAATCATGTTTTCAGAGCTTCCACATGCTACAATAAAGAAATCAAAGAAATTAAAGAATCCGACTTGTCCTCACTACAAACATAAACTGTAATCAAGTTAAAATATACTGTATTAATATATTATATAGTCAACTTAAGCTGTGAAACTATTAAAACACAAATGAAACCACAAACAGTAGAAATGGATAAACACGAAATGAGAAAAATCAGATGAAAAACTATTTTAAACTTAAATAAAATAAAGTGAATCTTGCCCAGATCAGAGTAAAACTGCAGGTTGTTAGATGACGTATGAAAGCTTCCATCAGTTCATCATAGAACAACAGACAAAGCAATTAATTTGCTAAAGATAGTGCACTCCATTACTTTTTATTTGGACATGACCGAAGCTATGCATAAATGATGAGTAGCGGCTGTCTGGGCCCGTTAGCCTCTGCAGGGGAAAAACTGGCTGTGAATCTGACTGCGAGTCAGACAGCTTGCACTGCAGTTTCACCACCACTGCACATAACAAGGCTACTAACCTGCTGAAATTCCTAAACCTCTTCATGCAGAGGAAAAATACAAACAGCCCATCTGTTAGAGCGTCCTGACCCTCAAATATAACGCAGTCACGAAAGCAGTCTACATGGATGCACTCTGTTTGCACATACTCTGTATCAGCACACACAAAAACACACACACACACACACACAAATCCAGTTAAGGACTGTGGTAAATTTCACTTTAAATGTTGAGTGAAACTTCTACTCATCGTGTCGTGACTTGCAGTATTTATAAAAGAAAATTCAATTGATATGTTGAAGTTTGCTTCAACTTCTTACTCACAGTCACTGCAGTCCAGACTGGGCTTAGAGCTCATCTTGATCTTCTGCTCCAGGTTCTTGGTGATGAAGTTAGTCAGGTCTCCCTCGTGGCTGACCGTCCCCTCTAGCTCCAGAGCGGAGGAGATTGTGGCCCGTCGACCCTCTGATTGGCCTCCTCTGCCCCCTCCCCGGGCCCCCGAACCACCTGTGGAGAGCATGGCAACATCAGCTAAATAAGGTCATAAAATACTGCCAGTGATTACTGACAATTTAAATATGGAGGTCCTCCTTTATGTAGATACAATTCATTTTTTTATTACTTTACATATTATGTGTATTTATCAATTCAGGCAAGAAAGGAGAGGACGAATGAGACAAACTGCAATAAAAATCTGTTCGACCTCCACATGCTTGGCTGATTTCATCCAGGCTTTTGCTGTCCTGCATCCCTCGGACGTTGCGGACCCAAACCTGGGCCATGACATGGGGAGGGCAGGGGGCGTCATCTGAGGGAAGAAGAGGAGGTAGAGGAGAGGAAGAGGAGGTGCTGGGACCTGGCGCTGAGGAGGAGTAGTGTCGTAAAGACTAAAAAAGTAGGTGAGGGGGTGAATGAAGAATGGGGGAGAAGATGAAGGGAAGAGGAGAGGTTAAATTACTGCTTATTCAATCATATCAACAAATCATTATGAAACCAGCCTGAGAGCTCATCAACTTGGGTGTCGTATCTTTACGTCATTCGCATCGTCTCTCCGTTGACTTTGTATGCAATCCTGCTGCCTCTAAAATATGCCTTGCGTTCTGTCTGAACACGGTTATTCCCATCACGCCTTCTACTATAAATACAGCCTAATAAAGCTAATAATGTTTACTGTCCTCTCACCTCCACCTCTTTTCTCCCTTCTGCATGCTGATGCCTCCACTTTTTTTCATTCTTCTCATCCTCCTCCTCATCTTGTTTCTCCTTCTCTCCATCTTCCTCATCATCTCGGCTTTCAGTGCCTCCATCCTGAATCTCCGCTTCTGTCAGCTGCCTGTATGCGGCGGCAGGGCCCCCTTGCTGAGATAGGTCTTTGGCGTGTGCTTGGTGTGGTGAGTCCCACAGCAGAGCTGCACCAGGAGGCTCGACAGTGTTAGAGGCCTCAGGAAAGTCTGTGTCTTTGGAGCCTGATTCAGAGTCTGCTGTGCATGTAGCTGCAGGGAGGGAGGGGTCTGTCACACAAGGGGTGTGTGATGATAAACTAGTTGTTCTCTCATTATTGTCCATGTCTGTGTCCAAGCAGCCTTCGCCATCGTAAACTCTGTTTTCCCCGCCTACATGGTTCTCTGTGTGTCCGAGGGACTCGTCCTCTGATGCCTCCCCAGGACAGGGCACTCTGCTCCCCCCACATTTAACTGAGACTGGAACGTGAGGGCCGTTTTCCGAGGAGACGGGTGTCACAAGCCCGTTAGCTGTTTCTGGCACTTCTGTGCCAATCACAGGGGAGAGACTCATCCCTCCACCTGCTGCTGAAGGAAGAGAGGATGTTACAGGAAACCTATTAGAGGAAGTGACTCTTTCTAAACCCATATTTAATCCTTCATTAATTTAGACTGTTTCATCATATACCCACAGGGTTTTAACATATACTACTGCTTACTATAGATGAAACTATGTTTAATAAGGAACTTTGCCCTTAATAAAATATATATCTTCAGACCCTGAAAACTTTCTTCTTACAATGAGATATCAGGTTGACATGAAAATAAAAAATTCTGCCAACATTCAAAAGGTTTTCATAATTTCACATGAGAAATGTTGAACTTTTTGTTTTTGTCTGTGCTCAGACTGGTTTGAGTGGGTAGGTGGGGCTCCACTGGAAAAAAAAGTGATGTCACAAACGTACGTGCATTAATGAAATAAGTAGAAATGCTGCACGTTTATTCCAAGCCACAAAATGTAATCAGTTAGGACACATTTCTGTCCTATCCATTTGACCTGATGAAGATCTGTGATGTGTGTTAATTGCTCTCCTTCAACCCACAAATGTCTGTGCATCAGGATTTAACTTTTTTCCAAACTTTGGTTTAAAACATTTTGGGATGGATAGTAAATATTATAGAGAATATTACACCTCCGATGTATTTTAAACAGCATTTTGGGGGCTTTAAAGTTAGAATGTTTTCCTGATTTAGATCAGAAGAATATAATTTGTTTGCATTCAATGCAAACATTTAATAATCAGTACTCTAATAACAAAGTACTGATACTCAGGTATTGGGATTTAATACAGAGCCCTCGGTGAGGTACATCTTCACATTGATGCAAAAATCCTGTAAATCCATTTTTACCATGAAGCAGTCCTGCTCACTGATATGCAACATTTCCAACTATAGTTGAATATTACAAGCAGAGATGTTAAAGGGAGAACTACTGTGGTATATTATTTCATTACAAATGTTTATTATCTGTTGCCCAACCCTAACCACGGATATCTAATTTCTCATCAAACCATCAACAAACAAGAATACTGTGGATGTCTCTTAAAGGAGTTGACTGGGCTCAAAAATGATTGTAAAGCAGATGTACAACTCAATTTCACAGCCTCATATGAAGATCTGGATATTGAATTTGAATGTTTCATCCTCAGTCTCCACATCTGAACCTGAAGTCTTCACCTTGAGGGTGTTAATGTGAAGACTGTAATTGAAGCTAAATATGTACTCAGTACAAGCCTTTGTATCTTTCGAAAATATTTGCTATTGAGCTCATAATATCTGCTGTTGTATGGGACAGCTGTGATATTTATTGTTATTGTTATTTTTCCTAAAGCGTGAAATGACGTAATATTAGGTTAACACTAGCTTCAACACTTGGCTAACTTTGTTAGCGCTAGCTTGTAGTCACAAGACTTGATGCAGAAGTCCGTGAACACAGAGTACGCTGCATAAAAGAGACAAACAGCATAAAAAGAAATGAAGAATAGATAAATAACTGCTTGTCAGCGTTGAGGAAGTGGATGTGGTCTTGTCATTAGCCGCCTTGTTGACTGATGTTAGCGCAGCAGGCTAACGTTAGCATCCAGGCCTCTGGCTCACAATGCGTTTTATGCTGTGACACGGTTACTTCACGAAGGCTATTTAATGTCATATATATACTCATCTACTGATAGATTCACATTAAAGGTGTTATTGAGCTCAAATTTATGAAAGAAACACTCACCAGTGCAGTTTCTGTCCTGAAAGATGCAAGCAACAACCGAGTCCGACCTGAAAATCCTTCCGTGCGAAACCCAACAGAAAAGTTCCGCATTGCAAAAATAAAATCGTCTCAAGATAAGTTACTAAAAACATTAATGAGCTTTTCTCTGATGACATAATGATATGTAATAGAGCAATAGATGTATTTAAATAAGTTTAAAAAAAACTCCTTGTTGCTCGTTTTTTTTAAATTTGAAAACAGTGCATGCTGTTTGTATTATAACTATAACCAACATATAGAAATCGTCACTTATAACATGTGTGACAATAATACAATAACAGAAAACAATTAGGCATCATAATGAAATAAAGATAACATAAAGGACATGACTTCACTTTCAGTTTGTTGATACCGTCAACGTGGTAACTGGACAAAGTGCAAAGCTAATAATAATAAATAAATAGAAAAATAAAAGACAGGCAATAAATCAGATTTTTTTTTTAAATCTTGGAGCATACTAACTGTTTGTGCACATTTCTTATTGTTTATAAGTTGACTAAAATAAGACTCAAAATTCTTTCTAAATTCAGTCATCAAAAGTTCACACTAGAACTTTTTATGGATATTAAATTTTCCCAGTGAAATTAATAGATTGACAGACCATTGAACTTTATGGTTTTTGCTTTCTGCATATTGAGCTGATTGATTGTTTTTTTCTCCACTTACATCATCACAGTCCATGCTGCATGTATCTCTGTTCTCCCACAGATGGAGACAAACACCGCAGCCCCTTAGGCTATAAAGATGAATACAAGTTGCATTCTGGTGGAGGCAGAGCATCCTGGTGGGCAAAGACACAGGATGATCAGGGTTCAGGACCCCTTGGTAGCAGGCAAGCCTGAAGGGTTCCTTGAGCTAGACACTAAACCCCTTTCAGGCAGGCAGCTGAGTCTGACCTCTGACCTCCTGGTAGGAGAATGAAAAGGCAACAGAAGAATTTCCTCAAACAAGTCATGAAATACTGTAAGTGTTTGTCAACGTTGGAGATATTCTCTGTCTTTCATGTTAAATAAAAACACAGTTTGACTAGAAGCTGTTTCTTTTGTACAACTTTTACAGAAACCACATAAGACCCAAGAGTCAGAGTGCGGTGGTTTGACTTTGTGTATAATCTTTATTGGCCTCATGCAGCCACTTTGCACTTTGTTATAAAATAGTGGTATTTCATCTGAACATCAGAAAACAATGGAATCTCTGGATGGAAAACTATTTGTTTCACTTAATAATACTGCACACACCAATCATTCTTGTGCTCAACTTTGAGGTCTCAGTGATTACATTGTTTTGTTTTAGATTTGTTTGTTTTTTTGCTATTTATCAGTCTTTTAGGATGACAAAACGAAATTTCACTAATAAAACTAATAAAACAAGCACATGTTCAGAATTAAATTCAGACACTTAAGTACGAGGCATTGAAGTTACGATTAAACAAAACTGCAATTCTGCAAAATGCATCAGTTGCCTTAGAATCAATATAAATATAAATAACAACAATTATCCAAAGTTTTTATGGACATTCAAATGTAATTATGGCAAGGTTCAAGCCATGAAATACTCCGTAAACAAACTAGTGAATCAGTTCTGTTGGCAACATGATATCAATCAATTTCCCACAGTTTTTGGTTTGGGGAAGGATAATGATCTGAATGATAGTGATATAAACATAAGATCCCTTCTTTTGACATTATCATCGTCAGATTGTTGACTCCGACTGTTGACTCATAATTGCCATCATTTCCAGTCCTCGTCTAAATAAATGTGTGTGCAAAATTGAAATCAGGACAAGATTCACACACTTGTGTCTGTTTTAATTAGCTGCTGAGCTGCTGTTCCTCTTTTGACTCATGAATTAATTTGAGAAAATGTGTTTTGGAAATTATTTAAACTGATGGTGAAAGGACTAGAGAGGAGGCTTAAATAATGAGAAGGCCTCGGTATAACATTGCCTCTACAGTGGAAGCCGGGCCAGCGTCTGTGGCTTTTAAAACCCTTGAATGTGGTCAGTAAATGACAAACACTGCTGCAGAGGAGGAGAGAGGATTCAAAACCACACCATCACCACATCTAAAGATTGTGTAAAATCTCTAATCTACGCCAGCCTTCCAGGCCAGCTGCTCCCTCTCTCTCGTTGGGGAATCGGCTGTTTTATCTCATTTGTTCCCCCTCCAACTCTCTGCCAAACATCAAAGCCTGAGACATTTACCTAAAGACAATTAGACCTCTGAAGTAAGCCAGTAGTTTCCACAGTATCCCAATAGAGGACTCAATAACCACCATGACCCTCACCATATTTTCCTTTTCTTTCTAAGGAGATTACTGTCAGAGAGAAGTTATTTTAAATGACAAGTAACTGCCACGATAAAGGCAACATTTAGGAAAATGAAGGATACAAAGCAAATTGAAAGCACGTGCCTCCATACAGATGTGGTTTTTTGATCGTAAAAGCTGGTGACTTCATGATGCACACTGGCAACCAAAATGACAACGAGCACCCCGATAAATCACATACTGTATGTGACTTGTATCCCAGTTCAGTAGCAGGTCGGCCGTGTGCTTCAGAGGACATGAGCTGAACAAAAGCCCTCTCTTCCTCCTCAAATGAGACAGTTTATCTTCACAGAAACCAGAAGTGATGCTACATTTGTGTGCTTCTCGATTTGTCTAACTCAGATTATTTAAGCCTCATATTAACTTTAAAAAGTATATTTGTGTGGAACAAGGACTGTGGATTTTATCCACTATTGTTTATATTGGAGTCACACTACAAAGGTATCTCTTCAGGTCAGTATGGAGAGGAAGAATGATCAGAGTAATCAATAACTTTCATCATGAGTAAGGCATGTGAGTATTGTATTATGAGAGACTTGAAAAAAGAAATCCAAACATATCTTTCAATAGTAAAGTTCATGCAATGAACATGTTCAGGCTGCCAATAAACAGTAGGAATTATGTTTCTCTCATTAACAACTGGCTTTCTCATTGCCTCAAAGTAATTTTTCACTCGACTAGACAAGAATAGACAAGACTAGATTAGATTAGACTCAACTAGACTAGACTGAAGTCTGCTTTGGCCCTCACAGTCATAGCTACTAGTTTATTTTAATATATTATCTTATTTTATTTTGATTGGAACTCCGAGATTTGGTTTTATAAAAATATACTTCTGTGGGTATTTCGAAAACCAAGACATGCTTCATCATTTATATTTTTAGATATTTACAGTCTTGTGCTTACGTCAAGGAGAAAATGATGGGCTTTGAAATGTCTGAAAAATTGTTGCAGCAGGTTTAGAAGAAAATGTTTTCATCCAGGATGCTCAACCGGAAGATCCAGTGGTTAGAAGTCAGAGGCAAGACATCATGAGGGAAAAGCATCTGTTGGGATACATGCATGTACAACAGCTATGATTTCCTGAGATTAGTTTAAGAATCAGAGAAGTGTCTGGGGCAGTTAGCTGTAAATGATCTTAAACCTGAGCAGGCCGCTTAATCCAGTATGAGAATTTTACTGAAAGGGACACTGTGGTGAAGCCCTGAAACCTTTTATTACACCTAAAAGGCGCTTTTATAAGCAAATTGGTGAAAATAAGACTTTCTGGTCTACTGAGCAGTGGGAAAAAAAGTCAAATGGGTAGATGAGTCATTCTGTGGCAAATGCCAAAAGCGTCTCTTCCTGAGTGCTTGTTTCCTACGCTAAAGTGTTTGGCAGCTCTGTGATGGTGTTTGGGGCATTTTACTAACATGCTGTATGTGTTTCTTTTCCTTTGAGTCTTTCAGAGGGAACGGAAAATGCCCATAAATATAACGCCATTTTGAGTCACCATGTTTACTTGTTGAAGTATTTCTTTCCCGCTTTGAGTGAAATCTTCCAGAATGAGAAGACCTTCAACCCCAGAGCAGAGCTAATAGCAGATCAGTTTGATGATCATTAAAAAAAACCATAAACTATTTATCGCGGCCCTCCCAATCACCAAATCTTCAGCCAACTGAGACGTCATGCGAGATCAGAGATCCTGAGGTGACACCAGAGTTGATGTTTACTCCACCACAACAAATGACAGACTTTCTCACTACTGACAGTTTCAGGCTCTTTAGGGTTTCATTCAAATTTCATTGCAATTTGTGGTTTGACTCACTCCCTCATCATCTTCATGAGGTGAAAGATTGATGTAGAAATTTCAAACTAGCTTTCCATTTAGTTGTTTGCACCCAAACTCACCACAGCAGTCCTCAGACTACCCACACTGTATATTTGGGTCTCTGTAAATCAAAGAGTATGGTCTTGACCTGCTCCGTGTGAAAAGTGCCCTGAGATAACTTTTGTTATGATTTGGTGCTATATAAATAAAATTGAATTGAATTGAAATTAAATTGTATATGACTGGCCCTGCAAGACTAGTGATAACACTACGTGTGTCAAGTGATTTTGTTGTGTCATGCTTCACCTAAAAAACAAGATGAAGAGTCTTTATCCTTGCTAGCGGCTGTACTTGGACGCAGCGGTGCACTGAGCTAAATACTCGGTAAACATGCTGATGTTTAACATGTTCACCTTATTAGTTTAGTGTGTCAGCAGGATGTTTATATATATATATACATATATGTATATATATTACAACCTCTTGACATTGTGCTACATTGTTAATTCATTAAAGAACTTCAGTACAAGTCAAGAAGTTGTGATATGTTCAACAAGCTTGCAAAGCTCTGTAAACAGAATAGCGTTCCTGCACAAGTGCAGTGGCATCTGCCTTACACTGAACTACTGTCCAGAGACCGAAAATCGCTGCTATTAGTCTCTGGAGCCATTTGTAAACAAACTATTTTAACAGCTGTAATCTTTGTGGTGAACAAACATCAACTAGAGCAACAGTGTGGCTCATTGACATGTTTTTAGTAGTTTTTTGGGGGAAAAAACAGCAGTTGAGGCCACAGAGGAATAAAATATATCAGGCTTTGGAATCACACACAATACTTTTAGGTAGGATCAGTTCATTTTTGGTTTGGCTCTGTACACAAGATTGTTGACAGTAAGAAAAATATAGAAAATTGTCAGATAAATCCTTTAAGTCAGGGAACCAAACTGTGCACTTTAATGATTTTTACATCTGTGTTCTCATTACTTACACACAAGGCACAGACATTTTGAAACCCAAACTTAATTTACAATTTATTCACAATTTATTTTAGAAAATCCTCTATAAACCAGAGGATTTTCTTCATTTTTGTCAGTACATACAAGAACATCAAAATGTTTCCGTCTGTGGCGAGCATGTGAATGTTAATGCTTAGAACAAGTTTCCACTACTCTAAAACTTCCAGAGTATTTTATATATTTTGCATGGCCTCAGTTGGCCAATCAATCAAAAAGACAGTGTATTTATTGAAATGAGTTTGCAGAGCTGGGTCGTACCCATGGGTCATATTACAGTATAATGGGAAAGTCTATACATTATAATTATAATTATGGAATCCCATCTTTACTTTGTTGGACAGCAGAAGCTTGTAGGAAACACTGGAGAAGGGATGTCTCATTCCTAACAAAATACACCACAGCAAAACACTAATTTACTTTTAATGCATGGTTTTCTTTTTTGCTCTGATATTCTGACCAATCATCCCCTCAAGGAGATGCTTGTCCATGATTATGCTTACAAAGTGCATCTCAGAGGTATATAAAAAAAAGAAAAACTTAAAGCCACTGTTGCTAGCTTGACCGGAGTCTGTCCCGATTGGAAAGTATCGTAGCGCACATTCATAGCAATATAAACAAAGAGCAGTATAATAACTGCAGACGCTCTCGTTACCTCAAGGGTTTGGAAACAGTGAAGCATGTAAAGTGAAGGTTGTCGGGTATCCGGCACGATTGGAACGTATCTTTCAACCATCACATTGCTCAGCAAAACATACCAGTTGTTTGACATTTAATGAGAAAGTACTGCATGTGGTCACTTTGGCAGAGACAGATGGTGGTTTGTATGGTATGTAACTGTTATGGAGTGAAGACAGTGATGGACAGTGTGCATGAAGAATAATGTAGCTGGAATGGAGTGAATCCCTGGAATACAACTGTGCAATGATGTGTGTCCAAACCTGGTTGTGTGCATTTGTGTGTGTAGAAATATAAATGTTGGATATATGAGATGGTCTACCTCGCTGAAAACCATGTATCTCCAAAATGTTGTTTTATACTAAAAAAAAGCCCTGACTATGAGCTGGGAGAGGGTTTACACTATTTGGCATTATTGAATCTTCACCACGACAAACTACTCATCCTTTGAAAGCAGATGAGTCTGTATAAATCATTTTAAGATCCTAATATCACTGCAACATCAGTTGCTTATCTTGCAACATGAGTGCATACAAAACAGAATAGTCACATACGAAATAGAGAAAAATCCTGCATTTTTACCATGTTTGTGCCCAAATTTGGTCCAGTATCACTAATTCTGACCTTTTGACAATGAACTACAAAGAGTTACCCTCCAGAAGAGACCAAGATCATGACCGATATGGTTCAACCTTTTCATTTTGGGTATGTCATTGTCAGGCTTGTGCACACAAAAGGGCGCTGCTTGTTCAGCACCCTGGTGGCCTCAGGGTTAAGTCGAGCATGAACTGCAATGTTCCTCTAGCTGGTTAACTTTCTTGCATATCATTCCCCATCTCTCTCATTTCCTGTCATATGTCTACTATCAGTTCTTTTGTAAAGGCATAAAATGCTCCTAAATATAAAAAAGATACTTGGTGATTTCACATTCTTAACCTTTTAACATCCACCCTTTTTATAGAATTTTCACCTATTTGGCACACCCAAATGGAAAAGCTTATAACAGAAGAACTGTAAGGCTACGATGCGAATGTATTAGGCTTCATTTGACAAGTGACATCTTCTAGTTTCTGGAAATGTGTTTGTTTAGCATGTGGCTAAAACACAAACAAAACTACATCAGTTCAAATAAGGCTCATGTTTTTGGTCCTCGTTTACAATGAGTCATATTTGAATAACAATAATTAGGACATGCTTTATGCCAGAACCATGCAAATCACCACATACCTTCTACATCTTGTCACCCTGTATAAAATGCCAGACCTCTAGGCCAAACCTTATGGGAGCTAGGGAGTTTTTAGTTTGTGGTGTCACTGGTGTCCCGAACCTCTCCAATTATCTCCAATTGGTCAAATTGTGCCAATTACTGTGTGATGCTTCCACTTACAACTGGCGTAAACAGGTTGCCGGCAAACCGGTGGATGTTAAGAGGTTTAAGTCTCCCTCCACTCAAAAATGTTTTGTTTATTGTTAAGTTGGATCTTTGACCTTCACTGTGCAGAATGATGTATGTATGTGCAGAGTTTGACACTACAAGGATGTTTTCAAATTCATCTGCTGAAGGAGAAAAGTGTCTCTGTGCTCACCATAAATCTGACTTGAAGATGCGTAACTATGAGCATTATTTGTGACATCACAAGTAGTTTGGAAGCCAATCATGTTTCAGTTTGCAGCTTACTCTCGCGTCCAGTAGGAAAACTTTTGAAATGAATAATATTTGCAAATTCACAGATCCTGTTTTTATTGATGAGGGGAAAGGAGTAGATATCATTTTAAGGATTTTAACAAGGTAAAATTTTAAAGGTAAAGTTTTGTCTTAATACATGTAATACTTCAACTTAACAAAAAAAAGTAATAATACAATATGGTTTTCACTGGACACTGGCTTTATGTCAGTGAATGTGTCTCTATGTATGTGTGTTAGTGTTCAGTGTCTGCATATATTTCTAATTGGCAAAATAAGCCACAAAATACACACACACTCATTTGAAAGCAGACCTTTATACATATTTACAAAAAGAAAAATGTCTCCATACACGAGAGGAGATCAGCTGAAGACAGTTTCATTCCGTCTGCAAAGAAGTCGTTCTGGAAAAATCACAAAAGCATTGGCACTGAGATGTAAATATAGCATAACAGAGTGAAACACACGAGGCTTTTGCAATGAATGAGGAGCAGCTCTGCACCACAATCTTTGAGGGAAACACTAAATGTTTAAAACGGTCCACCATAAAAATGTCTTGTAGGAGTTCTGCCTCCGACTTGTGTGGTGTTTGGATCTGACACAAATATACACACATTACACACTCATACACACAACATCCACAAGCCGGAGTCCATACAGCTTGATTATTTTCATAGCCTATTTATTAGGTTATTGGATCATATTTCCGTGAGAGCAAAAAAGGGCAAAGTGCTGTTAAAACTGGCACCATAATCCAAATTTCTCCAAAGTTGGCGTCCTTTCACAGGCAAAATGAAGTTTAGAGACTTAAAAGAGGCGTTAGATTTAGCTTGTTTGCCTGAGGTTTTGCACAGCCTGCATTTTAAACTCACCAACACTTGCCTGAAAACTGGTTAACAATGTCATATTGGTTTGATTGGTGTTGGGCCACATAGAGAGATGAAGTCTTGTCACCTCTCCTTGCCGTCTCTAAGCTTCTTAACAGCTTAATGCAAAGGCTAGAAGGTTTCTTTTATCTGCTTTTCTAAAAAACTTAAATGCTCTTGAGGTTTTATATCAGCTTTTAAAGGAATAGTTCCACATACTAGCT
The DNA here is from genome assembly GCF_910596095.1 of Thunnus maccoyii. Taxonomy (NCBI): domain Eukaryota; kingdom Metazoa; phylum Chordata; class Actinopteri; order Scombriformes; family Scombridae; genus Thunnus; species Thunnus maccoyii. Next base: position 10,865,935 of record NC_056536.1, on the reverse strand, counting down.
GCATTCTCTGTTTTCACTTTTAAGCTAACCAGATGCTGGCGGTGTTTCACCGGATACAGACATGAGAGTCTCTTAATCTATGAATCATCTAAAAGAAAGCCAATCAGGGTATTTCCCAAAATGTCCAACTATTTTAGGCTAGTTATGTATCTACCACTGTGGTAGCCACTGTAGCTTCATCATTCACCACCAGGATATAACAGCAATAATTTGGTTAGCATTTCACAGCTTTCATGAGACCATGTGATGGGCTAAACTCTGGGATTCATGCTGTATTGAATGCTAACAAAGTAACTGTTATTTTAGCTTGGATAAAATGACGTGTTCATGTTTTCTTACACTAATGGGTAGACATCTTATATTATGGACAGAAAACACCAGCATCATGTTTCAGCCTTCAGAAGGATACTATGAAAAAACCTGTTAAGTTACAAATGCTAGTAGGGGGCTGGACTTTGACTTTCTATATATTTTTAAGTGTGTACTTAAAATACTGTAGGACTATAAATACATAACAACAAAATGTAGCAATGATTGTGTTGTTAGCATTCAACAGCTTCCATGAGACTTCAACAGTTTGCCAGTCGCTATATCGTAAGATGATCATAAATGTTGGTGTTCAAAGTTTAAATTCAGCATCAAACATGAAGTGAAAACTTCAGGACCACGTTTCAGCTTTTTAGAAAGACATCAAGCCCTCTAAACATGAACTTGTTGACTCACAGGCTTCATCTGGTGTGTGAACCTCATAAGCACACCTGCAGTCACACTGTTTAGATGTATTTACCCTGAGTGTCGTATCTGACAGCAGTCTGCGAACAGGCCAAATCTGATTTCATTTGGATTACACTGCCGGCTTCACACTCACCCACACATCATTTCATTTTTAAGACGTGTATCCGACACTTACACACTTTGTACATTCACATGCCAGCAGACACAAAACAGCTCAGCTCAGAGTCACACACAATCTCTCCTTCTTACTTTTTACTCAAACACACACATTCAGAAGTAGATCAACGCTGGTTAGTTCTGTCATGTGGCCAAAGCCAAGAAGCCATAAGAGGCCAACCGCATGTTAATTTTCTCTAAGCTCTGCCTTCTCTCAGTCGGACAGTTTGTTTTACTTACAGCATCAAAAGTGTCTCCGATCTGTTGCTGAGTTTCCCATTAAGCAGATTTACTGGTTTGGCCTCTGAACTTTTGTTTCATCTCCTCTCACTCTGATCTGAGTGACAAACACACATAGATCTGTACTGAACAAGCACACACACACACACATACAGAAACACATTCAGCCAGAAGAGCAAAGGGATTCTGCAAGACCAAGCATTGGATGTACGGTATCTACTCTGATATAGACAGGATTGCGTGCTCAGAATCATCATTGTGGGATGAAATTAAATATATGAAAATATGAGAGGCTGTTATTATGTTATTGGACTTAATGATGCATGTATCTTCTTCTTGCAAGCCTTACAAAATAATATTAAGTTTTAATTCAGTTGGTCTGTCTGGCTCTCTCCTTCACTCACGCCATCATCTTGCATGAATTTAGTTTAAATGGTAGTTCATCCCAAATGCAATCTGCTCTGTAAACAACAGTATTATCGCTACTGAGCTCAAGTCCGATGTCGCAACATTTAGTTTGTGTCTCTTGTTCAGGAGAAAGAGGAAAACAAAACATTGTACTTTTAATATACCTTTAGTTCTCACTGCCGCGAGCTGAAGCAGTTTTTACTTTTACATTTATTTAAGTCTTCTAAGCATGTCATATTAATGAGTTGGTGACTTTATTAGCATTTCTAAAAAACAAAATAGCCACAGGCAGGAGTGATTTGAATTTCCTTGGTTGGGAGTGGGGATGTGCATCAACAGATTTGGATGATAACAATTGAAAATCTTTCCATAAATAAAGAAAGAGAAGACAAGAGAAAAAGAAAGTTCTGTGCGGATCTCTATGTGTGAGCACACAAACATACAGTACATGCATACAAAGACAGACCAACAGACACACTCACATGTCAAATAAGCGTCCAGTATGTGAGACTAGTGAAGAGGACCTAAGGAAGAGCATAAAGCCTTTCCCAAAAATATCACACAACTTACGAAACAAGCAGTTTCACTCCAGATAAAACAAATAAATACTACTAAGAAGAAAGTTAAATAGAAATGGAATAAACTGTGTTGGTTTAACATCTTAATAGTAAGAACAAATCACAATTTACTGCCTTGCAAAGTCACTAAAGTCACTCAACTCCTGCAGACCAGAGTCCACTTGACGCCAGTCCTGTTCAGTACTCTCTCAAGTTCCAACATCGTATGATAAAGACTTCTTTATTTTACGTTGGGCCTGCTTCATAATTTACAGCCAGATTTCATTTCCAGCTGGAGCTGCAGGACCAGCAATATATTACTTCTTTTGTTGGCTGGAACGCACTGAAAGTCACTAGATGGCCCATTTTGGGTCCAGAGCTGTAGTTTGAGAAACATGCATTTTTCTGTACAGAGTCTCTTGGCAGTTCAGTCCATAGTCACGTCCTCTTCGAAACTTGTTTTCTTCTCCATGTTTCATCAAACACCACTTTTTAGATGCATCTTTATATTTTCCACAGTTCGGCGTGCTGAGTTCACTGTCATGACAAGAGTTATCATAAAAAATCATTTTTTGTCCAATAGATACACAACCTTACAATTTACCAAACACTTAAAGTTTTAACTTGCTTGAAATATGATTTTGAATACTATCAATTGAAATCCCTCTGTGTTTTTCCAAAAATGTCTGGTAGTACTGACCCAGGTTATAACCCTCAGACTCATTAAACCCATTTAATCATGTCAAGAGGAAATTTAAAGTTGTTTTTTCGTTTAGTTACTGAAAGGCTCGATTGAGCCTCATCTCATAGCAGCAAAACAATTTTATCCCAGTGGTAACAAAAATGACATTTGTCTGCAAACTGGAGTTGATGTGGAGATGTTGTCTTTTTTTCCTACGTAAAAACATATTCCGTAAATCTGTACACTGCACTCATGTGAGACACCAGAAAAACCGAACAAACACTCCAAACTAGACATTATAAAATGCACCAGACCCACTGTGTCTTGTTTCTGTTTTTCCCACACCTATACTAAACAGCTGTCCGTGCTGCTCTGTCGTTGTGGCATAACATCAGTGCCAGATATGCCTGTGAACTTTACCAGCTAACATTACTGAACCAAACTTTGAGGAGAACATAATGGAAAAATCTCCTGCAGTGTGGCTGTACAGCTGCAACACAGAACGCTAACGTCCTGAAAAAGTAGATCTGAAACCTCATCAAAGCGATGCTCGAGCTTTTCTCTGCCTTTCATCTTTGTGGTCATGGTCAGTCATCATCTCGCGGTCAGACCCCACCTTTCTGAAGAAACCAACAAAACTCTCACTGCAGGTGAACTGTTTGAAGGATTACATCCCAACATGTTATAGATTCATGTGGGGGAAAGATGCATAAAACTCTTCAGTGCTACTTCCTGCCTGTCATTACTCCTCAAAGCTGCTGCTGCAGTAGTTTACTGTAAGAGATTTACTGTTTGTAAGTTGGCTTTGAATGTTTTAGCCCTTTAAGTAACTATCATCACTGATTATATTCCAAAGCATAGCATAGGTTTTTAGATTGATAGGTACTCCATCACAGAGAGTATATATTTCTTTTTTTGTCTAAGTTTAGCTGTTAAAAACACAGGCTTTCTCTGCAGATGTGTTCGAGGGTGCTCCAACATCTGCGATTTGACAACAGGCTGCCAAACGGCAACCGAATCCCTTTCACCGCATTTATGATTGCTTGTTTGCTTTCTTGTTTCTTACTTTTAGACAACATAGCACATTGTCAATGAAATTTGAGCAGTTCAACCTCAATTCTCAGAAGGCCAAGGATGGAGTGTCCTTGAAATGTGAACACATCATCAAGGAAAAGTTTGAAAAATGCTGCTTGCTACTGTAATAGCATAACTTTGAAAAAAAAGGCAACATATTTCATGTTCCTGCAAAATGATTTTCACAGTGTACTGAAATTAATGGAAACCGGTGTCCGCCTGGAAGGTAGGAAATCAATCTAAAAACATCCGTTCTGCTTTGGAGGATTATTGTCAGTGATGTAAAATATTGTATGCAGGATTTGTAGTTAATGGGCAAAAACATGCACAGCTACAGAAATGATCCTTGAGGCAGCAATCATTTCACAGGGGTTGAATGCTTTTTCAAAAAATTCTGAATGTCTACTTTTTGGAAAGAGACTCACATTTTTTTCTCTGCAGAAACTCCAAATTCAAAATGTCCCTGTTACGACACAGAGTCAGTCAAACTGAGTGATCTGGACATGCCGTTCTTCCTTCATTCAACATGCTTTGCAACCTAAGATTTTCTGCTTTCGCTTTTTTATTCACAAAGTCTTTTGTCCAGGTGAAACAGTCCTTGCTGTCCACATCCTCCTGTACTGTACATACTTCAGTTGTTCATGTGTAGCTTAGTTTGTCACTATAATGTAATTAAAGGATGCTTTTTTTTTTGTTTGTATATAAGTGCATGCGCATGTCTAAGTCTCTGTACATACAGTATGTGTGTGTCTCAGTGTATAAGTTAAGTGTGTGTGTATGTGTGTGTGTGTCTTAGTGTGTATGTTATCATAAATGTGTGTGTGTGAGTGTTAAAGTCACTGAAAATCCGCCCTCCTGCTCTACGACACATTCAAGCGCTCCTCGGTGCTCTCTGCTGCGGCTTGCTCCTGCTCTTCCTGCCCGCTGCTCTTGCTCCCCCTCCTCCTCCTCCTCCTCTTCCTCCTCCATGCTTGTGCCTCTCCCCCTTCTCTTTCTCCTTGTTAGGCTCCACCATGATATCACCGTGGCGACGGTGGTTGCGCGGGGGCCGATATCCCAGAGAGCGGCAGTGCTGGCCGAGGTTTCTCGGATTAATCAGCGGCATCACGTCTTCGGACCAGGGCTGCGTTCCCGGGCTCTGATAGGACGGGCTGGACCAGGAAGCGAGGAGGCGGTTGGCCGAGGGGCTCCAGACGGCGAGGCGGATGGTGACGGCGGTCCAGTGGTAGCCATGCTCTTCCACCTGGCAGTGGTAGACACCGCCGTGAGACAGCTCGGCTCGACGAATCAGGACACCCCGCTCGATCACAATCAGCTGGTCACCTGTTACCAGCTGGAGAGAGAGAGAGAGATCAGATGCTCAAGACTTGTGTTCATACTGGGAATTCTGGGTAATTGAAGTTGAGGGTGGTACTGGAAACTTGACACAATGTTTAAGTGCCAGGCAAAGTTTACATCTTCCAGTATTTTTATTCCTTTGTAATATTTTAAAAATGAGAACATCAATAAAAGGGTAAAATGAATGTGTGTACCTGGTTTAGTTCAGGACTGTTCTCTCCGGCCTGTTTGTACCAGGTGACAGCAGCATGTCTGGATCGGGGCAGACACTCCAGGTAGGTGCTGTTACCCTCGGCAACCATCATCACCCTCTGCTCTGCCTCCACCTGCAGCCCGGCTAAAAGAGATCAAGGAAAAGATGTAAAAAGTTAAAGATCTGTTGTTTTTTTTTACTATTATTAAATATTTTTATTCAGTTTATATTTGTATCTAAACCAAAAGAAATGACACCATGTACTATTCATATTTAAGGTTTTAGGTTTATTTTAGAGTCAAAGAGTGAAACTTTATCTGTATAATACTTTATTAAAACATAAAATACTGCATATTTATACCAAATTTACAAAATATAAAGCATATATATGACATGCAATAATACATGAGTAAACCTACTATAGCTAAAGCATTATTAAAGCTCATGTGTTAACTGCCTGCCAAATGTTTCACCACTGTGTTTCTGTCTGTCCTTCAAATAAACAAATCATATGTGTGGTGGATGATATAACTCCTCACCTCCTTGTCTGACACACTGAGTTAACGGGTCCTCGTCCTCCCCTAAATGACGTGCATTCCTCCTGTAGAGAAAGTCATGAAATGAAGAAAAGAATTACATTCTCCTAGTCGCTCTAAGAGGCCACAACTCATTTCAGCCTGTAATGTGAAAGTGTTAGACGTAACAAACGATGTGCTGACAGTTTTACTTGAACAGGAGTGGGGCTAACAATTTTTGTCCTAAGGGTGGTGCTAGAGGAAAGACCATGGGGACATTGGAATAAACAGGGTTAATCCACTTGAGAGCATCAGTTTGCTCAGCAAATTTTACGGCAATTGCTTGTTTGCATTATTAGATTTTGTGTGATGATGGCGGCAGTAGAGGAAAGGTCAAATGGTCACCCAAAATATTAATAGTTGAAAATGTCATGGAAATCTGTCCATTTTTAATGGAACCATGTGTTGGTCAAGTGAAAAAATGCTGAAAATTGAATCAGAGTCGAGATATAATTTGAGCCACATTTCAAACTATCAACAAATGTGGTTTAAGTCTGATTTGAGAAGATTAGTTCCATGTGCTTCTCCTTTGGTGTTCAGAAAAAGTATCCTACTTGAATGTAATAATTAGATTAGTGTTGTTTGGATAAACATATAAAGATCTAATTCATCGTCCATACCTGCGCACGGTGGGCATGTAGGGGCTGCAGGCGTGTCCGTCCCAGGTACAGTAGGGATCTCTGGCCAGGCAGCACTCAGCGCAGGCCTGACCGTATAGCTCACACTGGTACAGAGCCAGCTGGGACACACCCTCACTGGAGCCCACAAACAACCACTGCTGGAGGAGGAAGAGGAGGGGGGGGGGGGGAGTGAAAGAAAGATAGAAATAGACAGAGGGAGAAAACAAGATGAGGGAGAAAACAATGTTGACAACGGGGCGAGGGAAGAAGGAAAGGGGAATGGAAGGAGAAGAGAGTAATAATTGAAGGAGAGCAGAGAGAGAGAGAGAGAGATAGAGAGAGAGAGAGAGGGCATTCAGTTTTCTCCCGTAAGACAGAGAGAGACACTTTGACAATCAACAGTTAAACCAGACTCATCTTCACTCAATAACACATCCAACTCACAGTGTAACAATGTCACTGAGTGGCCACAGGGAGTGTGTGTGTGTGTGTGTGTGTTGGTGAGAGAGAGAGCGAGAAACATGATGATGCTCGGTTTTTAAAGTCTGTGTGAATGTGTGTCTGGTTGTGTAAGCAGGCTTCGGATTTTTTTTTCATGAAACCCAGACTATTTTAATAATGCAAGATGTATTTCTCTCGCTGTGTGTGTGTGTGTGTGTGTGTGTGCGTATAGGGTATCTCTTCATTATAGCTGTGACTGAGGTCGGGTAACCATAGCAACTGGTGATGAAGCTGTCCTTGGAGATACAAGGTGGAGAGATGAGTGATAAGTGTGTGTGTGTGTGGGTGTGTGTGTGTGTGAAGAGGAGTTTGGAAGTTTGAAAGTGAGTTTCTGTCTTTCTCATTTGTTACCTTTTTCTTTGAGAGTGTCAGAGCTGTCACAGGTGATTTGTGCTGTGAAGAAGACAGAAAGGAAAACATCGAGTTTAAATTGAGACAAACAGAAAAAGACAGAAAAAGAAACCATTGCACTAGATAGATAGATAGATAGATAGATAGATAGATAGACAGATAGATAGATAGATAGATAGATAGATCTCAACTAAACCAATCAGACTGAATACAGAGTTATTTTTGCATTTTGAATTTGAGCCTCCAGTGGAATTAATATCAATCAATCAATCAATCATTTAATGACCTTCGGTACAGCATACAGGGAAGCTCATAACACTGTGTCAGACACAGAACAGATAACAGCTTTACAGCTTTTATTGGGCTGAATTGTTGATATCATGAACTGTGGTTGGATGAAAAGGCTTTTTTACAGTCTGATAACTATGTGCAGCTGCAGTAGTTATTGTGTTAATGTGTTTAGAGTCATGCTACAGTAATGGGCTTTGGATAAAAACATTTACTATATTTAATGTGTAATTTATACAGCACATATGTGAGGTGATTAAAGTCCTCCTCAACTCAAACATGTGTTTTGTTTATTGTTATGGAAGTTGGCTGTTTGACATTCACTGTGTGCAGGATGATGTATTTGCAGAGTTTGACACTAGAAGGCTGTTTTCACGTTCATCTGAGTTTAAGGCACGTACATACGAGCGTTATTTGTGACATCACAACTAGTTTCGAGCCAATCGTGGTCCAGGATACAACTTACACAAGTGTTATGTGGAAACTTGAAGCCTGCAGTGCACAAACACTGAGTAAAGACTTTTCAGTGAAGTAGGAGACATCTTGTGTCTAAGTAGTTCAACTTTTGCATATTTAGATATTAAATGTTTTTCAATAAGGGAAAATGAGTGGAAGTGATTTTAAGTCTATTTAATTTTAAGAATTTCTAACCATGTAAGTGAACTTTGTTGTGGAAAAAATATTATTGTTATTCACAAATTATTATTAAAAATGTATTTTTTATATGTTTTATATTCATATTAAAATATGTCTAGAGCTGGTCTTTTTTTTGACACTCGTATCTCCTTAACTGCAAGAACCATGCATGCTTTATGTTACTGCTGACATTTTCAAATGAATTTTCATTAAATGCCTGCTGTTGTTTTTCAGATTGTTTAAGCCACTGCTTTCCAATCTTTTATGTATGACGGAATGAATGAAAAACTCGCTGCAGATCATCATCAACATCGTGTCTGCATTTATTTTTGTCAAAGTTCCCTTTTGTTGTTGTAAGTGCGGACTGATTTGCAAAGTCTGTGCTGCATTACCTCTTACATACAATAATAACTCTTAAATCAAGTTTGAAGAGTGTGTTATTTGATTCTCAAACTGCAAAAAAATACATCTTAAAATTTGAAACCCAACCACTTAATTGGTATAATGATCAGCTGTAATGCAAAGTACACAGTACTTGAATTGTAATAAATGCACTGAAACATGAACCTTTAAGATGACATCATGTATTTGTACAGTAACCGTTTGCTGTACCTGGAAGACCTGCAGCTGCTCTAAAGTGACCTCCTGACTCTGACCGTGTTCTCTGGGCAGATGGATGGCCTTCAGCACCAGACCAGAGTCTGCAGCAAAAACAGTACATTTAAAGAAATGAATTGAGAAAAAAACATGGAGCTTAGCAAGCCAATGACCCAGTTCTACAGTTAAGAAATGGTTCTAAGCAGACGCTCTACCTGTGCCGATGAACAGGACGTCGTAGGTGCCGTCGATGGCCTCCACTCTGTCCACCAGCAGTTTGCTGAACTTGTAGTGAACGCCCACTCGGACAAGAAGGGGACGCTCCCCCAGTGGCAGCACGTTCTCCTGAAACAATGTGAACTTTTAGGGTTTTGCATTTTATCACAAAAACGCAATGGTGTTAATCATGTTGTTCATCATTGATATATTGACGCTCTCAGTGTTGGAGTGGCGTCCCTTTGGTGAGAGCTGTTGGCTAATTTAATTTCTCACTTAAGATTTCAGATAAAAATAAAGGAATACTGTTAAATAGTTAAATCTAACTGAATTAGATTGATGTAATTGAATAAAGTGAATATCAGCTGAACCTGCAGCAGTGGGTGAGTCCTGCTGAAGAAGATGACGTCGTCAGGATACTCTCTGGTCGAGCTGTAGCTTCCATATGTACTGCTGGGACACTGAGAGAGAGAGAGAAATGAAGAAATAGAAAAGGAAAGAATGAAGTGAGAATGTTTAGAAGACACAGATCTTTATTAAATCCTTGTCATTTAACTTAAAAAATAACTTTTCATCCTCATGGTGGTATGAAAATAAGGTATCCTTTATGCCTCTTGTTTTTTGTGAACTATTCCTTTAATACTGTTTAACTACACACAGTCACCTCACTAGATTGTGAGCATGATTACTAATTTAGAAAACGGAAACATTTGCCAGAAGGAAAAGGGTTTTGGGCATTAACTTACGGTGCCAGGTCGCGGGTAGGGCACTTTGCCCGTAAACTCTGCCCACTTGTACAGAGGCCCTTCCTTATGTAGGAAGTTTCCCTTAAAAGCCCGAACCACATCCTCCATTCGGTAAACGCAGACTGCTGAACCATTCAGAATATCACTGAGGACAGGGGAGAGAGAGAGAAAGAAAACTGTCATTCATCGCAGATTCAGATAATCTTCTTCCATCAGCCTTCATGAATAAAAACATAAGCTGAGTACGGCTTTGATGGTTTCACTCAATGAGTTCTGATGGTCTTTAAGCAGTAGATTAAATAAAAAAAGAGATGTACTGTATGTGGAGCTGTGAGTCATTGTGGGTTTTCAGCTTAAACGCATCAATTCACTAAATGTGCTCCTACCACAAAGTCCAGCTTGGATGAATGCTCTGCTTTCAGCACACCAGTCCTCACCACAACATGTCTCTTGCACTGCAGTTAAGATCATGGTTAAAATTTTTGGCAAAGTTTATCAGAGCTTAAGATTCCAGCAGCTAGAACCAGAACAGCTAGAAAGGCCGCGCTGTGATGGATCAGGGTGGTTTCCTTCAGTTCAGATGGTTGACACATACAGTATGTTTAGTCAACTTCCTCTGGAGGGAAGTTCTCTTTTCTCTCCTTCACAGAGTCCCTGTAGCTGCTGTGGTGTTTAGTGTCTTGCTTAAGGGCACTTCAGTGGGGCCAAAGTTGTTCAGCTTAAAGCCCTGGTGCTCCCACTAAAGCAGCTTACTCACTATGAAATCCTGGTGAATGTGGAGTCAATGAACACGAGAAACCCACATGCCAATTTTACAAAATGCAATATACTGTAGTATCAGTGTGTTTTTTTTTTTGAAAATGCCAAACAATGCTGCATTTTTTCTCCTCAGTTGTGTCTGAAGTTACAAAACACAGCAGCCAGATCTTCATTTTTGGTAGAAGTATCACTGGTGGCCATGTGCCACGAGCAAGAACCAACATGTGGACAAAAGGAGGTCAAGAATTTAGCTGCTACTCCATAAAACTCCTAACGAACGAAAGAAGGGTATGAGGATGTATGAATGAATAAGCATGTAAATTAACAAAGCAACATAAATATGAAAGAATGAATGAACAAACAAGCCAACAAAGAAAGAAATAAACAGTTGGAAGGAGACCAGATCAGCTCTGTGTGATATACTGCATGTGCTGGATGGACAATTGAATTACGAAATGAAAAAAAAAAAAGAAAAGCCGAATAATAAAAGCAGAGAACAGAAGACTGATGCACAGACTTCATCACAGGGGACAAAAACCTCTGTGTGTGCAAGCATGAGAGCTCCAAGGGAGAGACGTTTTCCATTCAGCAGGAATGACCTTTCTGCGCTCTGCAGTTCTGTGGTTGGGACCCCACCCTGAGTGATGCTTTGGAATCCTGTCCGTTCCCCGCTGAGATTCCAGACACTTTTTCCGAAACCCAGAACCAGACCAACTCCCTGCTCCGCCGTGCCAAATGTTGTCATACTTCGGCTGCTACTGTAGAGCTCGGGCGTCCACCTCAGAAACCAGTTTATTCTCAGAACGTGTGGTGCCGTCAGAAGCTTTTTTAGTCTGTTACTCACTCGCTCATTTGGTCTGGATTTTCTTCACTTTTTTGTCACATACTTTTTTCAGCCAGTGTCTGGTCTGCGTTCTGTAGCTGTTCACCTGTTATCAGTCTTTCAGAGTGTCTTTCTTTATGATAGCCTGTCTCGTATCGGCCTTCTCTCTCATCCGTCTGTGTGTCTTTAAGTGTCTGAAGTTTTATGTGATTGTGTCATCGCTTTGTCCCAGAAGGAGCAGATAGATGTTTTTTCTTGCTCTCTGTTATGACTGTGTTTTACTCACATGCGAGCAAATTACCATTCTGTAGACACTAACACAAAGCATATTGTCTATGGGCTGTAATCAAACACATTTCAGTGTTGCTTCACATTTTCCATGATGTTTTGTCATAGTTTTTAATAAAGTTTGAAGCTGTACAGCATGTTGCTGTTCTGGATTGACCTCTGGAACATAAGTCAACTATATTTTTATATGTATTTTCCCTTTATGATTTTATTTTTTGAGGTCTCAAAATTGGTTGAAGTCTCTTTAAGAAGTGATCTCAATTAGAAGCTGATACACACAAAACACTTGCTGTGTCACAGCTAGAATGATGATGATGTTATGATGATGAAGACTCATATGAGCCTCTGAGTCTCCATTTTCTTGACATGAATGACTGTGTTTCATTCATGAGTCAGAGTGGCATAAGACCCTGCTGCCTGGGTGACTCCCACAGTAAATCACATCATGTGCAAGATAAAGTATTTGAATGTGTTTGAATATAAAATCAAATGAGGAGTCGATTTTTCTAACTTCCCACCTCTTCGTTTCCATTCTCCTGCACTCTACATTTCTTTCCTTTACTTGACTCTCAAAATATTGAAGGTTTTTGCTGCTTTGTACTGTAGCACAAAACAGCTGAGCCTAAATATATATCTGCTGGGATTGATCAATATCAATGACTCACTGCAACCAAAACCTCCCCACCCAGTGTAATTTCCCAGCGCCTCTCATCCACCAGCATGCTGGCATTCTCAACGGCTTAAAAAGGGTTGGCAGATTACAAAATACCTTTTAAAGCTACTCCCATGTTTTCTGTTGCTCAGCTGTACATACCTTGAAGTAGTAAACAGGCCGTAGATGAGAGGGTTTTTCTTGTCTTTCCCTTGGAGGATAAAGATGTCCTCTGGATTGAGAGAACAAGAAAGGAGAGATCAAGAGATGAGAAGGGAGGGGAAAAAGAAAGAGAGAAAGAGATAAACATTTGTTATACTGAGGTAAAACTCAGAACAGTGTCTTAATTACTGGACAAGTTTGTGTAAACTGTGTGTTTGGATGTACGCGTGTGTGTGAAACTGTTTATGTGTGTGTGTGTGTTTGTTTGTGTGGTTGGTATTTGGTATTCATTATGTGAAGGCCTGTGTGTGCATCTATCGGTCTGACTGTGTGACTAATGGCGTCAGGCGTGCTGGCAGCATGGCTGACTGGTTGCTTGTAATGAATCTGTAGCCATTAATAACCAGCCACAGTGGGAGAGCTAAGCGCTGGGTCCACCACAGGAGAACAACACCTGCTGTCACACACAACTAACACCATGCATCAGTGTTCGCTCTTCATTTCAAACACAGCGGATCGCAAGATTTGATGTTTTTCTCACTCTGGTGTTGCTCCGACTGTTGTCCCTCATGCGGCGCAATCAGGTGTAGTGTGGATTTTCGCTCATTCCATCTGTCTGGCTTTAAAACCTGATATCTCAGACACCACTGGTCCGATTTTGACAAAGCTTAGTAATAACAGACATTTTTATCCTGTTCTAGCGTTTGAAAATGTGCACAGATTTGGCTCAGCGGGGAAGTTTTTAATTTGAACAAGATCAATTGGACATAGGCGTGCACACAAAATTTGTAACTATTACTGAAACAGTTTGGTTGTGCCGTAGTGGAAAAGGAAAACAGCCTTTCTGTTTCTTGCAAGGAGTCATGACAGCTGCTGACAGCCGTTTTATGATGATTTATGGTTGCTCAGAACTGGTTCTCATGACGTGCTGTCTGACCACGTCAGAAATCAAATGTGTTTGTAGTCATTCTGACTTCACTCAAAGGTGGAGTGAAAAGCTGACCGTCACAGAGAGGGGAGGGGGAGACATGATATTGTTAACGGCACATATATTAATAATAATGATGGCAGCGACATTACATGAGCGATGGTAACCAGGGTAACCAGGGTAACCGGCTAACTTGGCTAAGCCAGCTAGCTTGCTACACTTGATTTTCTTCCCCACCTGCATTCTGTAAAGACCCGCCCTACTCTGCCTCTGATTGGCTAGTGTTTGTTTCCGTCATCGGTTTGGTTGATGAGGAGTGAGACGGTTAGGGTTAGAAAAAAACATCAGGGTCAGAGCCAATCAGAGGAAGTGGGTCTTTGCGGAAAGTGGGTGGGAAAAAAACAACGCGCATGCTACATCTAAGTGATTTTCTGGGTGGAACTCAAGCGTGAGAATTATTGTTCTGCACATCGGAGTAAGTGGATTATTAAACTATTTTGACAGCAATTGTTTGGGTCACCGAACCAAGAAAAGTTGCGTACTGAAGCAAACATCCTGTATCGAATGGTTCGGGATGAATACACAAACCGTACACAACACATCATTTTTCTGATCTTTCAACGGAGAGAGATGATAGTGCATCTTTTCATTGTAGCTTGGAAAAATGACTGACTGGCCCATCAAAGCTCTTTGTAATAACTTGGCAAAATAGCAACACGCAGCACTGAAGGCCAGCATCAACTACAACACTGGTTGTAGTGTTTCCAAGTTCTGTAAAATGTTTTAAGGGGCATCTGAGATATTGTGTGTAATAAAAGGAACAGACAACAAACAAAGCTGCTGTTCCATATAAACAGCAAATTATGTCTCTAATCACTCTCAATCCCTAATCACAATAGCATGCCACGCAGATTTAAAGAAAAACAGACAAACAAAGAAACAGATGGCAAGAGTCATGAGACCAAATAGTGTACTCTGCTAAAGGAGGAACATCAAGCCTTAGGCCAATCAATGTAATTCTGAAAATGTCAAAAAAAATAATTTAATCAATTTAATGCGAAAATCCCAAAAAACAAAATAAATTACTGAATAAAAATTGTTCAACATATGTAACTGTTTGTTTAAAAGAAAACACCACAGGGTACCTTCGAAGTGCCTGACTTTGAAAAGGAATCATTTCTTTCTTTCAAGTCCACAAAACCCACTGATTGTTTAAACGGAGGCTCTTTAACTGTGTGATATATCCGACACCACTGGTCCAACTTTCACTTGTGTTTAAAAACATTACACTGATGCATAATATTCAACAGTTGGATTTTTGGCTCATGCTCATTAAAATAAACCATATTTCCAACATTTTTGCAGCCATATTTCATGACTCGTTCATCATTTTATAATTCAGTTGTCAACGGACAAGACAAAACAAGGCCTTGGTTTTCTCAGTGTGTTTAAATCACAATAAATCAAAGGTTTTCTGTTTTGCTCTTTAGTCTAAGATAAAACTTAAGAATGTTTTTTTATCATCCTATCACAACTGTAGAGAATAGACCCTTTTGTTTTCTGGGTGGCTTGCTGTGATAATCTATAAATACGTGACTTGACTTGGCTCCGAGGGTACGGTCGGTCTATAAAAAGTTTTACCCTAAAAGAACTCCGGCTGATGTCGTGATGTTGGGACACAAAGAGTTTAGCAATCTTTGCAGCAATAAAGGCTGGATTACTTGTTTGAAATAATGTTTGCTTTCCTCTCCTCTTTCTTCATTTCCTCTCCTCTCCTGTCATCCCCCTCCTCTCTCTGTTTCCTCTACTCTCTTCTATTTCTTCTTCTCCGCTCCTCTCCTCAGCTCTTATGTTATTTCTTCTTCTCCTCTCTGCTCCTCTCCTTTCATTTCTCCCTCTCCTCTCCTCTCCTCTCCCCTCCTCTCATTTTTCCTCCTCTCCCATGGTGAGGCAGAGATGTTGTTGTGGTGATGGAGACAACGAAGCGTATCACTGTTCCCACATTCCTGTCGTTCCTGCTGCTTCAGGTGGCCTCCGCGGAACTACAGCCCTGCAGGACGTCTAATCTCATCTCATCACACACACACGCACACACACGCACACACACGCACACACACTTGCCACACACAGTGACTGACTCAGGAGCACATACGCATCAAAGAGAGAGAAATAAAAGCATGCGTGCACCCACACACTCAAATGTAAAACTGCAGGGACACAAAGTTGCTCACACACAGACACACACAATCAGTAGGCCCCTCGGGGGAGAGCAGGGAGGACTATGGGTAGTCTGCAGCCTGCGGCGTACACATTGCTCACTCCCTCCATCCTTTATTTAACATATCCTTCATTAATAAGTTTTCTTTAGCATTTTTCCCTTTCAGCTTAAATCACGATGCAGACGTCTTGTTTGAGCAGTTGTCCATCTTTTTTCTTCTCTTCCTGACCTCAATTCCTCCTCACAATATTTTACTCATACTGGATATCATCCCTGCATCTTCTCTCACTCCTGCTTCCCACTTTTCTCATTATCTCTAGCTAGTTACTCATTTTCTTTTATGCTCACATCTTCCAAAGTATACCCTTTCCTTCTTTCATTAATCAAATCTTTTATCATCTCTCCAGTTTCTTTTCTTTCTCTACCCTTTCTACTTGTCTTAAAGTTTTTCTTATGGCAGTTCTGCTTTATTAGTCTGGATGATATATATATATGTTATGGGTGGACGCTTTCATCCAGACTACCTCAAAGTTTCCTCAAAGAGGGGATGAGCCAGAGTCAAAAGAAGGGCAGCGGATGATTTATATCTAAACCTGCACAGCTGACTTTTATAGCCACCCAGTCAGCCCGGTGGAAGCCATTTCAGTTCAGATGAAAGACAGACTCTCTTTAAACCTGGTGGGAACATGTTTACTGGGTGATTGGGTGGTGATGAGATAGAGAAAAGAACAGATGAAATCCATTTGGAAGTGCACCCAAATATGCACTCAACCTCTGATAAGCCAAGTTGGATCTGCAGAGGTGTTCATATTTGGCCATGTTAACAACACTGTTCGTGTTTATTTTCTACATGCTTGAACTGCGGAATGGTAAATAACAACACAGGTCAACAAGTGGCGGCCTGTTTAGACAGATACTTGTAGAGTAAACTGTGACATAAACAGCCATAAGGTAATAAACAGAACAAAGGTGTTTGCTGTAAAGGAATGCAAATTTTCCAGAAACGCTTTACAGCCAAGTAAGCAGTGAATTTGTGATTTGAAGGCCAAAATAAATCTTGATATATGGCTTAAAACTGGGCTACATATGTTTGAAAACTGGACGTTTTTTAAGATGTCTAGGTGCAAAACATCATGAAAATCAAACCATTCTAGAGATTATCTGAAGTCAATTTTATGTCACTATAAAATTAGAAGCTTTAACTGATTCTCCACGGCAGACCTCCACTGAAAAGTACACAAAAGATAGTCACAGTTTACTCAATAGAACAAAGCCTTTTCTAAGACAAAATCACATTACTGTTAGATAAGTGACCCCAATTACTGTAAAGCAAAACAGTTCC
Source organism: Thunnus maccoyii (assembly GCF_910596095.1). Taxonomy (NCBI): domain Eukaryota; kingdom Metazoa; phylum Chordata; class Actinopteri; order Scombriformes; family Scombridae; genus Thunnus; species Thunnus maccoyii. Next base: position 10,848,850 of record NC_056536.1, on the reverse strand, counting down.
AAATGTTACTGAACAAAACATCACAATTATGAGTCTTATACTGTATCTGAACATTTTCAGCACCTGATATTCACACGAGACGTTGCGTGAACCAGTAAACATTGTTACCAGCATCTTCTACGGGGGTCAGCATGTGGTGACAACTTTACAGCTAATACAGCATAAAATGATCAAAAGTAGCTTTGATAAGAACTATTTTATGGGGTGCTTTTATGCCTTTGTCTGATGGCAGAGAAATCCAGGACTCTCGGGGGGAGGGGTGACACGCAGAGGTCTCCAGCTCCGAGTCAGGGAGGTTGTGATCACATGGTATGCACCTTGGACCACCAAGTTGCAGGAAAACCCTTTTAGCTATGTTTTTTTTTGTAGTTCTTTAAACCTTTCCACCATGACCTGGTCTAGTCTACAGTACAAGGTAGGAAATCTACCTTCAGTCCTGTAATCTATCACGTACAAACCTATAGAGCAGACAGTCCAATCTTTCTCCTTTATAAGCCACAAAGTCATTTACTTTTCCATCACAGGAACATCAAATTCAGATTCTTTATCACTCTAAGTTTTTCCAGTGTTTCATTTATGGGAATGTCTTTAAGTTTGTTTGTTTTTTTTATAGAAAAATGTCTCCTTCTGCAAAGCTTTACACTGTTGCACTTCTGAGCACTGTTGTGTTTACTAGACTACAAGGCTACATGTCTCCTGTCTCCTCCTATATGTCTCCTAAAAGATACACATGCACCAGTAAAACTCTACAAGGTATTTACAGGCCACAATATTTTGATTTCTTCATATTCTGGTTCATCAAAACCTTGAACGTAAGGAATTTGCAGACAAAACTTTAATATGTGCAAAAACATTAAAAGGGGTACTGCAGTGATTTAGGATTAGTATTTAGCATTTCCATAATATTAGGGCACTTGCAAGATATAGATTAAAAATTACAACAGCAGAGGCTCAGATATCCAGACTTTCAGACTATGTCTGCATTAAGCCGGCTAAATTCTAAAACTGTTTTCATACAAAAATAACAACAGGAGTTTCAGCATGTTTTTTGCAAATACCTCCGTCCACATTAAAATCCCAAAACCGGTAATTCTCCTCCCACTAGGCATGGAGGACAGGCGGGCAAGTCAGCCGCAGAAAACCCGCGAAGCCGTTTTGGAAAAGAAAAATGTCTGGACGGAGGGCCAAAACGGAGAGAAAAAGATGCGTTTAGCTGGCTTAGTGCGGTGATGGTCTTAGTCCCTAGTATGGGTCAAACTCCAAAAATGTTGCATCCTACACTTTCCATAACTCCACAGTGCATTTTTCATGAGACCCTCCCTACCTGTAAATGCACACGCAGGCTTTTGGTTAAAAATTTATAGTCTCCGAGCCCAAACTGAGATAACCCTAATGACATCACTGTGACATCATCGGGTTGTTGTCAGACTTAAGCTCCTCCAGGCCATTAAGAGACTATACTCCCTGTGATGACTAAACTGATTTTCATGTGTAAAAGTAGTGGATTGTCTGTTTAAAAATACAAGTAAGAACCAGGTGTGGATGTAAAGGTCCACCACCTGGAAATAAGGGCAGTAAGGCAAGGGAATAAGAAATCTCATTTTATTGTGTATAACACAGATATATTTTAAAGCCTGGTGGAAGGAGGCCATGTCAAAGTAAACATAGACAGTTTAATACTGAAAAAATACTGTTTAAACTTAATACAAACTTTGGTAATCCCTGTAAGGAAAAACTCTGAATCCCTTCCTTCTGCTTCAAAGTCAGTCTCTTTCTTCTCAGCACCTCGCTGTGCATTCAGCTTCACATAAAACTTAGTTAAACTTAGGAAGACAAAGCCAGAACATTTCTCTTTTTCAGACTTTGAAGATGACGTCTGTTATTTACAGCTCGGCTTGGCAAAAATTCCCTGTTATCGCTCTGCGACAAGTTTAAGTCAAAGTTGATTTAGTGCCGTTCTACCTTGCTTCTGCATCTCTCGTCTGATTTATTAAACTGTAGTGGATTTAATGTCATCAATCTTTAACAGGGGAGGGAAAGCAAAACACACACACATTCATCACAAACACAGAAAAAGTGCAGTGCACAAAATATTAGGTCAGTCTGTTATATGTAATTATGTTATATGTATATGTAATTATCTGACCAGTTGAGTGAAGGTTAATGTCTGATCATTTTTCAAGTTGAAGCAGGAAGGAGAGCTGACTTAAAGTTTTAAAACATGTTAAATGTTGCATTTAATCATGTCGCTCTCATAGGAAACATCTTTATGTCGTTTTTTCTTTTCTCTTCTTCCTTTTTTGGTGTCAGACAGTCAGCCACCATCTTATACAAACAATAATCCCTCGTTCTGAGCTGCTTTTCTTTCTTCTTTCTGAATCCTCTCTCCTTTTCTTTGTCTCTTTATCTTTTCATCAGGTGCTCATCTTCCCCTCCCTTTCTGTTCAAATCCACCTGGGCTTCCCAGGATCCCTCTGGGCGGCTCTCAATCTCTTTGTTTTTCACTTTCGCCGTCCCTCTTAGTCTCCATCCCTCCCTCCTGCTATCTCTCCATCCCTCCATCTCCCCGTCCATCTGTCTGTCTGGCCTATTTTCCCCAGATGATTGTTCTTGTGTCTTCTTCTCTAAACAAAAAGAGGTTCTTTCCCCCTGAGGGAAGATAGTCTTGTCTAGCCCGCAGACGTTCAGCTTCAGCCCCTATCTTCCTCCTCCTCCTCCTAATTGTCTAGCCATAGCCCCCCGGACAAACACCCCTATCCTCCTTATTTCTCTGCTGTTCCCTCTTTCCCTCCCTCCCTGCCCAGTGACCCTGAATGCCAACATCCACCTCCTCCCCCTCGTCACCTTTCTGACTGCACTCCCGGTCTTTATTTCCTCCTCGCCGTCTTAATTTGCCACTAATAACCTTGCTTCCATCTTGTCTAGTCCTTTAACCCCCTGGGCTATTGGCCGTGCTCCTTCCTTCGATCCATCATGTTTCTCCATGACGCAATTTTTTCCCCTCCAGCGACTGCTGTTATCCTCATCTTGATGTCTCTCTCAATTTTAATAGTTAGGTCCAGACATAAAATATGTCCTTTTTTAAAGGATAGAATCAACTGAAAGTCTTACTATCTGCTTTACGTTTTTGCTGTTAACTCAGCAGTGCATGAGTCGTTTTCTCCTTCGCCAAGTATTTCCTCCTTCCTCCCCTTCCCTCCCCTCACTTTCGCACCTTACTGTCTGCTCCATCCTTCCCTATTAACCTAGTTCCCCTCCTTCCCTTCCTCCCTCCCTCCCTCCCATCAACCCTCACACCCTTTTAGCTTCACTTCACCTCATTCATCCCCTCCGTGTCCTTTGAGGAAAAACACCTTCTGCCTGGGCTATAGTATATCCTGGTACGTTAGTATCTCCCCTATCTCTTATCTCTCCTGCTGATTTGGTCCTTCTCCTCCTTTTCTGTCTATCCATTGCATTCAGTTTTTTTTTAAATTTTACATTCTTGGAAGCAGCAGCTCTTAAACTAAACATACACTGTAAAGATGTAAGAAAAAAGGACCGCTGATGATCAGTGAGGATCTTTTTTACTTTCCAAACTTTTTCATGCCTTCTCTCCTGTATTCCTGCACCAACTAGCTATCTTATTCCACTCTGTATAGTGAAAATGTCACCTCTCTTGTGTCACTTTCAGGCCACATACACATATGCAGACACATAGCAGCAGGGAAATTCTATGCCTATGCTATTTCCACTCAGCCTTTAGATGTTAATAAATAACCTTTAAATACCACGCACATCTAAAATATTCTCTTAATTTATCCTGTTCTCGCTTTTTCTGCTCCTTCTGAGGAACATCTTTCTTTTGGCCATCCTTTATTCATCACCCACTTCTTCATCCTCCATCCCTCCCCTTCTAATTCTCAAGCCAAATTTTATTTCCAATCCTCCTCCTAATCAGCTATTCCTCCCCTAAACAACAACTTACTCTCCTCCTCATCTTCCTCCCTCTCACCACTTGTCCGGCCAACACCTCGTACTATACCCTCTGCCCTCTTCCTACTTGTCCTACTTTATCTTCTCCCTCTCCCCCTCTTTTGAAGCCTGATGGTTTACCACATCCTCCTCTGGCCAGCAGCCCCTCTCCTCCCTCCTCTCCTCCTCTATCTTGCCCCTCTGTTTCTCCTTCTGATAAACTGGGCGTCAATTCAAGTACTTTCACACGAACAGTGATGGATTAGAAAAGCTGAATAGAGGCCTCAAAACATGATTAATTTGCCTCAGTATAACAAAACATGTTTTCTTACACTCTCACCCGGACAGGATTTTTGTTGGTGAGGTAATTAAGCAGTAAATAGTGTTGAAAATGCATCTGGCAGGATAAGGCGTCGTGGTGGGTCAGTCATATACATAACTGTTCTGGTCTCGGTTCATATATGGACATTTGACTCCCCCTCTGCTCCCTCTCTTGACCTTTTTATGTCTCTCCATCATCCAACAAAGACAAGGGGTCCCAAAGAAGATACAATCGACCCAAAGAAAGGTTCATTCTCAGCTAAAATGGTTCAAAAGTGGCTTTGGATGAAAATGTTGCCTATAAAATGGCAACTGATGCCCCCCAGAAATGTCACAACAGCTGTCCCTCAAATTTACCCCCATTCATCAGGGAAGTAAGGTCAATAGTTGGAGCATTGGAGTTCTACCGAGTGCATTTAATTTGAAATAAATGAAATATGTGGACATTACTGACACTGAACAACAAGAACATGCCCGATACTAATCAATTATTGAAAATCTCTTCTATTTCTCTCATTGTTGATCTCAACTCAGCTTTGTATCACATTCAGCTTTCAAACCTAATTTTGCTTTCTTACTTCCTACATCCTACTTTCAGGCATCTTCTGGCGATGAGTTAATTTCTTGAGACAAAACAAATTTAGGTACCTAGTTAATTTTATTTTTGTCTCTCTTCCGCCGTCTGTAACCCCCGTGTTTCCTAACCAGTCTTTCCTCCTTCCTCACTGCACGCTCTTTTTCAATTGTTTTACTAAATTCTTTCTTTCTGGCCGCAAACTTCTCCTCATCATACTAAGAGTTTGTCAATATGAGTTTTTTTCTCTTCTCCCCCCATCTGTCATATTTGTCCTTTGGACTCTAAAACATTTAATTTTGTCTTCTTCTCCTTTGTCTTGACCTCTGTTTTATTCAGCTCAAACTCTCAGCCCTATCTACAGACTGTTCCAGGGAAGACTTTCCAAACTTCCTTTCCAGCATAGTGGGTGATGTAGTGACAGGAATATGGGTGCTGTCTTTTGTCTGGAACACTGAATCTCTCACACACAGCAAAAAAATGATGACGGAAAATGTCTGAAAATACCTCTGGTGTCATGACACTGAGTCCAGCCACAGAGGGCTGTCTGTCTCAAACTCTAAAACCTCATGGAATGACTCTCCGCCACAACAACGACAACCACAACAGGGACATCAGCAGTAAACAGCAGAGAATCTTTCCTGTGTGCTGGGCTCTGAAAATGTTCACCAGAAGGAGCTGTTTCAGTTTGAAAAGACAGCAGGTCTTCCTTGAGAGAGAAAACAGTAAACATGAACCACTTCCACCCGACTGTTTGCTTTTAGAATAATTATGGTTCAATGAGGCTTGACTCCCAAGTTGACACAAGTGACATCAACAACAACAGCAGGACATATTAACAGTAAATCTTATGACATAGAACGCAACCTCTGCGTCTCCAGACAAAAAAACAACTGAACAATAAACTCACAGCAATCCCGTCTCATGAGTCAGTCAGTGTGGTGATCTCAGACCAGATGCTCTATTCAAAACAATGCCAACAGTGAGGGCGTTCAAAAACTTATATATGTGAGTCAACAACTACTAAAATACACTAAAGGAAACAGAGGTGACTGAAACTATTTAATGAAATGCCTGGAATTGTGTGAACATCCATCCATCTGTTATCTACACTCACTTAATCTGGGAACCCTGGACATGTCGCCAGTCTATCAGAGGGCTCTACATCCAGGTCCATCATACTATGTGTTACGGTCCTGCATCGCTATCTTGATTTCACTGTTGTACATTATAGAAGAGACCTTTCTTGGTGGGATTACCCGACTAACAGCGTTTTTTTCCAAATTATAGGTTGCTTAGAAGATTTGCTATCAGGTGAGTTGATATTTTTAACTTTCTTCATGTAAGAAATTTTATAAACCGCTCCAAGACTGAAATGTTCGGGTTCCGTTGTACATATTATCACAGTCTTGGATGGGGGATAGGTTGACACAAAAACCCAGCAGAGCTGAAACAATTAGTCAATCCAAAGAAAATTCTTTGGAAACTATTTTGATAATCGATTCATCATGTCAGTCTATTTTCCAACAAAAATGCCATGTATTTTCTGCTTTCAGCTTCTCAACGATGAGGATGTGCTGCTTGTTTTTTAATCATACATGATAGTATATTAAATATTCTTTGATTTTGGTCGGATAAAAAAAACTTCACTTTGGGCTCTGAGAGTTGTGAGGAGCATTTTTCACATCTTTCTGACCTTTCATGGACTAAACAATCAGTCGATTGATTGCAAAAATAACCCGCAGTTTAATTGATAATGAAAATAGTTGTTAGTTGCAGCTCTGAAACCCAGACAAACATTCATGCTCAAATTCAGATCTGTGAATAATTTGAAGTTATCAGTTAACCTGATCGGTATGCCTTTGGGCTGTGGGGAGAAATCAGAGAACTCGACATAGAAAAGTTGTAGCCAACCACAGGATTCAAACTCACGACCTGCTTGCTGTGCTGTGTTACCTTTTGTGTAAAAAGAAAAAACAAAGTGTGCATGGCTGTCTGAAACAGTGCAATTCTTCATACTACCACTGGATGGCACCAAAGTAAGAATTTTTCAATTCCTACATATGTTAGCTTTAAGTTTTTGGGTTACTATAACATATTCTTTTAACATACACAGCATTAACATATTGACATTACTAATGATAAATAGTTATTCAATGTTTAGTATTTTAAAAGTATATTTATCACATTTTATTTGAAGATGTTTATTGTTATTTTTCACCATGCTGTGACATCCACTAAGATGGATTTGTCCCACATAGTATTGAATCCTTTTCACCTGGAAAAACAACAACAGTGTCACAGCAGACAGGAGCTGAACCCAAATATTGCTGCTTCTTTACTGCTGAAAAAGAGAAGACTCACTCAGGTTTCTTTTGAATGCAGTTGATTGATTTCTTTCTTTCTAGTGTTTTCTTTACCTCAAAAACTACAAATATAGTTAAAACTCTCACATAAACAGACACAAACACACACATACTCATACACACACACAGCCAGGTGGTATCCACTGCCCTGCTGCCATGAGGGACCCGTACACCCTCAAGGTTTTATGGGATTTGTAGTGTTTCTGTGTGGCGAAGCGTGGCATAAACACAACACTGACAGCATTCTTAACCTGATGGCTTAATCTCCTGTATATGGGTTTGTGGTTTTCTCTGTGTGTGTGTGTGTGTGTGTGTGTTGCAGAAGTGTATTCACAAACAAATCTGTAGGCACCCTTATCAGATGTGTAAAACGTGGCCACAGGCATGCTGGGTAGAAATATTTATGCTCTTGACAAGTCACAACTGTCCTGTGTACACAGACAGGCTGAGGCTAGAGTACGTGTGTAACAGCTCAAAAGCTGTGCATGTGTGTGTTCACACAAATGATAATTGTGTGTGTGTGTGTGTGTTCAGCAAACAGAGCAATCATGTCGTTTACTCCGAGAATCTTCAGTTTACGAAAACAGCAGATAAGAAACCAGTCGTGTCTCGACAATGCTCTCCCTGTTTCTATGTTCTCTATCTGCATGGCTCCAATGCATTTTTTAGTGCAAAATCTGATTCCTCGATGGCCTAATAAATAAGGCACTGGCCTCCTAAACATTACGAGATCAAGCCTCTTCTGATGTCTCTGATAACAGAGCAGCAGATCAATAGATAATCTATTGATCTATATTTTTCATGACCTATTTAACTGAATGGATAATAAGCTATATTCCTGACATTTATGGTAATGCACTGTATAAGACTTTTAGAGGGGGTAAGGATATATATTGTTTCTTCTTTCTGTAAACTATTACTTACAGTAGTTACAGCAGTTTTTTTTTTGTTTGTCATGAATTGGGGATGTCAGCAACAGACAGTAGATGTAAGGAAAACAGACTGTGCTGCAGACAAAGACTGCTGAACACAAGTATTGATGGTTCACTACATGACTGGAAGCTTACTGGGCCAATAACCCAGCATACTCCCTTTTTATGTCCCTCTCTACATTGTCAGTTATTAAAGAAGTACTCCAGCAATTTAGTTTCCATAAAGTTGGAAGACAATAATACAACCAGAGAGCATCTTTTCATTAGACCCTCTCTGTCAGGTAAAAATCCATGTCTTTCAAACTCCACACCGCCAATTTGCAACACACTGCTATGATGAACTCACCGGCCATTGCTGCATTATTTAAAACCAATGTTTGTGCTTTCCCCATCGATGTTGTGTCTAGTCAATCACACTGGTCAGCAACTAGTGTGTGAAGCCCCAGTGGCCTAATGGATAAGGCACTGGCCTCCTAAGCCAGGGATTGTGGGTTCGAGTCCCATCTGGGGTGACTGACAGCAGAGTGGCGCAGCGGAAGCGTGCTGGGCCCATAACCCAGAGGTCGATGGATCGAAACCATCCTCTGCTAACATTGTTTTCAGGGTGGCTGGTTGGCCTTAAAGACATGTCCGTTATTTAGAGAGGTACTTCAGCGATTTAGTCTGCATGTCCATCAGCTGTCTGCCCTGTTGTCTTCAACTTTGTCATCTCTGTAGTCCTTCCAGCCTTTAAGACAACCAGATAGCATCTTTTCATTAGGCCCTCTCTGTCAGGTAAAAATCCATGTCTTTCATACTCCACACCTCCGATTTGCAACGTGCATTTGGTTAAAGTTTTGTAGTCTCGAGCCGAGGCCAACACAACCCTTGTTACATCACTGCATTTATTTTATCAGAGTTTAATATTGTCTCTCTGTTACTGCTAGGATGAACTCACCAGCCATTGCTGCATTATTTAAAACCAATGTTTGTGCTTTTCACATTGTTGCTGTCTAGTCAATCACACTGGTCAGCATCTAATGTGTGAAGCCCCAGTGGCCTAATGGATAAGGCACTGGCCTCCTAAGCCAGGGATTGTGGGTTCGAGTCCCATCTGGGGTGACTGACAGCAGAGTGGCGCAGCGGAAGCGTGCTGGGCCCATAACCCAGAGGTCGATGGATCGAAACCATCCTCTGCTATCAGTCATTTAGTAGCAGCTAGTTGGCATTAAGGACATGTCCGTTATTTAGAGAGGTACTTCAGCAATTTAGTTTCCATATGGTTGGAAGACAGATATCTTGAGTTTCAGTCCTCCTGGGCCAACCTCCAAAAACACTGGATGATGCAATTCCCATAAATGTTTTCTCCATATTTATGTACCTCTCTAGATTGTCCATCCGCAGGTGACATCACTAAAGCCCCAGTGGCCTAATGGATAAGGCACTGGCCTCCTAAGCCAGGGATTGTGGGTTCGAGTCCCATCTGGGGTGATTTACAGCAGAGTGGCGCAGCGGAAGCGTGCTGGGCCCATAACCCAGAGGTCGATGGATCGAAACCATCCTCTGCTAACACTGTTTTCAGGGTGGCTGGTTGGCCTTAAAGACAAGTCAGTTATTTAGAGAGGCACTTCAGCGATTTAGTCTGCACGTCCATCAGCTGTCTGCCCTATTGTCAACTATGTCAGCTTTTGAGTCCTTCCAGCCTTTAATACAACCGGATAGCATCTTTTCATTAGACCCTCTCTGTCAGGTAAAAATGCATGTCTTTCAAACTCCATGACCCCAATTTGCAACTCGAGCTGAGGCCAACACAACCTTTATGACATCACTGCAATCATTTTATCAGAATTTAATGTTGTCTCTCTGTTACTGCTACAATGAACTCACCGGCCATTGCTGCGTTAGCTTATTTAAAACCAATGTTTGTGCTTTTCACATTGTTGTTGTGTCTAGTCAATAACACTGGTCAACCCTAGGATGCAAAGCCCCAGTGGCCTAATGGATGAGGCACTGGCCTCCTAAGCCAGGGATTGTTGGTTCGAGTCCCATCTGGGGTGACTGACAGCAGAGTGGCGCAGCTGAAGCGTGCTGGGCCCATAACCCAGAGGTCGATGGATCGAAACCATCCTCTGCTATCAGTCATTTAGTAGCAGCTAGTTGGCATTAAGGACATGTCCGTTATTTAGAGAGGTACTTCAGCAATTTAGTCTGCATGTCCATCAGCTGTCTGCCCTGTTGTCTTCAACTACATCAGCTTTGGAGTTCTTCTAGCATTTGATACAACCAGATAGCATCTTTTCATTAGACCCTCTCTATCGGGTAAAAATCCATGTCTTTCAAACTGCACGCCGCCAATTTGCAATGCACTGCTATGATGAACTCACCGGCCATTGCTGCATTACTTAAAACCAATGTTTGTGCTTTCCCCATTGTTGTTGTGTCTAGTCAATCACACTGGTCAGCCCTATGATGCAAAGCCCCAGTGGCCTAATGGATAAGGCACTGGCCTCCTAAGCCAGGGATTGTGGGTTCGAGTCCCATCTGGGGTGATTGACAGCAGAGTGGCGCAGCGGAAGCGTGCTGGGCCCATAACCCAGAGGTCGATGGATCGAAACCATCCTCTGCTAACATTGTTTTAGTGGAAGCTAGTTGGCTGTAAACACATGTCAGTTATTAAAGTACTCTAGCAATTTAGTTTCCATAAAGATAGAAGACAGATATCCTCAGTATCAGTCCTCATGGTTCAACCTCCAAAAACACTGGATGTTGCAATTCCCATGAATGTTAAAGTATGTGCTACATGTCAGCACAGCTGAAGGGTCATAATCTACCCATGGCAGCAAGGGTCCACACAAACTCTACTTGTAGACCATTTGCACCAACTACAGGATTACTGAATCACTGCTTTTGTCTTGTTTTCCTCGTGTTTTCACTGCTTTGTTTTGATATTTATTATATATTTATGTCCCTCTCTATATTGTGTATCTAGAGGTGACATCAATGAAGCCCCAGTGGCCTAATGGATAAGGCACTGGCCTCCTAAGCCAGGGATTGTGGGTTCGAGTCCCATCTGGGGTGATTTACAGCAGAGTGGCGCAGCGGAAGCGTGCTGGGCCCATAACCCAGAGGTCGATGGATCGAAACCATCCTCTGCTAATATTATTTTTTTGATGGCTGGTTGGCCTTAAAGAAGTGCTCCAAATGCACTGGATTTTAGATAACCCACAAAGCTCTTACTATGTGTTCCACATCAGCATAGCTCCCTGGGTCAGTGTGAACCAGCTATATAAAATCCTGGTACAAAATGAGGCAGTCATTTTTATTAATACCGGACATTTGGTGAACTCACATAATTCCCTGCATACAGTAACTAAAGATACCTGTGTGGGTGTGCAGGGCCTTTCAAATGCTACACAACAATACATTGCCCTTCGTACATTAACAGTATATTCACCACTGATGTAGGAGGTTACTAATTTCGAAGACAACGCCACTAGTTCACAGTTCAATGCAGAAAAATCTTGTGACATGTACATCTGCAAAATCAAGTCCAGACGTACCAACACAGAGAGCGAACAGAGGCTAACATCCTGCTTCATTCAAAATACAGATGCACGCCAACATAGACCTGCTCCTGAACACATACACACACTGAGCCAACCAGAGTACATCCTTAATAATGTATAAACCCACAGCAACTGAATGTTGAGGCCAGTTGCCGTGGTTACCAAGGCTGAGGCACGAAGACGAACCCAAGGTGACCGTCAGGGCTGTTGATCACCGTGGTAACGGTGGAACCATTCAGACACATACATACACCAAGGCTGTGGGTGAGCACTTCTAAGTTTCCTCTGTCTGCAAACTCCCCTTCGTCACCTCAAAATATTTGAACAAGAAGTTCCAACTCCTCATGTTTCGCACTCATAAACACAAGCGCACACATACCGACTGAGTATCTGAACTTAATTTCTCTTTTAGGAAGCATTCAGTGGCAGTGCTCCAGCTGTTGATGAGACCAGTGGTTCAGGCCTGTCTAATGTGATTAGTTTTACTGTGCATATAATGTGTTAGGCGGGTTATCGTGTCGTGATGTTTGTGTGTGTACTCACGCAGTTGGTCGAAATGTGTCTGTAGGCCATCTGGTCCTGGGACTGAACACACCATACGAGCCTTCTGGAAGGTGCTCCACTTATTGACTAAACTCCTCTGGCCTCCAATGTCATTCTACACACACACAGAAAAAAATCTAAATAAAAACTATTTCCAATTTTAGGTTAATTTTATTTAGTTATATTGTAATTTGACTAAATTAGTCAAGGTGGCTATAATTTGCAATGATTATGATACCTCAAATTAGTTCAATTTTATCTCACAACTGAATTGTGAAATTCAAAACATCATTTAATATACAAATCCTTGATGAAACACACACACAGTCATGCAGCACTATAACTGTCTATACACACAAAAGGCACACAGTATCAATAAATACAAACAAACACAAACATTCACAGTCTATCACAGTGGAGCAGAAGACACAGTGATAGTGACAAAAATAAACATCCCCTTATACACAGACCTCAAAATGCTTATCTATATGAGGCGACAGGAACATCCAATCACACGGTCACTTCTTACATAAACACACACGTCTGCAGGCTCAGACACACACACACACACACGCGCTGACCGGCACGTACTCTACCTGTGCAGGCGAACATGCTTACATAAGCTACATCCAGACAGTTCTGAGGTCTGATACAAGGACACAAACCTGGTCCCTATCTGTCTCTAACAAACACACTCCATACCTTGCACACACGTGCCACTCGGGAGTAGAGCACCTTCCCAGCAGCCCCCTCTGCCTCCTGAGCGCGCTCGGTGAAGAACACGTAGACCTTATCGTCTTCTGGATTATCAGTTTCAGACAGCGGCGCAACCCGCACAAACTGGGCATCTGGAGAGCGAGGGAGAGGGAGAGACAGAGTGAAAAAGAAAGATAGGTAAATCATAAATCACAGTAACGCAATCCATCTCTGCTGAGAAGCACGTAACGTGCATGTAAGAGCGTACGAGGAGTAGAGATAGAGCGAAGCAGAGGGACGATAGATGTACAATTGAGTTTACAAACAGCAGAGAGAGTCAACATGTATCACGTTGTTATCAGCAGCAGACGTCGACACGCTGTCCTGATAAAACACCAACCGGGCGTTCTGGAGATGGTTTCAGTGATGTTGATTTAGAGCAAAAGATGTTCAGTGTAACTCTGGTTATGCAGTTTACAAAGCAAGAAGTGAAGAGAATAGCTGTTTAAAGTATGTATTTATAGTAGCCTAATGACTTGACACCAAAGAGACTAAGTATATAAGTATATAAGTAGAGAATAGAAACATAGATGCTTTGTATAGAAATTTAAATGTTACTTGTGATATATCTTTATTTGATTTTTTTTCCACAAGAGTCAGTGGAAACTTACTGTTTGCATGTTAGCTGGTTAACTGGGAGACCATGAATGCATTACATCAGTGATTTGATAGCATTAACATAAGACAAGCAAGACAAATCTCTAATATGAGGTTTGTTCACTCTAAAAGTGACACTGAGTAGCTGGGTAGCATACTCACTGTATTATTTGAAACATTTCTCAGATATCAAATGAAATTCCAGATTTTGCAGATTTCTAAAAGGACTCCACACCAGTAAATCCTGCAGTACTAAAACTGAACAAAAGCAGATGCCTGACATCCACCTACTGCAGGTTAGAGATCGGTTTTCAAAAGTAAGGAGTTTTACAGTTGTTTCTGGTTTTCTTTGACATTTCTTTGCACTTACCCTGCAGCCAGGTGGAGTCGTACTGTTCGGTGCGGATGACATGACGTTTACCAAGACTACGGAAAAAGGCCGAGTCCCGGCTCATGAAGTCTGAGGTGATGCCAGCATACAGCTCTCCATCTACACAGAATAACAAAAAGTTTAGATACTTTGTAAGACAGAATGGATGATGTTTTTGATGGATTTTAGGTTTAGAGATATTTAATATGAGTCTTTTATTGCAGGCATACTGTAAATAATTTACACATTCCCTGTGACAATACTTATTTAGGTGATGGTTAAAATAGGTTTTGGTCATAGTTACAATTAGTTTTAAGCCAAAATTCTGCCTGTTTGAGTACATATGATTCATAACATATCATGCCAAGAATTTACATTACTTCTACTGGGACAATAACTATAAATTCAATGTGACGACCAAATCCTTCCTCACATATGTTCCTGAAATTTTGGTCAGTGGTGTTCTAATAGTTTCTTGATGATTATGTCATTTGAGGAAACAACGGTCAAATTACCAACAACAGCTGACGCCGTTTTTTGGAATGGATCGTAGGGACATTTCCCCTTCCCACACTCTGTCTGGCTGTAGGAGAGAGTCTGATGCTCTGACTGGTGAAGAAAACAGAGACAGAGGTCACTTTGATAGAAAGAGAGAAAATCAGCTGGACAGATGGGAGAGAATAAGTAAAACAGACTTAATTTATTCTTGCATTCACTGATTCTTTTATTCATCCACTGATTCAGTCAAATCAGCAGAAACACTTTTTCAGACTGCTGAACTAGTCTGCCACACACACACACACACACACACACACACACACACACACACACACACACACACACACACAGTGAGTGGCTAATTGAAGGTTATCGGGCTAAGTGGAGGGATTTTAAAATGTGTGAAGTCCAATCTTAAACCAGTCAGCACCACCGGCTCCTCTAAGCACCACGTCTGAACCTTTGCTCAGATCTTTCATGGCCTTTCATGGGATTAGCTGGTCCCTGACACACACACTCACACACTGCTGAAAGGCATGCATTTAACCTAAAAAAAACACAAATGCAGGAATGCACATACCCACACCCACACAACTGACATAGGTTTAAACCTCACATACATGCACACAGAAACACACACACAGACACCCATAACTGAGAGAATTTAGAACCAATAACCTATTTCTGGCGAGACGATAACCCACATGTGTCTTAAATATGAAATGTTCCCAACCAGCCAGTGCAGACATATGAAAAGAAAAAAAGGAGACACACTGGGGCTCTAACTTTATATTTACATTATATTTGACATACAAATGTCAAATAAAAAATCGTCAGTGTCCAGTAGCCCCCAGAGTGCAGCCAAAATGACAAAAGGTACATTGTATATATTACAGACAGATGAGACAGGAGAAAACCTTGTAGATATATGGGTATAGGGGCAGACACCACACGCTGATAGGCCCGTGTATAGGGGTTGGGACTGGAGGTTCAGAACACACACAGTATGGTGTGTGGTAGTAACAGCATATCGCTTCCCTATTAAAAAAAGTGTGCTCTGGTCAACTTGATTGCATAGAGATTTTTCTGTATTTTATCATTTTATTCATTTAAATTTGGTCAATATATATATAATACTGTATGATCATATGTCTGAGAAAGTTTGAAACCAGCTGGAAGCTAGCTAGTTAAGGGGCTATAGCTTAGTAGTAGTAGTATAGTTTGGATGTGATGGAGTGTATGGGGTTCAAAACTGGGTTCTCATTTAAAAAATTACATCTGATGGGAAATCCTACTGCACAAATCTTATATTGGGAAGTGTACTTAGGGAGATAAAAACCATTATGCATAAAAAAATTTCAATTAGGAGGTGAGTCTACAGCAGAAATATTAAAGATTTTAGAACCACACATGATTAGTTTATAATGAAACCATTACACCAGCTGCATTTGAGTTGGTCTGGTTCACTTTACCATCTATCATTTCTTTGCTTGTGTTGATGCCTATTCTTATTCTTCACTGACAGTAAACAAAAATTATGTCTAATTGGCCACAGGTGTAATTTGCAAAGGTTAAATACAATAGAGAAGACAGAATAGACATGCAATGATTTGTATACAGTAATTTCCCTGCCAGTCACTGTGACAGAACTTTCTAGCTGGTTATGTGGCTACACAAAAGGAAAATGTGTGTTTGAGTGTTTGCAGCAGTACCTGTTGGAAGACGTTGGTAGCTATGAAGGCACATCGAGGGTTGAAAGCCCCGGTGCCACACACGTACAGGTGAGTCTGGTTATAAGGCTGCAGAACTCGCAGGAAGTTAGCACACTCAAGCTGGACAGAGAGAGAGGTAGGGGGGCACAATGTGAGAAATAGTGAGTCTCTTCTGTTTATATATAAGGCAGTGGTTACATTATGAATATTGGGAAAGCAGCAAATAAGCCAAGTTGAATTTTATTAAAATTACATCAATGACCATCCTGCTGCCATCTACACCGACAGTAGTTCACATGTTGTTTTTCTATCTGAATAAATGTTGCTAACCTGAATCTTGATATCTCTGTCAGCATCGCAGCTCTCGTTTGTTTACTGTTCCCAAATGAATCAGATTCATTCAACTTTAGTTCCACTTGAGATTGTAATCTCTCGAGCATCTGTCTTGCTTAATCATTACAGACGTCTTTAGACAGTTTCATGTTTGGTCATATAAAATTAAAAGGAAAGGCTAAAAAAAGCAGAAATGACCCTGATCTTTAAGCCACTGATCCATATCTGTGGAGCATTTAATGTGTAAATGTTCTTTATTCCCTGTGTGACTTTCAAACCAATTACCTCCATTCACGGTAACACACAGTAGTTACTTTGATACATGTTGCTTTGCTTATGCAATCTAGTGTGCGTTTGTGTCTCTGTGTGTGCGTGTTTGTGTGTTGAATCACCTCTGGATCCTTCCCAGCCATGAGGCATTCTTGGACACGGTCTGGACTGGCTGGCCAATAAAGCTACAAAGAGAGAGAGAGATAAAGAAAAACAAAGAGGGAGAGAAAGAGATTCAAAAGTTTTTATTGCTCACTCTACATTTCTGATAAAAGGCTTTCGGCATTAGCAGGTGCTTTACGAGGCAGCGAGGAAGGGAGAGTCAGCATAACGAGACTAGAAGAAAGACGGCAGGAGGAGAGGAGACAGAATTTAATATCTCACGTGAGGCGGCTTCAGGGAGGAGAAAATAAAAACCAACTGGCAGCACCGCTGAGTCCTGGCGATGAGCCAAGCTGTCAGAGCAGCAGTGTTGGTGCCTACATGACTAATTAATCTACTGTTTATGACTGTAGAGTCACTGGTTACAGATACATGTGCACGATAATGCAACTATTGTTGTTAATTTGAATAAACAATCAGGTTTGTTGCTTTAATTAACACACAGCTGGTAGTATTTCCTCTAACTGTATAATCTAATCATATGATATAGGGTGGTGATACTGAAGACTTTATGGTTATGAAGCTATGTATTCCTGGTCAAAGAGAACATGTGAGAGCACCCGTTGACCATCAAAGGACCCGACCTGACCCAAGCAAGACTCCAGCTCTAGATTTGCTCCTCTAACTTGGTTCTAGGTCATGTCCGTTTTTGTTTGTTTTTTTTCTGCTCTGTCTTTGCCAGAAGTTTCAAGTGCGTCTAATGGAGATTGAGTTTTTATTGGACCCGACAGCTGCTAAGAAGAAATTGTGTCCCTGTTATTATAAAAGAAAAGCTGGCTAGAAAGCAAATATGTTGCTAATTTGTTTTGGTTGGAGAGTTTGCCCACACAGAAGTCTGGTGTGTTTTTCTGACATCAGTCAGCCCACAGGCCAGTTCACTATATTACAAGTTCTGTTCTTCATGGTGTAATGTAGGCTCTCTATCGCGTGCATCACCATCATAGAAGAAAATGAATCACACTTGCAACAAAATAGACTTTTTTTTCATTCTTTTTCCAAGCAGAAGAACCTGTGAAATATTAGAAGCAAAGTGAAAATTGTTCTGACTTTGCTGCAGGGGCAGATATGAAGAATGTAACATGTCATTATTTTGTGGGAGCCTGAAACGAATTGAAGCCAGAACAAATGCTAAGTGTTTATCCAATTTAAAACTTGAGTCTAAATCACGATATCTGCATAAAATCACAAGTTTCCTCAGAATTGGGTCAGAATCGGACCTCTTCAGGTTCAGGTCTTCAGGTTTGGTTCTGTGGGTTCTTTAAGTGGATGAGTTCATCTTGGGTTCAGAGAAAATAATCACCCATGAAAAGACACTTCTAAGCAGAAAATAAATGACTTCACCGGTGGAGTAACTTCTCAAAAACAGACTAATAGCTCAATGGAAGTAATATAATCAAAACAAGTGTGTTTATATGAGTCTCGTATCTGCCGTCTTAATTAATTTATAGCTGCATTGTTTGTGTGCATATAAACGTAATCAGTGTATAATAAATACACTGGCAAAGTGGGGAGTATTTCATGGCTTTCATGTGAAGCCAATAGGAGAGGAAATAATAGAGTCATAGAAATCGAGAGAGCGAGAGGTGAGGCATGGTATCAGATGGCAGCTACATGACTAATCTAAATATTTCCTTGAGTCTGTCATTTCCTCAGAGACCAGAGCGGCGAAGCTGAGATTGAATTGGTACGATAAGTGATCGTCTTCTTATCTCTACATATTGCAAAACTGCACAGTTTACTGAAGAAACTGAAGGATCTTTACTTATGTTTTTAAGTTCACATCAGTTTGGGACGAAAATGGTAAAATATTATTGATTCTCTCTAATTTTACAAAGATAATAATGAAAGACATAAAATAAAATGATTTGCATGGATGTTATTCTTGAACTTCGGGAACAATATGTCAAAAACATTTTAGTTTTCTGTGCAGAGTTGACAGATTGTAGTAAATATTGAGAATATATGGCTACTTTGAACATGCTGCAGGAATTAGCTTGAAACCAGCATTTGTTGTTCTGTTCATTTGTGGCTTTTCAGGGATGAACACTTAAAACAAACTCTCGACCGCGGCCTTAACAGAAAATTACTGAGCTGCTGTTTATTTGCCTTGTAAATCTGAATTTGCTTCAATCTAGAAAATGTGACACCAACTATTTGAAAGTGATTAATGACAAATGATGATGCTTTCAGGAAACAATCTCTGGATGCTCAGTAATAGTTCCCTGATGCAGTCATTCCCGCAGAGCCCGGTGGGGAGCCGAGATGATCAGATTAGATTAGAGACCGCGGTCCCCCTTATCTCGAAATACCACACACTGACAGGAACATGGACCACCACTAAAGGATTTTCACCAGGTAAAGATTTCATTTAATGGAAATTTACTTCTGTGTGAAAAGCTTGCTGGTTGTCAGCTTGTATAACATAAAAGGAGAATGTGGGTTTATGCAAAAAGGGAACTACACGATCAAACTGGGGAAAATAAATGTTGATAGTGTGACATTTCTGTACTTTTGTAGTGATACTGAATACCAGTGCTGAAAAGGAAAGAAAGAAACAATGGAAACAATGGAGGTAGTGAGAATGAATAAAGAGCACAATGCAAGAAAAAGTCACTCAAAGCCTTGGTGACCCTTTGTGTAATGTGGGTTACCAGCTGTAGACTCACACAGAAGGAATGCCTCGAGGGTTTCAGCCTGAACAAGGAAAAATGCATCTGAAGGCAACAGCGTCACATTGGGCACTTTGCCCTGAACAGAGATGGACTGGATTAATTGGGTACATGTCCATCTCTTTGTATCAAAATCATTTTTTATGAACTAGTAAGATTGCACAAGTGGTGGAAAGAAAAAATAAATAAAAGTAGGAATCGGGCCTGAGCTGATAAGAAGCCCTGGATGTCAGTAGCAGAGAAAATAAACAGAAATGTAGAGAATATGGCACTGTGAGTGGTTTTAACACCATGGGAAAAAACTGCACACAAGCTGGAACGGTATAAACAGACTATAAATACTGTATGTACAAATATATGACTTTACAGCCAGCATGGAGCTGAGTTATGAGTTGACTATGACTATCTATCCTTTTGTTGGCTGACTGCCTGGCTGAGTGGGTGGCTGGCCAGCTTGACTGCTGTCTGTCTGTCTTTCTCACTGGTTGTTTGTCTGCTTACCTACCTGTTTGGCTCTGTGATAGCTTGTTTTTACATCTGACTGATGAAAGTATTGATTTGTTCCGGCAGGGAAGAGTTATGAAAAGGCAGCCCTGTCGCTGTCCTTGCGGTGAACCTAAACTCAAGCTGACTGGCTGGCAAATCATCAGCATGTCTGTCTGGATGTTAAAGCTATAGATACTCTAACAAACCCGTAACTGTTGTCTAACAGTCATCGTTTACTGCTTGTGAAAAGATCAGTTTAAACTGAACCAAAAGATGTCGTGTTTCTCGCTGCAAATCTTGGTTTGCTTTGAGTATGAATACTGTTTTTTTTACAGTTTACTTTATTACTGATGTGGGACACATTTTGTTGTTTGCACCACTGGTTTGTACCATAACATAAACTTGGTGCGTGGTGACATACATTTTAGTTCAGCCTCACTAGGATGAGTGAAATGTGTCAGGGTGGGAACTTGACCAGCTGAATCAGGAAAGCACGCAGCTGATGGTACACTTCTGCCTCAGGGTGTCGAGTTTCATATCACTGATGTCATGTGGAAATCTTGGTCTTTAAAATGTTCAAATAAACTCAAAAAGAGTAAGAGAAGCACTCACTGATACAAGGAGACAATAACTAGGCTGTAGAAAGTGAAACACTGCATTTACAGGCTGCACGCAGGTAGCCGTGTTTCCTGATGAGTCAAAAAGAAGGAGTGGAGGTGAAGGGAGAGGCCACATATCAGCACAGATCTCTTTCTGCAGATGTTCCCACACCACATTTCCACAGCCAATACAGAGGTTATTGGTGCAGTTGAGCTGCTAACATGGACAGTGAAGAAAGAAGGAATGTGAGAAATTTTAAAGAAATTATTTGTGGCCTGACTAGAACTCATTATGTTGTTATCTGTTTGTCTGTTTTGGAAAAAGTTAGAAAGCTTTGGCAACAAATGAGCTTTTTTACCACTTCCAGGTTGTCCAAATAGCACTTTTTTACAGCACATATCAGCCTTAAGTTCTACAACTAACACAGGCCTTCAGGCTTTGAAAACTTTCCAAACATCACTGGATACACGAAAGAATGCTCTGTCATCAGGCCAAATGTCCCTTTTTCCTGAAAAGGTGATGTTTTATCAAACAGCAGCAATACTGCAGCTTAAACTGAGCGGCAGCCAAGTTGGAACACAGTGGAAAGATGAAACTGTGAAGGAAACTGTAATTTTATTGTGTTCCTGTCTATGTGGAAGATTGGAGATTAAAAGAGAGTTTATGGAGGTAGAAAGCAGAGTACGACTAAACTACTGACCAGGGAAGAAAAAAAGATGCGTGTTTCTATAATGAGAGTGAGGAATTAGAGTAAGATAGGCAATCACAGATATTAGTCAGTGGGTCGTGACTTCCCTCTTCCGCATGTCATCACTAATTAGTCCCATCAAAGCTCTGATACATTTGTTATCTCAGTCTGCTGTCATTTGACTGTGTGTGTCTCTATGTGTGTGTCTGCGGTATGTTTATATCGCATCTTGCCTCGGATGGTACGTGAATGTGTTTGTGTGTCTCCTCCAGTTCTAACCTTGCGTGGGTTCTGCGTTATGTCGTCCAGACTGGTAGACAGCAGGTTATCTTTCATGGCCACGTACAGACGCCTCCCGTCTTCGTCAGGCAGCAGGGAGTGCAGGTCTCCCGCCACTAGAGGCAGCATCAGCAGGCGGCCGTTCTGGATCAGTTCTGACCAAGAGGAGGAGGAGAAGGAAAATAAAAAATGACATTAGGGATTCGAGTCCCTGGAGATTTACAAATGGCTGGTGTGGTTTTGAAAATGTATGAGGAGAGAAGAGGAAGAGAAAGAAATTAGAGGTGAAGTTAGGTGAAAAGGATAATTTGGCTTCAGTTGCAAAAGTGCACACACACGTGAAACGGTTGAAATGTTGAAATTTTTACTTCCCAATCAGTGATCACAAAGAAGGAATTTCCCTTCAGCTATTAAGGGTTTGACCATTTAACAAAAATATTCTATAAATAAATAAAATTTTCTGTTGTTTTCTTTTTTCAAATGATCTTAACAAACCTGACATCCATAATACATTTCCTCCTTAACCAATGAGAAATAAAGGGAAATAATGGGTAAATATTAATTGGACCACATTTCTATAGCACTTTTATAAAAGGTGCTTCACAGCGGGCCTCCTTTCACCCATGCACAAACACACTCACACACCAGTAGCAGCAAGCTACAATGCCAGGTGCTGGCCTAACCATTGGGATCTGTGAAAGTGACAGATGGTCAAAGTTTTTGAGGCCAGAAATGAAGCGAATTATTTTCTTAACAGGAAAAATCAGATAAACTGAGATGAAGGACAAAGACACAAAAGTTCCCACACCTGTCATCTATCTATCACACGCAATTGTCAGTTGTTTGTCTTGTATCTTCATTTCTCTTATCACACTGGACACTTGGGTCAAACAAAGAAACTGTAGTGTATCATTTGTGAATAAACAAACAGTGACACACACACACCTACACACAGACACACTGTACCTGAACTACATCTCCAGACAGATTGTTTTCAGATAGCGAGCGATTATGAAACTCCAGATAACGAGCGTACGGATTCAATGTTTTTTAAATGATTACATTCTTGCGCCATGTAAACTATGAGAACTATGGTGTGGCAGATCAGCCGATAACTGAGCGAGGACAAGAATCGCACGTCCGTCTGTCTTGTGTTAACTTTCCTATTTCGGCTGCCAAGTGTTCCTCGGCGGACTGGACTTGGCGTCGATTCACAAGCTAAACGCATAAACATATAGGCTTTAAAGCAGCACCAGGCATGGCTTCACACACTGGCAGCTCCATATAGCAGTGAGAGGCAGAGACGGCTTATTAAAAAAACTGTGTGAACTTCAAAACCCAGAAAATGGAGCCCATAAAGTTAGTAAACTGTACACAGCATACTCTTGTTTAGCCAATCGGTGATGCTTGGTACCAAATGATACCAAAAGGACAAGAATCAGAAGAGCAAACTTTCCAATCTAAGTATATATATCAAGCCCTACAGAGAAATAGGACACATAGGATAGTAATACAGCTTCTGATTAACATGAATTGTTTCCCACTGTAGCTTTAACACACAATATCGGTTCACCCAGGGGAAGATTTAAAGAAGAAATGAATAATTTACCGTCTTTCATGGCAGCAGCAAACTCAGCAAACTCTTATTAAAGAAAAACAACTTGTATAGTTTTTGGATTGTACGAGTGGTGAGCGTTAATGTAGTGCTTCTTCCTCTGCAGTGATGGATAACACCTCTCAACACAGTCTGTGTTTCTTCAAGCAGCTGAATCTGAACTGACACAGAGATCTGAAGTGTATCATGCAGAATATAATCTTCTTAATATTCCTTACAGGATCACGAGGGTGTTAACTCCCAGCACGGGCAGCTTCTGTGAGAATTAATCATTCAAACCTGGCGGTTTTAGTGCGCAACACCTACCTGAATCACTCAGGAGACACAGTTTTTCTACTAATGTCAATATTGGTAAGTATCAACAACAAATGTTTTTTTGTTTGCACAGACATGACGGTTGACGCATCTGTCTCGATCAGATTTCAATCCAATCTGATCAAAACCTGTTTTACTTCTTCCTACTTCTTATGTCACCATCTGTTTTGTTAATTTGAGGTGTTCTCAGGTGTGTTTTGGATAGAAATGATAAAGAAGGTGTAATTTGAGCAGTGCATCTTGTTGTAGGACAAAAAACAAAGATAAAACAGTAAAAAGCCTGGTGGAAAGTTTATGATTTATACTGTCCTATAAGCAAAACCTTGGAATCAGTACATCTACTGTGCCCACCACATTCACACTCCAAAAAAACCCCACAAATGTAAATATATCCATCAAAACATCAATCCATTTGCTGACACATTACTGTGCCTGCCCGTTAATCTTTAAAAATTGCCAAAATAGCCGTGGCTCTCGAAACACATGCCAATTATCTAAACTACAGGAGACTGGAGCAGATGTGAGATCTAAGATAGACGTGATGAATGACTCTGAATACCGTCAACACTGCTGTATCTGTTATTTAGTTGCTATACATCATATTAGTTGGTATTTGGGTTTAACGGAAAAAGAGAGAAAAAAAATAAGTGGTTTGAGAAGTAAGGAAAAGATGAAAAGACTTCATTATAGACGAATGAAATGTGTTGAAGAGTGAAGAGGGGAAGTGAATGAGGAAAGACAAATGGAGAGACTGACAGACACCGTGGAAATGGGCGAGATCGATCCGAACCACTGAGAAAGAAATGAGACTGAGAAAGGCCACGAAATGATGACAGACTGGATATTAAATGCGAGGATAGATGAAGAGATGGCGAGCGGCAGACTGGGGTGAGAGACAGGTCGTATTCGTGTAGCAGCTTGCTCAAATTATGATTTGTTTGTTCAAGTGAAAACGAGACCATTAGGTTTTTGTCCTTTTTTTGAGATAACTGTGGTAGTCTTTGTTAGGACTGAGAATGTAATCTCAACAAACTGTGGAAAACATCTCTGCAATACAAACTTTTGGATGATGGATGTTGACGTCTGAAAGCCAACAGTTCCTCATGATGCCAAACTAGCTGAAACTTACTTAAAGAACAGTCGGCCCCGAGTAGCAAAATATTAAAAGAAATACAGAAGAGGTGATGAAATTCTAATGGCCATGAGACGCTGTTTCCAATTAAGTTGTCAGTTGTCTTTCTCAGTTGTATTTGAACAGGATGACTCCCAAAAAATCTGTCCTGTGAAGACATTCTGGGCACATCTAACTAGAAGGAAACCTCGGGGCAGACCCAGAGAATACAGGAGGGATTATATATTGATTTGGAAACGCCTCTGGATCCCCCAGGAAGAGCTGGAAGATACAGCTGGGTAGACGGACGCCTGGGCTCATCCTGCACCTACCTTTATAGAGTGTTCATTTCGTTTTTGATTTCTTAAAACACCTCAATGAAAAGAAAGATGAGAGTCTGCAAAGGTTCCGCAAAGTGCCGGCGTCCTGCAGGCCGGACAGTGACGGGGTTGCTTGATTAACAACTCGCTCCATCTATCATACTCAGGCACGGCAGGTGCTGCTTACTCAACCTATTTTAGCTCCACACAGTCGCACAAATTAGGATTTTCTCGCTCTATTAACTAAAGACGCCGGTGAGCAGTCGACCCCACGCTTCAGACGTCTCTACAGAAACCTTCGTGTGACATCACAGGTGCTACAACGACATATTTTTTTTTTATATTGAGCTATTTTTTAATGTGCTTTTAACTAGTATGCACAACCAGACAAAGAGAAGTCCATCATGCTTAACTAAGTTTGCAGGAACTTTAATCGGATTTGTCTGGACCCTGTCCAAAGTCATCAAAATGTCTAACATGGCGGGATGACAGATTTCCACAACTCTGTCCAATTAACAAGCTACACGCTGTGAGCTCATGCGACTTTTGTTTACAGTTACTGGCTGCCATGTCATTATGTCATCCTAACAGAGCCAAATATTTAAAAAAAATTCATGAGTCAACTTCTATTTTGGATCTCGTGTGATTGTACAAAAATGAGGAATTTGTTGAATTGATGGTTGTATTTCATTGCTGCATTTTAAAAACACTTCACATCTGTATTTCTCACTGTGCTCATAAACCACACAGTAAATGTGAGAAGGTAAAATAGCACATAAAGTCAAAAAAAGAGGAGGAGGTGATGGGGAGGAGGAGCAGCAGAGAGAAAAGATAAGAAAAATGACATGGCAAAGTGACAACAAGATGAAAACGGCCTGATGGGTGAAGACAGTTACGAGATGAGAATGGGAAAAATGTCAAAACATGACACCATGATAGACAGATGAGGAGGTGAGGCAAGAGGAAGGAGGAGGGGAGCAGAGTGAAAGAAATCCTGATGGAAGAAATTAATAAATATTGATGGATGGGAATGAGGGGGAAGAAGAGATATGGGAAAAGACAGGCGGTGATTGGGCAGAAAAAGGTTGATGAGGGTAGAAGAGAGAGCGCCAGTAAAAATCATGTAGTGATGACAGGATGGGGGAATGATGGGCAGATGGGTGGATTGAAGAGGAAGTTGAACCAAGTGAGAAAGGAGGATGAAGCGGAAGAGTAGGCAAAAGCGTGAGGGAATATTATAGTGTAATAACAGAGTAAAAAATGATGGATAGATAGATGGATTGAGTAGGAGGAGGAGGAGGAGGGGTGAGAAAGGCAGATGAAAAAAGGCAAAAGGCGAGATGAGAGAGAGAGAGAAAAAATGATATGATGACAGGCTGAAAAATGATGATTGGATGGATGACGGGTGAGAGAAAGAGCAGGGAAGACAGAGAGACTGCGGGAGAACAGAAGAGTAAAATAATGGCAAAGACAGAAATGGAAAAAAAATGAAAGGTGAAGACTCATGGAAACAGAGAAAAAAGGCTAAGAGAGCAGAGCGAAGGTGAAAAAAAAGGAGGAGGAGGAGGAGAAAGAAAGACTGATGCTGAAGGCAGAAATGAGAGGAACCACAACATGCTGACAGTCGGGCGAAAAGACAAAAAGATGGATGAGCAGAGAGGAAATGAGCAGAAAAAACAGAGGAAGACGTGACTCCATGGAAATGGAGAGATAATCTGAAACAGAGAAACAGTCACAGTAGGAGAGGAAAGACAGATAGAAACTTATACTTTAGCTCAGACGGAAATCTCACCAGGTGCTTTGTTAGTATTCAGCAAATGGCCGGAGAGGTAAATTGTTTTTGCTTCACACTGCTCTTGGCTTCATTAATCACAGTGGGTGCATCAGCAGCACAATAAATTCAACAGAATTGTGGCTTTTCTTTTCGTCTTGTTCAAGGTTTGGATATAGTGAGACTCAGGTCCAAATAATTCATGTGAAATATTTTTCCAGGCAATTACTGCAGCAGCAGTGCGTCAAACATGAAATACTGGACACTTTACAAAGAGAGGTCACCTCTGTTTTCACCTCTGAGTAAAGCAACAGGATCAGCACGTTCCCTCATCTTAGCAATGAATTTTAACAATGATAAAACTACTTTTGAGTTTCCAGGGAATGCTACGATGCAAAGACCTATTTCGACAAAGGTTTCCTCTACTAAGTATATATCAATCATAACACGGATACTTGCCAGAGAAATCAAATGGGAGGATGTGTTCATTAACTCAAGCCAAGTAACTGAAGGCAATCAGGAACATTGATTGAAGATTGTGCCTGTTCAAACTAGCTAATATGCTATTCTATGCAAGCTAAGCTAAACATATTAGCTACCATTTTGGTTAAAATTGCGAATTTGCCCTGAGGAAGTGTATGCTACAACATGTTGGTACAGTTCAGGGTTTTCCCAGGTTTCTGGAGGGTTTAGGTGCTGTGGTGGTGGTATTGGGGGGGGATTGTTTGATCGGTGGGTTTGGGGGTCCTCATCAAAGAAAATCTTATTGTATTTGAAAAAAAAATCACAAAATAACATTAGTAAAACAGGCTTACAGTGAAGCTGTTTGAAGTGCAATTTTCTCACCCTCCCATGGTCAGGCTGCAGCCACTAACCAGCAGGACGGGTATGACTAGAATGTTATCTTCATCTTATCCATACTCCCACGGTCCAGTTCTTTATCAATACTCTTACTGCTTCTTTTTCAATACTAAAGAATTGTGTTTTTTTAAATTACTATCCAAAAATAAAATAAATTCAGATTAGGATTAGAATAAATTTCTATTTTAAATATGACAAAACATTGTTTCTACAGCGGCAACAGTAACCTTTACCTCAGAAAGTCGCTATATAAACTCAATAATATCTCACTGGAAACAAATCTAAAATGTCAATAAAATGAATAATATTTCTGAGATGATGCTGAGTGAAGATTAGAAAGAATGAAGAACACAGACATCAGTCAGTATCAGTCATTCATCTTGTCCTCTGCCTTCCTCCCTCTGCTGCTGATGTGATTCACTGCCTGCAGGTACTGCTGGTAGAGGAAACGTGAGGGGGGGGGGGCAGTGGCTAAGTTTACAAGAATTTGAATAATTTGAATATATGTTAGAAACTAAGCTAAACAGACAGTTGGGCTACATACAGACAGCTTTCTAGCTTTTTAGCTCGTTCATAACACTTCACCATTAGCCTAACGATTGTGTTGTGGTCGTGTAAAACATGTCGGCGATGGATGGGAGACTGCGGACAAAGGAGATGAAAATATCACTTTTCTACATGTTAATGCTTGTTGAACAGATGTTTTGATAAAAAAAAAACATATTGACTTTTTACTTGTGAAGTTGTCATTAACTCTGGCAAAACGTAATCTTTCACTTCACCTGGTTCACTGTTTCCACCGGGGCCTCTCTGCTGTGCACCCTGCAGTATAACTGCCATGGATTTGCTGTTCATACTTACGGTCCATTGACTTTCTTCTTAACATCACTGTCATTCATATCTTATTACTAATAGTTTACCATCCTGGAATGGAAAATTATTGTCATCCAACATTAACATATGCTACAATAGACCTTCTCATCACAGAAATGTTGTGATGTTACAGCTGGAAAATTGCAGGTGTAACTAATTACATTAATGATGGCTCCATTCCATTTAGGTGTCCCAGTGAGCCAGCATGCACAATACCAGGCTCCGAAACAGTACGAATAATTTGAATGCAGAGATAATCACTGTCATTAAAAACACAATAAAATGTCTGTAATGAAAATCTATGGTGTTTTCAAGTAAGGTTGTATTTACTGTTTTCCATTTGAATGACCAGCTGATGTGGCTTTTGGTGTCATTGTATTGAATCGTGAACACTAAATCACTCATTCCATGAAACTTGAACAAGGTGATTTCTGCTGTTTGCTGCCTAACAATGTTTTCATGGTTTAAACTAACCGAAGTGTCCCATCATATTGTGTTTCAACATGTGGCCCTGATTGAGAGTCACCCTCTTCACAGGGAATCTAAGTCTGGTTGAATTCATGCCTCGCTCCGCCTACTCAAGCATCCGGCACTTCTGAGTTACAGTGTGTGTGCCGCAAGAGTGTCATGACTTTGCTTAATTCAATATAAAAGGAAAACCTCAGTGTAATTGAATGTGACACCACCTCTGCAGTGGAAACACCAACGACATTCAGCATCTGTTACCGTCACAAGATCTGTATTGTGTCAGACAGGCTGAAATCCAGCTCACATCCTCACTTTGGAGTTCATTATATCAGCATTGTGGCAAAGAGGATGACACTCATATGCATTAGAGGGAAGTGAGAGTGGCTTTGTCAACACACACACACACACACACACACACACACTCACACTCACACATACTCACACGCGCGTATATATTCAGATATATATACATGTGCAAAGATAGAAAGTGGGTGTAATCAGTGAGTCAGCAGCACATGTGCAATATTGCAACAAATTTAGATTTAACGACCACATGCACACACACACACACACACACACCAACTCAATCTTTCTGTTTGGTTACAAACCGTGTGGCTTTCTTTATCCTAAACACACCGTCACACACACGCATGCTCAGAATTTTTAAAAAATTCTACCCATCAAATGTCCCATTTTAAGCTCATAATGATGAATGGCTCGTATTCAGTATGAAAAAAAACCCACATTCTTTTCTCCACCCCACACACACACACACATACACACACACACACACCCCTGACTCAGTCGTGAAACACCAGCTGCACCCACCCCGCCCTTACACTTGGGACAGTTGCCTTGGCAACAGCAACCATGCCGACATAATTTGTGAGGGTGTGTGTATGTGTGGTGGGTCGAGGGGTGTCTGTTGGCCTTGCCTCCCCACCTCCCCAACGTCAAACACACACACACACACACACACACACACACACAGCTGAGATGAATGATTTGGCCCTCACCTCTCATCAACAGTTTGGCTAAAACACAGAGGGCAGTTTGGAATAATGGGGTGATTTTCCAAGACATCAAAGCCATTTAGTTAATGGGAGGGCACACACACACACACACACACATACCATCAACACATTTACAGATATTCAAAGATACGAAAAGAGTCAAATGTGCCATGCAGCCTATCTGTCACTGCCAACATTCAACAGGATGTTAACACACACACACACACACACACACACACACACACACACCTGCCAACACTAAATTAAATCCTCTACCATTATCAATCCAACATGGTCACGAAAGGTCAACCAATCCACCTCACAGTCTACCATAACTTCTGAATAGATGCTTTGAGAAGTGAAAGTGCTGGTGAAAGTTTTCAGCATTCATCTGTGGCGGTTTGTGATGACTATCGACCCAGAGGCAATCTGTTCCTCAAGTCTGCAGTCTTTTCAGAAACTCTGAATTAAAATTGATTTTTTAAATGACCCTCAGCTCCCAGATGCCTTCAAATTACATTGGAAGCTGGAAGAACAACCTGATACCAAAACGGGGGAGTTGATCACGCTGTGGCACAGAGAGACGTGAAGCAAAGAATATCAGGACAATAACAGTAGCTACTATATAACGTGGTTAAAGCTGGTTTAAGATTAAATATCGACTATAATCGCGTTCTACAAAGAGGCTGGGTGAAATGTGGCTACTTTACTTTCCAATATTTCTTCAGAACTACGACAATTTCATCCTCAAACTATCCTGTAGCCTGAATTTTAATTTTATTTTGTCACAGTCAAAAAAAAAAACCTCTGTATCATTCACTGACTTGCATGTTTAGCTTGATAAAAAGTATAAAATAAGTATATTTAACAGAGAAAAGAACTTGTTTGTTCTATGAAAGCAACGCCATCTGCTCATTCTCCACACACACACTTACAGTACACGCACACGCACACACACACACACACACACGCCTACTGAGTGCGGACATTCTTATCAGCATCAAGTTGACAGCGGGGGTCAACGAGGGTCATGACCTCCGACCCGAGCCAATTGGCCTCTGACTCCTGTCACTGGGAATCAAAGACAGAAAAAGTTAAGATGCAAAAGAACAGAAACGCTGAGACATAATCCTACCGGTGCACGCAAGCACACACACGGACACACACGGACACACACAGCGAAAATGTCCCCGGATGAATGGTTCCTTTATATAAGTGCCAGCGTCTGCATGTCCATATTTATCTCTGAGAGTGTCTGTTTTTGTTTATATAGCGCTTGCGCATTTATCTGTGTGTGTGTGTCAGTGGTAGGTATTTTTATCCATGGTGAACATTAGATTAAAGGCTGCTGGTCATGGGAGCTCTGATGGACCTCGATGTGATTAGAGCAAATGTGTGGCGTGTGATACAGCTAAGAACATTCCTGCATTGCACCACATTCACTCAGACACACACACATACACGCAAACCCATACACATGTACGCGATGTAATGCATCTGTGTGCCGGTATTCTCATGCACACAAGCAAAAAAGGTACAAGGATGTAGGTAAACGCTCCTGGACGCCAATCCAAGATGAAATTTCTGTTTTGTGTCGTCTTTGTCTCTTGTCTTTAAGTCACAAGGCAGTTACTCCCAGTTTGAAGCCTTGCAGTAAAAACATTTTCACATTGACACTTTTCTACCAACAGGAAAACATACAGCAGACTTGTCATTATCTCAGATTATACCCTGATTTGGAAAACCAAGACTGATTAAATGAATGAAATGAATGATCAGCGTTGTGTGCATTATCACAATTACTACACGGCATGTTGTGAATACATTAATCATATGATACTAAACAGTGACATTTCAAATAAATCAATTACATGCTAATTTAATTTACATAATTAGTTTAACATCTACAGATTCATGGCTACACTGTAAGGATCATTTCAGACACAATGAAGTTGAATCTCAGTTTGTAAACACCAGCGGCTCTGATGGGGAAGTCACTGACAGACAAAGAACAGATTCATCTTGATAAATGTGTTTAAAATATTTCCTCATTTCAATTAAAGGTAACTGCTGGTCTAATAAATAAGATCTCGCTATTAAAATACATTTGCAGCTGTTGGCTAGCAAGAGGTTCCTAATATTGTTTGTCAATAGGCCTCAAACATAGTTCCAGTCAACAGTTTCATCAAAGTTTTAAATCAGTGCTCAGCCTATATTAGGCTGCAAGTAACCATAGCAACAGCACTAAAGAGAAAGCAAAGATTCTCACTAAAATGGTTATTGGCTGTGGGATGCCACAAATTTTGGATATTCATAGAACAAATGTGCACTCTTTCCTACAATTAGGTTTGTGCTACTTCCATAAGTTACAGCAAGTAATTTTGGTGTTTGCTGTTGTATTTACAAAGTGTTTGCAAAAATGTGAATTCTTGGCACGTGAAGCAGCAGGTTTATTACCCAGAAATAACAACTTCTGAATTGAATATGCACCAAACGCTGTGTGTGTTCCAGTTCCACTCAGTTGGCTTCAAGATCTTTCTTTCAGCGATGTTTGAGATATCTTCCTGTGGCCAAACCAGCTTTGAGCTCAGCTCTGACTGTCAAGGTGAGGCTGGCGGCCAAGCTGCAGGGACGTCACAGCAACAATGTGGGAAAGCAGCGAGACAGAACGACTCAGCTGAGAATCCATTAAGCGTACAGTGAACGTCAGCACTGCTTTTCCATGCTGGCATCACAAGAAGACATCAGGGCTGAGATGACGACCTGACCTGTACGCTGCTAGACAAGAGGGATGTTTCCTAATTTGGTAAGCAAGCAAGCAGTCACTGTTGATAAACTGAGGAATACCACAGTTTATGAACAGTGAAAAATTTTAGGGAGGAAACTTCCCAACTGAGTGGAGGACTTGCAGAACATTTCTCCACTTCAATAGAAATGATAACTTTAAAAAGTGAAATATAAGAATAGTTGTGTAAGTCTTGCAGGAGTTGGCACACTGAAATTTGAGTGACATCTAAGATTCATATAAAAGAAAGAATGATGAAAGAAGTCTCTTTCAATTATCACACATGGGAGTCAAACTTTGTTATTTTCCTGGTGTTTTACAGTGAGTTCACCTTGATTCTACACACACACACACACACACACACACAAGCTGCACTAATCATTAATCTGTCAAATTACTCTCTCACAGCCTACAGCATTGTCCATGTGAGTGTTTTTATAAGCTACACATACGTGTGGTTTTGTCTCTGTGTCTGTGATTGTCTTTGTCCGTCTGTTCGTCTACTCGCTGAGCCCCAGGGAACTTTAGTTGTCTGGTGCAACACTCCCTGGGGGAGGACTTTGTTGGCTGCGCCACCACAGGGGAGTGGTGGTGGCGGGGGCGAGGAAACCGGGGCACATTTCCTGTGGAAATGGGGTTATCACTTCACCAATTACTGGTGCAATTACAACGGGAGGCCTGCAGAAGCCTGGGAACAAAGCCTACAGGCACACAGATGGGCACTCATGTGAAAACATGCACACGCGTAAAATCATTTCTAACACATGCATGAAGCAGTTATAAAATCTCATTGTCTGCCTGTCCTACTACATTTATGTATTTGGACATGATCGCTACGTCAGATCAGGTGTGTTGGTGCCTTAAATTCCTGCCGTGCTTGGCCGTGAGACATGTCAGAATACACACTGAACCTGACCGATCATAGCTTGTGGTCTTTCACAACTTTCGTAATATGAAAAAGGTGATCGGGCAGGAGGGGACAGAGACAGACTGACATGCTTGTTTTTCCATCAGGGCCTCATGAGATGTACTAGATGCAGAATTAGATGTCTACCGCTACGTCACACAGGATAAAACGAAAATTTGTCATGCCCACTGCTAATTTTCATTCCAGACGCCCCATGTCTGTAGATCAAATTGAGACGATAATGTGGAGACTGATGAAGTATCTGTCCCTATAAAATAAACATAGACATACATTAATTCATTCATCAGTCACGCCACACAAACTAATTCTTTACTCCCTGTTTCCTACTGTTCCACATGGGCTAAAATCTTCTCACACATTTAAATATATGCGCCCACACACACAAACACACATACCAAAGCAAAATTATAACCAAACGCACACACACACACACTACGTCTGGACTGTGTCAAAGAAAGACCAGACCCACGTGGACAGCTTGACCTTCGACCTCAGCTCGTATGATTATTCATCATCATCAGACTGTTCGGCCGGGTCGCCGTGCTGCTACATAAACACATTAGAGCCAATTCGCTGTTTACTTTTTAATCTAATTTATTTTTTCATCTTTGTTTCTCTAAGAGAAGGTTCACTGAGAACATTCACTATTTTCTCTGCTTCACACAGTTACACACAGTCTCGTGTGGGAGCTGCCCAGTGCAGAACAATGTTGGCTAAACCTTTACCAGTGAAAGCCACAGGGAGTCACCTTTTCTTATCCTGATCCTCCAAAACAATTTGCAAGATAAAATATGTAGTCATAATCCTAAAGAAAACCACAAGGAGAAAAGACTCCTACTCATAGTCAACGCTGGTTTCCTTAAACCATGGAGGTCATTTTTCATGCTACTTTCTCATTTAGGTATGACGACTTGTTGCGCTGAGAGCAAAAACCTCCCCAGACAAAAACCGCAGTTCAAAAAAATGTATTTTTTGTATTTAATTTAGGATTTAAAGTCATGTCCCTATTCCTTAAAAAATGTGTCCACCATGTTTCATTGAAATCCATTTATAATGAAAAAGTGTAAAACATAAATCCCCCCAATGTTCCCTCCACAGACTTGTGACTACTCTATGCAGTCAACACTTAGCTACAGATTATGTATGTCCACACCCATCAGAGTGAAAAATCACTGCAGTCTTTAAATTGTCTGTGGTTTCTACTTCTTGGCTCAGCCTCAAAGCACGCTGGACAGGCTGAATGTTTCATGGATATTTGCTTTGCGCAAATGGCTCATATCTCTACATCTTAAAAATGAGCGGCCATAAAAAAGGTAGCTTCCTCATGGAGATTATGGGTAGTCTAGTCTGCTTTGACTTTACAATCAGCTTTCAGGGTTTCATTTATGATGAATCCCAGAAGATAAAAAAAACACTATCTGTCACTGTACACCCTATTTTCTGATAAGTCCCGGCTCTGTTTAAACAGGAAAAGGAAGTCCGACTTCCAACCTTTTGTGGCACTTGTCTGATCTTCCCATCACTGACAAAAGAGGGAGAATCAAATTCTTGTGGTTTCGTCTTGTTTACGCAGCCATGGGAATGTCAGATCGGTAACGCCAAGGGTTAAAGATCAGATGTTTTGTGGCGATGTACATTAATCTGAGGCTTGACTGGATTCTCCTACCTGCCATTTTCTTTAAAGTCATTTTATAATCCATTAGTTCACTTTCTTCACAGTCAAATCAGGAATTTATTCTGCTGTAAAGTGGAAGGGCATTTGTTGGCTTTTAGTTTAAAAAAAAACTGCCATTCAACAAGATTCAAACCCCAGTGACAGGAACAATAAACTCAGCAGAAGTGCTTTTGAGAAAGAAATTTAATCTACTAACAGAGATCACAGGTTTGGAACTTCAAAATGTCATCTCTCTTTTTTAATCTGTCTCTTTTGTGTTGTCCACTAAGGGCAATATGTCATTAAAGTAATTATTGAATGTACTTGTTAGTAGAAAAGGTAAACTGTCTTGATCACTAATCAACCTCCCAAAATGACTTTACCCTCAGAAATACATATATTTTGAATACAAATGTCCAAAAGTAGACATGTGCTATGATTGACTTTCCTTGGAACAGTTATTATAGAAGTGACAGCTTGATATTTCATGTGAAAATGACTCACTGAGTATCCACTACTACTCTGCTGGCCCTCCAGCCTGCCCTAATCTACAGCTAATGAGGTAAACTCGTTCGAGTTGCTCTTAGCACTGTTGATCCTGTTCGCTTCTGGCTTCCCGCTGACCAACAAGTCAAGTGTGACTTTGTGGATTAAATTCCCTCATGGAGCTAAAGTAGAAGGAATGCTGTCAGAAAACATGTTCATACAAAGCTGAAAGAAAGAAACAACCCACGCAGACGAGGATAACTAAAACTTTTTCCAGCCAATATGACAAAAAATATGAATATATCGGCCTCAGATCTTTAAAAGAGCTGTTGGCTTCTTTTTCTGGTTTCAGTTTTGCATTTATACTTAAATTTTCATAGAGTTCGACTTACAGAGAACAGTAGACTACAGTTAAATCCCCTGGTCACTTGTGCACAGCACCTGAGTACTATGAGTAAAACTTTTATTGCATTTCTTGAATGATATATAGGAAAGAAATGCTGATATACAGTAAGAACCAGGGAGGAGAGGTGAGAGACTCTGCTCTAGATTATTGACAGAAGGGCAGATTGGAGCAAATTAATACTTGAGGGAAATGGAAGAAATATGAAACTTGTGGGTTTTTTAGCTTAATTACAGGCTTCAGGCTAAAGATAGCCTCTGATATTAACGCCAGAAACCTCTCGAGGGTAAATTTACAGCATGTCCACTGTTGTCAGGGGCTGTTGTTGCCAAAGCAAGGGTGTAATTAGACTCCTTTCAGTGCCTCTGTCCAAAGAGAGCAGAAAACCCTCAAGCATCGAGACCCTTAATCAGGGCTTTTAATGTCCTAGGAAGGACTTAAAGTTTGGCTGCAAGAAAATTTAATGGAGTCCTTCATATATTCTGGGGCCTTTTCAAGAACCTGACAAGAATTAAACATGCAAACAACCTGAAAAATCAGGTCTCCTTTACGTGGAGGGCTTCCAGAGAAAACGTCTGCCTGACAGGAGTCTTTTCTGAAGTGTGGGACGAGCAAACAGCTGCGTTTGACTTGATTAGTGACAAGCAGTGGTAGCGTCACCGTTGGGGACTGCTTCCATTAAAATTAATAATGGAGAATAGCCTGATTCTGTGCCAGATAACCGTCCCAGTGAAATCCACATCTCAGCAACATCCCCAGCCCAGAGCCTGGAAAGCTCTGGCCTAGATAGAAACAGATCTGAAAGAATAAATGAATAATGAAATATCTCTTGATTTTTAATATCGCTGTGAAGGCTTTTGTGCTTTGTTAGAGCACAGAGGGATGAGAAAGGTGAGAAAGTGGAGAAAGAGGAGGAAGATGTGTAACATACAGTACCAGTCAAAAGTTTGAACACACCTTACTATTCACTTGAAAGAGGAAATGTGTCCAAACTTTTGACTGTACACCAAGAGCCAGGTTTCTCCTCTGAAAACCACAATGAAACTGATCAAATAAAACTTGGGCTTAATATAGACATCATGCACCTTTCATCTATTAAGAATTTCACCAAAGATTTTAGTTTCACCTGAGTGCAGGAAACTTAAGTGAGTCACAACAAACATCTCTGACTTATTCCTAGACTAGGAAACAAAAAAGATCTTTAAATTAGTCAATCTTAAATACTGTATAATTACAGTAAGTGATTGTGAGAAGACATAATGCTGCATTCCTGTGATGATGGAAAGATGAAAGTTTCTACTTTTCTACATAAAATGAGAAGGAATGGCCTGTCAAGTTAATATTGCTTTTAGTGTTGTTCACAAACCACAAAATACATCTTTAACTTCAGCAAAGCATTGCTTAAAAAGTTGCTAAATTGCTAGTTTAAGTTGTTAAATTAGATATTGCTAACAAATATTGCTCAAAGAAAGATTATTTTCTCAGGAAAAGAAACCACAAGGTCCTGTTTCTCTGAGCTCCGTCTTCAAATATAAGAGTTTTTTGTCGCTGAAGGTACGTTTTAGCTAACTAACCCAAGATGCTGTAACAAACCAGAACAGCAAAAATGTTGTGTTGACACAGACTACATAGACAGCTGCTGGTTTGTGTGTCTGTCGGCTTGTCTCTGTCACAGACGATGCTGCTACATAACATCCCTCTACTTTACTGAAAACAGCCAGCCTGTCTGGGTTTTGTATGAAAGCAGCTGTTTAGGATTCCTTGAATTTCTTCAGCATTTTTGTCAGTGTGGATCATTGGGCAACACCTACATTGTGTTTTAGAAATACTGATTTTCACCTTCATAAAAATAATGAACATACACAACATAAAGATAAAAACTGAAGTATTCAAGGATATATTGTAACTGCAGCTTTCATTTGTGCTACACATATGTTTCTCTGGAGAAACCTAAATTGATTTTTACAAACACGCATGAACAAACATGCATCTGGACACTGATGAACTAATCTTCCTTGTATTATAACCAAGCAATTTGCATGCTAATAGCATGGAATTACTGAAAGGACTCATTTACATTTACATTACAATTCGGGCATTTGTCCAGGAAGAAACAGCAGGATCAGTTTGAATGCAATCAGAAGTACAGGGGTCAAAGGTCAAAGCCGATGTCCTCAATCATACCAAACAAACTCATATGATTCAACTGAATATTCTCCAGTTACTGTTTAACATTAAATGTCTACAGCAAAGCAATTTACTAAGTGAATGCTGTATGAATAAAACATGATTCTGAATCCTCTCCTACTCTGCATGTGAGGAAATAGATTCACACTGACTTAATAAATCTTCCAACCCTCCTCTGAAGCATTGATGGAGTTTTATTCTGTGATTGTAACGATTAATTCTCGTGTGACAGTTATGAGTTTGAAAGAAGTTGCAGATGTATGTATGACAGCAGCTATGGTGGCTGTGTGAATTTGTGTGTACAGTATGTGTGTACTGAGCACACAAAGGTAAAGGACTTCCTCAAAAATGTTACTGTAACATACTTGCATATCTCTCTGCGTGTGTTTGTGTGTGTAACTTCAGTCGTTTGAATGATCTTGCTTCTGTGTGGTTGTGTTTGTTCAGGTATACAGTGCTTGTGTGTGCGCAGGAACATGTCCCTTTTGTGTGTGTGTGTGTGTGTGTGTGTGTGTGTGTGTGTGTGTGTGTGTGTGGTACAGAAATGGTATCTCTAACTGCCATCTATCATTTAGAAAATCACACTACCATTCAGTGAATGGCTGGGATAATGTACTCATTACACTCAAGTGTGTGTGTGTGTGTGTGTGTGTGTGTGTGTGTGTGTGTGTGTGTGTGTATGTGCATGTGTGTTTTAGCCCACTCCTGCATTTGGGCGACATGAAGTTTGAGTGAATTACTGGAATAATTTAGTCATTAAGAGCGAGATGTGGGGTTAGGAGGTAATCAGGCATGTGTTTAAGTATTTAAAGCTGTTTTTTTTTCAGACACATGAAGCTGTCTGGTCAGTCAGTCTGATTACGCTCCACCAATCAGGACAAAACTCTCAGGCAGTGAAAGGACTAACGGTGCTAAAATTGGAGTATTTTGGATTTTCAGATGGACAGTCTGGCTGTGATTTAAGTATTTTAACCATCACCCAGACCACAGTTCACACTCTCTTAAAGGCCAGCAGATGGAAATATTTCTTGCTGTGTACTGTAGATAAAGAAAAAGAAAATGTTTTCCTCAAGATTTAGTACTTCATCTTTTGTTTTCCAAGATCTGTTTTGCAGTCTTTTTTCCTCACCACCATGCACAATTTCTTTAAAAAAGCAAAACATTGCTCCCCCATGTGCATTGCATTGTGGGCCAAAAGCATCCATCTAAAGCAGAGATGCACTATGTACAAGCAAAGCCCAGTCAGAAACAGTTTGTAGTTCAGCTTCAGTCTGATGAGAACCTACCGTTCCAACTGTTGGGTTGAGTAAAATAGTTGACTGCTGCTGCCAGGTGAAATCATTCTGTCTCATTTTCAGCTTGATGGATTTCAGAGTTTCTCCAAGTGTGGTTTTGAACATGTTTCAAAAGCGTAGTGGCTGGAGTAGTTTCTCAGCCAGCAGAGGAAATTAAAATATGAAAATCATCTAAATTACTAGGTTTTTAGTCTGCAGAAGTGTACAGGCGCACAGCTGGTTTTCTTCCAATATCACACATAAATAAATGTTGCTACTATGGCAGCAAATGAGCACTGTTACAGTTTTGAGTCAGATTAGCATCTTTGCTTGCTAAATTGTTCCGTTTATAAAACATTAACAGGTAATTCAGGCTTCAGATTTTCTTTTTATTTATATTCTATTCTTTACTTGCACTTGTATATTAACAGGTCTACTGAATGACAATGATTAAATCTGCATATACAGTATTCTCTATCATTTGGTTGGTAGATTCTAATATTAACTCGGTTTCATTTTTTTCATCTTTTCTTGTTGTCTATTTTTCTTGCTCTTCTCTATCATTATTTTGCTGCTGCAACACTCCCGTCAAATCACCAGGATGTGTTGGGTTTCTGCTTCATAGCTCTTTACAGAAGCCAATTTTCTTCAAGCGTGGGGTGAAATACTTCACTTAAATGTCAGACTCTGCTGCTTTTTCAATTAGTTTTTAGCTATGACTTACACAGATGAAGAAAAATCAAAGTGTACAGCGTCTCTGAACTGCCAAACAACCTCGGTGTCAAAGTGTTTAAGTGGAGCTGAGATCTTTTTCTAATTACAGTGATTCCATGGTGAAAATCTCCTCCATCTGTCTGTGAAAAACCTCAGTGGTGATGAGAAGGGGAGAACCACAGCATGAAGCTCCCACAGAGAGGGAGAAAACAGCACAAGCACACACGGTGGTGAACATCAAAATCCCTCCACACATCACATCACACATTTTTTATTGTTTTCTTTCCAAAGGACGAGCATACCGGCCACTGTAGATATAAAACATACACAGTAACACACACACACACACACACACACACACACACACATAAACCTCTGCTGTTCAAAGGCATGAGGGTTCACTCAGCAGAATACACAACAAAGAGAAAGGTGGGCAGAGATCCTGGAACTGAAACAGCTCTATTTAAGTGCATGCACACGAGCTCATATCTTCAAAGTGACATAAACAGAACTACGCAGATGTGCACCAACACTCACACATACTTTCATGCACTCCAAACACACATGCAACCACATAAAGCACACGCACGTACTCAAGGACACACATGCACGGGCATACAGTCCATGAGTGCCTTTCCTCATGAAGACACACATACACACACGGGGCTACTTTAGTAGCTCTTCACACTTTCACATTCAGATTTCATTAGAGTTAAATTCCCACCTGGGAGAATCCAGCAAGGTTTTCCTTCTCCCTCTTGCTGTACTTTCTAGGTCACGATTGGTCGACTCCTGCTTTATCACATCTACTTCACAGACCCTTTGTGTTTTTGGCTTATGTAAGAACGTGTAATCACTTGGTTTCTTATTCTACAGTGTCTCTGGTAAACATGATTAAAGGGAGATGAGTTTATCTCGCTGTAACTAAAGGCCAGGACGCCCCAAAAAAGGCTTTTAATTATAAAGGTGATTCACCATAAATAGAGCTGAGAGGGCAAAAGATCGAAATGCGAATCTGGTTTTAATTAGAAGATGCAGATCTTTGTTTTCTCATTACTTTTGACCGTCACGTTTGTTTGTTATCCTTAAACCACACAACATGGGTGGAAGTGTTAAATCCTCTCCTCCTGCATTGTAGGTGCAGACGGGTGGGGCTGAAGGCTTCAGCACAACTCAGAGAGCATCAAATACATTCTCTGTCAAACAAACACCATCGAATCTCGCTTCTTCTCTCAAGTGAGCCAAAACCCTCACCCCTCTGCTGCGCCCACGAGGTTAAAACAAACGCCAACAACTATTAGAGGTTTGTGCAGCACCGTCGCACACGTTAAGGGGAGCCGTCGACTCCAATTCAACCATTCATCAACCTACTGACAGCACAGTCTGCGCTCTTGTTCAACGCTGGCATGTTGATTCAACAACATGTGTTTACGCAACATGCACACTGTGGCACAAGAGCTTGGAGAAAAAGACACTAGCGGAGCGATGAACGATTCAGCTTTCCACATCTGCATGCTTATTAAATAGCTGAAATGTCATATTTTAGTTTATAAGAGTTATGGCATTTCCTTTCCCCTTTTAAGGAGATTTTTGTTGTGCCTGTCTTCAGCTTTTTCCAGCAACCTCTGTATGGATTTGACAGTGGTGGACAGATCAGCCTGAGGCCAAGAAATGATCAATTTGGTGGTGATCTGGATCTGGGATTCCTGCCATCAGATAATTATTTCTTTGTTAGACATGCTGAAACCAATAGACATGGACACTTGATTGAAAATCCCGAGGGGGTGTTTGTGCTGTCAAGGAGTCAGTTTGTAACAGGGAGGATGTCTTTGGGTGTGAAGATGAATTGGTAAATTGTTTCCAAGATGATGGCGAGAGATTCCTATATAAAGTAAATCTAAAGGCAATACAATGGCTTCTTATATGCATTTGACAGCTTTCTTGCTGCTATCTTAAAACTATGAAAATAAGCCCCAAGTTATAATAAACTAGTCTTTCTTTAAGGCGTCTTATAAAGTTGACCACAGCTGTGAATATGCTGCAAGCATTTTTTAATTATATCATTTACTCTATTTCTGACTTTACAACTGTGCTGGTGAGACTAAATTAGCACTTAAATGATGCCACCTATTAACAGATCTCACAGTAAGAGGAGAAAGTGAGATGGGCAGGAGTTTAAGACGAGTCTTTCACACCCAAACTAGATCATACAGGTGATTACAGACGCAGAGGAAGTGAGACAGTGTGGGAAAGAAAGACAAAACGGCAGATATGGACAGGTGGAGAGGTAAAAAGGCATATAATTATTATATATAATAAAGATATAATTGTGCTACACATATCGTTTAACAGTGTGTGGGCTTTAACAGAGGGAGGAAAGAAAGAAAAGTGAAAAATAAGAAGCTGTGTCTGATTTCGTCACCTGCGTCTGTGCGTGTGTGTGTGTGAGTGGGTGTGAAGAAAGAGTGAAAGCGACAGATGTATTAGACAGTAAGAGTGATTAAAAACTTAAAACACTGGAAAGAAACTGAAAACAGGGAAGAAATGAAATGTTGTCTCTTACCAGAGTGTGTGAACTGCAGTCTTGGTTGAGATGCTCTCCATGCCCCTGTTAAGGTGGCCCCGAGGTGGGCTAGCAGGACCGCTGTCACCGGCCAACACATCTTCCTCCTCCTCCAAACACACACAAACAAACACACACTGAACTCGAGTGTGAGTGTCCAAACAGTTTGAGTCAAAAGCTCAGTGTTGTATTCAGGTTGTATTAGTTCTGCACACACTCTTAGTCCAAAGTGTTGCACTGTTAAAAAACACAATCTGAATCAAATTACAGAGTAAGTCCAAGTCACAGAGATGCTGAATCCAAACACTCTTACAGTCCAAGTGGTGTGTAGGGCTTGAGAAAGTCCAGATCCTGAAAATAATTCACTGCTCCTCGCAAGACAGCACTCACACACGCACTTTTACCATCTGTGTGTTTGTGTGTTTATGTGTTTTTTTTAGTGTGTGTGGGCTTCAGAAATGGTAGGGAAAATGTATTCCAAGAAAAACTAAGTAGTCTCTCCGCTGCCTCCTCTCAGCTTGACAGCTCTCTTCTGTTCTGTCTCTCGTCCCAGCTCCTCTCCGCATGTGACTGCGCTCTCTCTCTCTCTCTTTAACCTCTCTCTCTGTCTCTCTCTCTCTCTCTCTAACCTCTCTCTCTCTCTTTCTCTGTCTCTCTCTCTCTCTCTCTCTAACCTCTCTCTCTCTCTTTCTCTGTCTCCCTGTCCGTGAGGCGGAGGGAACACAATCCCAAATCATTGTGGCCACCCTGCACACACACACACACACACAAAAACAGACACACACACACACACAGCTATTCACTGGAGATCCTAGTTAACATGGAAATGATCATCTTTATTCTCATCTCTCTCTCTCTCATTTTCTCTTTCTCTCACTTCCTCTCTTCTCCTCCCTGCTTTTTCCATTTGCACTTACTCTCACACTCTTTTTCTTTTTAATGATAATAATAATAATAATGATAAAGTTCAGCACTTTTCAAACCCAGTGATTACACAGAACTTTACACAATGATTCAATAAAACAAACTAAGTAAAAAGTAACAATGTAGATCATTTAGAAAGACCAAAAATGAAGAAAAACTATGATTATAAAAAAATAATAAGAAGGACCACAAAACTTAAGCATATGCTATGACAAAGTCAGTGAGAGCACACTATTTGTACCATTTACACCTCATGTATTTCTGACCAAACATACTGATTAACATACCATATTCAACCCCACACCAACCCCCCCTTTACCTGGTTCAAGGTGAGGATGGAAGAAACAGACACAAATCTGGGATAGGAAGCGTTTGCAGTGCTACAAATAAAGGTGCGGTTCTGACAAATCAAACAAACAGAAAGGTTTGTTTGATTAGCTACAACCGCACCTTTATTTGTAGCATTGCAAACGCTTCCTATCCCACTCACCTTGAACTAGGTAAAGGGGGGGGGGGGGGGGGGTTGGTGTGGGGTTGAATATGTTATGTTAATCACTATGTTTGTTTCTAGCAGGTCTCTTGGCAATAAAGTGAGAAATATTTAAGTGGGTTTTTTTTGTATTGTTGATGTTACTTTGAGTAAGAGTTGAGTTTTCCAACAGTTCAGCCAAATTAGCTGTTTGTTGTTTTCTTTTCATTTTTGTTAAATGTGATCTGGTGGCACGGTATTAATGACATAGTCTTGTGAGTCTGTTACTTATCGGCTTCGTTGACCGTCTGGCCAGGCTTCCACCACACACACACACACACACATGAACATGTATTAGCCAGTTTAAATGTAATTATGTAATGTCAATGACAGTGGTTTTTCAGAGGCAGTTTAAAATTAATTACTGATGTTGCAAATCTGAGTTAGTCAGGCATATCATTGACTTGAGGTGTCCCCCTTTGCCCCCCTTTTATTCTTACGTCATTAAAAGTAATGAGTGAGATCTTACAATCAATTCTACAACAAACCTTCTCTTTCTC
This sequence comes from Thunnus maccoyii, assembly GCF_910596095.1. Taxonomy (NCBI): domain Eukaryota; kingdom Metazoa; phylum Chordata; class Actinopteri; order Scombriformes; family Scombridae; genus Thunnus; species Thunnus maccoyii. The sequence goes on along the minus strand of NC_056536.1, from coordinate 10,803,901 downwards.
TATAAACCAAAGTCTCTCTCCTCTTTCTCATTATTTTCTCTGTTTCCTCTCCTAACCCAAATGCAATCATTAAAGCCTGCGCCTTCTTTCTTGCTCTGTTATTTTCATTAGATAGCTGCTCACTGGGGTACGGCAGCGAGGGCTGAATTTTTCACCAGCTCAAGTTCAATCACAGGCTAGCGGGGACAATTTATTCATTCTCTGAGATAAATAATGAATTTAGGTTGCGCGCAAATGAACAAGTACAGTATATACTCCCTCTAAGGATTTCTGATTCGTAAAAGATTTATTCTCACTTGTTTGCTATAGCATAATTAGTGGAGATCTTTTTTTTAATATGACCCAGCGCTTAGTTAAATTATATGATTAAAAGTCCTGTAACCCGCTGTTTACACAACCTCACAACCGCTTTTAATTGGTTGAGAGCAAAGCTGGACAAACACGCTCGTTAATTAAGTTATCTAATCGTTCAACAAAAGAAGAAGTTAGAGACTCAATAAACCTCCTCCTGTGATGGCACTACGCCCATCTGGACTGACCTTGAGGAAGATGCTACTGAAGCTTCATGTTTTAATAATTAACATTAAATGTTTCAGTTGTTTTTAATCATTCGACAAAATGCTGTTCTGCAGCTCAGGAAAACCATCAACATAGCCTAAAGGCGGAATGTTTTTTTTATGATTTAATGAGCCAGTTGTCCTTCTCCATCTTTACTGGTTACCTCTCATTGCTGTGGCGTCTGTGTTCAGGTCATCCCGGGATCGCCTGTCAATCAAACAGGGCAGGTAGTATCGTGACTCTGAGTTTCCTGGTCCTGTAGGTCTTTTTCTGTATCAATTTTGCACGACAGACGACCTTTCAGAAGCTATAAAATCTAGGAACTACAAAAGTTCTTTAAAATTGTTGATGTTTGCTTTTCTCTTGTGTCCAAACGGCTGCGGGGATTCTACAGATTAGGAAAATCTGTAAAGGTTAAAAGTGTAAAAGTTCAGTTTAACGCAACATTTTGCACTTAAACTTTACAAGGCAGGAAACAGCAGACAGCGAAGTCATCATTTAAACATGTGAGTCAATGAATCACCATTCACTTCCTCTTGAATCATGTTCTTCAATCAACTGGATAATAACTAAGAGTTGCAATTGTGTAAGATTCTTATAAATCTTTCATTTGATCTGTCAGCAACATCCTGTGGTACAAACCCAAGCACAAACCTCAGATACAGGTTCTTCTTGGGGGGGTTGAGGGGTCGGATCAACAGCCATCAAACCAAAAGGGGCTCATGTTGCTGAAGTTGCCATGGGCACCATATCCCTGAAGAAAAAAACAAGAGGTGACAGAGAGACACAGAAGCGGATGAAGCGCGGTATTGTCAGTTTGAAAATGTCACTTCCACCTTTGTCACTTGAAGCTCTCACCATAAAACCCACTTAGTAGGATCTTCTAAACTCTCGGGTCATTAAGACGAGATAATTTGAGGCTCCTCTTCAGCTGATCAGTCGGCCTCTTAATTACAAGTAATGACCGCCCAGCTAGCTTGAACACAAGGCCTCTGATTTCTCTTTGACATCAATTAGTCAATTAGCGTGTGAGCTCTGGCTGCTGAGATCGTTACTGGTCTCAGAACGTACCGCCGCCATTCTGTATAAACCACATAGACACTCATACTCATTAACTCATGCACATTCCCTCTGTTTCATGAGTTGAGTGAGAATCCTCTCTCACAGTTAATGAGCGTTCATTGTAATGTTCTGTTCGTTTTGTTTCATGAGGTTTATGTCCCCTTTTAAGGCTGATGTGAAACCTTGATGTCACTAATTCAAAGTGTCCATCATAGCTACACATGTCAGACTGATATATGACTGATATGACTAAGAGATATAAAGAGAAACCAGCGTCAATTCAGCTGTTTCTCAAAACATAAATTAGGTTTTTTTTTCAATACTAAAGATTCATGGATTGGAGGTCAAAACTGAAGCCTCTGTCAAGCGGGGAGGAAACAGAGACAGAGGATTATTTATTTCATATATCACAAGATCCTCATGAGTTTCACATACAAAGCAACAAGTGATTTATATGTAATGATTAGCTTGAGCCCACCCAACCTAGGTCCTTTAAAATAAAAGTGAAGATTTCGAACAATTAAAAGCTTCAAAATCCACTAAAAGTCATGTTTGATTTGAGCTGGGAGTGACAGCAACACCTCCTTCACAGACAGCATTGAAGCTGAAGCTGTATTTTTGTGCTTTAACATTTTTATCTTGCTTAATAAAGAGCTAACTGACGCAGTAGCTGTTTACAGCACATAAATAACGTATTACTTTAAAACAAAACATGAAATAGTCATAATTTGGGCCGGTGGTGAGACTATTACTGTAACAGTTAACTAATACAGAGGTGTTTGAGTGTAACTTAACTGTTTTTTCATATTTTCTAGTGTCACACTGAGGTCGTGAGAGACGTTTAGGTTAACCAAAAATACCCCAAACACATAAAATCGTACCAAAATCTTGTAATGGTCCGCGGCTCGTTGTGCATCTTAGTGGAGAACTGACTGGGAATCTCACAGGCGGGTTTGCACCACACAGGTAGGACACTGCTGCCATCTTACGTTTCTGCTCGCTGCTTACTTAATTGGGATCTCGTGCTTCTGAAACTTCAAAGTCCCGCGAGACTTTGCAGGGGAGAACAATCTTCTAACGAGACTCGTTCGTAAATAAAGTGATCGGATTAAATTTAAAAGCTTTTAAAGTTAAAGCTTTTTCCACGTCCAAACGTGAACAAGAGCTTTTTTCCTGACAACACACAGCGTCAAAGAAAAAGACAGGCAACCGTTTTAAACTCTGATTGGCTGATTTGAGTCAATGCACCGATGATGTAATGACATATTTGTACCACTAGAGCTCAGTGTGAGATTGTGTAAAATTTAGTATACTGTCCTTGTTGGAGAGAAAACATATACGTTACATCAAGTCAGACTATGTTTAAAGACATTTCAAAATATGTATCAACAAAAAATAACTGCAGCTGAATGTGAAAAATGATATTCATCAGCAGAATGTAAGCACTGAGTAAAAATGATTAAAAACGCTGCAGTTCAGCCCGGAGTTGCGACTGGTGCATCACAAGGTCTGTTAGAATTAATTTTTTGATACCAGCATCTCCTGAGTTAATCCGAGGTCTTAATTTATTCCTCCCATGACCCACTTTTGGCTCCCTACCTGCAGTGAATCACACAGGCCGAAACTAAGATTTCACTAAAGGTAACATATAGACATTTAGAGCTCCGAATTATATTTTGATATAATATTATTAACTAATACAATTACAAACATATAACATTATATAAGCTCTCTTATAAAGACTCGTCCTTGTAAAATAGCTTTTAATTGGAGTCTTTCTTTTTGTTTTGTTGTGTTACTCATTTATTTATACTCAATATTTTTCATTCTTTCTATTTCTTGATTGCATTGAACATATTCTAATTTGTAATTATACTGTGTATTTTCTGTTTTTATGTCTGTGAAGCACTTTGTAAACTTGTTTTTGAAAAGTGCTATATAAATAGAGGTTATTATGATTATTATTATTATTATGATTATTATTATTATATGATGATAATTAAAATCCTACAACATTCTCGCTCAAAATATTTTTAAAGAAAGAAAATATCTCTCTAATGACATATTAATCCACCCTATCGAAACTACTGACAAGCGTTTATGGGTCCAAGCAGTGAATTTAATTAGGTATATATGCTTTTAATCTCCTATAGTAATTAAAATACTTATGTTAAAAGTATTGGCCAATCAGGTTCAATCCCAGAAAATCGTTTGAATTTAAACTCTTAAACAGATGTGATGGAGTTTATGACAGGGTGGACTGGGTATTTTGGAGGGAGTGGGTCTGATGGTGGTGCGCGCACCCGTCATGATGTGTTGGAACCTTTTGTGTGGGGGCGCGGCTGACGGGAGCGCGCTTGGTGCTAAACAGCCAGAGGTGGATCCTCTGGTTTGCTCTGTGGTTGAGCAGTGAGGCCGATATGTAAACATTTTTAAACTGTTGATTCATGTGTCAAACTGTGGGAAGCACCAGCCGGTAGCGTTTCTTTTGAGCAAAATGTGTCATAGAGATAAACTCCTGTCCCGCCGCAGAATCAGACACAGACGGTGACTGGGCGTTGTGTTTCTGTGCTAAAAATAAAACTTTGGGAAACAACAGAATAGGTGGGTGTATGGATGACTCACAGTCATGGGGCAATCCTCGTCAGAGCCTTGGCTGGACCGTGTATGGTCAATGTGTAAAATTGTAGCCAGTTTCTTACAGGGATAGTCAGTAGTTGTGTCTATAATGTGAATTCCTGTATATTAAATGTTCATTTGCAATTTTCTGTCGTGGTCCCAGTGATATTTGTTGACAGAGTGTACTGGAGCAGCATCACATGACATGGTTAAGCTACGCCTGAATCAAAAAAAGGTTATAAATGCAGCTGCAAGAACAATACTTTCCACTCATATCTTGGGATGTTTAATTTGAAAGGGAACTTTAATTCTTATAATTATTAATTCTGATTATATCTATTCTAATTAGGCTATCTGTTAACTCCCTCTGCTCTGTCATCTGTTTCATTCTGCGGATGTCTCTAATTTTTCACTCTGTATTGATGGTTATTTGAGGTGCTTTAACTGTGCGCTCCCTCATGCCTCCCGGCGCATGGAGAGCTGTTTTCTCTCCACATGGAGGTTTCTCATATGCAGCAGCCCCAGGCGCACCGTCACCGGGTGAGCTGCCGACATCATACCGAGGAGAAACATGACGCTCCCCGCCGGCTTTGAGGCCGCGGACCTCACGCGCCGGGTCATTACGGTCGCTCAATCAGGAGTCCAGGTGTAGACCGAGGTAGGACATCTGCTGGCTCGGCTGCAGGGCGCTCCTGTGCGATAAATTTGGGAATGAGCTGCAGTCAATGAATCGCTAAACGTCACGTTAGGACGTAATAGAAAACTGTTCGCGCCGATGCATTTTTGAAAGAGCAACGGCCGATGGGGAAACTCCAACAAATGCTGTAACTTCATGACTCACGTCAGTCACGGACAGACGCGTTTGTGGGGCTGACTCGGATGTTGCGGTCCAGCGAGAAAGTACACCAGACAGACAGAGACCAGTCCCACCAGTCCGTCCAAAGTCATCACCAAAGATCGTCTATTTTAAAGATGACTTGCACAAGGCGAGAGGCGTCACTCTCATTGTATCCTCTTTGCTGCAGCACACAGTGGACCTGTGGATTTAGTTTTTTTTCTCAGCACTTACTGATCAAAAATGCTTCCGTCTAAATGTTTAAACAGTCTATAAAGTCTCACCACAAATAAAGTCACCGCAAACAACATTAAGGCACACCTCTATGTTGTACACAGGATCTATCATGCGTTTAGCATTCTTCATAAATTACATATTGCAAAAGCATTTGTATTTGTCTTTTGCACGAAGTTCTCTACAAAATATCTTATAAACGTTTGAGAAGTGGTGGCCAGTCAAGGAAGTCTTTTTTTTTTTTTTTACCAGACCTTATTGGGACTGGAGTGTGAGAAACTGACTCAACTTAATGTTTTGTTTTGTTTCGTACTAGCTATTGAGTGTTGATCCAACACTAGTGTGACTGTGCCTCACTACATTGTCAACTATGTGTTTCCCCAACTCATATGGGACCATACACACAATATAACTGAGATTTTGAAGGTGAAATTGGCTGCAGCACTCCAGTATCTAGCAGCCATTGGCGACATTGCACTTTAAGGTACTTCCTCATTGGTTTCAACCTCAAGCTGTGCTGCGTGATATATAGATGGATGTAACGAGGTGTGATGTCACTCAGTGGTTTGTAATGGAGCTGGTTTGAAGCCTCGAGTTGCTGGTTATGGTCAGTGCCAATTTTTCTGTTTGGAGGTACGACTGTCCAAATAAGGAGTGCGTGGTGTTGCCTTTCACACTCTGGAAACTTGCCCCACTACCCTGGACTTCACACTTTGGCTAAAATTAGCCACTTTAACTAAACTGTGTTAAAAGGGCAGGTATTATAGTCAAGGAACTTTAAACTTACTAAAATATTGCAAATAATGATAAGTATTTGCATTTCTGCATGCCAAAAGACCGATTGCACTGATCTAGAAAAAGACGAGCACACCAATTATTACACAGTGGGCAGATGCTATCAAGTCTTCCATTAGAAAAAATACTTATATATCAAAAGGAAAACAAGATGTGTTTGAAAAGGTTTGAGGACCATTTTTACTTTTACTTTACTTTTGTGACCTGTATGAACCTGATAAATGATCAAGAGGAAGAGGGATGAATTCTTCTTGATGTGAACCTTGACTAATATTTTGAGTGAGCTCTTGTGACAGTAACTGAGTGCAATCAATTAAACTGATAATCTATTTTCAAATTAGAAGTGTGTATTTTCTAGGAATTACTGATATAAAACAACTTATTCTTAGTGTTATATGTAGTTTTTGTTTGTCTTTTTACACAGCTTCACTCTTTTGTACCTATGTATTCACCAAGGGAACAAACAATAAATATATTATTTGAAAAATAATTTAGGGTTGAGCTGTTGTATTCATTTTATTCATTTCATATTTTTGAGATGATAAAAAGCAGAATTGATGACCCCACATGACCCCTAAAGTTTACTTCTGAGACAACATATGTACATTAAAAATTAGTGGCCCCAACACTGATCCCTGGGAAACCCCACAAATTATTTAAGAGTGTTATCAGAAATGATCATTACTTGTGGCAAAGAGCTCTCTGTCAGAGAGATAAGAGGCAAACCAGTTAAAAACATTTCCAGACACTACAATGTGTTCCTTCAGTCTGTGTAAAATAAATTTGTGAGCAACTGCATTGATGGCAAATCAAGTACCAAAACCAAAAGTTCATTGTCATCTAAATTTATACAGTCAACTACTTTTACATTGTGTTAGGGTGAAAATGAAGAGTCATCATCAGTTTACAGAGAGTCATATAAGATAGATATTGAAAACCTTTTCTGTTATTTTTTTATTGATAGTACAGTACTAAGCTTCACAGGAAGAAGAAGCTGAGTGGCTTCTTCTTCTTGTGAAGCTGCAAACGTAATTACTGGACCACCGTGTTGCCCTTGTAGAGGAGAGAAGGAGGGTGACATAGGCTGAATTGGTGGATGGATGGATGAGACGAGATGAGAGAGAGAATTTCCTGAGAGAGGGAGGCGGGGGAGAGTCTGGACGGGAGGAAAAGAGATGGGAGAGGTTTATGGGGTAAAGGGGTAGAGGGGTTGGGATGGTTTGTCGGGTAGGGGTGAAAGAGAAGAGGTTGGGGAAAGGGGGCGGTTAGGAAGGGAGAAAGGATGTCACTCATCTCTCCTTTCCTTCTCTCTTTTTTCCCTCTCCTTCCTCTCCTTCTCCTTCTTCTCCTCCTCTTTCTTTTCTTTTTTCTCTCTTTTTTCCCTCTCCTTCCTCTCCTTCTTCTCTTTCTTCTCCCTCTCCTCCTCCTCTTTCTTTGCTTTCTTCAATCTTTCCTTCTCCATCTTCTCATGTTCTGCTTTTTCTTTCTTCATTCTCTCCTCCTCCTCTTTTCTCTCCCTCTTCAGTCTCTTCTCTATTTCTTTCTGCGCCTTCTTTTCCTCCTTTTTCATTCTTGCCTTTTCTTTATCTGTTTTCTTGGCCAGCTCCTGAAAAGACAGACAACATACAATTCAGTGTTTTCTGCGTCCGAAGGTTCAATCTCAAACAAACTGAAACAAAATCCAACAGGTTATTATTCAAATCAAAATGATCAGCTGATGTGACGTACCTGAAGTTGGGCATTTTCTTCATTCAGGAGCTTTATCTCCTCTTCCATCTGGCTGGCCTTATGGCGCCACTCGTCTTCCAGTTGCTGTCTTTGTCTCTGCATCTCCATTTTCAATCCATCTTCTAGAGATTCATATTTTCTTCTCCACGCTGCCTCACTTTGTTTGCTGGCTACTTCTCTTTGGCTCAGCTGGAACATATTCTCTACAAGAGCCTTCTTTTTCTCCCTTACTACGGAGATCAGGTCTTGCTTTTCATGGGTGACTTGGCTCAACTTCCTCTCTAAGTCCTCCTGCAGAGTTTTTAGTTCAGCGAGGACCTTCTCCTGTTGAGACCACTTGCTTTCCCATGTTGCCTTCAACTCAGTGACAGTCTTGTTGGATGAGCATTCCAGCTCTGCCTTTTCCTCCTGGCAGACTTTTGATATCTTATCATTTTCGCTCTTCCAGAAGGCCGTCACCTTTTCATATTCTTGCTGCCAATACTTGATGACCCTCCTGATCTCTACTTTATGGTGATGCAGATCTTTCCTAAGGGAGTGGACTTCCTCCTCCTTTCCTCTCAGTTTCATGTCCATCTTCCTGCAATGATCATCAAACTGCTGGTGATTTTTGTTGGCGGTCTTCAGCAAAACGGCTTTTTCATCCAGCAGTTCCTGATACTTGTGCTCCCAGTCGATCTCTCTGCAGGCCATCTGCTCCTTCAGAGCAGAATTTTCTGCGGCCAACTGCTGGTTTACTGTTTTGGAGTCCAACAGGGCTCGCCGCAGGGCCTGCAGGACTCTACCGGGAGTGTGCTGGTTCTGCTCCGCCGTTTCAGCTTGGCTTACATGGTCTGGACCACTGGCAGAGTCTTGGTGCAGCACTTGGAAAGGTGTCTGAAACACAGAAATGTACATGCAGGTAAAAATACTGTCCCATCCTTACTTTGGATACATACAAAAAGACAAGAGGTCTTTCATCATTATATTTATCAATACAGTTGAATGTACTGTAGCCATAAAAAAATCTGTTTCATTGGCCTAAGAGAAAATGTAAGTGAAAATATATCTGAATATATCTAACAGGATGTGAGAAATGGCTTTACACTTGTTCTTATTTGCTGCCCTGAATGATAATCATTATTCTCACAACTGCATGTATATGCACTGCACAGTATATGTATATGGAGCATTTCTCTCAAGTCTTCATATTTTATCTAAAGCCTTAACAACTACAAGGAAATGATTTTCAAGATACACTTTCTTCCATCACTTCATTATCTCTTTCCATTAAAATGATCAAAATATTAAGTGTAATTATCACATGACAGCACAGCACTTCATTTAAGCTGCAAATGGCCATTAGTCACTCAAAACATTAAATGCATGTGCCAAAGCCTTGACCAAAACACTCACATTCTTGTGACAAAGTACACTAAAATATAGTTTCTGTATTTCACTTAAATACACTCACTCAATAGTGAAGTTAAATATCCTCAACACACAAATGTATAGTAGAACATCAGGCTAGCAACGTGAGTTGTTTATTAAAAATCCCTTGTGTCAAGAAATGTTCACAAGGATTTTTGTCTGAGCTTTAGATAAAAGATGAAGCAGATAGCAATTGAAAAAAGTTTGCCTGAAAGCATTTCTTGCTGAAAAATTCTTACCTCAACTCTTGACATGTTGCTTTTCTGCATGACGCTTTAACACAAATAGTGTAGCGATATTTGTTGCTTGTGGAGATGTGCTAGTTCAGTTTTGGTACTACTTGAACTGTCGTTTCTTCAGTGGGCGCTCTGTTTGTACTGAGAGATGTCTCTCTGTTTGAGTCCAAGTTGCAACAGGCTGAGTTTGTCCTTTACGATGTAAACATTCTGTATGACATCTCAAAGGACACATGACAGAGTCATCACTGGAGTTCAGAATGTGATGTCATCATTAGACCTTTTTATTGTCATGTGACATGGTCAGATTAAACCTTTCATCATAAAATGCAAGACTGGATGCTTTCGATTTAAAAAATAAAAGCACACAAAACACAAGTGCAGCCCAACATGGCATTTTGAATGATAACGGAGTATTAGGGACACAATGAGGGAAAAAAATATTTTGATAATATAATAGTTTTGAGATTTTGAGGAAATAATATCATTGCTTTGAAAAGGTTCATTGCTCTATGAGAATAAACTCCTAATATTATGAGAAAAAAATAACATTTCAGTGGGAAATATGAGAGGAGCAGTCTACTTTTTTTGAAAGTAATATATTTATTGGTTTTCAGTTTGCATTACACATCAAATTGTAGCAGTAATATAGAACATAGCAAACATTTTTCACCCTGTCCCCCCCGGATCCTCCATCCCTTTCAACTGAATACATACATACAAACAAACAAATAAACAAAATAGTAATAATAATAATAATCACATAAATTAAAATAAATAAAGTGTGTTCCTCAAGTCTGTGTACAAGATTGTTATGCTACCTTACTCCCTCAGAGTTTGTTCCTGCTGAAGCAGATTACCAACATTAACGTCATGTCTTAAGAAGTACATAAAAGCTCTCCAAATATAAAGACATTTTGTTTACGTCTAATAATGTACGTTATCTTTTCCATTGACATGTTTGATGCCATTTCTTTAATCCACATTCCGATTCTTGGCCCATCAGTATTTTTCCAATTAATAGCAATTATACATTTAGCTTGTAATATACGCATGTCTACGAATGTAAGCTCTTTACTTTGTAAGTTTAGGTTGGTAGGATATAAACCCAGAACGAGAAGCTTAGGATCCAGTGGTAATGTCTTTGATCACATTTGATCAATCATATTAATAATATCTTGCCAAAAGAATTTCACTCTCACACATTCCCATACACAGTGGTACAATGTCCTTCTTGCCTCATTACACTTGACACAAGTATCATGAATGTTATCATTAAACATATGCAATTTAACAGGAGTTATGCATGTATGCATGAGCCATTGATACTGTATAAGTTTCAAGCTACTGTTGACTCTAGGCTTAACAGTATTCACCAAGGCAACAAACAATAAATATATTATTTGAAAAATAATTTAGGGTTGAGCTATTGTATTCAATTTATTCATTTCATATTTTTGAGATGATAAAAAGCAGAATTTTAGCTCTGCAGCTAGCATTAGCAGCTAACGTAAACTAAGCAGTTAGCGATGGCTTCTCTCTCTCCCTCTCGTTCTCCTGCTCTCTCTTGCTCGGTGTGTCAAATGTTTAGTTATTCCTCTGCCTCCTTTAGTGATAGTGGTACGTGTAATAAGTGTAGTTTATTTGCAGTACTGGAGGCAAGGCTTAGTGAATTGGAAGCGCGGCTCCGCACCACGGAAAAACAATCAGCAGCTAATGTAGTTAGCCAGCCCCCAGTATCCGGTGCGGGCCGACCTAGCATAGCTCCCACTCCCCCGGTAGCTCCCGAGCAGCCGGGAAGCCAGGGCGGCTGGGTGACTGTCCGAAGGAAGCATAGCCCTACGCAGAAGCCCACGGTTCACCACCAACCAGTTCATGTTTCTAACAGGTTCTCCCCACTCAGTGACACACCCGCTGAGAAACAAACTCTGATTATTGGCAGCTCCATAGTCAGAAACGTGAAGTTAGCGACACCAGCAGCCATAGTTAAATGTATTCCTGGGGCCAGAGCGGGCGACATTGAGTCAAATTTAAAACTGCTGGCTAAGAATAAACGTAAATATGGTACGATTGTCATCCATGTCGGCGGCAACGACTCCCGATTACGCCGATCGGAGGTCACCAAAATTAATGTTGAGTCGGTGTGTACATTTGCAAAAACAATGTCGGACTCCGTAATTTTCTCTGGACCACTGCCTAATCTGACCAGTGATGACATGTACAGCCGCATGTCACAATTCAACCGCTGGTTGTCGAGGTGGTGTCCAGCAAACGATGTGGGCTTCATAGATAATTGGCAGACTTTCTGGGGAAGACCTGGTCTGATTAGGAGAGACGGCATACATCCCACTTTGGATGGAGCTGCTCTCATATCTAGAAATATGACCAAGTTTATTAGTAGACCAAAACCATGACAACCCAGAGTTGAGACCAGGAGGCAGAGCTGCAGTCCTACACGCTTCTCTGCGCTTCCATTAGAGCAGTTACCCACCCAAAACCACATAGAGACTGTGTCTGTCCCCCGACCACATAAATCAATTAAATCCAAAGTAAACAAAAGAAGAGTCATTCATGAAAATCTAGTAAAAATTAAAACCACTACTGCAATAGTACAACAAAATAAGATAATTAAATGTGGACTCTTGAACATTAGATCTCTATCATCTAAAGCTGTTTTAGTAAACGATTTAATCTCAGATCATCATATTGATTTATTTTGTCTCACTGAAACCTGGCTGTGTCATGAAGAATATGTCAGCCTAAATGAATCCACTCCCCCCAGTCATATTAATACTCATATTCCTCGAGACACTGGCCGAGGAGGAGGAGTTGCAGCCATTTTCAACTCAAGCCTGGTCGTCAACCCTAGACCTAAATTTAATTATAACTCATTCGAAAGCCTTGTTCTTAGCCTCTCTCAGCCAACCTGGAAAACTTTACAGCCAGTTCTATTTGTTATAGTGTACCGCCCTCCTGGCCCGTACTATGAATTCCTATCTGAATTCTCAGAGTTTTTGTCGTATTTAGTCCTTAGTACAGATAAAGTAATTATAGTAGGTGATTTTAATATTCATGTGGACGTTGATAGTGACAGTCTCAGCACTGCATTTATCTCATTATTAGACTCAATTGGCTTCTCTCAGTGTGTAAATAATCCCACTCACCGTCTTAACCACACCCTAGACCTTGTTCTGACTTATGGGATTGAAATTGAACATTTAATAACTTTTCCACAAAATCCTATTCTATCAGATCATTTTTAATAACTTTTGAATTCCTATTACTGGACTACACACCATTAGACAAAAATGTCCTCACTAGATGTCTCTCTGATAGTGTTATAGATAAATTTAAGAAAGCAATTCCATCAGTACTGAATTCACTGCCATGTCTCAATACTACAGAGGACTCTTATGTTAACTTTAGTCCCTCCCAAATTGATAATCTTGTTGATAGTGCTGCAGGCTCATTAAGAAAAACACTCGACTCCATCGCCTCCTTAAAAAAGAAGATAATAAAACATAAGAGGTTAGCTCCATTGTATAACTCCCAAACCCGCAAATTAAAGCAAACATCGCGAAAATTGGAAAGGATTTGGCGTTCCACCAAAGTAGAAGAATCTCGCTTAGTCTGGCAAGATAGTCTTATAACATATAGGAAGGCCCTCTGTAATGCCAGAGCCGCCTATTACTCAGCATTAATAGAAGAGAATAAAAACAGCCCTAGGTTCCTTTTCAGCACTTTGGCCAGGCTGACAAAGAGTCATAACTCTACTGATCCATGTATTCCTATAGCTCTCAGTAGTAACGACTTTATGAGCTTCTTTAATGATAAAATTCTAACTATTAGAGACAAAATTAACCACCTCCTGCCCTAAACAGGCACCATTCTCTCCCCAAACACAGGCACCTTAGAAACAGCTGTAAATCCTGACATATATTTGGACTGTTTTTCTCCAGTAGACTTTCCTGAACTAACTTCAATGATTTGTTCAGCTAAACCATCAACCTGTCTCTTAGACCCCATCCCAACTAGGCTGCTTAAGGAAGCCTTACCCTTGGTTAGCGCTTCTTTACTAGATATGATCAATCTGTCTTTAGTAACAGGCTATGTACCACAGTCCTTTAAAGTAGCTGTAATTAAACCTCTTCTTAAGAAGCCTACTATTGATTCAGGTGTTTTAGCCAATTATAGACCTATATCTAACCTTCCTTTTCTATCTAAGATCCTTGAGAAAGCAGTCTCTAATCAGTTATGTGACTTTCTACATAACAATAGTTTATTTGAGGATTTTCAGTCAGGATTTAGAGCGCATCATAGCACAGAGACAGCACTGGTGAAACTCACAAATGACCTCCTGATTGCATCGGACAAAGGACTTCTCTCTGTACTTGTCTTGTTAGATCTTAGTGCTGCATTCGACACAATTGACCATCAAATCCTTTTGCAGAGACTGGAACATTTAATTGGCATTAAAGGAACTGCATTAAGCTGGTTTAAGTCCTATTTATCAGACCGATTTCAGTTTGTACATGTTAATGATGAATCCTCCGTGAAGGCAAGGGTTAGACACGGAGTTCCACAAGGTTCTGTACTTGGACCAATTCTATTCACCTTGTATATGCTTCCTTTAGGTAATATTATTAGGAAACACTCCATAAATTTTCATTGTTATGCAGATGACACCCAATTATATTTATCAATGAAGCCAGATGAACCCAATCAGTTAAACAAACTCCAAGCATGCCTTAACGACATAAAGACCTGGATGACCCTGCAATTTTCTACTACTAAATTCAGATAAAACTGAAGTTATTGTGCTTGGCCCTAAACACCTTAGAAACACATTATCTAATGATATAGCTACTCTGGATGGCATTACCCTGGCCTCCAGCACCACCGTAAGGAATCTGGGAGTTATCTTTGATCAGGATATGTCCTTTAACTCCCACATAAATCAAATCTCAAGGACAAATCTCAAAAGGCCTTTTTTCACTAACGTAATATCGCAAAAATCAGGCACATCCTGTCCCTAAAAGATGCAGAAAAACTAGTTCACGCATTTGTTACTTCTAGGCTGGATTATTGCAATTCCTTATTATCAGGCTGCTCAAACAAGTCTGTAAAGACTCTCCAGCTGGTCCAGAATGCAGCTGCACGTGTACTGACTAAAACTAGAAAAAGAGATCACATTTCTCCCATTTTAGCTTCGCTACATTGGCTTCCTGTAAAATCTAGAATAGAATTTAAAATCCTTCTCCTAACTTACAAAGCCCTTAACGGTCAGGCACCATCATATCTTGAAGAGCTCATAATACCGTATTATCCCACTAGAACACTGCGCTCCCAGTATGCAGGCTTACTGGTGGTCCCAACAGTCTTTAAAAGTAGAATGGGAGGCAGAGCCTTCAGCTATCAGGCTCCTCTTCTATGGAACCATCTACCAGATTCGGTCTGGGGTGCAGACACCCTCTCTATGTTTAAGAGTAGGCTTAAAACTTTCCTTTTTGATAAAGCTTATAGTTAGGGCCGACCAGGCTCGCCTTGGATCAGCCCTTAGTTATGCTGCTATAGGCCTAGACTGCTGGGGGACTCCCCATGATGCACTGAGCTCCTCTCTCCTCCTCCTCCTCTCCATCTGTATGCATTCATGTAACATCAATGCATGTCACTAACTTTGCTTCTTCCCCGGAGTTTTTTGTGCTTTCTCATCTCACAGGAACCCCGGGTCCTGGGCCGAGCCTTCGCGGTCCTTCACAGTCCTGATGGCATCCTTCCCTGGCTATTGATACTTATACTTATTGTTGTTGTTATGATTGTTGTTCTTCTGTCCCCCCTCCCCCTCTCCCTCTCTCTTTCTCTCTCTCAACCCAACCGGTCAAAGCAGATGGCCGCCCACCAAGAGCCGGGGTCTGCTTGAGGTTTCTACCCGTTAAAGGGGAGTTTTTCCTTACCGCTGTCGCCAAGTACTTGCTCATGGGGGAATTGTTGGGTCTCTGTAAATTAAAGAGTACGGTCTTGACCTGCTCTATGTGAAAAGTGCCTTGAGATGACTTTTGTTGTGATATGGCGCTATATAAATAAAAATTGACTGATTGATTGATTGATTTACTTTGTAAGTTTAGGTTGGTAGGATATAAACCCAGAACGAGAAGCTTAGGATCCAGTGGTAATGTCTTTGATAATATGTGATCAATCATATTAATAATATCTTGCAAAAAGAATTTCACTTTCACACATTCCCATACACAGTGGTACAATGTCCTTCTTGCCTCATTACACTTGACACAAGTATCAGGAATGTTATCATTAAACATATGCAATTTAACAGGAGTTATGCATGTATGCATGAGCCATTTATACTGTATAAGTTTCAAGCTACTGTTGACTCTAAGCTGAACAGTATTCACCAAGGCAACAAACAATAAATATATTATTTGAAAAATAATTTAGGGTTGAGCTGTTGTATTCAATTTATTCATTTCATATTTTTGAGATGATAAAAAGCAGAATTGATGACCCCACATGACCCCTAAAGTTTACTTCTGAGACAACATACATACATTAAAAATTAGTGGCCCCAACACTGATCCCTGGGAAACTCCACAAATTATTTAAGAGTGTTATCAGAAATGATCATTACTTGTGGCAAAGAGCTCTCTGTCAGAGAGATAAGAGGCAAACCAGTTCAAAACATTTCCAGACACTACAATGTGTTCTTTCAGTCTGTGTAAAATAAATTTGTGAGCAACTGCATTAATGGCAAATCAAGTACCAAAACCAAAAGTTCATTGTCATCTAAATTTATAGTGTCAACTACTTTTACATTGTGTTAGGGTGAAAATGAAGAGTCATCATCAGTTTACAGAGAGTCATATAAGATAGATATTGAAAACCTTTTCTGTTAATTTTTTATTGATAGTACAGTACTAAGCTTCACAGGAAGAAGAAGCTGAGTGGCTTCTTCTTCTTGTGAAGCTGCAAACGTAATTACTGGACCACCGTGTTGCCCTTGTAGAGGAGAGAAGGAGGGTGACATAGGCTGAATTGGTGGATGGATGGATGAGACGAGATGAGAGAGAGAATTTCCTGAGAGAGGGAGGCGAGGGAGAGTCTGGACGGGAAGAAAAGAGATGGGAGAGGTTTATGGGGTAAAGGGGTAGAGGGGTTGGGATGGTTTGTCGGGTAGGGGTGAAAGAGAAGAGGTTGGGGAAGGGGGGCGGTTAGGAAGGGAGAAAGGATGTCACTCATCTCTCCTTTCCTTCTCTCTTTTTTCCCTCTCCTTCCTCTCCTTCTTCTCCTTCTTCTCCTCCTCTTTCTTTTCTTTTTTCTCTCTTTTTTCCCTCTCCTTCCTCTCCTTCTTCTCTTTCTTCTCCCTCTCCTCCTCCTCTTTCTTTGCTTTCTTCAATCTTTCCTTCTCCATCTTCTCATGTTCTGCTTTTTCTTTCTTCATTCTCTCCTCCTCCTCTTTTCTCTCCCTCTTCAGTCTCTTCTCTATTTCTTTCTGCGCCTTCTTTTCCTCCTTTTTCATTCTTGCCCTTTCTTTATCTGTTTTCTTGGCCAGCTCCTGAAAAGACAGACAACATACAATTCAGTGTTTTCTGCGTCCGAAGGTTCAATCTCAAACAAACTGAAACAAAATCCAACAGGTTATTATTCAAATCAAAATGATCAGCTGATGTGACGTACCTGAAGTTGGGCATTTTCTTCATTCAGGAGCTTTATCTCCTCTTCCATCTGGCTGGCCTTATGGCGCCACTCTTCTTCCAGTTGCTGTCTTTGTCTCTGCATCTCCATTTTGAATCCATCTTCTAGAGATTCATATTTTCTTCTCCACGCTGCCTCACTTTGTTTGCTGGCTACTTCTCTTTGGCTCAGCTGGAACATATTCTCTACAAGAGCCTTCTTTTTCTCCCTTACTACGGAGATCAGGTCTTGCTTTTCATGGGTGACTTGGCTCAACTTCCTCTCTAAGTCCTCCTGCAGAGTTTTTTGTTCAGCGAGGACCTTCTCCTGTTGAGACCACTTGCTTTCCCATGTTGCCTTCAACTCAGTGACAGTCTTGTTGGATGAGCATTCCAGCTCTGCCTTTTCCTCCTGGCAGACTTTTGATATCTTATCATTTTCGCTCTTCCAGAAGGCCGTCACCTTTTCATATTCTTGCTGCCAATACTTGATGACCCTCCTGATCTCTACTTTATGGTGATGCAGATCTTTCCTAAGGGAGTGGACTTCCTCCTCCTTTCCTCTCAGTTTCATGTCCATCTTCCTGCAATGGTCATCAAACTGCTGGTGATTTTTGTTGGCAGTCTTCACCAAAATGGCTTTTTCATCCAGCAGTTCCTGATACTTGTGCTCCCAGTCGATCTCTCTGCAGGCCATCTGCTCCTTCAGAGCAGAATTTTCTGCGGCCAACTGCTGGTTTACTGTTTTGGAGTCCAACAGGGCTCGCCGCAGGGCCTGCAGGACTCTACCGGGAGTGTGCTGGTTCTGCTCCGCCGTTTCAGCTTGGCTTACATGGTCTGGACCACTGGCAGAGTCTTGGTGCAGCACTTGGAAAGGTGTCTGAAACACAGAAATGTACATGCAGGTAAAAATACTGTCCCATCCTTACTTTGGATACATACAAAAAGACAAGAGGTCTTTCATCATTATATTTATCAATACAGTTGAATGTACTGTAGCCATAAAAAAATCTGTTTCATTGGCCTAAGAGAAAATGTAAGTGAAAATATATCTGAATATATCTAACAGGATGTGAGAAATGGCTTTACACTTGTTTTTATTTGCTGCCCTGAATGATAATCATTATTCTCACAACAGCATGTACATGCACTGCACAGTATATGTATATGGAGCATTTCTCTCAAGTCTTCATATTTTATCTAAAGCCTTAACAACTACAAGTAAATGATTTTCAAGATACACTTTCTTCCATCAGTTCATTATCTCTTTCCATTAAAATGATCAAAATATTAAGTGTAATTATCACATGACAGTACAGCACTTCATTTAAGCTGCAAATGGCCATTAGTCACTCAAAACATTAAATGCATGTGCCAAAGCCTTGACCAAAGCACTCACATTCTTGTGACAAAGTACACTAAAATATAGTTTCTGTATTTCACTTAAATACACTCACTCAATAGTGAAGTTAAATATCCTCAACACACAAGTGTATAGTAGAACATCAGGCTAGCAACGTGAGTTGTTTATTAAAAATCCCTTGTGTCAAGAAATGTTCACAAGGATTTTTGTCTGAGCTTTAGATAAAAGATGAAGCAGATAGCAATTGAAAAAAGTTTGCCTGAAAGCATTTCTTGCTGAAAAATTCTTACCTCAACTCTTGACATGTTGCTTTTCTGCATGACGCTTTAACACAAATAGTGTAGCGATATTTGTTGCTTGTGGAGATGTGCTAGTTCAGTTTTCGTACTACTTGAACTGTCGTTTCTTCAGTGGGCGCTCTGTTTGTACTGAGAGATGTCTCTCTGTTTGAGTCCAAGTTGCAACAGGCTGAGTTTGTCCTTTACGATGTAAACATTCTGTATGACATCTCAAAGGACACATGACAGAGTCATCACTGGAATTCAGAATGTGATGTCATCATTAGACCTTTTTATTGTCATGTGACATGGTCAGATTAAACCTTTCATCATAAAATGCAAGACTGGATGCTTTCGATTTAAAAAATAAAAGCACACAAAACACAAGTGCAGCCCAACATGGCATTTTGAATGATAACGGAGTATTAGGGACACAATGAGGGGAAAAAAATATTTTGATAATATAATAGTTTTGAGATTTTGAGGAAATAATATCATTGCTTTGAAAAGGTTCATTGCTCTATGAGAATAAACTCCTAATATTATGAGAAAAAAATAACATTTCAGTGGGAAATATGAGAGGAGCAGTCTACTTTTTTTGAAAGTAATATATTTATTGGTTTTCAGTTTGCATTACACATCAAATTGTAGCAGTTATATAGAACATAGCAAACATTTTTCACCCTGTCCCCCCCGGATCCTCCATCCCTTTCAACTGAATACATACATACAAACAAACAAATAAACAAAATAGTAATAATAATAATAATCACATAAATTAAAATAAATAAAGTGTGTTCCTCAAGTCTGTGTACAAGATTGTTATGCTACCTTACTCCCTCAGAGTTTGTTCCTGCTGAAGCAGATTACCAACATTAACATCATGTCTTAAGAAGTACATAAAAGGTCTCCAAATATAAAGACATTTTGTTTACGTCTAATAATGTACGTTATCTTTTCCATTGACATGTTTGATGCCATTTCTTTAATCCACTTTCCGATTCTTGGCCCATCAGCATTTTTCCAATTAATAGCAATTATACATTTAGCTTGTAATATACGCATGTCTACGAATGTGAGCTCTTTACTTTGTAAGTTTAGGTTGGTAGGATATAAACCCAGAACGAGAAGCTTAGGATCCAGTGGTAATGTCTTTGATCACATTTGATCAATCATATTAATAATATCTTGCCAAAAGAATTTCACTCTCACACATTCCCATACACAGTGGTGCAATGTCCTTCTTGCCTCATTACACTTGACACAAGTATCATGAATGTTATCATTAAACATATGCAATTTAACAGGAGTTATGCATGTATGCATGAGCCATTTATACTGTATAAGTTTCAAGTTACTATTGACTCTAGGCTGAACAGTATTCACCATGGCAACAAACAATAAATATATTATTTGAAAAATAATTTAGGGTTGAGCTGTTGTATTCAATTTATTCATTTCATATTTTTGAGATGATAAAAAGCAGAATTTTAGCTCTGCAGCTAGCATTAGCAGCTAACGTAAACTAAGCAGTTAGCGATGGCCTCTCTCTCTCCCTCTCGTTCTCCTGCTCTCTCTTGCTCGGTGTGTCAAATGTTTAGTTATTCCTCTGCCTCCTTTAGTGATAGTGGTACGTGTAATAAGTGTAGTTTATTTGCAGTACTGGAGGCAAGGCTTAGTGAATTGGAAGCGCGGCTCCGCACCACGGAAAAACAATCAGCAGCTAATGTAGTTAGCCAGCCCCCAGTATCCGGTGTGGGCTGACCTAGCATAGCTCCCACTCCCCCGGTAGCTCCCGAGCAGCCGGGAAGCAAGGGCGGCTGGGTGACTGTCCGAAGGAAGCAAAGCCCTAAGCAGAAGCCCACGGTTCACCACCAACCAGTTCATGTTTCTAACAGGTTCTCCCCACTCAGTGACACACCCGCTGAGAAACAAACTCTGATTATTGGCAGCTCCATAGTCAGAAACGTGAAGTTAGCGACACCAGCAGCCATAGTTAAATGTATTCCTGGGGCCAGAGCAGGCGACATTGACATTGTCAAATTTAAAACTGCTGGCTAAGAATAAACGTAAATATGGTACGATTGTCATCCATGTCGGCGGCAACGACTCCCGATTACGCCGATCGGAGGTCACCAAAATTAATGTTGAGTCGATGTGTACATTTGCAAAAACAATGTCAGACTCCGTAATTTTCTCTGGACCGCTGCCTAATCTGACCAGTGATGACATGTACAGCCGCATGTCACAATTCAACCGCTGGTTGTCGAGGTGGTGTCCAGCAAACGATGTGGGCTTCATAGATAATTGGCAGACTTTCTGTGGAAGACCTGGTCTGATTAGGAGAGACGGCATACATCCCACTTTGGATGGAGCTGCTCTCATATCTAGAAATATGGCCAAGTTTATTAGTAGACCAAAACCATGACAACCCAGAGTTGAGACCAGGAGGCAGAGCTGCAGTCCTACACGCTTCTCTGCGCTTCCATTAGAGCAGTTACCCACCCAAAACCACATAGAGACTGTGTCTGTCCCCCGACCACATAAATCAATTAAATCCAAAGTAAACAAAAGAAGAGTCATTCATGAAAATCTAGTAAAAATTAAAACCACTACTGCAATAGTACAACAAAATAAGATAATTAAATGTGGACTGTTGAACATTAGATCTCTATCATCTAAAGCTGTTTTAGTAAACGATTTAATTTCAGATCATCATATTGATTTATTTTGTCTTACTGAAACCTGGCTGTGTCATGAAGAATATGTCAGCCTTAATGAATCCACTCCCCCCAGTCATATTAATACTCATATTCCTCGAGACACTGGCCGAGGAGGAGGAGTTGCGGCCATTTTCAACTCAAGCCTAATCATCAACCCTAGACCTAAATTTAATTATAACTCATTCGAAAGCCTTGTTCTTAATCTCTCTCATCCAACCTGGAAAACTTTACAGCCAGTTCTATTTGTTATAGTGCATCGTCCTCCTGGCCCGTACTCTGAATTCCTATCTGAATTCTCAGAGTTTTTGTCGTATTTAGTCCTTAGTACAGATAAAGTAATTATAGTAGGTGATTTTAATATTCATGTGGACGTTGATAGTGACAGTCTCAGCACTGCATTTATCTCATTATTAGACTCAATTGGCTTCTCTCAGTGTGTAAATAATCCCACTCACCGTCTTAACCACACCCTAGACCTTGTTCTGACTTATGGGATTGAAATTGAACATTTAATAATTTTTCCACAAAATCCTATTCTATCAGATCATTTTTAATAACTTTTGAATTCCTATTACTGGACTACACACCATTAGACAAAAATGTCCTCACTAGATGTCTCTCTGATAGTGTTGTAGATAAATTTAAGGAAGCAATTCCATCAGTACTGAATTCACTGCCATGTCTCAATACTACAGAGGACTCTTATGTTAACTTTAGTCCCTCCCAAATTGATAATCTTGTTGATAGTGCTGCAGGCTCATTAAGAAAAACACTCGACTCCATCGCCTCCTTAAAAAAGAAGATAATAAAACATAAGAGGTTAGCTCCATGGTATAACTCCCAAACCCGCAAATTAAAGCAAACATCGCGAAAATTGGAAAGGATTTGGCGTTCCACCAAAGTAGAAGAATCTCGCTTAGTCTGGCAAGATAGTCTTATAACATATAGGAAGGCCCTCTGTAATGCCAGAGCCGCCTATTACTCAGCATTAATAGAAGAAAATAAAAACAGCCCTAGATTCCTTTTCAGCACTTTGGCCAGGCTGACAAAGAGTCATAACTCTACTGATCCATGTATTCCTATAGCTCTCAGTAGTAACGACTTTATGAGCTTCTTTAATGATAAAATTCTAACTATTAGAGACAAAATTAACCACCTCCTGCCCTAAACAGGCACCATTCTCTCCCCAAACACAGGCACCTTAGAAACAGTTGTAAATCCTGACATATATTTGGACTGTTTTTCTCCAGTAGACTTTCCTGAACTAACTTCAATGATTTGTTCAGCTAAACCATCAACCTGTCTCTTAGACCCCATCCCAACTAGGCTGCTTAAGGAAGCCTTACCCTTGGTTAGCGCTTCTTTACTAGATATGATCAATCTGTCTTTAGTAACAGGCTATGTACCACAGTCCTTTAAAGTAGCTGCAATTAAACCTCTTCTTAAGAAGCCTACTCTTGATTCAGGTGTTTTAGCCAATTATAGACCCATATCTAACCTTCCTTTTCTATCTAAGATTCTTGAGAAAGCAGTCTCTAATCAGTTATGTGACTTTCTACATAACAATAGTTTATTTGAGGATTTTCAGTCAGGATTTAGAGCGCATCATAGCACAGAGACAGCACTGGTGAAACTCACAAATGACCTCCTGATTGCATCGGACAAAGGACTTCTCTCTGTACTTGTCTTGTTAGATCTTAGTGCTGCATTCGACACAATTGACCATCAAATCCTTTTGCAGAGACTGGAACATTTAATTGGCATTAAAGGAACTGCATTAAGCTGGTTTAAGTCCTATTTATCAGACCGATTTCAGTTTGTACATGTTAATGATGAATCCTCCGTGAAGGCAAGGGTTAGACACGGAGTTCCACAAGGTTCTGTACTTGGACCAATTCTATTCACCTTATATATGCTTCCTTTAGGTAATATCATTAGGAAACACTCCATAAATTTTCATTGTTATGCAGATGACACCCAATTATATTTATCAATGAAGCCAGATGAACCCAATCAGTTAAACAAACTCCAAGCATGCCTTAACGACATAAAGACCTGGATGACCCCTCAATTTTCCACTACTAAATTCAGATAAAACTGAAGTTATTGTGCTTGGCCCTAAACACCTTAGAAACACATTATCTAATGATATAGCTACTCTGGATGGCATTACCCTGGCCTCCAGCACCACCGTAAGGAATCTGGGAGTTATCTTTGATCAGGATATGTCCTTTAACTCCCACATAAATCAAATCTCAAGGACAAATCTCAAAAGGCCTTTTTTCACTAACGTAATATCGCAAAAATCAGGCACATCCTGTCCCTAAAAGATGCAGAAAAACTAGTTCACGCATTTGTTACTTCTAGGCTGGATTATTGCAATTCCTTATTATCAGGCTGCTCAAACAAGTCTCTAAAGACTCTCCAGCTGGTCCAGAATGCAGCTGCACGTGTATTGACTAAAACTAGAAAAAGAGATCACATTTCTCCCATTTTAGCTTCGCTACATTGGCTTCCTGTAAAATCTAGAATAGAATTTAAAATCCTTCTCCTAACTTACAAAGCCCTTAATGGTCAGGCACCATCATATCTTGAAAAGCTCATAATACCGTATTATCCCACTAGAACACTGCGCTCCCAGTATGCAGGCTTACTGGTGGTCCCAACAGTCTTTAAAAGTAGAATGGGAGGCAGAGCCTTCAGCTATCAGGCACCTCTTCTATGGAACCATCTACCAGATTCAGTCCGGGGTGCAGACACCCTCTCTATGTTTAAGAGTAGGCTTAAAACTTTCCTTTTTGATAAAGCTTATAGTTAGGGCTGGCCAGGCTCGCCTTGGATCAGCCCTTAGTTATGCTGCTATAGGCCTAGACTGCTGGGGGACTTCCCATGATGCACTGAGCTCCTCTCTCCTCCTCCTCCTCTCCATCTGTATGCATTCATGTAACATCAATGCATGTCACTAACTTTGCTTCTTCCCCGGAGTTTTTTGTGCTTTCTCATCTCACAGGAACCCCGGGTCCTGGGCCGAGCCTTCGCGGTCCTTCACAGTCCTGATGGCATCCTTCCCTGGCTATTGATACTTATACTTATTGTTGTTGTTATGATTGTTGTTCTTCTGTGCCCCCTCCCCCTTTCCCTCTCTCTTTCTCTCTCTCAACCCAACCGGTCAAAGCAGATGGCCGCCCACCAAGAGCCGGGGTCTGCTTGAGGTTTCTACCCGTTAAAGGGGAGTTTTTCCTTACCGCTGTCGCCAAGTGCTTGCTCATGGGGGAATTGTTGGGTCTCTGTAAATTAAAGAGTACGGTCTTGACCTTCTCTATGTGAAAAGTGCCTTGAGATTACTTTTGTTGTGATATGGCGCTATATACATAAAAATTGACTGATTGATTGATTTACTTTGTAAGTTTAGGTTGGTAGGATATAAACCCAGAACAAGAAGCTTAGGATCCAGTGGTAATGTCTTTGATAACATTTGATCAATCATATTAATAATATCTTGCCAAAAGAATTTCACTTTCACACATTCCCATACACAGTGGTACAATGTCCTTCTTGCCTCATTACACTTGACACAAGTATCAGGAATGTTATCATTAAACGTGCAATTTAACAGGAGTTATGCATGTATGCATGAGCCATTTATACTGTATAAGTTTCAAGCTACTGTTGACTCTAGGCTGAACAGTATTCACCATGGCAACAAACAATAAATATATTATTTGAAAAATAATTTAGGGTTGAGCTGTTGTATTCAATTTATTCATTTCATATTTTTGAGATAATAAAAAGCAGAATTGATGACCCCACATGACCCCTAAAGTTTACTTCTGAGACAACATACATACATTAAAAATTAGTGGCCCCAACACTGATCCCTGGGAAACCCCACAAATTATTTAAGAGTGTTATCAGAAATGATCATTACTTGTGGCAAAGAGCTCTCTGTCAGAGAGATAAGAGGCAAACCAGTTAAAAACATTTCCAGACACTACAATGTGTTCCTTCAGTCTGTGTAAAATACATTTGTGAGCAACTGCAATAATGGCAAATCAAGTACCAAAACCAAAAGTTCATTGTCATCTAAATTTATAGAGTCAACTACTTTTACATTGTGTTAGGGTGAAAATGAAGAGTCATCATCGGTTTACAGAAAGTCATATAAGATAGATATTGAAAACCTTTTCTGTTAATTTTTTATTGATAGTACAGTACTAAGCTTCACAGGAAGAAGAAGCTGAGTGGCTTCTTCTTCTTGTGAAGCTGCAAACGTAATTACTGGACCACCGTGTTGCCCTTGTAGAGGAGAGAAGGAGGGTGACATAGGCTGAATTGATGGATGGACGGATGAGACGAGATGAGAGAGAGAATTTCCTGAGAGAGGGAGGCGGGGGAGAGTCTGGACGGGAGGAAAAGAGATGGGAGAGGTTTATGGGGTAAAGGGGTATAGGGGTTGGGATGGTTTGTCGGGTAGGGGTGAAAGAGAAGAGGTTGGGGAAGGGGGGCGGTTAGGAAGGGAGAAAGGATGTCACTCATCTCTCCTTTCCTTCTCTCTTTTTTCCCTCTCCTTCCTCTCCTTCTTCTCCTTCTTCTCCTCCTCTTTCTTTTCTTTTTTCTCTCTTTTTTCCCTCTCCTTCCTCTCCTTCTTCTCTTTCTTCTCCCTCTCCTCCTCCTCTTTCTTTGCTTTCTTCAATCTTTCCTTCTCCATCTTCTCATGTTCTGCTTTTTCTTTCTTCATTCTCTCCTCCTCCTCTTTTCTCTCCCTCTTCAGTCTCTTCTCTATTTCTTTCTGCGCCTTCTTTTCCTCCTTTTTCATTCTTGCCTTTTCTTTATCTGTTTTCTTGGCCAGCTCCTGAAAAGACAGACAACATACAATTCAGTGTTTTCTGCGTCCGAAGGTTAAATCTGAAACAAACTGAAACAAAATCCAACAGGTTATTATTCAAATCAAAATGATCAGCTGATGTGACGTACCTGAAGTTGGGCATTTTCTTCATTCAGGAGCTTTATCTCCTCTTCCATCTGGCTGGCCTTATGGCGCCACTCGTCTTCCAGTTGCTGTCTTTGTCTCTGCATCTCCATTTTCAATCCATCTTCTAGAGATTCATATTTTCTTCTCCACGCTGCCTCACTTTGTTTGCTGGCTACTTCTCTTTGGCTCAGCTGGAACATATTCTCTACAAGAGCCTTCTTTTTCTCCCTTACTACGGAGATCAGGTCTTGCTTTTCATGGGTGACTTGGCTCAACTTCCTCTCTAAGTCCTCCTGCAGAGTTTTTTGTTCAGCGAGGACCTTCTCCTGTTGAGACCACTTGCTTTCCCATGTTGCCTTCAACTCAGTGACAGTCTTGTTGGATGAGCATTCCAGCTCTGCCTTTTCCTCCTGGCAGACTTTTGATATCTTATCATTTTCGCTCTTCCAGAAGGCCGTCATCTTTTCATATTCTTGCTGCCAATACTTGATGACCCTCCTGATCTCTACTTTATGGTGATGCAGATCTTTCTTAAGGGAGTGGACTTCCTCCTCCTTTCCTCTCAGTTTCATGTCCATCTTTCTGCAATGATCATCAAACTGCTGGTGATTTTTGTTGGCGGTCTTCACCAAAATGGCTTTTTCATCCAGCAGTTCCTGATACTTGTGCTCCCAGTCGATCTCTCTGCAGGCCATCTGCTCCTTCAGAGCAGAATTTTCTGCGGCCAACTGCTGGTTTACTGTTTTGGAGTCCAACAGGGCTCGCCGCAGGGCCTGCAGGACTCTACCGGGAGTGTGCTGGTTCTGCTCCGCCGTTTCAGCTTGGCTGACGTGGTCTGGACCACTGGCAGAGTCTTGGTGCAGCACTTGGAAAGGTGTCTGAAAGACAGAAATGTACATGCAGGTAAAAATACTGTCCCGTCCTTACTTTGGATACATACAAAAAGACAAGAGGTCTTTCATCATTATATTTATCAATACAGTTGAATGTACTGTAGCCATAAAAAAATCTGTTTCATTGGCCTAAGAGAAAATGTAAGTGAAAATATATCTGAATATATCTAACAGGATGTGAGAAATGGCTTTACACTTGTTCTTATTTGCTGCCCTGAATGATAATCATTATTCTCACAACAGCATGTACATGCACTGCACAGTATATGTATATGGAGCATTTCTCTCAAGTCTTCATATTTTATCTAAAGCCTTAACAACTACAAGTAAATGATTTTCAAGATACACTTTCTTCCATCAGTTCATTATCTCTTTCCATTAAAATGATCAAAATATTAAGTGTAATTATCACATGACAGCACAGCACTTCATTTAAGCTGCAAATGGCCATTAGTCACTCAAAACATTAAATGCATGTGCCATGATGCCAAAGATGAAGCAGATAGCAATTGAAAAAAGTTTGCCTGAAAGCATTTCTTGCTGAAAAATTCTTACCTCAACTCTTGACATGTTGCTTTTCTGCATGACGCTTTAACACAAATAGTGTAGCGATATTTGTTGCTTGTGGAGATGTGCTAGTTCAGTTTTCGTACTACTTGAACTGTCGTTTCTTCAGTGGGCGCTCTGTTTGTACTGAGAGATGTCTCTCTGTTTGAGTCCAAGTTGCAACAGGCTGAGTTTGTCCTTTACGATGTAAACATTCCGTATGACATCTCAAAGGACACATGACAGAGTCATCACTGGAGTTCAGAATGTGATGTCATCATTAGACCTTTTTATTGTCATGTGACATGGTCAGATTAAACCTTTCATGATAAAATGCAAGACTGGATGCTTTCGATTTAAAAAATAAAAGCACACAAAACACAAGTGCAGCCCAACATGGCATTTTGAATGATAACGGAGTATTAGGGACACAATGAGGGGAAAAAAATATTTTGATAATATAATAGTTTTGAGGTTTTGAGGAAATAATATCATTGCTTTGAAAAGGTTCATTGTTCTATGAGAATAAACTCCTAACATTATGAGAAAAAAATAACATTTCAGTGGGAAATATGAGAGGAGCAGTCTACTTTTTTTTGTAAGTAATATATTTATTGGTTTTCAGTTTGCATTACACATCAAATTGTAGCAGTTATATAGAACATAGCAAACATTTTTCACCCTGTCCCCCCCGGATCCTCCATCCCTTTCAACTGAATACATACATACAAATTAACAAGAAAAGTAATAATAATAATAATCAAATCAAATCAAATAAATAAAGTAAAGTGTGTTCCTCAAGTCTGTGTACAAGATAGTTATGCTACCTTACTCCCTCAGAGTTTGTTCCTGCTGAAGCAGATTACCAACATTAACATCATGTCTTAAGAAGTACATAAAAGGTCTCCAAATATAAAGACATTTTGTTAACGTCTAACAATGTACGTTATCTTTTCCATTGACATTTCTTTAATCCACATTCCGATTCTTGGCCCTTCAGCATTTTTCCGATTAATAGCAATTATACATTTAGCTTGTAATATACGCATGTCTACGAATGTAAGCTCTTTACTTTGTAAGTTTAGGTTGGTAGGATATAAACCCAGAACGAGAAGCTTAGGATCCAGTGGTAATGTCTTTGATCACATTTGATCAATCATATTAATAATATCTTGCCAAAAGAATTTCACTTTCACACATTCCCATACACAGTGGTACAATGTCCTTCTTGCCTCATTACACTTGACACAAGTTTCAGGAGCCTTCTTACAGGCCTCTCTCCAGTCCTCTAAAGATATTTCGTCATCTATATCTTTCTTCCATAATCTTAATTTAGATTCTGAGGATTCATCAGACCCAGACACAAACAAGTCATACAAAGATGAAATTAACCTTAATCATAACAATGTCCTATGGTTGCTACCTCTAATGAGGAAATGACAGGTATATCTAATGAATGGTTTTGAGATGAGGACATAAAGCTCCTAAGTTGACGATATTTGAAAAAATGATTATTTGGAATGTCATATTTGATTGATAGTTCTGCAAAGGACATAAATACTTCATCTTCCCTATACATGCTTGCACATCAGCCCTTTTTCAGCCCATACCCGAAATCCTGGATTTCTTTTCCCTGGTTTAAAGTTGACATTATCCCATTTGGGACTGAAGCGTGACCAGGAGGAATTAATGTTCAAGTATTTACAAGTGTCAAACCAAACATTAATCATATTCGATACAACAGGGTTATCTGTATTTTTTCTTAGGTATTTGTGATCTGCTGAATACAAATACAAATGCAATGGTACGTTTGGTTTAACAGAACAAGATTCCAAATCCATCCAAGCAGGAGGGCTTTCAGATGAAAATTAAAACATGATTGAGCTGTTCTTCAGTCATATGGTAGATATAATAAAGATAATAGACATTTATTTTGCTAAATAAAGTTGGTAAACAGTTTCTTAATTCTAGTAAATAAAGATGAAGCAGAGGTTGTATGGGGATATCCTGGAATAAATAGAGAAATTTAGGGAGTATGTTCATTTTTAGAATATTTATCCTGCCAGTTATTGAAGTAGGTAAAGCTGTCTCCATTTATCCAACAAATTTAAATCTTTAATAAAATAATGCATTGTCTTCTTCAATCTGGTGTGAGTGTTATTTGAGCTGAATTAATTGAATTAAAGTCACCAGCTATTATGTATTGCCCAGGGAGATTTGAAATAGTAAGAAACAGATTACTATAGCATTTAGGATCCACTCATACATTCATATAAAATTAAACTGCAAGTTTATTGTCTCCAAGGAGAAATTTGTCACTGCATCAGTTGACGTCACACACTACCAAACAACCTCCCAGATGTCAATGACATGATGAACATAAGTCACACAGTCAGGACACTCATTCACTCATAGAAAACATTTTGACTGACCCCGTAAAGGTAAATGTATTCTAATTGGACAGAATAAAAGCAATTCAAACATTTGGCATAAATTAAAGTTTATGTACATACAAACATTAAGGATAATCATTATCATAATTCTTTTATAATTATGGTAGCAAATTTACATAAAATATTTAGTTAAAAAAAAACAGACTCCTGTTTTCTTCCTTACATGATTGTCTGATAAATGTTTGCTGGATGGGGAATCTCATCAATTAAATGATCCTCACTGATCAGTGCAGGGACAACAATTAATCAAATACAAATGTTTGAACTCTGGATTGACTTGGGTCCTGTCCAATCACATCCAAGAAATGTTGTCCCTACCAAAATGTTGTTATGTTTTCTGAGATGGTGTTGTGTGTTTTGCATCTCAGGGCCACCATACAAAGGAGACCATCATGAAAAAATATGAAAGCCATGATTCGCCAGAAACCCAGAAGGATTGACTATAGCTGCTCTGACAGGAAACATAATTTGTTGTTAAATGCTAACAAAAGAACAGTAGTTTTATCATTATTCAAATGATAACATACTCAAATTCTAAACGCCATAACATGCTAATTTATCTTAATATAGACAGAGAGCCTCACTATCATGTTTCCCTCTTTTAAAAAACTACATTGTCTGGTTGAAGATAGTGAAACAGCTTATAAACTGGTGTACTCTGGCTCACTATATTCAACAGTTTGTGGTACATTGGAAAAGTGGCAGAGTGAGATGTCTGCCTTATTGCCGCTCCGTCGCTCGCTGGCTGTGTCACTGCAGATAATAGGCTCTTGTATAACCCGCCTCCTCTCTCCTCTCCCTCCCTCCCATTGGACAGCTCCCTCCTTCTCCCTCTCATCCCATTGGACAAGTCGGGCGGGCGATGAGCTCATATTGGTTAAAAATAGTTGGGCTCGTAAGGGGCTAAAAATAGAGCGGTATATAAAGCCGGCGGTTGAACCACGATGTGCTCCACTCCTCTCAGGCCGGCAGCCGGAGGAGCAGAGAGGGAGAGAGGGAGAGAGGGAGAGAGAGGGAGAGGGAGAGGGAGAGGGAGAGGGAGAAACAGAAACACACACACACATAGAGAGAGAGAGAGAGGGAGACACAGACAGCAGCAGCCTCCCTCCAGCTCATTCCTCTCAAAGTGTTGCACCAGAGGCAGAGCTTCGTGTTTCATGGTGCCCGCGTTTTGGGTGGAGTAGGCAGTGACGAACTTCCTTCCTTCCTTTCTGACTCTTTGGTTTCGGTCTGAATATCTCTCAAGAGGCCTCAGTCATTTCCCCTCGCAGAGCATTGAAGTTGCAGTGAGCACATAATAAGCCTTAAATTCATTGTAACGACCCTTAAATATAAATGCTGCCTCACACCGCTGTGTTTACGACAAGTCGTCCTCCGTGTTAAGGTCTTTTATAATTCAGAGCACAATCTTTGAGTCATTAACTGTAGAAAAGGAGATAGCTAGTAGCATTTGTTCATGAATAATTTTGACATTAGTTGGGGTAATTATGGATGGCAGCAGTGTGAGCCGCTTGTAAGCAGTATGCTGCTGCTCTACACGGGTGATAAAAAATGCTACAAATGTTCAAAAGAGGAAGCTTCCACATCTTCAATCTTCCCCCATATGACACAAATCTCTCGGAGACTGCAGCCGTTTCCTACTGTGAAAATCCAATTGCCTACTGCTGCCTTGCCATGCTGTGTGCCGTGTGGCTTTACTGAAGAGGATAAACACCTGTCATTTCAGGTGTCAGCTCTGTTTGCTATGGATTTCAGACTTCCCTCCTAATCCACTGTACAGTAGAAATGCAGTTTGATGGCAGTATTACAGTAAGAGTAGAAAGTACTGTTTTATTCGAAGGGAGACTTCGAAGCACAAGCTGACTTCTTGTTTCCTCTCACATCTACCCACTGCGCCTCTTGTAATCCAACATTGGAGGCTTCCTCCTACTATCCATCCATCCATTTTGTATATCTGTTTAGCCCCCCCACCTCTTCCTCTTCTTCCTCCTCCTACCATACAACACTAGTCTCCTATATAAGCTGCCAAAGGTCACTGCAGGCACCTCTCTGATGTAATAAGCTGGAAACTAGAGTTTGACCTGTGATCGGTGGAGGGAATGAAAGCAGGAGAGGGAGGAAAGAGGGAAACAAAGGATTTAAGTGGTTTAAAGAAGCTGTTGAACCTCATCCTTGCATATATTATTTCTGATATCTGATAGTAATAGTAAATATGCCTGCACAGTGGAGATAAAATAGGTGTATTTGTGTCTACATGCTTTCCTCTCTTGTTTGAAATACCCCCTTGAGGTTTGGTGTTATTATATTTAGTGTTTTACTTCATTCTCATTCCCATCTTGTTGTCCTCAATGCTTACAAGGCATCAAAAATAAACTGATTCATTTAGTTTCAGTTTTCAAAAACAGAAACAGATTTTTTTTTTCCTGCCATCTGTTCCACATCAGAACTGTAAAAGTGTAGTTTCTACATGAGAAAGTTAATGCACATGGATTTAATCTGTTTTATTCTTGGATTTCCGCTCCTCCGCTCCTCTGCGCTGACTTACACAACTACCACCTTTTTATTGTTGGTTACAGGAGTAGCTCCACTAACTCTCCGCACACACGCTCGCGGGTTCCTGGATATTACTCCAAAACATCCAGCATCATCCCACACAGGCTGATATTGGTTCACCTCTGCATCCCACACACTCCGCTCTCTCACCCTCTCTCTCTCTCTCTCTCTGCAGCACAGGCCTCAGTGTGTGAAGCCGCTGGTAAAAAAATCTCTCTGATCGGTTGTGACGCTGCTTTCTGCTCTTCAAGCAGCAATCATCCTAATGATCGGTGTCCTGTCTGGGTTTTATAAAAAAGTCTGGTATGGTGATTGGAGGAAAGTGAATGAGAAATTGTTTGTCTTTCTTTGAAGCGAGACTACACAAGCTGCAATTACGAGGATGACACATTGAATTTCAATTCATGTCTGGCGGGGTAACAATGTGTTTACTTTTCGTTTTACTTCGGTGGTAAAGAAAACATTTAAATGTTTGTTTGTGACACACTTAATTATGGTGAATAACGGTAACACGAGTCGACAAGAGTCAGGAAGTCAGCAAACTCATTCAGTCATACCAAACCCCCCCCGAGTCTACTGAAATGATGAATAGTGTGTTTTACTCTTAATGAATTCAGCTTTTCATCTTTGAGAATAGAATCGTGTTACTTCATCTTTCAAGAGTCACACAGTCTCACTTTCAACACAACTACTGATGTGCTTTCGAGATCGAAACTTTTCAGTGTTTTAACTTCACCTCAGCTCCACTTACCAAGACAAAATGCTTTTGATAAATGTAGTTAATTCTGCCAACATCCTGTTGTTTTTGTCTCGGTTAAGTTCAATAACAGATTCTAATTAAAACACACAGTTCACAAAGAAACAGCTGACAGCCCCACAGTCGGTCACATGTGTGAAGTAGTTGTGGTAAAAGAGGTCTGTTGATGTGGTGCTTTGATATTTAGCTCAAATCTAAAAATCTATCTTGGGGGTTTGGGTGACATTCAGGGTGTCACTGTGCTTGCTCTCCTTGGTTTTATATGATCAGAACAGACTGTGTTGGATTCTCAGCCAATCAATATGTTCTGTAGTGAGATTTTATTGCTTCAGTGGTCTGTGTCTTGGCACCATAAGGATTTAAAACTCATTGCTACATGTCTCACTGGTTACTATTATAGATGGTTGTTGCCACATACCATTCAACAGAACCCATGAATCCTAAATATGTTGATGTTTTTGAATACTTGACAGTGAAATGGGTTGAACATTTAGGATTTAGGGGTGTAGCTTCTTCAAGGACAGGTTCAAGTGTCTTAAAACAAGTCAGGTGACCATATGAACGCTGAAAGAGGTTTTCCTGGTTGTAATCATTCCTCCTGTTCATACTGGCTGTTAAAAGATCCTCTTCAAATGTGCTTTCAATGTCCACACAGTCATTTTGTGCAAAAATGGATTTAAACGTTTATGTGAAGCTTATATGTGGCTCTTGATGTGGTTCTCAGCTCAAGTCACCAACAAGAAATACAATTCTCACAACCAGTGACATCATGGTTTCTCTTCCCCTCAAGTTTTTTTTTAGATAATTCTTCTCATTTTCTTTCATTTGTCATGCCATGTGTTATACACTTGTGTCATATCCAGACTGTCTCCAGAGAGGATTATGATCGTGAGACACCACTTCATAAACCCTCTAATGCGTCACTCCATTCATACTTAATGTGTATTGATTGAACTCAAGAGCTCCCTCTCCGTCCCACCTGAGACCACAATGAATAGCAGCTGGTTGTTATAGAAAGTAATTTATTACACAAACCAAAGCTAGTTTACAAATACAATTTCCAGTCCTGTGCGTGTGTATAGTCTAGTATGAACAAACCCACATTTCATATTTACAGACTTTGCATACAGCTTGGTTTTCCTGTTCCTTTGTTAACATGACTGCTTCAGCATCCAAATTATGATTTAAAAATACAATAAAAACAAGAAATAAAAATGATTTTGTACATAATAAGGAGACTAAGTTTTTTTTTTTTCCTTTAGTCATTTCAGCCAAGTTTGTGTTCAAAACAAACAAACAGAAAAAGAGCCAGCGCATGTGGTCCTAGCGACGCTCTAGACAGGCAGCCGAGAGGCCAGCCTTTCTCCTGACTGCCTAACAACAGCATTTGGCAGGGATGATTGATGGGTCGAAACCACAACAGTAAATCATCAGAAAAAAGCACAAAAGAAGAATAAACTAAAGCAACGACACATTAGCAGTCCCCTAGTCTTCCACCTCCTATTTTTAAATACTGATAGACAACATATTTATGACATTTTTCTTTTAAAAAGCAAGGAAATAAAGTGTAAAAACAACAACACAAGACTAGGTTTCTGGAACAGGGTCCTCCCTGTTGGCCAGGAAGAAGAACAGGAGGGTCAAACACTGTCAAGAGAGCCTGAATCTGGCAGTAAAACACAGAAAAGTCAGGAAAGGCTGGTGGCTGATAAATGACTGGCCACTCTTACCGTTTTTAGAATCAAAAACCCTGATAGAGCAGACAAAAATACCCCAGATGAAAACATTTCCACCATAATGCAGGTTCTCACTCTGCTAGTTAGTGATGCAGATGACCTGCATGTAGTACTCCAAAATCTATCAGGCTGCCCAACCTGACAATTCTGGTATTTACGTGCACAGTATTCTGGATAAAAAGGTCATGTCACACGTGTCACGTTTGTCTTTCTAAATTTAACTGTTTATGCAGATGGCAGGTACCAACAGTTAACCAGTTAAAGGCAGACATGTCTAAATATGGTGGATAACATCCCAGGCACCTTTATTTTCCTCAAACATGAACTAGTTCTGGTTATTGTACATTTGACCTTTACACATGCCTACACACACACACAAAATAAGGAGATCAGTGGTGTGCATGTAAACACAATACTCTCCTCTCCTTTATCTTTGTCCTGGTCTCAAACCAGGGGAAGATGAGCACCAGCAGTCAGTGATGTGGAACAGGAAGGGATGGGAGCTGAGCCGTAGGAAGAGTTTGGTCAGGTTGTACTGTGCAGGGCAGGAAGCTGCTGTGATCACAGTTCACCTGCTGCTTCCACTGATTCTTTGATGAACGAACTTTTAAAAGAACCTTCAGGTGATAACTGATCACCTCCTAAAGTAGACAAACCAACCACAGTAAAGATTCACCAGCAGGTGGATCATTTGAATGTCTTGCGCGGCCATTGAGGACGTCACAATGCTGCTCCTATGGAAGTAAGTTTACGCTGCCCCCTGCAACACTGCTGTGGTAAGATAACTAATATTGGAAGCAGCTGCTGGAATACAGGTGGTGATTGGAGCCGCTTTGTCTAACAGATCAGATGATTATGCACAGTAAGTAGTTTTACTTTAAAACATCACTGAGGGCAATTGTCTTTCGATTCAAACTGTACACTAGTAGCTGTAGTTTTTATAATAATATAGAGCATTCAGTATTAGGTGATTGGAACAGATCATCTCTGTAAGAGCAGGGCTCAATGTGTTTGTCACTGTGAGTCTGTAAGCACAGGATTAGCCACAGTGAGAGACTAAATGGCACTGAGCAGGACATGTGAGCACGCAGCTCTCTGATAATACACCACATAAGACCTGAGCACCTGACAGCACCTGACCACTTCTTTAACACTGGATTCAACTTTTCTAAATGCCTTATTTTAAAACACAAATACACATTTTTTTTTTAAATGCTCTTAATTTGAACTGCAAGCTGATCTCAAACCTGTCTAAAGCACCATTTTAAGGAGCCCTTGATTAATACAATTTACTGGTGATTTGTCTACTTTTGGAGCTGTTCAGATAACCTGCCGACGTAACTACAGCTTACAACAAATAAGCTGTAGAACTATGAAAACTGCAAGCTTTGCCCTGGTTTGGTGTATACAGTACTATACAGTACAGAACCCAAGTACTGCACTTCACTCTTCCCATCCCTTCACCTGTCCCACTACACACCGCACGAGCCATAATACCAGGGACAAGCCATTAATAGTGGTACTTATTTACTGTTTGCCCCTGTCCTTCTGTCAAGTCATCCAGGCAGGACACTAAACCTTTGTTTTCCAAACTGAACAGTCACCCAAAACATCCCATAATTTACCAGCAACTTTATCGGTTTTACCAGTCAGATAGATATTTAGAAAGGACCAGGATCCCTAATGATCTGTATCAGTGTTAAGTGGCTTGCTTTAGCCCACAGCTAAAGAGCCTGATGTTTTACAGCGGTAGTCATTTACTGTGCTCCCTCCTCCCCCATCCATCCTTCCACCCACCCGTCCCTCTCCATCAAAGCTTCCCAAACCCAAGTCCCAGGGTAAATTCAGTCCAACAAACAGCCATTTTACAGCGGTAGTCGTTTACTGCACTCTTTGCTTCCCCTCCCTCCCTCTCCCATCTAGTAATCCCTCTGTCCCTCCCGAGCCCTAGCCCTGGATACAGTAGCCCAGGGTAAAAACAGTCCAAATATGTCTGCCATATTACAGCAGTACACATTTATTGCTCTTCTTTCCACGGCGGGCCTGCAGCGCTGCCCTGGTGGCCATCTCGAACACCTCTCGCACGCCGTCCTTGGTCTTAGCAGAGCACTCCATGTAGCCGAATGCAGCAATCCGGCCTGCCATGTCCCTGCCCTCCTCCGACTTCACTGGCTCCTATTGGATGGAGAGAAGACTTTGGTTTAGGAACGTACTCGCTGTACTCTTGAACATTCGTGTATGATGCAAGATAACTACTAGTATAAATACAAGTGAAAGCTGCTTTGTTCCGAGTCATTAATGGTAGATACAGCTGAACGAGGGGAAAGCTATTTTTAAGTCTAGATGCATCGATGAAATGCTGGAGGGTTGAACTACAAGCTGGAATTTTATGCCCATCTGTGTGCATAAGAAACAGAGTCGTGCATTTGCCTGTTTTGTCTTGGTAAACATGGAAATTGTCAAAGTATTGAAATTGTGTAATATACACAAAATACACCTTGTACCCACTTTATTTTTTCTGTTGTAGTTGGTTGAGACTAGTTTTAATGCCTCATGAATGGTTTACCAAAACATACATCTAAAAAGGTATTTAGTCACAAATGGCCCTTGTCAGCAGAACCCCCAAAATAGTAATAAATCTCTATTAAATGAACATGTCTAAATGTCTAAACACAAGCAAAAGGGAGAATTCAGGTACCTGCTTCATCTTGGCCAGCTCTCGGCGCGTGTGCTCGTCGTTGCGCAGGTCTTTCTTGTTTCCTACCAGGATGATGGGAACGTTGGGACAGAAGTGTTTGACCTCTGGGGTCCACTTCTCTGGAATGTTTTCTGTGAAAGAAAGAAGGACCAGAGAGGGAGAGAATAGATCAATAATCACTGGACAAACACCTACATATCATTTTGTGTGTGTATCTCTTAACTAATGTTGATTGTCAGACTATGATTCACTGCAGGGCCCGTTACAGTAAGTGATGACTCTTAACTATGTTTCCATTTTTCAAGCAACGGGATAAACATTGTAGCAACAGGAGACCAGTTAACAGAGTTAAATCGGAGGAAGCGA
Source organism: Thunnus maccoyii (assembly GCF_910596095.1). Lineage (NCBI taxonomy): Eukaryota > Metazoa > Chordata > Actinopteri > Scombriformes > Scombridae > Thunnus > Thunnus maccoyii. The sequence goes on along the minus strand of NC_056536.1, from coordinate 10,765,401 downwards.
GGAAGACCGACATGTGAGTCACTGCAAAGATAATCTTGCTTCTGAACACAGACAGAAAAAACACAAAGAATAGCTTCCATATCTCCACTGAGCATCAAGGTTTAAAAAAAAAGAAAAACCTGTCTTACTTGGTCAGCAAAAATGCTGTTTAAAACAGGAATGTAGTTTCTGAAGAATAGCCGTGTAGTTATAAATGAGAGCTTTAGTACAATAAGCCTTTGTTTTATGACAATAGTAGCTGACATTTTCCTCTCATTTAATCTTGTTTCATTAATGTCTGGCACTTTAATTATCTGCAGCTTTTATCACCGTATTTTATGGAAAGCCATTTCCATATGACCAGGAAAGTGCTGTTCATAATCATAATGAGAGGAAACGCGTGACTTGTAGTTTCACTGCATGCCATATGATTTATCTCAGAGTGTGCTGGTGTATACGTGAGTGTGCAAATGTAAGCAGTTCCTCTACAAATGGTAATAAGAGTCACCACAGGACGAACACAGAACCTGCAGACCTCGAAGAAAACTTCTAATGAGAACGGAAAGGTGGGGGAGTGACATGGGAGAGGCTGAGCTGTGGCGGTTTACGTCATGCATGAATGTGTAGGTGTGTGTTTGTGGTGTGTACTCACCCAAGCTGTCAGGGCTGTCTATGGAGAAGCACATGAGAATGACGTCAGTGTCTGGATAGGAGAGAGGTCTCAGCCTGTCGTAGTCCTCCTGACCTGCTGTGTCCCAGAGAGCCAGCTCCACCTGACAGACACAGGCACAGACACAGACACAGACACAGACACAGACACAGACACAGACACAGACACAGACACAGACACAGGGACAGGGACAAAGGGAGTACGGAGAAAAGAGGAAGAAAAAAGAAAAAGAGAAGGACAGAAGTTAATATTAATAAACAGAACTTTCATGTTGAAGGCAGCTCACTCAACAAATAAAGGAGATAATAAACAAGGCCCTAAACAGACTCCGATCTGACAAAGAACTTAAAAAAAAAAGGAGAATTTAATGCGTCATAATAAAGAATTTAAGGAGTATAAGGTGAAAAGCAAAGAATGAACCATTATGAATTGTAGGTGGAGTGTCTCTGTGATGGCGGTAAAATGTTTGGCAACCTTGAAGTGGTCTTATATTATGATCAAAATACAAGTATAGAATTTTCTTTTATTTATTCACTTTTAAATAGAATTTGAATGAAGACAGATTTTGCACACTGAGCTGAATAAAACATCTAATGGATTTGAGTGTGCAAACTACTTTTTAGTGAATGAATATGGGTTTAAAATCTGACTTTTATGCTTAGTTGAATCCCTACATTTTGGCAGTTTTTGACCTGGTAAATCTAAACTTATCAGGTATCACTTCATTCACAAACTGAACTACTCTGTTTAGGTTTTGAAGAGCTCATTTTAAAATTCATATAAATACAGACACACACACATAAACACACAATTATATTATCAGCAGACAATTAACCGCAAAAAGCAATTTATGTGTCAATTACTCGTTTATAGGCAAGATTTGGCCGATGGTGGTCGACTCCTCCGCGGCAGCACAGCGGATCACAAAATCAACAAGCTAATAAAGACTCAATGAGCCAGAATCCTATTAACCCAGAATGAGGTCAGGACATGTGGGTTTGTGAAAGATGAGTTGGGCAGAGAGCAGCACACATACAGTACATCGTGAACCTAAAAGTCACAAGGAGTTTGATATACGACTCTAATTTGTGAATTACACTGGATTCAATCCTAAACCTTTAATGACACTACGATCAATGTGTTTACCTAAACCATATATGGATGGATGTACACACACAGCTACCAAACAAAATCAATAACTGGAGCCTTGCTTAGTGTGACTTAGCATAACAATTGACTGCATTTAGAGTAAAATACAGACTTAACACCCAGGAGTTATCAGAATAATGGAAAATATTTTGACATTTCAACAGCTTTAGACTGGGCTCAACCGAAACTATCTGTAGAACAAGACTTAGCAGATGAGTACTGCAATGTGAAGGAAGATGTGAACTAGTCTTATCAACACTTCCTCAGGAACACTAGTCCCTTAAAGAAGAATTTAAGCCTTGAGCATGACTAAGCGCCCACGAAACAAAACCGCCCTGATAACACAAACGCGACAGTAAGTAGACCCACGCAGATTCTGCAATAATCTCAAGAAAAAGTGCAAATTCTCTGGACTTTTCATTATTTATTTGATCCTTTGTGCGTTATTTGTTTTAGCTAAGTAGCAGTCACTAAATGACATTTCCTTACCAAGAACAATAGTCGCTCAGCTAGTTGGTACAACAGCTTGGAATGTGATTGAACGTCTACTCTGACGTGACATTAAAGGGGAAAGACAAATAGTGACACAGAATCACTGCAAATCTCTTACCTGTTTGCCGTCCACTTCTATGTCAGCCACGTAGTTCTCAAACACAGTGGGGACGTAGACCTCAGGGAACTGGTCCTTGCTGAAGACAATCAGAAGGCAGGTCTTTCCACAAGCTCCATCCCCCACTATCACCAGTTTCTTACGGATGGCTGCCATCCCTGAAGGAGGAGGTAAAGGTTATGATCAAAGAATCAGAGGAAAGGCATGGCGTTGAGGAGAATCGCCTATTTGATAATCCAAAGCCAGATCTGTGATTGTTGAGGAAGAACACAACAAACTCTCTCTTGTGGTGAATTAACTCACTAGTCAATTTTAAGCCAACGGCAAAAGGAAATATGAAAGTAATGTGTGACATTTGAGGCATGAAGGGAAGAGTATATGTTGAGCGGTGTTGCATAGTGCAGGCGTGCGATGCAACACTGTGCTTGACACTTTTAACCACGTAGGTGGAAAGCAGAGAATCTCCACCTGAGGTTCAGAGTCTCTCTGGGTTTTGAGATGATTAATGCAATCTGAAAAAAATCCAAGTCAGAAATATAATGGTCTTCATATATACGAGTAATGCCTTGAAATAAGGAAAGCTCACAAACCATGAGGCTTATTTAATAACTGCACAAGTAACCTGACAAGACGCATCAATCTGTTTTGACTTGGGGGCTTGTGAGCCACAAAGGTTGAGGACAATATGTGTAAATGGAAACCTGAAACCACACAAACATCCTAAAGGCGAGCAGCATGTAATGCATTCGTGTCTGTATGTGTGAGCGGTGATCTGTATGTGTGAGCGGTGATCTGTATGTGTGAGCGGTGATCTGTTGGCTCTTGTTGTCCAAACATGAAATTCTATTGTCAACTGTCTGGTTATGATTTATGATGATTTAGCATGCCAACATCAGGATAATAAGTGGGTAGAGGCTGCTGCGTCATGATTACATCAATATCCCCAAAACAGCTGTGCACTGTAGGTTCCCATCCATCCTTGCACAACATAGGGCATTAAAAGGCGTCATTACAGCACAGCACTATAAAATGTGAGCCACCAGGAAGTAAAACTTACCCGAGGTTCCAGTAATACATTTCTGACTGTAAAAGACTCAATAGACGTTTCAGTGTGGGTGTGAGAGCTTGCCCAACTGAGTAAAGGGAAGTTAAGGCAAATTAGTGACATGTAGTCTTGTGTCATTGGCTGCGAGCAGCCTGGATGACTCTGTATTGAGAAATGACATTCGACAGAAAGTGTCAAACAGGAACTAGAGATAAATGTTATGGATTTTCTACTGAATTGGACCCACAAACTTAAAAAGGACTAAATTCTCAGTCAAAAAAGGTTATTCACCAGTGCATAAACTATGGAAAATAACCAGAATCACTGTCAAGTTAAACCAACAACACAGTGTGATCAAAACACAGGAAAACAGCGATTTCCCTTCAGACATGAACAGGAACTGTGTCCCAACACAATCACTTTATTCACCCAGTACACATCAAACGCACCTCATTTGTCATGGTGACGCTGCGGCAGAGACACAACTTTGAAAATAACACAGTACATGTACTGTGTACTTCCTAACTACACAAGGACAACAGGACCTCACATAGAGAAGGTAATAAATCGTATCCCTGAGAGGTTATTTTCCCCTTGATCCAGGAAGGCACAGCACCGTCCAGTGTCAATCACATCTCTCTGCCCTGCTATCTCCATCACAGTGAGTCAGCTGGAGGTGTGGTGGAGAGCAAACTCCCCGACACCTCTCAGGTTTGAATCCATCAGCTGAAATGCGGTTTTGATCTGCAGCATTTCTAGAGCTGTAACACGGCACTACGACAGCCAGGATTAGAGGATCAATTCCCTGCGTCACTTTTGCTTGTTGCCCATTTGATCAGTGATCTGGGGTTATTTTGAGGGGCCGTATCATTGAATAAGTCGATTGATGGCACATTGCCAAAAAAATATTCTTGCACTGCTAAAATCTGTTTCAAAACTTTCTATGTCTAGAAACCGGCATGCCTTGCATAAGACGATCGTCTCTGGCCCCAACCAGCCCCTCTTCCTTCCTCTTGAGTTTTTTTGTTTTATTTTTTGTCCATACAGCAGTTTGTATGCGACTGACATATTCAGCTGTTGAAAACTGTCTGCAGCTTCCGGTTGTGTCCTTTGCTGATGAAAATGAGTTGGTTGAAATACAGACAAAAGTACTCTAATGTTATAGTCATTTATTGCCCCCTGATAAAACTGACTTTCAATTTCAGAGCATTTTTGGTCCGAGTCCCATTAATTTCTGACCCTGAAATGCACCAAAGCAGTGTGAGGTGCTACAAGCATCCTATAAATGGTAGACGGACGCTCTAAGTAGGACAGCCGTGTCAAAAAATATTAGACCATTCCCTCTATGACTTGAGGAGAAAGGAAAAGACAGAAATGGGGGCAGCTGTAGCCTAGAGGCAGATGTATGGTCAATGTTTGAATCATTTGACCAGCGGATAAAATGGGTAAATATCAATGTGTCCTCCTTTCAACAAATGCTGCCTTGGTGCCTTTAAGCAAGTCATTAAAGCCGCTAATTGTTTCTTTAGAGCTGATAACAGCTAACAAGAGTCTGGTAATAATTTAAGGAGGCTTATAGGTATAAATGTCAGTAACAGTTGATACATGTTAGTATGTAAACCTTTTCCTGGCCAAGAACAAGATGCAGGAAAACACTTAACAGGGGGATAATCTAGACAAAACACATCAACAAGGGCACAATGACAATTAAAAAATGCAACACAACAGGAAAATCTCCATTAGCGGTGGAGACTGTTGTGTCTGAACTCCTCCTTTCAAAAGAACAGGAGAAAAAACAATAGTGGAAACACAGCACATGCTCTGGTGCAAATGTAATGGTGGTATGATAATAATGAGGTGGTTAACAGGCAGTGGTCCATAATTTTGAACTAATCAAACGGAGTCATGAACAACTTGTGATGATTCATTATTCCTGCATAGTAGGAAAACACAATGAAACCATTCCACAGAAAAGGGATATTACAACAAAACCGCATAAGAGTTACATCAATAACGGTGAAGTAGTGTCCATAAGTATCTTTTTGTTCTCATAATTTGATCTTATACACGCTTTTTAATTTTTTAATGCTTGGTTGTGGTGTAAGCCACCTGGTAAGACACTCAAGGATGAATGAACAGGTTTAATATCTCACCCAAAGGATATTTCAGCAGGTGTAGCCACAAAATAAAACCAGTTCTGACAGTATTTTGTTAGTATTCATTATTGATCTAACTATTAATTGACACTTGCCACTTACAATTAATTAAAATCATAATGAAACTAATAATTTGTCTTACAGGTTTTAAGTATATAAAAGGCGAACCTTGGAAGAAAAAAAGTCAAAATTCTGGGAGAAACTGGATTGGGATCCATCAACGTTTTGATGCATAGGAAGCCGATCTAAAACCTACGTAGTAAAATAATTCCTCAAAAGTAAAACCATGAGCTGCACCTAAACAGCACACGCACACACATTAACAATTACCCACACAGCATTATGCGGCTGATGCTAACATGTTAGTCATACTGAATCTGCCAGACAGCCCAGATGGTTTGACTAACACTGGAAGTGGTTCACATAGAGATGAACCACCAACTCCAGCCTGTGGACAACCATGTCCATGGATTATAATCTTGGTAGATAACGACAGGGCCGAACGTACACATCTCTACCCCATAATGCATATTAGCCAACAAGAGACCATGAGATAAAATGAAAAGAGACAGACAAACAGCAGATAAGGAGAGAGACAGCGGATAACCCCGACAGGATCAAATTAACAGAGAGGGATAGATAGAGTGAAAGGGAACACTCCTGTGATAAACACTGTCGGAGGAGGACGACTGGAAAGGCTTCTTGACAATTTGTGATTCGCTTTCTGGGTCCAGAGTCATGAACCAGCACTGATTGTGCTCCTTTATGAGAAAAGAACAAAAAGACTGATGTTCTTATTTTGACAAAGCAGCTCTTCCAATCCGCTTTAGCCAGTTATCTGAATAACCCACACAACCCACACGATTTTTAAACAAAGACAATGCACGATAGGCCTCGTCTTTCAATCGAGTCTCTACCTTGGGGATGGTCCAATATCCAACATGATAAATCATGTCAACTGTCACCCTATCAAACTCAAACAGACAATCAGTCAAACCCACTCATGTGTCCACGCAAACCAGTCTCCATCCAACACAAAACCATTCTGTGGTGTTTTTGCTGATCAAATCATGAGTTAAGTGAAACACCATTCATTCTGCATCGTTTCCTTATATGACACAGCTTTAGATGTATTATTAAAACGGATACTGTGTGCTCGATGATTCATCCGCCTGTCCTTTAGAAAACCACACAGAGGCAACAGTTGCATCTAAACACATGTGTGTGTTTATACCAGGAAATACCCCAAGAGGTCTTAAGGTGGAGATTAGCTCCTGCTTAATGATGGGTAACGACTGCCGGCTGATGAATATTTCAGCGCCTGACATAAACCTGGCAGGTGTTTTTCTTCTGCCACCTGACATGCGTTTGTGTGGGCGGTGAAATTCTGAATTAATCCATTACTGTGTCAGGAACAGCATATTATTATGTTTTTTATTATTATTTTAACCACTGTGTGAGGCACACGCATTCATGAAAAATACAATATGCAAAATATCTCCATTGTGGAGACTGATGATCTGTGCTCTCTATTAGGGTTGTTGGAGAAATGCGACAATCTGTTCAACCTACGTGTTGTAGACGGCAGCAACAACAACATGCCTGTGGTCAAGAACATGTCAGGGATCTTAACCAGACTGACCATATTCCTAATTGAATCACTGAATCTGCTGCCAAGATCCATTCAAACCACCTCTACAATCATTAATGTCAACTTTGAAGCTCAATAAACAGATCCTTGTTAATAAATATGCTTCTGTTTTGAGACCTAGTCAAAACAAAAAAGATTTAAATAGCTCAAATAAATGGACCATTAGGACTATGATGAGTAGCTGCTGCACCGGAAAACACTGCTGATACATACCGCTGATAACGTTTTAAATATAATCCTTTTGGAAGAGAGAGACAAAATTCAGCTGTGACACAATTAAATTGTAGTGGATTTGAAGCTCTGACAATTCACAAAATGTAACTATCTTTTTTAGTACAAACCTCTAGATAACAAAACAGCATGATATGGATAATCCATGTACTTTAGTAAATCTTGAGCTTTTATTTGTTATCATACAAATACTGACGCATGTATTGCAAAGTAATCCATGACCGTTTTTTTTTCAAATTTATTAACCAGCCCTTTGATGAAATTAGATATTGATCAGTCACTGTCATCTGCCTCCGTTATGATGGAGGAAAGGATGTGATTTTAGTTAACAGCTCCAAGGGTGACAGTGTGTGAAACCTGCCTCGCCCCCTCACCCCCTCCCCTCCCCTCCCCTCTCCGGATGCTGCAAAAGGAGCTACAATGTCTTATAAACGCTTCTCTACATGAGACAAGAAAATACAATAGGAAAATATTACAATTACAACAAGATTTGACTGAGCACCTGTCTAAATATGGTCCATTTGCAATAATATGTTTATGTTTGCATGAGTCAGCTTGCAAAAGGTCCTTGTGTAGAACCAGGCATGGATGTCAAACAGATTAACGCTGTGCTTCTAGATTTCAATATTGTCTAATGCTTTAGTTATTAGTGAAGAGATTTTGGTCTGGGTGAAATGAACAAGAAATGCTTCTGCCAACTTGACATATACGTTATTCTTTTTTCTCCAAGACCATATTAAGCTCCTAGCTTAGATTAACCACTGTATGAAAGCAACACCTCACACCCAGAATACTGACACATCATCAATAACCAAACACCCTGATGATTTCGTCAGGATCACTCAGCCGCAGGACGTCAACTATTTTACAACTATTAGCCACCATTGCCAACGTTGAGGAAAAGTTGTGTGTCTTGCCTGTGAGAGCTCCAGTGTTTAGCCCAACACTGTTTTTAAACCAGCTAGCCACTGGGTGGGTCACCAGAAAGATGGCGTCATCACAGAGGCAACAGATGGCTAGTGTGTCCGCAGTGGAAGAATGGGAGGGTGGCCCCAGTCCAAACTAAACACCAGGCGACACCCACATACAATACACCTATGACTTCTCGGGGGAGAAGATTGGCTATAACAAAAACTATTATTAGAAATGCATAAAACTTGTAATCCCCCACCAAGTAGAGGCTGTGTGCTGAATGATTATCTATTGTCACTGACATGTTCTAAATCATACAGAGCGAAATGACATGCAGTTTTAGTGTTTAAATAAAGTACAACGGCGGTTCACTTCACCCTTAGAGTGTTTAACATGCTACCAGTAAATTAACATCCACCTCTCGTAGCCTTTCGTGAAGTGACGGTGAAACGTCGATGAGCCGCCTGGTCAGCCGAGGCAAGTCAGGAAAACAGCCTCATTGTTTGGCTACGGCTTTTTCGCCAATCCAGGCCAGTCTTCACGGTTTAGTTTACAATCACTACTTTAGTTTCCACAGTTGAGTAACAGCTCTGGGTACAGTCTAGCTATGGCGTTTCGGTCACAGGACTTCAAATATTCAGAATAAAGCAGCTTTGTCCGCCGCACAACTGTGTGGCAAGTGCGGAAGCGGCGTCGATATTGAGGTCGGTTAGGGGAAAAGCTAACTTAGCTACCGTTAGCTAGCCTCGCTAGCTTTGTTAGCACGGCCTCTCACAGCTCCGGACAACTTTAAAAAACAATCCTGTCCGCTTTAAAATTGAACAATATAAAGCTAAGTAGCATTTTATAATCGTGTGGTATTCCGGAAAGTAGTTTACCTGCAGTTTATGTGGCTAGCAGTCGAAGTTTACTGTGTTTCACGGGCAGAGTCGCTTCGCCGACCAGTCGAGTCTCTCGCTGCTTCCTCCCGTCTCAATCTGATACAATGAATTACTTCACGGGAGCGCGCAGCCGGGGTTTGTAGTATGTAGCTGGGTGGGCGGGCACGAGCGTGAGAGCCACACCTGCGCGGGCACGAGGTGCCATGGTGTGTCTACTGCAGGCTGCAAAGTCAGTTACACATCGCAGCAAAGTGAAACCTCTGTTTTGCTCATGGAAACAGACACACAGAAAAAAGCAATTTCACTGCTTTTTCCCCACCCAAACCACATTAGACCAGGTCTAGATCAAAAACCACTATGGTTCAACCTGTCAAATCTGGACTAGACTACCAAGGAGACTCCAGTCATTAAAACACAGTTTCAGATTTGTGAAACCTTTATTCCATTTGTGAAAACTGAGAGTATTTCCCCTAATTCCCCCCTTAGCTCCGTACTTTCAGGGGCTTAACATGTTTTAAATTTAACGCTATAGGATTAGGATTATGTTTTTAAAATATCAAAACAGATATGCAATAATTTGGGTTTATAATTCTACCTGTAATCTAAATCAGTGTTTCTAAAACCATTAACTAGGACCCAAAATGAGTCACTGGTCTATTTGTGTCGCCTTGTATCTCAGTTACCACTACTGGTTCCCAGTATATAAACAACTAATGCACTAATTTTAGCTTCTGGCTGAAAAGAAGGGATGGTAACGAGTATTCACAGTAATGGACACAATATAAATTAAATGCAGAGGGATTATGCCCCTATGGAGAATGTAAATAACTTTGAACCTTTTGTATTACACCCTTAATCTGAGTTAACTGAGCCCATTACTGAGCTTTATCACCACTGATGACTGTAACTTTCTCTCACTGAGTCAGTGGAGGAAACTATCACAGCAGTAGTTTGCACTCACTGCCCCACCTGGCGGTCAGTTTGGGTAACTAACCAAATTCAGAGAATTAGAGGAGTCTTTAATATAAATGTAATGTAATCTTAATCTTAAATGTCATGCAATCAAATGTAATAATGTAATAAATAATAAAAACAATGTAATACATGTTTAAAAGACAGAGAGTTTGAGAATAAAGAGAATTGAAGCAAATCACCCAGCTGTAATTGGACCATTTGTGAGGGTGGACAGACACTCTGAGCACTGCTGATGCTGTAACTGAGTAGATGAGATTAAAAGTGTCTTCTTGATTCTTTCTGGAGCTTTCAATCATATCACATTATATTCCTCAGCAGATGGGCTTTGCCCAGTTGTCATGGTGCTGTCAAATTTCTGTTTCTATGAGCACTTTAAGGACTTGTCGTCCATGTTGGCTTAAAAATTGAGACTGAAATTTAATTCTTGACCTTGGAAACAGCAATTAACAAAACAATCTCACTAAAAGGTATTAAGGTATGTATGTGGTCGTTTTTTATAGTATAATCAGTAATGTCACCTTCACTTTTTGATATAGTATCGCACTGCATTACCTTTGGAAATGCAAAAATAGAGTGAAAATAGAGAATTAATTAGAGTAACCTACTGTTTATTTTGTTACAGCACAATCAGGATGATATTTCATTTAGTTAAGGTTTAATATGAGTTTATTTTCTCTTACAGGAAATGGTGACCACTTTTGCACCAGTGTATTGCAGCAGGGTGGTAGTAATTTATATATTTTTATTGTAACCATAGTCAGAATAGTCCTCAAAATAGCTACCTTTGTAGTTTTTATTAGCATTAAGGTCAACTTTGACTTTAGAAGGATATTCCTGTACTCTTTCCAACCTCTTAATTTTGAGTTATTTTGTGTCGTGGCATAATATTGTGGCACTTCCTGGTGCAACATGCTGTATATCATTAGGTTTGAGAGTACAGGTTAAAAGGTTATTGAATCTGTGGCTATTATTTTACAGGACTGTCAACTGATCCACTACGTGATAACCCCATCTGTAAATAAGGAGAAATGTGTGTAAAATTAATTTACCTGTTAATACAAGGCTTACCAAATTTGTGCACAATACCCAATTGACAAAAAGTGTGTATTTCAAACTAGATTTCAATATGTTAGTTTTTCAAATATACAGGATCTGGTAGAATATTGTGTTTCCTCGGATACATAGTTGTTATGGTGTAACAGGTCAGTCTTTAACCATCTCACCATCTCCTCCTTATAAAATCACACGTCCATCCACAGCAGGAAAGTGATCATACAACAATGAACGAAACACTAATTTCATACAATCGTCTTTTATTTCATATAGAGATAAAGAAATATATCTGAAAACTAAAACTGAAAAGTCTGTGCAACAGTCACAGTACAGAGAGAAAGAGACTGTCATTAGTGTGAACAAGATCTGTTGGTGCAAAAATAGGGACAGATGAGGAAAATGAAAGTAGTGAGAACTATTTTTTTTTTTAAAAAAAAAAAAAAAAAAAAAAGGAAAAACCTAGTTGTGAATGAACACCTTTGCCAACAGAATTAGAAACCATCTGTAGTCTGTCGCTCCTCACAGGGCAGGGAAACGGCTTTCATCCGCAAGTCATGGAGGCCAGTGTCGCCCATAGTCTCTTTATTAAACTATTACATTTTGAAGGTAATATGTTGTCTGCCAATGTGGCTGAAAGAACTTTATCCACATCAAAAGCTCCCAAAGCTCCTGAATGTATATACCATATCGAGTGATTATTGATTATACGTCATGCTGATGCAGTCATGTTGCTAAATTCTTGACTTGGGCACCAGCATCTGTATAAAATACTCCTGTTTAAAGATAGAAAACGAGGCTTCTCAATGGAGGCACTGGTTCTGAAAACCAGTACAGAGATGTTTCTCGAATAAAAGTCCAGAGGCACTGGACGCCGCCTCAAGGTAGCAAAATATGAAGCACTCCAATAATCATTAGTAAATCAATTTGTACAGCATCTTTTTAGCAATTTTCTCATTTGTCACAAATACAAATGAAAACTGGCAAATGAACGATGTGAACATTTGTATTTTAAATTGTCACAGAGACTTTTTTTTATTGTCTAGTTACATTAAAAGCCTGTTAACTCCAGTTCCAGATAAATTTGGGTATTTTGTCCTCTCTATCTGCCACTCTGGCAAGACACCAACCAAGGAAAAACAGAGAAAGCGCTTCCTAAAGTTTAAAGAAGAGTCTACCTGTCTGTGGTGTGTCTGTAATAATGACATGATACTGGTGTGCAGGAGAGAACACTTACAAACTGTGTATGCAGTCAAATTACAGTGATAGCGTTTATGTGCTTGCTCGTTGACTGACAGAGGCCGGCCACTGTAGACTGAAGCCGCGGCAATGTAGTAACAGCACTGACATCATTAATTATCCTTCGCCTGCAGCTTTTATGGTTTGTATACACCAACCGTACATTGCCATTATTCATAAAGACACTATGTAATTGCATTCCTTTCTTCTCTTAGAGGACGTTCAGAGCCAGAAAATAGAGAGATAAATCAGAGGGGAACAGGAGAACAGGGATGGCGAGTGGAAGTCAGACCGACCGAGCACAACCTGAAACCTCAGACCGGTAACGATGATGTTCCCGTGTCTTTTCACTGGTCAAATGACACAATTCCAGTTATATACCAGTGTCCTTGCTAGCTTTTCTTTTGTTGCTTGGCTGATTTTTATCGTGTGATGCAAGCTGAGTTGGGTCAGCAGCTAAAGCTCAACGATGAATATTATTAAACTGGTTAAAAAAAAAAAATGAGAATAACACCATACAACTGTAACTGTACTATATGTAGTTATGTACTGGTTTATATCCTTTGCTACTGTGGATACATTTGGTGGTAGAATGCAGATGGAGATTTCAGATGTTCACTTTAAAGCTGGATGTGACTCAGCTTGTGGACAAGGGATAGCGTCAAGCCCTTCCTCTCGTTCCTGCGTCCATTCATTCATGTAAATACTATCATTCATTCATATTTAATTAAATAATGGCCCCACACATCCGACGTAAACGACTACTAGCTAAATAAAGAGCACAGTGAAAAGAGCAGAATGAACAAGAGGAAACACAGGATAGAACACACAGAATTTCATCACTCCAGTCTAATATGGCTTATCGCTTCCCATCATACACGTTTCCATCAGGTAAAAAACAAAACATTAAAAAAAAAAACTTGTATGTTTGGACTTCAGAGGCCAAACTCGAGCTCTACACACTTCATCTGAATTTGCAGTGCTTGATGATGCTTTAATTTGGAACATGCTCAAAGATTCAAGCATGAAGGAGAACAGTATAGAAATCAGGATCAGATGAGAACCATCATGTTTGAATATCAGACTTTTTTTTTTTTTAATCTCAACATTTCAGGTACGATCAACGTTCTCTCAGGATCATGTTACTAAACCGGAGACATTATAGAAGCTTGGACATCATTTCAGGTGTCTGTATATCTTTTGCTTATTCCATATTTGCACATCACATCATGTAGCACGTTTTCTGCTTTTTATTTGTCAATGAAAAGCAAAAAGGCTCAATCCTGCAATGTTCTTCCTCAAAACAACACTATAAAATGTATCTGCCAAGTTCAACTCCGGACCCTCAGACTGAGTCTGTGGGCTGAATGTTCACACTATAACCTTTTTTCCAACTTTTTTTTTCTCCTATTTGACAAATTCCACAAATTCCCCACACTTATGAATAAAAATGTTTTTACTTGGCATTTCTAGAGATTAAATAAGGACACTAATGAACTTCTTTGGGTGCTCAGATTTGGAATCCCCAAAATTAAATTAAAAGCTCTACTTTCACAGTCTTTTGGATGCAGGATATTTCTGTTGGCTGTCTACTATATGAACTCTGACTTTGTTTTTGCAAATCACACACTGCAGTTGCTAGGAGGAGGAGGAGGAGGAGGTTCGTTGATGAAGTCCTACCGTTTAATTATGGAGGGCGATAAAGGTCATAAATGACTCACTGTGCCTTTAGTTACATGTGATTGGATGATTTTGGTCTCTTTTCAATATGATGTTTGCTTAGTCAGTGGCTAATAAAATGATCATTAAGGCCACTGCAAGATTATTTCTCACAAAACAAACATGAGAATATTAAATAGGAACAAAAAAAGAAGTCATATATTTGAATTAAATATGTAACAACATATTTCTATACTGGGATCATTTTGTTTAGTTCCCCAATTTCATTTTCTTCATCTGCAATTCTCCTCTAAACTTTTCATATTCAATACCAAACAGCAGAGACCATCAATCACATTTTTTTTTTTTTGTCTCCGAGATGTTTTGTGAAATTAAGGCATTGGCTACCATGACAACACGACAGCTGTCAGACCAGGAACAATGTGCAACTAATCTTACTGGGCTGGTGTTCCCGGATGACAGACTGAAGTGACTCCTACAGGGTGAGAGATCATGTGAACTTCACACGCTTCATCCTCCTTGTTAAATATGTGAAAATTCTCATTTTTATTTGGAAACATTTTCTACCTTGTGATCACAAGTTTAAAAATAAATTAGCGGTTTGTCGTCACCGTGATCGCGGCGTCTGAAATAATTTATCAGCCGCGGCGGACTTGAATCATCGAGGACAGGTGGGAAATTGGACATTCAATAATGTGATTGTTATCCTAATAGACTGCGACATCTGCAGTGATGACTGTCTACAAAATGAATGACTCGCTGACCTTTTTGGGCTGCCATGAATTCATGGAACTTTCTAGATGAAACAATTTATTTGCTAATCAACTTCACTAGCAAATTATTCACCAGTGGCCCTTGCTTGACACTGTGATTTTAGAAATGAGAGATGCTACACGTGCATGTGATGAAACCTCGGCCAGGCTGACTACTGATCAGTGCGTCCTCCGCCTATGTCGTCATTCATGCTCACGGGTCAGTCTCTGAGATACGACTAATCAGAGCAGAGTTTGACACAGCACAGATACGACCTCTGAATCTACAACTCATGACTCATTGTGATTTTAACAAGGCCGTTCTCTACTTTTTATGCATTTGATCACTTCTCCAGATTTGTGATTGTGCCAAATGACGAACATAACCGTGACGGACGCTGACCACTTCTCTCTGTATAAGCACTCAGATGATTAAATAGCTATTGCTGATTCTCATATCGCTGCAGATCCTAGAAGGTGGAAGTGAAAAAGGGTACAAGATGATACTCCAAGAATTAACGCAAAAATATCATCTTAACTCATAGAAGAAGAAGAAAGAATCATCATCATAATCCACAGATCTGTGTACGAGTGCAACACCATTAAAATTTCCTAATGTTAGTTGTTTTTGTTTACTGATGAACAGACCTAGAAGGAAAAAAACATTATCCATTGAACAACAACCCAGGGATTAAAAAAAAAAAGAAGAAAAAAAAAGGGTAGAAAGTCCATTTTTCTGCCTGCTGTTCCAAGAGAGACAACAGGCGACAAATGAACCTGGTCCAGAATATTCTTTTTACCTGGCACTTCTTCAAATCTTGAAGTTTTATATCATAGTTCATCAGCAGGACTGACCTGCAGCAGCTTCTTTCCTCCGCTCCAGCAGTTGGTGCTGAATGCATGCTTTCACACTTCCTCTGTTACACACCAGTTTACATATGCAGAACACGTGAACCTAAAGCTAATCTCGCTTACAGTCACTTCTCGGAGATTATCGAACCGGTGCGCGTAGAGTCGGCCTTTCATCGGGAAACGAGAATTCGGAGCGAGTCTCTGTCATCTGCTCCGAAAAAAAAAAAAAAAACATTTACAAAAAAAAAAAAAAATATTGTACACCCATTTTTGTTATTTATTCAGAAAGCAAGAGAAAGAGACACATGAAGCAGTGGACAGAGCTCAGCAAGTTGGGATTGAGTCCGGATAAGACAGGATTTCTGGTTGACTTTCGGTCGTATGCAAGAAGGAAGAGAAGAATTAAGTGTCAAGTTTGCCCGACTACACTGAGCATTTACAACCAACATGTCTGAACTGAAAGCACTGTACAGTTACCGCCCGTTTGGGCTTCACAATGACATTGACAGAGTGTTTGTGAGCGCACGGTCGTGTGTATGAACTGGTCAAAGATGTCGTATGTGTTTGTGTGTGCGCGATATCGAGTGTATGCCTAATCGCCCTCACTGAATAAAGTCGTACACTAGTCAGAGACTCTGAATGCGCTAGTATACCTGCCAGTGACGCCGAACAGAGCGTGCGTATCTGTCTATTGGTTACGATCTGGAAGGTGCATCCTCGAAGCTGATAATGCTCGACTCTGGGTGTTGCGTTCCGCCTGTGGGTTGCGCTCCGCCGCTCTGTGACATGGAGGATGAGGAGGTGGAGGAGAGGGAGATGCCGATGGGTGCCCCCGCCGGTCTCGACGTGGAGGAGGAAGGGTCGCGCCCGCTCGGGAGGAGCGGCTGCGTGTCGGTTCTGACCTCGTCCTCGTCCTCGTCTTCCTCGTCGTCCATGCTGGGCCAGGCGGACTGGTCCTCCACACGCTTTAGACGCTCGTTCAGAGCCTTGAGGGCCAGTTGTCTGGGAGGAGGAGGAGGAGGGAAAGAGAGATGTTCTTCATTAATATCAGAGGGAAGTACAGCTGTGCAACAGGACTAGCCTGCTTTTGATTGTTTCAGTGCAATTTGCAAGATTGCAAAACTCGTACTCCTTTAAGTAACTTAGTCAAATGTGAACTAACAGACATGATACACACTTTTAGAGTCGGTGTGACTTACACTTCCAAAGGATATCATGAACCATAGCAAAAAAGACATTCCCTATAGCTGAGAATCATCACATTTTGAAGTTTTCTTCAGTATCAAGGTTATCCAGTGATAGTTGTCTGTACATTTATGCCTACACTACAAACAGGAACTAATAACAGCTAATTCAGTATACTTCTGATGGCGCCAATTTGCCAAAATACAAACAAAGCAAAAACAAAACAAGGCTAAAGTTAACTAATTGAATTCACTGAAACATACTTCCTGTTTACATCCCCCACAGCACTATGGGAACTATAATTCCAAAAGTGAGGGGATGATTATCACCCAAATCAAACCAAGACAAGGAACAAAGATTAATAATAGAACAATTTATTAATATGAACCCTTTTCAACTTGCACTATCAATGTTTTTATTACATTACTAATTCTTAGAATCTTAAATTACTGGAACACTGAGTCTCTTTGCAGCACTTTGAAAATCCCGGACATAGATTCATCCTCAAAGAGATAAACAATAGACTTATGTAGGACACTTACTTCTGATTAAGTGTCCTACTTAATTGGAATGGTCTAGTAAATGTATGAATTCACAATGTAGGTATCTATAACTAGTTATGTGATTGTAAAAAAATCCACTTTTATCCAACACTGTGCTTTAACACTAGCAATCACTTTGAATGAACAGATCATTTCTCAAATGGATGATGTCATTTTTGGAATGAAACTAATCTTTTCTTAATTAAATCTCCCCACTTATCCAGTGGGGAAGTACCAGTGACTTTCAATCACGCTTCAGCAGAGGGCAAACCTCTAAATCACCAGCTAATCAAAATCAAGCATTTAACAGAGGCCTAAACTTCATTCACATGGCAGCTTTAGCTGATGTGTGTCATACTGGAAGAACCGACAAGACGAGTAGTGATGCAGACTGAAACATAAGGAAGCTCAACCAGCTGCTGGTAAAAATACAAGAACAACCAGTTACACTTATAAAAGCATTTTTACAAACTAAACATTTAGATATTAAAAATGGATTTCTATGTGTGTTGTCAAAATATGAAATGATCCTTGATAATTACAGGATACAGTTTGTGTGTGTGTGTGTGTGTGTGTGTGTGTATGTGTGTGTGTGTGTAATAACACCTATCTGTAACAGAAACGGTATGACAGCTTGGAAGTGTGTCTGCAAGACAATGGGACAGGAGGAAAAATAACCGCTGACAGCTTGTAAGCAGGTACTGTTTGTGAGTGTGTGTACGGGTTCGTGTGTTGTAGAGTTCACACATAGAACACGTGTGAACTGTTTGAAGAGCAGAACTGAAAAAGAGCACAGAGGCTCAGCAAACCTTCCCTGAGTAAATAAAACTAAACAGTTCCTGTGTCTCTTCTCTGACTGGCGTCTTTCATTAACTATGCAGCTGTGTGTGCATATTTTAGTTCTCTCTTCTGATACTTGGATGCGTTCTGGACTAACCAAGACAGGTTTCTGACGATGATGTTTCATATTCATATTATTACATATGAGGCTCACTCTGGCCTGATGGCAACTCTGACTCTTTCAGTTGAATCACAATAATGACAAAATCAAATGTTACCAAATGCTTTTATGCAACAGGTCAGGGAGGAACCTCCATCCAACTAGACACTAATTGCCCAAGATCAGACACTTAACGACAAGGTACACCAATATGAGACTAACTTTAGCATCACATCAGTGTATAAGCACATAATGCATGTCTGCAGATGTAAATGTATAACTCCTTCTTCTTTGCTCTGACTCACCTCCTCCTCTCTGCATCTTGTGGGTCCGTCCCTGGCAGGCTGATTGTGATGGAGGAGGGCGCCCCCACGTCGTATCTCTTCACCATCTTCCTGCACACCTTCAACTTGACCAGCACTGCGTGGACCAGCCCCGCCAGCAGCCCCACGGCAGGCTGCAGAGCCTCCGGGAAGAAACTTGCAAAAGCAAAGTGGTCCGACATGTCCCCGCGGCCCCGGCTGTGCCTCTGGTAGAAGCGTAGGTAAACCCAGCCAGACAGGGCACCGTAGCTGTATGCAGCCAGGGGGGCAGAGCTCTCAAGCAGCCCAGATAGGCGCAGTAAAGCCAGGAGGAGAAGGACTAAAGCTGGTGCTGCTTTGAGTCTTACCTAAGATGGGAGGGGGAGACAGGTTTTAGCTCTTGTGAACAAAAATGAGCAGGCAAAGGGGCAGCTATCATTTCGTCTACAGACCACCATGGCTTCCAGTTCCCGTAATTCACTCAAATCAGCTAGATTCAGAAAATGAAACACATATTCAAGATCTACCAGCGTTTTGATGGGAGTACATAACCGAGTTTTATAATAACTCATAACAAGCAAAAATAATGGCAGCTTAAGTTGAGTGGCTTGGTAGTTTAAGAGACAAATTAGGAATGTGTAGCTAACATGTGCTTCAGAAAAAAAAACCAAAATAACAAACTAAACCTTTATCTGGAAACTGGAAATGCTGCTCTGCAAAAGAGCATCAGATTAAATCTGAAAATGTAAATTAACAGATCACACTGTAGACCAAATTTGGAAGAGAATCACATGCCTAAACCAGGCAACGCAGGCCAAGTAGAGCAAACATTCAACAGCTCAAACAAGGCGAGCCTGTAAACCCCTGGCTTATATGGCAGAGTATGATTGCATGATCACAGTAACTGAAAAGGGACTGTACAAACAAAATAACTGACAATCTTCTATACAATAGCCTTGCAGTAGATACCAGTTTGAGGCTAGTATGTTATTGAATTCTGACTGTTAGAGGTGTTGATTAAATTCAGTTGTCTATTTTAAGGCTACATGTTAGGTAGCAGCAATGTCGGTGAGGAATGAAACACACAGAACAGGATTTTCCACAGCAACACTACAAATTAGCCTCAAAGGTGACAATCAACTGGAAGAAACACCTCTGAAATCTCAATGTATTTGTTAGAGTGTACTTAATTATGATATCCTGTTCCTCACTGGTCTGGTATTTTTTACAAGCTCAATAGAGGAGCATACCCCTGCCAATATGCACCAATGCGGATCAGATATGACTTTTGTTGTGTGTTAGCCTCACCTGTGGCACTCTGAGCACTGTAGTATCCCCCATGGTCTGCTTCAGCGCCACCAAGACGCCCCCCAGGAACCCGGCTGCCCCGTGGACTCGCACAGCGAACAGGAAATCCAGGTCAAAGGTGGCCACATAGGTGAGGAGGTAGGAGAGACCTGCCAGGAGGCCTGCAGATACATTAACAACTGCGAAAAAGATCAGGAGCTCCAGAGCGCCCCACAAAGGCTCCAGCAGGCGTCCACAGGCCATAACTGTCCCCACATTGGCCGCCACGCCCCAGACATGCTGCTCCACCACCCCATGGGTCACCAGCGTCCACACCCAGAAGTTCGGAGGAAAGAGGTAGCCTGGGGTCACCCCCAGAGCGTACGGAGTGTCAACAGCCCATGCCAGCAGGTACAGGAGAACCACCACAGCACTTATTGATTTTACTACCACACTGGTGCTGGCTAGGGCAGCCAGGAAGTGCTGTCGTGCCACAGGCAGGTAGCGATTCATGGTGATCTGTTTTGGAGAGGATCCTTTTTGAGCAAATAAGCCCAAAAAACTGCAAACCAGTTGCTTCTGTTGCAGCAGAGATTAAATGTTGGTGTGAGATTAATAATGCCAAGCAGAACAGGCAACACCTGTGAGTCCTGACAGCATCACAATCCACACTTCTCTGTGAGTCTTCATCCGGGATACTGTCAGCTGGTTTAAGACAGCTTTAGTAAATAACTCAGTAAAGGTTTGCAGCCTCTGTTTAAATCAACGAGTGACTTCAACTCTTTACAAGATTTTCACCTTTGTGTAGCATTGAAAGAGTTAAGGACAATGAAAAAACAAACAACTGGGCTGATTCTTACAGTCCAACAAGGTAACAAACTTTGGGCTGCAGTAGATAAGACTGAAGAAGTGATAACCTTAGCTAGGACACCTTTTGATTTAACGTTAGCCTAGCTGGCGACCTTCAGTCGGTGTAGACAGAAGCTGAATAAGTTTACAAGTCACCACTAGCTAGCAGGCAGGTGGTAAAAGCCAAATATGTCAAATCGTAGCTGAAACAAATACACCCAAGTGCCAACTTCTTCAGAGGGTATCGGCTGAGCTTAGCTTGTAAACACAGGAGAGCTAACGTTAGCTAGCTGTCAAGCTGAAAGTGTCTTTGAGTTGACGCTGATTTATGTGCGCCACGGAGGAGCAGGAGAGGTTACGTCCTCGTTTGATTACAAGATAGGTACATTAAAACCAGATCGACCAACCAGCCCACGGAGATCCAGTCCTGGTCCTCTGCGCTCTCTCGGCCCGGTGTCTCCCGGGCTAGCCCGAGGATTTCCCGTAACTAGCAACAGGCCTTCAAAACAGTGTCAGAGACGCTTCTGAACCAGCGTTAATTCGCGTATAGTTCAGAGGTTTGTCGCACTACCTCAGCTTCATTCGTCTATGTTATAGTTCTTCCGTCTTTGGACAGCAGGTTGCCGGAGAAAATGATATTATCCTGGCAGGCACTCCTCCTCCCGTGAACACCACTCAGCTACTGACTTGCGCTGTCTGCCACCGTCATCAACAATCGGTGAAAAAACGTCAAGTCACGTAACGTTTTCACACCAGTGCACGCTGGGAAACCGAGTTCTTCTTAACGACTTCTAAATCACAGGCCTTTGCACAACTCCAGCCATCTCATAATTATTATTATTATTATTATTATTATTATTATTATTATTATTATTATTATTATTATTATTATTATTATTATGAAAAAGCTGTTGTACGTCCTAATCCGTAAACGTTGCAATTGTAAAATTTCATGGGTAGGTAGTAGACTGTGCGAATCAGGTTCAGAAAAAAATACTTATGGCAACCAAAGGGGTGTGCTATAATAGAGTCAATCGCGCTTAGTCTCACAATGTACAATTTTTTTACAAACTTAAAGACAAATGAAAGAGCTTTATATCCATGTGGTCGGTATACTGAGATGCATGATGTGAAATGGGTCATGACTATTATAGCTCGAAATTTTGTTGCATACTTGCGAAAAATTGCGAAATCCACTTTTTCATACTAGCCCTTTTTTATATGGTGTCAAAAGATTATCTGGAATGTAAACGTAAATAAGTATCACAAACATTTGTAATTTTGTACTTTGCGAGCCACGTGGCTTTGTTTTTTCTCCATATAGTGTCATTTTAAGGCATACAGATACAATCCTTGTATCTCATGAAAACAAGCTCGAATTTGCACAAAATTTGGTAGGCAAATGCAACATGAGTTGTAGTTTGATCATGCAGTATGTTGTGTAAATCCATAGACTGTAAAAAAAAAAAAAAAAAAAAAGAACATAGCCACAGTGAAGTCACCCATTGGTTTGTGGATTCTTGTTTTGAACATGGATGTATAAAGAGAACTGGATACAGGAAGAGTGCCAGGCTTTGAAGCCAATTTGACATAGCGGCTAAACGTGTAATTACAATGTCACGTGACACTATTGGGCCCAAAAAGACTTTTTCCCATAGACTTACATTGTGAAAGAGACCGTCTGTAAATTAGTGGATACATTTGTTTGGGTGTCACAACTCAAATGAAATGACTCGTCTCACTATCACAATTTGAAGTCTAGAAGAACTGTACGATTGAATCGTTTTATCCCCATTCAAATTAGCCGGAGGGCTAAACTGGAAGTAGCCAGCTCGGCTAGCGAAAGTCACTAGTGTGCTTGCTCATTGGCCCCCTCAGACGCAGAAGCAATGTGGAAGAAGTTGAATTTTTTGGCTTCATGCGCCATTGAACAACTTTCATAGGAATAAACGGGGCCCCACCTCCAACGCTGTATCTAGTTCTCTTTATACATCCATGGTTTTGAAGCCTTGAGTTTGCATATGAGCATTTTGATTGTTGCCATCTTAGATTTTTGGAGCCAGAAGTGACCATATTTGGACAAAAGGTTGGAGCTAATGCTGCAATCCATTGAAAGTCAGAAGTTGATAGTTCCGAGTTGGTATTCCCGACTTCCAATCTAAATGCATCCCAGTGCATCAGCTCAGGAAAACATGGATGCCTGCAGTAAACTGATGTTTGGAGGGCCATGTACATGCAGGGTTTGATTCCAACCTAACACTACAGCAGCTAATTGAACAGATTAGCACACTTTAAAAGAGATGCATGACTTCTATCAACCACAAATCTGAACTGAATGGAGATGGAAATGCAAACCACATAGTATAGCACGTTTCACAACAAAAACACCACATGAAGTAAAAATTGATGAAAAGGTAATTTTGTGTCAGGGTTGTTTTTTTCCTGAGTTACGATTACACTGGATTGCAGCAAAACCCCAACGCTAGCTGCTAACTGCTAGTTGCTAGTTGCTAGCTTGGTTAGTGTGGTGCATTTACAGTCTATGATTAATTGTGATAATGCTAATGGTACTATTTGTTAACAAAAAACAGGCTTAACCCGGCAGTGTGAAACTTTTGTCTCCCCCTTCTGGCAGTGAGAGTAATTACAGAAACACTGTCAACACATGCTTTATGATGTATACCAACCAGCTGGTCTCACACAGCCAGCTGCTCCTCCGAAAACTTAGAGCAAATTTCCAAATAGGCATTATTTGGGTAAACTGACCACATACTGGGAAGCTAAATGCCTACTTTCTCCTCTGAAAAAAATATGAAATCTTAATAAAGTGACATATTAACAGTCCTACAAGCTGTTGTCCTACTTACAACAGCTTAATTTCTGCCATTGCTGGGTCGGTGCAAAATGCACTCTGGGATACTTAGCTTTGGCGGCCATTGGCACTACCGGTGTGCCAGCGCATTTTCGAAAGATCCATACATTTGCTCTTGGTAGAGGACAGGTTTACAATTTTGGTCTGTCTTAAAACTACAGTCAGGTGTCCATGTGAACAGTGAAAGAGGTTTTCCTCACTGTAATCATTCCTCCTCTGTTCATACTGGCTGTTAAAAGATCCCCTTCAAATGTGCTTTCAATGTAAGTGATGGGGCCAAAATCCAGTGTGTCCACACAGACATTTTGCGCAAACATTCATTTTAAAGTTGATGTGAAGCTTATATGAGGCTTCAACAGTCTGAGTTAGTCATATCAGGTGGATATCTGCCACATTTACTTTTACTTTTACATTTACTAGTCTTTTTTAGCATCAAATTCCCTCTTTGTGTTTCCCTGTTGAGCTGCAGTTGAAGTATAGAAACAGAGAGGGACTTTGGCGCTAAAAAGACTGTAACGATGAAAGATATCTACTTGATTTGACTCATTTATTTCTTTCTGAAGCTTCATATTAGCTTCAGATAAACTTTTAAATACATTTTTGCACAGAAGGAGGACTGTGGATTTTGGTCTCCATCACTTACATTGTAAGTGCATTATGAAATCAGCAAGAAAATCCTATTTCAATGTTACTTTGGGCTTCTGACTATTGTTTTATGACAGACTTGAAAATTTGCTGCACGCTGATGTTGTGAGAATGGAACCACCAATTAGATTTCACTTCTTAGAGCGAGTGCACCAGAGACTTCTGCTGGCCGAGTCAGATAACTTCCGGTTTAGCCCTCCGCTAACTTGAATGGGATAAAATAATTCAATCAATTTAGTGAAGAAGACACCAAAATAACAGACCTGTACATTTTATTCAGAAGTCACATCACATTTACAGAAAAAGACAAACTACATACAAATAGGCTGAAACAAGGAAACATAGAACAGGGACATAGACTTAACACCAACCTTCACCCAAATTTTACAGGAAAAGAATTATAAAGAAGACCACACAGGCGTTATTGAACATATATATAAAACTATAGATGTATGTAATGATAGTCATTGTGCTTCATGATACATGCTGTGCAGATTCCAGAAATTAAGCAGTTACATATACAACACCTTTATACATAACTTGGGAACCCATGCACTCTAAAAGTGAAGTCACATAGCGAGCTCTGCTGTCATGTTCAGGCTGGGAAACTGCCACCAGCGAAAAACTGATTTATTTCTGGCTGTGGCTGATAAATTTAAGTACTCTGGACAATAAATTTGATTAGTAGGCACCATTTAGTTCTAAAATCCTAGTTCTATGGGGAAAGAGTAAATTTTGCATTAAATGTATGTATCAAATGAGATATACTAAAAGTGCAGGTGTTAATATATAACATAAATAGGCAGTCAAGTTCTGCAATCAAATAATTGTCCACAGCTAGTGTGCAGGGTTAATTTAAATCATGGTTCTTTATGTACAGGACATATATTGAATGAAACAACATTATTATCATTCAGACACCTTTCAGTGGGCATGAAAGTCGATACAACTGTTTCTTTAGTTCATTGTCCTCTTCTTGTGGGTGGAATATATTATACAGGACGCCACCGACAAACAGAGACTTAACCCTGCATTAAGGTGGGAAATTTATCAGTAAGATATGATAAAGGAGCACCTTCCTGTGTTGATTATAATTATTGAATTACCTTCTTTGCTTGGCTGTTAAACAGCCAAGAATATAATATAAATAGCGTCCATCTGAAAAAAAAAGATGTCGCTTTTGTTCATGTAGTATCCATATTCATCTTGTTGTCAAGGGAGCTTAATTAAAAGATCATTAAAATGACACTATAAGATTTTAGTAGAGGTGTTGTTTTAAATATCTGCAGTACATTCTTAAAAATGAATTGAAAAAATTAAGTAATTAAGTTTAATTTCTGTCTGGGGCTGATTACACAATCTGCATTGCAGTGATGACACCATAATCTTTTGTTCATCATGAATTGATGATTATGTATTTGAAGGGAAAAAGAAAAAAAAAAAAAAAAGGACCCAGAACCCTAATTCAAATCAAACATACAGCAGCGGCTTTCTAAAAATGTTTTGGGGCTTTTGGGTAATTTTTCTATTTTAAACTGAGCCCATAGTGACTCTACCGCAAGTCTTAGATCTTATATTTGATTCCACCTGTGCTAACTGACAAAAGGCATGCAATGTTCAACAATTCAAATACAATATAGATTACTGTGCTGAAATTCTATATGTTATTTGTACTTGTTTATAATACATGTAGTGACTGTGGTTGGAAGCTAATTATTTTCTTGTGATGTGACTGTAAAAGTGTAACTTATCTTCTAGGAACAGTTAATCTCAACTTTATATATGTGCTTGGCTGCCTGCATGTGTGTGTGTGTGTATGTGTGTGTGTGTGTGTGTGTGTGTGTGTGTGTGTGTGTGTGTGTGTGTGTGTGTGTGTGTGTGTGTGTGTTGGGGGGGTGGGGGGATACTACATCTGCTACTAATGTAAAGAAATTGTGAAAAGTACAATTTGGAACATGTTTCTTTTTATTTACAAACTTCAAAAAAAAAAAAAAAAAAAAAGTAATGCAAGGTCATACACATTGTCCATCGATAAACTACACAACAGGCTTTGACCAGAGCCAATCCTCAAAGACAGCAGCGTTCAATCTTCTCCTCAGCTAAAAATGGAATTCAGACGGTTGGCTCGGCTTGTCCGACCGAATCGATTTGTATAAATAAATATGTAAATTCAAGTAGAAAGCTGTGAAATAAAAGAGAAGTCAGTCGACGCAGCAAACGCCAAGCTGACAATTGAACAGTTCAACACTGAGCAAACTGAGCAAACTCGCTTGTTTGCCATCATAGGGACGACACACAGATGGACATTTCTGATGATATGGAAATGGGCAACGCACAAAAAAAAAAGGATAGCAAAGCACTTGATATTATTGTTTTCTTTCTTTTCAGCTGACGAGTGGTTGGACTGCCTCAGTTTCTGACCCATTACTTGTTATTTGAGCTTCATTTCAATGGACACAAATGGCTCAATTATTCAGATCAAGTATTTACGATTTGTATCCCAATTGTGAACAAATCGGCAGGATATTCTGATGAAGGACTCTGAGCTCAGTATCACAATTAATATCAACATATCCCTGGTATCTTTTTCTGGGATTCTCATGATCAAAAGCTGATCAGAGCGATCGTAGACAGGATATGATATTTACTCAAGCCTTCTTAAAAATGCTATCCTGATTATTAACGTGCACAGCGATGCACTGATTGGTTGGTCCACATGCAAGTTCTGCACGGTGCACACATGCTGGGTCAGACCAGCAGATTATCACTTCTTTAAAGAAAAAAAAAAAAAAATCTCCAAACACAAGAAATCAAAGCATTTTTTTCCAACTGTAGTAACAACAATAGTAATGTGACCATATTAATATTACAAACAAGAAAAGCGACAAAAGGAAGCCAAAAAAAAAAAAAAAAAAACATTGTACAAAAATAAAAATACAAATGAATAAATATGCACCGTCATAAATAAATTAATTTGGTAAATTCAAACATTGTAAAAAGAGAAGAACAAAAATGAAACATAAGTAAACTAACAATTTCAGTATGAAGAACAGATACATGGAAGAGGAAGATGCTTAGTCTTTGCTTGGGTTTCGTTTTTCGACAAAAGAGCTGGTGGGTTTTAAAGCTCTTGCCGCAGCCATTTTGGAGGAGAAGATTTTCCGCATCAGTGCTGACCATCCCCGTTTATAAGTTTGGGTGAGGCAGTAGATCAGATTGTGTGATCAGAGGGCATCAATTGGAACAGCAGAATGATGGTTTACGGTCGATCTAAAGGGAACTTGGTCACGTACTGGAGCTTTCCACAGCTTTCAACCAGTCTACAGACGTATACAGATTTGTGTCTCTTTTACAGTGCAGTACAGTGTACAGTGTTATCTGAAAGGTCGTACAGAGAGATGGATATGTACTTCTTGACTGTGGCTGTGAGGAGGCTGTAGAGAGAGCGTATTGTGTTGCTGTGGTGGATTTTTCAATTCTACATTGTTGACGACATTATTTGGTCTCTAAAGACGCAATCCTCTTTGATGGAGGTTGTTTGATGTGCTTGTGCATTTCTCATTTTTTTTGGCAAAGCGACACCATCTCTCCACAATCGGTTTGGTTTCACAATGACCTCTATTCACAAAAATGAGATGAGACAGGAAAAACAGCAGAGAAGAAGTGGAATCTGGGTTGTCGGTAAGAACGAATTACCAAACCGAGTTAGTTTTTTTGTCCAAGTTTTTTGTCCTTTTGTAACCCCCGAGAACACAACACACAGATACGAACACAGTAACGACACGAGCGTAACCAAAACTCAGGGTTTGCGAGCTTAATTCCTCTGGGGTTGTACGAATACATATAGGCTTGAGTGAGTGTTTTGCATCGTTTTTCGCTAGGCTACAGTAAGACTGTGGGTGAGATTCAGAGAGCCGCGGTGACCGTCTGTCTCTCTTTAACTCTCCTCTCTCACAGTTCACATTCAGAAAGATGGAGGCAAAAAGGCATTTTCTGTTTGTTGTTTCTCCGCTACAAGGAGGACACCTCGCTAGAACACAGTTTTTTTTCTCATTTTCACCTGGCTGTTTTTAGGCAATGATTTTCTTTTTTAAGTAAAAGAGATTACATAAATATAAAATACACAAAAAAGGAAAAATCAGATCTTCCCACGTCTGATGCCTAAATAGAAGGAGTCTTTTCAAAAAGGCCTGGTTTAAAGGCATTTGATTAAGCATACATTCTTTCATTAGCGTTTTAAGGTTTCAGTAATTGTCTTTAACCTCACCCTCAAGTCTAAACCGCTTCTTCAATAATTCAAGATGATCCTGTGTCTTTTTTTTTTCTAAAAACATACAATACTCCTGTCCTGGCAGTGAATTATTAAGTTCAATCAAAATGCTTTCTAAAGGTTCTGTTTGATCTTTTTTCCTTTTCTTTTACCATTTTAACAAATATTCAGTAGCAATATTTGACAAGTGACAAACAATACCATTTAAGTTACTGATGTTTAACAAACGTTACTACCAGCTAACTTACTTATCAAACCTTTTTTATAAGCAATTCCACCCTACCATCATTTTTTTTTTTAAATTAGCTGAAAAAAAGCAAAAGAGTCTTGACAATTAACAAAGCTGCAGAACTAGAATCTCTAAAGTCAACAGTACAACTAGTGGCCATCTGTGGTCACTGCAGGCCCACACTCAGCAGTACTAAGTCCAGTGATTAGTATTTCAATGCCAGTATTGGACAAAAACCTGGAAGCTCAAAGTCCTCTTCAATTTTCATTTTCCTCTTCCCTCTGGATCTTCTTTCTCAGGTTTCATCTTCTTTCTCAGATATTCAGCATAAAGATTTGTCGCTCTGTGTCCAGTCTGTGTTCAATCTCCATTCAGACTGTATCTCCAAGGCAGTGGAGACAAACAGAGGAAACACTTAAAGTATAGCAGGGGCTCAGTTGTCATCGCTTTATCTGTCTTTCAATTTTTGTCTATTTCCCTCACGGCCTCAGCCACAGGCCTTTTAAAGCCTGCATCCTGGCAAATAGGACGTCATCCTATTATGTTGATTATGAAATTGAATCAAGCTTGCTCAAACAACCACATCTTTCATCTGTCACTGTCCCCTCACCTCAATTACATCATCATTATCGTCGTCATCAGAGCTGCTGGCTCTGCTAACATTCCCACCGTTCACCAGCACTGGGGCTCGGTGGCCGTCAGACCGTGCTGAGGAGGAGAAGGAGGAAGGGGAAGATGAGGATGAGCTGGAGGCAGCAGTTGGAGGGTACTGTGAGAGAAAGCTGGCTCCAGCTGGACCAGGAGTGGCAGCTGGACCTGGCAGCCCACCAGGGAGCATCGACCCTGTGTAGAGGCTGGCCAGAGACTGACTGTAAGAGAGAGGGAAGCCTGGAGGAAGCATCCCAGCCATGCCCGCCATGCCCGCCATGCTGGGGCTCAGCATGAACGGTGGCAGGGCACCTGGAACTGAACTGGCAGCTTTATTTGATGTAGAGGATGACAGTGATGAGGAAGATGAGACGGCAGTAGCGGTTGATGACGTCGATGTGGAGGAGGAGGATGAGGGGGGGACTGCGCCGGCTCCGCCCAGGCCGAACAGATCGGGGTACATGAAGCCAGGGTCCCCCAGTTGAGTATGGAAATAAGGCGAGCCTGCACCCATGAAGAGTGGGTGCCCCAGTGACCCAGCCAACATGGCGGGGTTGAGGCCCAGAGGAGGGAGGCCGTAGCCCCCGGTGAAGGGGAAGCCTTGTGAGCCCAGAGAGGCTGAGGAGTGTTTGCCAGCAGAGGGCTGCTTGCTGGGCCGCTCATCCAGGGACGGGGTAGAGGCTTGACGCTTGGAGCCTGTTCTCAAGTCTTGGGCAGCAGTGGCATCCATGTTGGGCTGGATGACATTAGTCACAGAGGCATCGTGCTGACTCATATTCCCATTGCTGCAATTGGTCTGAACCAGTTTAGCAGACGGCAGGTTGTTCACGTTGCTCTCGGCCTCCCTCACTGGTTGATCTCCGGGGCCTGCGGTGGCGCTAGCTCCTGTGCCACCTGTGTAGCGCTGCAACTCGCTGATGATCTCTGGGCTGTCAGGTGAAAGAGGGCGGGGCAGAGTCTTGGAGGGTTCCTGCTGCTTCCTGTCAGGTGAGAGGCAACCGTTACTGCCATTGGTTGACACCTCCTCTGCTGGGGCCTGGGAGTCTTGAGAAGAAGAACAAGTGGTTTGATATTAGCTTTTGGAAAAGAATTAAACCCTTTAAATGGGTTGTATTTACTTAAACAACAGCATAATGGCAATAATATTTTCTTCAGCTCATGAGTTTGTGTAGCAGTAGTAGTCGTATACTTTTACATTTCTGCTTGTCTAACCGAGGCTCATGTGTTTAGATTGGAGTTCAGTTCTGGTAAATGCATCATCCTACCTTTGGGTGGTGCTGTAGTACTCTCCTCTGTTGTCTTGATCTTGTTAGCTGCTCTGATGGCATAAATCCGTCCATCAGATGTCCTGATGTAAGTCCCTAAAACAGAGAAAGGTGAAATAAATGATAAGTCCACACAAAAAGCTAAATGAGACTGATAGTTTTGTCTAAACAACAGTCCCAAAACCCAAATATATTTATATTGTAAGAAAAAAGCCAAATCTCACATTTGAGAAGCCAGAGCAACCAAATGTTTTAACTATTGATTATTGCGGTCACCCACAAATGTTTTCTAGAGTATAATAAAGGGGTTTTGTAACAGCGTGCAGTGACTGGTTACCTTTGGTGCCCCTGATGACATGGATACTCTCCCCAGCGGTGATCCTGGCCTGGACATCTGTCGAGCTGTTGGTGCCTGGGATCACTATGTCTAAAAGAGACCAAGAAACACAATTTTACCAAGAGTAGTAAGAAACATCAATTATTCTTCATCTAATGTCAAGGAAAGAGGAAGATTTTAGTGGAAATATTTAAGAAATGTGAGGAGGAAATAAGAATAAACAAACAGGTTTAAGTATTGGAAGTTTGCCTACCAGTAGTGGTGACGATCTTCTGTACAAACACCCCGGCCTTCTGCAAGCAGTTGACAGGAAAGCCTCCGATGCTGGATCCTGATGAATCATTGCCTGGGGCAGAGCCTGCAGATGCCTGGCGGGGCATCATGGGAACTGGAGTAGACTGGACTGGCCGGACACTGGCCACAAGCTTCTCCTCAGTGCGAGGAGGTGGTCGCCTGAGTAGAAAGGTTATTTCTCTATTAGACCATGTCTGAAATTCATTTTTCAAACCAGGTTTTACTACTAGATACACTTGCTAATCAGTTCGTTGTAAGGCCTTTACGTCTATTTGTACCCATAACTCAAGAGTCCTTTGAAAGGCCAAATGATATATGAACTAAAATAGACTTAGCAGCCATTGCAGCTGTGACCAAGTTGAGTCACTGACCAGTTTCTCTGGCTGAAGGCTGGGATGTTGGTGAGGCTCTGGTCACTGGCGGGGTAGTAGTGAGCGTAGGAAGGGCGGGTGTACGGCACAGACGCCCTTTTCTCCTCTTCATAACCCTTCCTCGCTGCTTTCTTCTCAACGTTGCTCAGCTTCAGCTCCCTGCGGTCCATCAGCAGGGATTCATGGGGGAACGGTTGCTGAAAGGAGGCGGGACAGAGAGGCGGTGAGTGTTTTGCTCTTGCCAGTAAATTTGCAGCAACAACATACATTAAACCCAAGAGGGAGATTCTTTGCCTCAAACAGCCAGATAACAATCTCGTGAGCCTAGTTTTTACTGTCGAAGTTTAACTTGGAAACTCTCCACCGAGAATCCAGCAGATTTAATTAGGTGACTCAATGAAACTGAAACTTATGAGCTGATAAAAACTGTTGAATGAATGTGAAACAAAACATAATAGCAACTGAATGGCCTAGTTCTTTCCTCAAATTTATTCAGAAAATGAATTCTGACACTTTTACATGTTCATTCAAAAAGCCACCATGACGGCAAGTGACTTATTAAATTAGTAGAGAACTGTCAATCAAGATGAGCGATGCAAAAATTGCACACTAGGGGACAGTGAAGCGGCCAAAAACATCCCCACATGTCCTACTTTTAAACACCTATAGAGGGCACAGGCCTCCACTGTTCAAATACCTTAGTAATCAGGCGAGGATAGAGGTACAGCGCCTTCCTGAGGATGCTCTCCAAGCTGTCGTGAGGCTGCAGCTGGACCTGGGAGGGGTCTGGCTCCTCCTCCACAAAATGAAGAAGAGAATCCACCTCCCTCCTGGTGAAGGTCAGCACAGGGTTCAGGTCATCCACCACCCGGTCTGATGGACAGAGGGAGAAAGGAAGAAAGAAAAGACCAAGGGTTCAGAGGAGCAGAGAGAAATGGAGGGAAAAGAAGAGCAAATTGTTAAAAAAAAGTGGGTTAAAAGGCTGATTTCAAGCTCTCCAATGCAACGGCGACCTCAATGTGTCTGTCTCGCCAGTCAAAGCTTACAGCAAACACTTGAGACAGTTTACTCTGTCAGACAAGAGCCTCTTGGCAGAAGAGCTTGGGTTTCAACACAAAGCCAATTATTGAGTTTTGGGGGGTCTGTCTGTTGGAGAACAGCCTTGATTGGGGTTTTCAGAAAGTCTATGTTTGACAAAGATATCAGCTAGAGGTAGTGATATTATACTGTACTGTATGTATATATGTAATAGCAAAGATTCATGAGAGAAATGTCAGAACATACAATATTTGTATATTTAGAAAGACATTTACACAGTTTGAGTGTGGTGTGTTTAATACATTTTATAGTCTGTCATATTTTTCTGTTTTATATGTGGTTCAATTTCTCTTCCTTCTTTTTTCTCACTTCATTCCTTCTTTAGTGTCTATATTGGTTCTTCTTCCACATCTTTCGTCTGAAAGACAGGAAATAAAAAACACCTGCACATTAGAACTCTCTCCTAAAGGTGATATCCAAACATAACAAGTCAATGTGTTTTCAACTCACCTGACATGCCCTGTTTGGAGATCTGGCGGTCATAGATCTTCTTCTCCAGCGTGAAGTCGCACACCAGTCGGTAGATGTGACACAGCTTCTTCTGGCCGTAGCGGTAGACCCGGCACACGGCCTGGGCGTCGTGGCACGGGTTCCAGGAGGCATCAAACACCACCACACGGTTCGCCCCGATCAGGTTCACACCCAGACATCCAGCCCTGAGGTGCACAATTGGATTATGTTTGTTATTGTTATATTACATTCTGATGTTAATAATTCACATCCATTTTCTGCCATTTATATTACTGCATGTGTGTGTTACCTGGTTGACAGCAAGAAGACCCATGCTGAGGTGTTGGTGGGATCATTGAACTGGTTTATGAGTCTCTCTCTCTCTGAGGCTGTTGTGCTTCCATCCAGTCCTTCAAAACATCACCAATGCAGAGTTAAAACAGGGTGGTTCAGTAGCTTAGCATGCTGTGATGCTTTGAGATATTCAGTTAATATACAATTAAATGTTCTTATTCTGTGTTTTTCCATCTTCCTTTCCTCATTGTAATTCTTCTTTATTTATTTACTTGCTCTTTTTTTAGTACAGAATCAAGGACAGTGTTATGTAATACTGCCCAACTTGTCATCCCCCGTCTCTCTCCCCCCTTGTTTCCTGTCTAGTCTTTCTGCTGTCACTATAACAAAGGCTTAAAATGCCTAAAAATGTACAAGATAAAATAAACATGGATATAAAAACTTAAATGAAACTAAATTAACTTACTGTCTTGATAAAGAAACTGGTCTTTTAGTCACTTATACTCAAGAAATAATGGGTGACTGTTATTATGAGCACCACCAGGTGGCAGCACTTATTCTAAGTCAATGAGAGGAGTAACACCACTGTAAAACTAAATCACTGTAGTCAAAAAGAAAATTTACAGATTTATGAGTATGTAATTTAAGTGTGCTAAAAGCTATGTTCCTCTCGAACTGAAAAGTTTTTCAAACCATCTTCCTTTCTTCCACCTTTTTGCACCATATGTGTCACCCGGTTATGTGCTTAAAATAACTTTAACCTGTCTACTCCTCTTGAAGTGAATCTCCTTGCCATGACAACGGTGAGTTCATGGTACAAATGACTGAAAACATCATAATATACGACCACTTACTGTAGTAGTTGAGGTTGCGGACCCAGTTCTGGTTGGGTCTGTCTCTGCTGGATGTGTTGGGCGAGGGAGGCACAGGTCTCTTAGCCAGGAAATCCTCGATCACAGTCAGCGTGGACAAACTCTGGCTGCAGGAGGCAGACGGAGGTAAATTTAGAGATTGGATCACATGCCGGAAAGCTTAAGAATGTGAATGTAATCCAAAGTTGAATTAAACCAAAACAAAGGATAAAAGCTGAGAAAAGCTGTGATGGGGGCAATTTTAGGTGAAACGCTTCAGTAATCACTTTATATTCCAACTTCTTCCCACAAATCTTTTTCTTTTCAGTCAGTTTTTTTGATTTGTTCAATCACATACAGGAAGTATGAAAACAACTTCAATAAAGAAAATAACAGAAATCTCAAAATGTTGTATTATCCAGATGTGTGCCTCCATGTTGTCTGGTCTTTTACCTGAAGACGAGGAGTTTGTCTCCCTTCCTGACGCTCTCCTCTATCAGGTGGAACAGCAGCACCATCTTAGCCGAGTTCTCCAGGACGCCGGGCTTGTAGTCATACATGATGTCCTTTGCCTGGCAATGTAGCAGAGACAGAATGATGAGACTCATTAGATGATGAAGTGAAGGTACAGTGATGTTCAACTTCTGTTCAACTAAAAAACACGTGAGCTTATTATCTCACGATGTCTTAAGCAAGCCCACCACATAGTACTGAACATGCCCAGAGGCAATAATATTTTTGGAGTTATATCACTGAAAAGTTCCAGTGCTTTCTAGCAGAAAGTTTAATAAGTTGCGAAGACTTTACTTGTAATAAGTAAATCATGTAGTGTAAATTGATCATTCTAGCCGTCTTTGAACTGGGCCATTATGGATTAATGTAAAGTTAATCTGTTTGGATTCCTCTTCATCTCATCTCAATAAGGGAGAACACAATGTTCTGACTTTGTGATCTAGGTCGAGAGGTTTGGTGTTACAGGGAGCAAAAACAAAAATACTTGAGTATTGCACGTGCTCCAAAACTCGTTTCTTTCAACATACCCATTCGTAAGTGATGACCTGATTGGCTTTCTCCTGCAACTGGTTGAGGCTCAGACCACCAATGGGGTTTGGATTTTCCAGGGGCTTAGACTTTTGATTGGGTGCGGTCGGACATCGGGCGGGTCCTGCGGAAGTGATGTCATCAAGGTCTAAGTCCTGGTCGCTGGCCAGGTTTTCCTTCTGTAAGGCCTCATACAGCACGTCTGGATGGTTCCAAATCTGAAGAATAAACAGGAGATCAAGGTGTGAAAACACTTGTCTCAAGGTGAGAATCACTGGCTTTGCCAACTATAATATACAGGAATTTACTGTGGTGACATTCGTGTTGAAACATGCTGACTTAGATAGTAACTTGGGTGCTACAAAGACAGCAGAAACTCCTACAGAAACCAGAGGACATTTATGGCAGTAATTTTAACATTTATCCTCTAATTGTAGGTAAAATAACTGATTAATTGTACACACATGCCCTCCTTCTCACCTTGCAGCAGACGCAGAAAGCCTTCAGCGGGTTGAGGCTGAGCCAGCCGGTGTTTCCCGCCTCTCTGAAGCGGTTCATGAACTCTGTGTATAGCGCCCTCTGCAGGGGGGACAGACGCACCAGGATCACATGCTCCTCCTTAGAGGGCAGCTGGTCCTTCAGGACATCGTGGCCTCGTCTGGATTAAAGACAGGTAACAGTAAATATTTGTCAGATGTTACTAAAAAAAAAAAAGAATTCAACTTTACTCAAAAAAGAAATGAAATAAAATGGACTAGTACTACAATTTTTCAGCTGCTGTGGGCTACTGTCAGATCTGACAGAGCCAAATATTAAATAGAGGTCAGGTTTTGTTTTCTGGGCAGTGATGGTGTGTTTCTAACGGCAGCTGTCTCACCTCTGTACGAAGCCCTCCAGCAGGCTGTGCAGGACATGGCTCCGGTACCTCATCAGCTGGATGTCCTGAGGAGTGCTGTCCACACACTGCCCGTTCAGAATGGGACGCTCAAACATGTTACTGAACTCCTGCCGCGTACCTGGAATGATGTAAAAACAGTTGTTAGAAAAAGAATTAGGTGTTTGATCTTAACAACAACCAACATTTTAATGCTAATCTCATTGTGTCATTTTGAAAAAGCATCCCTGACAATAAACAAATACTGTAAGACAAATATCTCGCCCCGTACCTAGGAAGTCAGGTCGGACGAAGTCGACCATGCACCAGTACTCAATCAGGTTGTTCTGGAGCGGATAGCCGGTTAGGACCACGCGGCGTCGGGTCCGGATGTTCTTCAGAGCCTGAGATGTGCTGGCGTGGCAGTTCTTGATGCGATGGCCCTCGTCGCAGATCACAACATCTGGACCAGGCCGGGCCAATGCTCGCTCGATACCTGGAGGAAGAGGGCAGTTGATGATATGATATTTTACCTTTGACATATTTCTAATGATATTTTACAATGGTGCTCCTAATTTTTTAAAAACATTTTCTAGATTTGTATCTGTTTCTCTCTCTTTTCTACGTCCTCCTCTTTATCCTCTTTATCCTCTCTTCGTATCCTCCCTGTTCCCTCCTTCTTTCCCTTTCTCTTCTCCTCCTCCTCATCTCTCCCACCTTTGAGCAGTTCCTGTTGTCTGTCCTCTTCGTCCAGGTCGATGACGACAGGTCCCGCTGTTTTCTTGCTCTTCTTCTTCCTCCCGGCCACGAAGCTCTTCTTCAGCGACAGGAGGCGGTACATCTCGTAGCCCATGAGCAACACCCCTCCTTCCTGAGCCCAGTCCTCCACCACCTTGGCCCTGGTCGCTGTGTTCCTGGGTAACATAAGAAAGGATAAATTGAGTTACTGCTCATGTTCCACAAAACTGATTTCCTGTCATTCTCCAAGTAAATGTGTTAATGATTTATAAATGCTATAATTCAATTTGTGGCACCTTCAAGTTACTACTGCATTGTAGTCAATAATTTAAACAGTAATACATCAATTCTTTACAAAATGAGTGACAATCATTTGTGAGTAGTGTCTGAACAATAGAAACAAATGCTTGGTAAAGTTAATTTTGAGCAGAGATGCCAGCGCGAGACAGAATGAGGTTACTGTGTCACTTTCAGACATGGCAGTTTCATGGAAATGCCCGCTCATCTTTTATCATTCCTTCCTTCCTCCCTCCCTCTGTCCCTAATCCCACTCACGCACACACAGGAATCGGAAAATCTTTCCAACAAAAGCAGCTGTCGATAAAGAGGATGATGGAGAGAAGGAAGAGAGGATGAGCCAGATGGGGATAAAGTGCAAAGAACATTTCCTCCTTCTCCTGATGAGATAGCTTTAAAATCAGGTTGTTTGTGTTTACTATTGGATTGATAACGCTGCTCTTTATCTACTCTGAAGGAAGATATCGTAATATATGTTTCTCTTTAGGTGACTGTGTTCAAAGCAGGTGTTTGTGTGAAAGACTTCACACAGGAAGAGCTAAAAGCGCTCTTTTTCCTGTTACTCACTTGTGTTCGTCGTTGAGGATGTGAACCTTAAAGTTGCGAGGCTTCACCAGTCCGGGGTCGGCATCCGGGGGTAATGACTCAGGGGGCGGGACCCACATGTTGAACTCAGCCAGCCAGTTCTGCAGCGTGTTGACCTGGGATGAAATAAACAGATAAATAATCTGATTTAATCGACAGTCCTCGTTGTCTCCTAGTCTCCATGTTGATGCTGTTCTCGTCTAATCTTTATCACTATCATAACTTTATCACTCAATTTTGACATTTAAAAAAAAATACCAAACATGTTCATAACAGCTTCATAAATGCTTAAAAATACATGATTTTCTTAGTTTTGTATGATTTTAGATTGAATACTTTAGATTTTTCACCTCTAATAAGACTAAATAAGTGACGCTAATTGTGTGCTGAGGTAGTTTGTGATATTTCCATATCCTTCATCCAAAAATAATTGATAAATAAATCTATGATCAATGATAATCAGTTGTGAATGGAGCCCATTTCAACACTTCTTTTATTAATTCTTTTATTCACATGTTCATATTCACATTCATGGCATATTGTGTGTTCCCCTCAGAGCACTTGTTCCTTAATTCAGCCATTGATTCAATCAGTTGTTTCATTCATTTCTTCTTTACCACATAAATCACAACATGTGTCCAAATCACTCATCTGTTCATTCACCCGATTACACGACTAATTCACTTCCATTCAATCCTTCACACTTTTTATAATCTTTGTATTCCAACATTGAATCCGCAGGTGCTTACAGGTACGATGGCGAGCACGGTGTGCGCCTGGGTGTGTTTGAACAGGACGTCGATGAAGGAGATGACCTGCAGCGTTTTACCCAGGCCCATGCTGTGAGCGAGGATACAGCCGAATCCGCTGCTGCTGCCGAAACGCTCCACCGACTCCACCAGGTTGTCGTACAGGAAGCGGATTCCGCCGATCTGAGGAGGAGAAGATGGTGACGTAAGGAAAAATTAAATGAGAATGTAGAAGGGAGACAGCGAGAAAGGCAGAGTTGATATCTCATTAAAACTGAATAAAAAGATCACACTCGGCGAGCTGTCCCTGACTGATAAGACCCGACAGAGGAGAATTCTCACAGTATGGCACGGTAGAAACCCAAATTAAAGGCACATTTGGACACAGCATTTGGGATTTTGCTGATATTAAGAAACTTGAGATATAACAATCTCAATTTCCTTTATATACAAATCTGAAAATGGTGCACGACGACTAGGCGAAAGGACCTGTCGTTTGCTTTGAGTGCAGCAGTAATAATACCTGGTGAGGTTTGACTACTCCCGCCAGCTGTGGCGACAGGAAAATGTCCTTCTCTGTATCTGGATGGTTCAAGTTGACCAGCACCCTGCCCTGGGGATCCGGTCGGTTGAGGGCGTCGTTGGCGTGCGCGCCGCTCGGCTCGCTCTCTTCTTCCTCGTTGGTGGACTCGCTGCTGACGTGAGCGACGGCGTCGTCCTCGCCCGAGCTCAGGTCGATCACGTCTGCACAGAGAGGGCGAGGGAGGAGGAGATGAGGAACAGGAGGGTAAAGGGGAAGTATTAGAGATATGCACGCACTTTGAAAATTTTTTTTAAGATTAGTTTTTTGGCAACGTCGCCTTTATTTCAAAGTTGAAAGTGCAGAAAAGCAGGAAACCTGTGCTGC
The DNA here is from genome assembly GCF_910596095.1 of Thunnus maccoyii. Taxonomy (NCBI): domain Eukaryota; kingdom Metazoa; phylum Chordata; class Actinopteri; order Scombriformes; family Scombridae; genus Thunnus; species Thunnus maccoyii. The sequence goes on along the minus strand of NC_056536.1, from coordinate 10,725,649 downwards.
AGCTTTTCTTTTGTCAGTTATTACTGTATTATTATTTGGCCTTGACCCTCATCTCAAGTGACAAGGTGGCTCCGTCATGAGTGCAGCTTACATCAAACATGGACGTCACAGATTGTGTGTGTGGGTGTGTGTGTGTGTGTGTGTGTGTGTGTGTGTGTGTGTGTGTGTGTGTGTCTATGCGGTGAGCAAAATCCATATCTGATAAAAAAGGACGTCAACGGTATCAAGTGGTGAAAGTTACACAAGCTGGCAGCCTGCGAGGGCACAACGAGGAGAGATGTGTGTGTGTGTGTCAGTATGTTAGTGTGTGTGTGTGAGAGAGAGAGAGAGAGCGAGAGAGAGAGAGAGAGAGAGAGAGAGAGAGAGAGAGAGAGAGAGAGAGAGAGAGAGAGAGAGAGAGAGAGAGAGTGCGCTTATATAACTGCAGTGAATGGCTGGTTATACAAGTAGGATTAGAGCGGAGGGGGAGACTGGTTATGCAACCCCAACTAGAAATGTCACTGTGCCACTGTGGTGTGAGTGTGTGTGTGTGTGTGTGTGTGTGTTCCGGCGTGTGTGTGTGTGTGTGTGTGTGTGTGTGTGATTATACGTGTGTGTTCTGGCTCATAACCAGGATTAGCCAGCTTTATTGCTCCACAGACCCGCTCTGATCCGGCCCACAGACACTCTCTCCTTTCATCCGCTCCTCCCTTCATTAGCTTTCTTCTCTCCTTCGCTTTTTGTCTTTCTCATCTCCTAAATCTACATATTATCTGTCTTTGTTTAGTCACTCATCCCGTCTCTCTCTCTCTCTCTCTCTCATTTGTGTCGCATGTGTATGTGTTGTCCTCCGTCTCTTCTTTCGGTGCAGACGTACGTGTGTTTATCCCTAACTGAGTGTGTGTTGAAGTCTGTGTTTATCCTTGACTGTTTCAGTTGCTTTGTGCGTGAGTGTGTGTGTGTCTCTGCGTTTGTGTGTGTCTGTGCGCTCGAGCAATAAGAGAACGGTACATGATGTACCCTGTGGAGGTTTTAAATATTCTGATGCACATGGAAGCTAATCTACTAAAACTCCCTCCACTTTTAAAAACAGCCCAACACACAAACACACACACACGCACTTAACGGGAACTGAGGAGATTTTTGACCTCGGTTGTTTAAATTTGTGCAGGGAGAGTTACTGTAATTGGGTTTAAATTTTTCCAATAAGACTGAAGAGTCTGTTCACCCTTGAAAGAATTTCTGTTTTATAAACTTGAAAGAAATCTGCTGCTACTTGAACATCAAGTGTTTGCAAAGTTTCCGTGTGAAACAACTTCCTTTATATTGTCTTTAGAGACAACAGGGAGGCTGAAATACGTGTAGAGTCATTAAAGAGAAGCAGTTTTTTAACACTCAACTATTAACCTTGTATGAAATATTCTCTGCTGTGTTTCTGAGTAAAAACATAATTCAAATTGGAGTTGTTTTTCAATACAGTTTTTTTTTTTACCCTGCAAATTCAAGCTGATGCGGCCGTTTAATGCGCCGACTTTCCAGACCCCTGGGCTCAGAAAGCAATTTGCAACAGCGTGTGTAATTTAATAAACCCATGGCTGTCATGAGGCTATCAAGACTGCTTTACTTAAACTCAGAGAGACTGATGTTTTAGAGATGTGAGGTTTTCACTAGAAAACTGGCAAATTACTGAAACTGTTGAAGCGATATTTGCCTTTGATGGATCATTTCCTCAGTGACTGCCAGGTGGGCAAAGTATTGGACCTCAAATGGCGCCAGTGGATTAGCTTTACGGCCTGTGGTTGAACTGGGCAGCTGAAAGGTCTGAATGTGTGCAGCTGCAATAAATGTTCATCAGGATAAAAAATGCAAAGATCAAGATTTATTTTGGTGTCAGTTGGGATTTAAGGTCAGGAGTTGCACACTGGAGCTTCACTGTTTCTAAACTCAGACTTTAATAAAACAGTGTTTCATCATTTCATAATTATGCATTGTAAAACCTCAATGATAGCTTCAGCTTCTGAGAAACTTGGCAGCAGCAGCTTTAAACACAGTCCAAAGGGACAATCAATAACACTTACAAAACCAAAATGCTTTCAAAACACACTCTTCACTCCATAAGTGTTCAATTCAAAATTATCAAGGAGATTCTTCTCACATCAAGTGATGTTTGAAAGGTTTCATTGCCATTCTTTCCCCCCTCGCTGTGCAGATCCCCCTTCCTAAATTTTCAACTTTTTTACTGTTAACTAAACAGATTAAGAGCAAAATACCGAAGATACAGCAACACCTCTCGTTTGTCAAATATCATGCATCATCATTGCAGCTCTATCCATGATAATTCTGTAACAGAAACCTACGAACGAAAACTAGAAACAGATCGATGAAGCAAGCTTCTTCTTATCAGTACAACATATAAATATTTGTGTAATTATGCTGGGAACTTTGTGTTTTTGAGGAAACAATCAAGTTGCGTTTTGCACAACTTCCTCTTTCTGGCTTGGTCAGAAGTCAGTCAAACCTGATAAAAAAAACACACAGTTTGTGATGCAATTTTTATTTGTGGAATATATATATAGTTTCTGTTTCTTTTTAACTGTTACTTGTGGTTTTTGAAGCTCTTAACATTTCCCTATTGGACTGTTTAAGCTGCCAAAGAATAAAGAAAACTGAAGCTACCAACAAAACTGTCTGAGGCACAATGATAAATTATGGGAAACAATGTTTCAGCGAACTTATCCTTTAATTACTAAAGCTTTGGCTAGAAGTAGGTGTAACTTTTTCCAAACATCTGTAACATAACTCCTCACACATTGTACTGAAGCTCACACTGTGCTCTTTAGGCATTTTAAGAATTAGCATGTGGTTTATTTATGGCTTTGCCCAGCTATGCGAACAGCTCAGAATATACAACTGCATGATGGGTAATAAATAAACCTCACAGCTCCGTGTCTGTAGCTGCTGTCATGACCTTCCACAGGAATCTGACCCACTAGCCCACTTACACAATCACAGGCCCAGATTACGTCATAACCTGCGACGTGTGGTGCACCATTGAGGCTACTGAACGTCTCTGTCATTATTCACTGGTATAAATTCTGCCTGTTAATATGAAAAAAGGGGCTGGACTTCATTGGATATCATATATCTCCAAGAGGGTGAGTTTTTTTGGTCTCTTTTTCTAATCTGTAAAGTTTTGTTTTCTATTTGTTTTGCTATTTTTTAATATTTCTTTTGTAATTACACTAAACCTGAGCCACTGCCTTCTCTGCCTGATGGCTGAATAATAACATTTTAACACCTGTCTTCCAAATTGTCATGAAGTTTGTCCAGAATTTCATTCTAGTATATACACAGGATAGGATTTAGTTGTTTTCACTTTTGAAGAATTCTTATAAACGGTGGTGAAAAAAATACAGCACTTGCTGACAGTAATGTGATCAAAGATTCACTTAAAATATTAAACATCAATGCAAAATACTGTAACCTACCTACTGTAACTCTAACCCTAAGCACATTCATTTCAAGGTAATGACGCTATACAGAAAACAGGGCCAACATCTTTCACTCTGATTGCTGTTTTGTTGTTTTAACATCTTTGAAAAGGATTTCAAGCGTTAGCGTTGCTCACCTGTTTTGTGTGTGTGCTCTATAGTAGCGGAGGTGTGTACGTCGGTCTTGCTGTCGTCCTCGCTGATGCCAGTACTGCTGGAGTCCAGGCAGATCACTTCCTGTCTGGCTGACTTCACCTCTTGCTGTGATACCGTTGATGCCGCCGATGATGACACATGCTTTGTCATGTCATCTGGACAGAGGGAGAGGTAAGAAGCAGCAGATCAAAGGAGTGAAGAATGGAAGAGGACAGACGGACGACAGGGACAGAAGATTGGGAGGAAATGAGGGGCAGAAAGGGAAGAATAGAAAGACAGGTAAGAAAATCATGTTTGCTTTGTGGGACATTGTTGCTTACAGCGGAAAACCTCAAAATATCTGCAGCAACGTAGCTCGTACAAACCTAGTTGTACCAAGCATGTATAACTAGTTATTCAGAGATCTGGATAAAACATACTTAGTATGGAGGCATTTCTCTATATTTGGATACACGCTCTCACCAGTTTCATATTCAGGCAGCAGCGGTACAGGGAAATCCTGCTTTCTCCCTTGCTCCAGACGTCGCCTCCTTTCCAGCTCTTCCTGCTGGGCGGCTTTGGTCACTGCCTCCAACTGGTGCTCCCTCAGTAACTTCCTACGCAGACACAAAGAAGAATAACATTGATATAAGCAAATCAAGCAAAATCAGTCAATGACAGGAATTGCTTTCTTTAAAGCTGCATTAATCAGTATTTTGTGAATATTAAAGAAACAGTTTGGATTTTTTGAAGTGGGGTTGTATGAGATAGTTATCCTTAGTCAGTGTATTACCTGCAGTAGATTTGGGTCCAATTTGGAGACGCAGATAGAACTACCGGCACAGAAGCTAAGCAATGTACTGCTGTGGATAGAGCCAGCAGCAAAATGTATATTAGCCACCAAAAAAAAGCCTGTCTAAAAAAATCAATATCAGTTTAAGCGCAGGCTATATTTAGAATATTTCACCGCTTTACCTTGCCGTCAGACAACCCTTTCCTTTGGCACTACATTCTGTGGAACCTCTGTATTCCTACGCATGCCACGCACTGTATTACGCCGTAGATCAGCTGTTTGGGGTCAGAAAGTGCTGTTGCAGCATAAAACAGTGCGCGGCATGCGTAGGAATACGAAGCAAATCTACTGCAGGTAATAAATACACTGACTATGGATAACTACTTCATACAACCCCACTTCAAAAAATACGAACTATCCCTTTAACATGGAATCAAATGACTGTATATTGTAGCTCCTTGTTTTAGTTTTTATCTGTATAGTTCAGCTCTCTCATTAACCTGTTTCCAGCAGAAGTGCGTCGCTTCAGTTATCAAGCTCTAATAAAACCTACTGTATGCTACCTGCCCAGCACAAAGTTAGGAACTATCTAGTGAAAACAGCTAAACGTCTAGGAGCTGAAGCCGGATATTTTTCTCAGGAATTGATGGAAACCAAACCACAGCTAAAAGGAGAGGTGAATATTTGACTTACATTTACTGATAGGTAGAAAATATTAATGCTAATGTTGGTAAATAACCTGTTCGCTAACACACTGTTAGCTTGTTTTTGAGTTCTTCTGCCCTCTAGTGGTCAAAAATCGATGAATGCAGGTATAATCTAAATTATCAGATGTCATTAAAACTTCCATGAATTTCATTTAGCAACAGGAATTACGAACCCATAATTCGCTATATTGATCATTAATGTTGTTTTCATTCCGCCACTACCTCCGACTGGCGCTCATTTCTAGCTAATTTTCAGCTGGAAAATTTCATTATTTTAGGGAGACAGAGATATTAGAGAGATGACAAATAGTTGAAATTATGAGGAAATGTATTTTGTTCTACTCATTCTGATTAGAAAAACGGTCGTTAGTCAGTGATGCCATGTAATTAGACAAGCACCAAACTCGAAAGGAAATTACTCCACTGCTTAATTACTCTACATACACAAATACTGACTTAACAACAAGGAACTAAAGGCAGAGATCTGAGCCATGAATTTGCATCTCAGACATATGTTTGATATTATTGTAAAGATGCTGTTATGTAAAAGAAACTGCATACTTGAGGCTGAGCTGTATCCTGATTACTGGCAAGTGGAGGAAACCTGCAGACTGAGCATGTTTAACTATATAATCATGGACAGATTTCATCAGTATTTGACCAACGCTTCAGTTGTTTAAAATGAGAGTGAAATCATGGATGAGGGAAGAGAAGAAGAAGGTAAAAAAGACATGGTGGGAACAAGGAATCCCATTATTCAGTAAATGTTATACTGTAAGTGTTAAATAAGTGAGTGTTAGTTTACTCTGCATCTCAGCAGCAACATACTCTGGGAATCGTCCAGTAATCCCTTTCATATCGAGGTTGACTGGTTTCAAAGCAATGAGTCAGACTCATTTCTGAACATGAAGCTCAAAAATGACTGAAAGAAACTCAGTCAGATCTCATGATGTTTGAGAAATGATGGCAGCTTAATGTTACAGTTTCTTAAGGATTTCATGATCTTCGGAGTTACAGTTAGGGTGTCGAGTTCAGTACCTGATGTTGCGTCTCATGTGTGCCGGTTTGGAGCTCCTCTTCTTGGTTCCTGTCAGAGCAGAGGGAGGGGAGGGGCTTTGGCTGGCCGGTCTGGAGCGGGGTCTGGACCCCCGCTGGGAGGGGGGAGGGTGGGCCGGCGTCTCCCCCGATGGTGAGGTAGATGGGGGAGTGGTGCACTGCCACGCAGCGGGGTCGCCTCCCTGAGCCTCATTCTCGGAGCTGAAGGGGGCACTGTGGGACTGGTCTGTGAGAGGAGACAAGATGAGGACGGGTGATGGTTATTGATAATGTCATAAAAAAAAGGAAATATTGTTCATGTGGTCTGTTGCTACTTTAGATTCTTATCCTCTACTATTCTGAATCATTTTACAAACTCGTTTCAGTTTCGGCACAAAATCGACCTAATTGGGGTTAAGAAAGAGTTGAAAAACTACTTTTTTTTTAATGATAGGGGACCTCTGTTGCTATGGTTGCAATAACAACCAGTTTTTGTGACTTTTTGTTGATTGTTATGGCTTCATGACTCAAAAAACTAAAATCACCAAAAATATTAGGATGCGCAACGTCAAGGACCTCCCTCCCTCTTCAGGGCTCAGCTGGAGAGACCGGTTGTGTCATTAGATTCAGTAAGTGGGCTCCTCTGGCCGTCAAACGCCAGCTCAACTTGTAACTGATTACACCTGCAGTCACACATCTACTAATCATAACTGCCAATAAAAAAAAAGAGTGAAATAAATCATATAAATGAATCATGGGGTGATGTGAACGATCCCAAGTCGACTCTGCAGATCCTTTCAGCCGAGCGTGCGGCTCGTTTTATTGGATAGGCACTATACAATTTTCCCATTATGGTTTGTTCCCTGTTCAGTTCTGTGCTTGTTAACAATGTTCGGAGGCGTAGATGCAACACTCCGTCCACATGTGACCACATACAACCAAATATTTAGACTTATATTCTGTTTTGGTGAATGTAAAGTAAAGTTTGCTTTGCAGTTTCAAAATCTTGATGAAAAACCCAAATCCTTTCTAAAAAGAGTTTGAGAGACATCATAGAGCAACCTCTGGCCACCTTTATTTAAGAAAATATTTGATTTTGGCACAATATTAAGGGATAAACTCAAATTTGTGATCACGCTCCTTTCCCACTTTAACAAGTCCAGTATTATACTCATTTATATAAGATCAAATATTGAATGTATTCACAAATCTTTGTAGTGTGTCTTATATTTACTAGGAACTGAGTTGTTGACGTCTCTCCAGTCAGGCCTGTTTACTGTGTGATGTGAAATGGAAATTTCCATCAAAGTGGTTTGACTCATTTGAATCACAGGAGCTGCTGTTGTCAGCCAGAGCCTCCGACAACTTAAGCTTTCAAATGAATTTAAATTAACTTTTAACAAAACTGCATTTGCAAATCACCATGAAGACGGTTCCTCTCATCCTGAGCCAAAACATAAGTCAATATAAAAGTATGAAAACTGCACAGTATGGCACCTTTAACTCTCATCCGACTGTATTATTTCTCTCTAAATAATTTCTGGTTCTCTCTCTGTTTCTCTTGCCCTCAATCTGCCTCTTTCACTTTTAACCTTTCTTCTTCCTCTTTGTCCTTTTCTCCCACTCCTCTTTCTCTCTCACTCTCTTTCTCTCTCTCTCTTTCTGTCTCAGTTGTTCTGTCAGAGACACACTGAACTAGATCTGAGGCTTATGTAAGAGCTGGATCATAAATATGGACGGCTTACGAAACACAAGACAGGACACAAACACGGACACACACACACAAACCCACACGTTAACACACATAAACACACACGCACACACAGGACAAATGTTCATAAAAGAATATAAACCAACACACATAAATGACGAACACACACACACACACACACAAACACAAATGAGTGGGACAGTTCTGCCAAGAAATCTGCCTGGAATGACTGGACAAACAAGAACACACTGCCACAAGATTTTTCTGTATCAACACACACACACACCAAGAAATACAAGACATGTTCACTGAATGACACTTGATAAACTGAGTTTTAGTTTCCCACATTGTGAGAATGAGAGAAATGTTCACAGAAATGTGCACTGAAACACAAGTCGGAGGAAAACACACACACACACACGCAACACAAACACAAACGGGGGAGAGAGACGGGATGCAAGATTGGATAAAGACAGATAATGTGCAGATTTGGGAGATGAGAAAGACAAAAGCGAAGGAAAGAAACAAAGCTAATGGAGGGAGGAGAAGATGAAAGGAGAGAGTGTCTGTGGGGCACATCAGAGCAGGTCTGTGGAGCAATAAAGCTAGCTAATCCTGGTTATGAGCCAGAACACACATATACACACACACACACACACACACACAGAGCATGGAGGCTGGTGATGAGCTCACTGCCAGTTGAAAAACAACTTACATAAAACGCCCCTTCAGTCCATCTACGTGATAACAAACTTCTTGATCTGGCTGCTAATGACACCAGCCTGTCTCGGTGGTGATCGTGTGTATGTGTGTGTGTGTGTGGCGTACTTATGTATCTAAGTGCATGTGGACACTAGCATTTCAGAGTGAATTAAGATCAGTTACATCACAAACATACTAAAAACATACAGACATACAACATTTAGTGTCAGAGGCTACACAATTCTCTAATTTTGACAAGCTGATGATAAAAATACTTCATGTATGTTCAATCTGCAAATAGATCAGCATCAAAACATTCATATATACTCGTCATCAGCTGGTCATGTGACGCGTCATATCCATCACAGGAGAAATATGTGTTTTTTGAGGTGAGATGAAGGATGTGAACTTTGAAGTGGAGGAAAAAAATGATATTTGAAAGTGCTCTCTCTGACTGCGACTGCTCATTTACTGGTGTAGGATCAAGCTGCTGCCAGTGTTGGTGTTCTCTCTGGGTCTGATTGGGTCAACCCCAATTTCGATCAGGTCTAAGGAGCATTAAGCTCAAAAGCACCGCTGTGCCAAAGTACATAACAGCCTAACAGAGCTGCTGGCATGGATGTAGACTCTTAGTCTTGCTTTATCATTGAAGTGAGTGCAATCATTCAGGAGAATGTAGCTCAAAGCTAAAAAAAAAAACGCTCTGCACCAAAATCTATCACTTGTTCCTAACCACCAGGTTTAAAGCTGCATTGTGTGGAGGTTTTACTATAAAAACAATGAAACTGATGAGGTTTGCTTTGAGCCACTTCATCAGTGTCCATGAGTTGGATTTACACATATGAACAAGAAGAAAACAATGTCATTAATGGAGTTAGACAGAAAGACATTCTTCTGGCTACAGGTGCCTGGAAGGACACAAATGATCTTTAATGTAAAGTTGCTGTTTTATAAACTTTACATGTGAGATAATTTTCAAATGATAAACAATCAAAATCAAAAATAGGCCGGACGTTCTTGTAAATCAAAAGGTGACATCCTCTTGTTTAGCTTTAAATGCTAATGCTAACTGCTCTGTTCTTCCATTTATTTCAACCAAAAACAAATAGGAAACAAAAAACACATCATTTCTTTTCCAGGAATTAGTCACCATAAATTGCATGTTTTAAACCGCAATTGGAAAAGCTTTCATGAAACTGCAGTTTTGATGATAACTGTATCCGTTAGAGATAAGAGCGGAAAAATAATGTGTGTGTTTACATGAAGATGACATGGATTTGAATTAAACATTCACTCAAAGACCCCATCTTCCATTTTCTTTTCCCTTTCTCCAACTCTACCTTACAGAGCAGTTATATAACGATTCCCGAAATGCACAGAGCCTCAACATCACTGCACACACACACACACACACACACACACACACACACACACAAGCACTCAAAGAGACATTGAGGGGGCAGACAGGAAGGGAAAGAGGAGAGAGGAGAGAGATGAAAGCGAGGTCATCATTCAAAGAGAAAAAGAGAGATGTACTTCAGAGTGAGAGAGGGGGCGGACACACACACACACACACACACACAAACATTAAAAAAACATAGTAGTGACACTCACAAACAAGCACACACAGATGTAGATTCTAGGAAGCAGGTCTGTTTCCTCTGCTCAGGTCAAGAGGACAAAAAGTCCAGGAATTATTCACCACCGAGAGAGACAGACGGGGGAGGGAAGACAGATACTAGGAGGAGATTTATGAAATATTTTACGAACTATGATTTTATTAGCTGTTGGACACACACTGTCTCCACATATGGTGTCCCCGCACAGGTGCAACACTTGATTTCAAGATGATTTAGTGTATATTTGAGTGTCTTGATCATTTTATTATTTTATTTATAACTAATAAGCCGACAAGTGCTGCGGCCAGTTTAGTTTTCTATTTAAAAAACGCATTATGCAATATGAAATATACTAACTAAAATAAATAAGATGATAATTTAGTGCATCAGAGGCGCAGCTGTTTCCTCTTATGAACTGATAATTCTGTGAAGGATTTCTGTGGGATGCGGTGGAACAGTCCGTTAGCATATTGGCAATAGTTTCTGACAGAGGCAAAACATTTTAACAACCACTTTAATGTGTTTTTTACCAGAGAAATGTATCTGTTTTAGAACAGATAAGAGTCTCCAGTTGGCTGTTAGAGCAGCTGGAAGAGGAGAGAAAACCCATCACTATCACACTGGCAGTGATTTTATGTCGTTGGCTTTCGCTCATGTATCTTTCTATGAACGGGATCAATCACATATGGTGTATATTATTCCTAAAATGATGGGTTGAGTTATAGATATTGTATTAAATAGGGATTTCTCTGCTGTATTCTATTTCTATTCTGTATATTTATGCTTAAAGTAACGTAAATCCAAAAACAAGATATTATTAATGATGTATTTGTGTAAATTATCATGGTATCACAGAGAAAATATGACTTTTTAATAATTTAATAAGTTATCAAAAAAGAAATTAAGCAAAAAGAAAAAATAATACTAAAACTAGTGATTGGATTTGGGCATTTATCACTATTTCCTCTTGTTACAAGACTAGCCAATTAATCGAAAAATAATCAATAGACTAACTGATAATGAAAACAATCCTTATATACTGTATGTGTACAACTACAGCAGGCCGCTAAACTGATCAGGATGGAACTTTTTTACATTTGAGTTTGGATTTTTATATAACAGCGTCACTCTGGCATCAGTCTTCTGCAGCTTACGTAACATTTGTCACTTTGAATCCAAACTGGCATTCAGCCAAACACTTGGTGCTATAAATACTGTTCCACTGTATTTAAAAACTAATTTTAAAAGGAACTACAGAGAGGTCACGCAGAAGAGCATGCAGGAAAAAATCAAGTTTCATAACCTCTGAATTACATACCTACTGAATATTTATCCATCCATCCATCGATTTTCTATAAAACCCTGTCACTGTTATATTAATGTTTTGTACTTCCAGGTGCTCAGAGGATTAAACTCAACTTTGAAAAAATTACAAGAGATGTCAACATGAAGATGGAGCAGGGATTTGAGCTTGAACAGAAACTGTTGGATTCAAAATGGAGCAGCTGTGGCTTTGTGTTTCATGGAGCAGTTTAGAAGCTGTCAAGGTGAAGTAACACACACACACACACACACACACACACACACACACACACACACACACCAAACAACAATACAAATTCACAACATGTTATATAACTAATGAAATGTTCCATCCTCCCCACTGACTGAGTTTTTTTTTGGCTCTAACTTGCGCCCACAATTGAGTATGAGCTAATGAAAGCTTTGCAACTCCAATTTCTGTCAAACCTTTGTTTTCACAAACGGGTCAGTAGAAGAATCCTTGGCCTGATCAGAATTTCCAAAACTCAATTATGAGTTCACAATGACTTGTTGCTGAACAGTCAAGACGCAGCTATTCACACTTCCAACTGAAATAACCACATGTTGTTTTGAATTCTGGTCTAAATTCAGCCTCTGATGCCTGCCCACCTCATTAAGAAACACTCTCCTGTGCGTGAGTCCAATGGAGGTGTTATCATAAGGTGACAATTGGAGTTCGGAGGGCCGATTGTTGCTAGGCGACTGAGCCAAATATTCTGCTGCGATGCGTGATGAGGAGAGGACGCAGGCACGAAGAAGAGAGAACAAAACAATCGTGACAACACGTAGGCAAAGTGAGTTAGGGTAGTGTATTAATGCAGGTGAAACCTCGACCTCTGGCAGCACAGACACTGAGCAAAGGAAGCGAGCAACCAAGGATGTTGTGGTGAAATGTTGAATCATCAGCAGTCAGAAAGTGTCAGAGAGTAAACAACACCTGCAGCACTTTTTCCTAAGCCATTAATTTGTTCTGCTGGACACTCCCGGCGGGTTAAAGACGTGCTGCTCCTCAGGAAAACAACACAACGGTTCTTTACTTGAGAGATATGTGGCTCTAAAGAATGCGCGGCCATCGGCAACAAAATCATGATTAGTGGGTATTTTGTGTGTGTGTGTGTGTGTGTGTGTATCAGAAGGGGGGGGGTTGCAGTGGGGGAATGTCTTCTGCAACCACAAGGTTATATAACCACATTGACGTTTATGTTAAGTGTTTATATAACTCCTCTGTACTGCGCTGACGAACATAACACCGCAACCATGCGACGACGCTGTGTGTGTGTGTGTGTCTGTGTGTGTGTGTGTGTGTGTGTGTGTGTGTGTTTCGAATAAGTGGAATTCCCTCAAGTGTGTCACTTTTATACAGAGAGGAAGGAGAAGAGGGAGAAAGAGAGACAACAGGAAAGATTAAAAACACAAAAATATACAGGATGAAAAAGAGAAACCAAACATTCTTCCCCTCTTTAATGAGCTTTATCTTTATACAATATAAAAACATAACGTATAAAAACCTCACAATATGTTTTCCCATCAACTCAAGGACTGCTGTATCCTTTGTGGTCTGACTAATTTCTGGTACTTTTAGGTGTGAAAACCCTTTCAATACATCCCTGGATAAATTCTAAACTGCACATCCTGTTTCTCTTGGCTCTGGGAAAACTGATAAGTTTGTGATACAGAGTTTTCACTCGGACGGCAATGAAAACTGCGTCACACTGCACTGAACAAGAGTTTCTTGAAAACAATCAGTGGTTGAAAAAAAAAAAACAGATTGGTGTGTTTGAAAAAACGTCTGCCCTCGAGCTTGAAACTCGAGTGAAGATTGTAATCTGTAAAGTCGTCCAATAACAATTTCCTTATCTGCTCCATTAATAATAAATACAGACTGTGACTGTGACAGAGCAGACTCCCCCCTGCAGTCTGGTTTCATACAAAACTTATGAGCCAAAATGCAGCAATTTTATCCCAATTTGTGGAGTGATTGAATGTTTTAAGACATGATTTGAAGTTTTGAAGACATTTTACTTTAATGTTTAAATATTACAACAAAAATTTCCAACTTTTTTCAGAGTTTTTATTCATTTAATTTTGGGGCACTTGTCTTGCTAAAGTGATAATTCACCTAATAACTACCTTTTGAGTGTCAAGCACCCAGTATGTAAAGGTTTGATACAAGCTGACATCACACACAAAGAGAAGAAGTGGGATGTTTGACACTCAAAAGATTTGGTAAACATTAAAAACATTACTTTAAGGGTTGTCGAGCTTTTTGAAACCACTGATACAAACTCAAATGGATGTTTTTTTTTCCTCCTGAAACACAAAATAGTAGTTATCATGTAAAATCCCATCAAGAAAACATCAGAAATCTGTTTTTGGGTCATGACTTGCAGCTTGAAAAGCGCTGGTTTTAAATGATCAGACGCTGATGGAAACTTTGGAGAGATATTCGATGCCTTTATGAGATTTATTTGCATCCGTATCATGAAGTCAGACAGCTGAGGGCACGCAGGGACAGACGCACACAAACACAAATACAGGAAATACGAGGTCCTCAGCACTTGACCTACACATCAGGTTCCGTTTTATTACTTACCCATACTGCAACACAAACACACAGAGGTGACCTGTGTGCTTACCTTCAAACATAAACCCATCTTATATATGTCTGAACTTTTCTGCCCTTCCTGCCTCAACCTGCTTCCCTGTGAGTCACTGACCTACACGCTGAAAAACATCAAATTAATAAATAAAATGACATGGACCGTCTGTCTGCATCTCGCCCTCCGACCCACCACCTGCTGTCTACGTAAGCAGATTACTGATGACGGCAGATATTTACTACGAAGTGGCGGAGAATCCTCCACGTCACACAAACACACACACACACATAGAGGACAAAATCTCCTTATCCAACATACAGGGGATTCCAGGAAATAGACAGGAAGCAGAGGGACACAGGATTCACTGTAACAGAGAATCAAAAGGATTCATCTAATCATTTCATCCGAAAAACCGTCCTGAGACTTTCAGCTGGAAATTTATCAATTTTGATCCCTGGCTACTGGGAACCATAAATGTTGTTGTGGTCTAGTTATCCAACATGTTTTGGAAAACCTAAATGGGAACTGTGTAGCCTCTGACCTTTGAGATGCTGGTGAGAGAACAGGTTGATTTATTTTTTCTAAAACATCTGGGTATTTTGGGGGTGAAATTGGTGTAAATGGGACAGTCAAAACATACCATATGTGCTACTTTTGTGCATTTCTAATGTAGAGCTGTTCATGTGCATGTCCAGTTCTGTCACTGTGCTCCAAATGACACTAAAATCTGTGGTTGATGGTCACATCTGACCCTCTATTACATCCTTTGTGTTTTCTTCTCACCTTGCCATCTATTCCTTCTTCCACTTCACCTCATCTCTCAGCTGTTTTCTTCCCTCTTCAACTTCCTGTCTTCCCTCATCATCCGACTCTCCCACCTTCTCCTCTCTCCTCTTCAATTACCTGGCTCTGTTTTTCCTCCCACCTCTCCATCTACCACCTCTCCACAAACCTTGATAAACCTTCTCGCTCACCCACCTTTCTTCTCCTCTTCTTGTATTTCTCCTTCACACCTCTCCTCTTGATTTATCTGCTTCATCCTCTCCTAACTTCTACCTCCCTTCCTGCCATGTTACGTGTTAATTCTCCTCATCTTTCTTCCTTTGTTATCTCCCACCTTACCTATTTATACTCTTTCCTGTCGTCCAGGTACATGTCTGAACGTGCTCACTGGGCCGTTCTATCCTCCTTGTTACATAATCCGCTGATGTACGGTTATAAAACACAGAGTAATGCCTCTCAGGGCAGGAAGACATCCATGAGACATTCAGCATACTGCTGTCATTAAGGTGTAAAAGTGTAATTACATCTGTCTGACTGACTGACAAAGCTGGCGTTTTGACAGGCTGACGTCACATCTGTTCTGTAGTTACAGAGGCTGACTGCTTATGAGGTTTAGCAATTGGAAATCATAAGAGAAAATAGAAAGCGCTTAAAGAGCACAATCCCATTTTAATGGTAGAAATTTTCAATGTGTGTTTGTATATTGATGAGGATCAAAACACTTAAGATAATATGATTCAGGTAAGAAGTTAAGGAGGAAATAGAGAGAATGTTCAAAGTTTTTTTTATCTTGAAACAAGGCAAGTAAGTGATAAATGATTCATCAAGCCGCACAAATAAAATAATCACTGATTTTCTGGTCCATCGCCTCATTTTCTACCAAACTTCATTGAAATTCAGTAAGATTATCCTGCTGTGATACAAACAAACAGGATGGAAAACAAATAGGAGGTAATGAGTGGTAATATACATACAAATGGAACTGCTGCAGATGATGGTGCATCATACTGACAATAAAATGCAAGTCTTTCTTCCCATTTCCAATGAGAGAAAAATGGAGAATGGAGACGGGTCACAGATGAATGTCAAAGTGTTAATGAGGTCAGTAGCTTGTGTTAAAAGTCGAGGTCAACATGCAACACAACTTTAATTCTCTCTTTTATTTCTGCCTCGAGGCGCCTCAAGAGGCTGCTGCACACAATGAGATGACCCGTTTTATTAAGAGTCCCATTAGTCTGCTTGTTGGCACACACACACACGCACACACACACGCACACGCACACACACACACATATGAGCGCGCAGTCTCAGTCTTACTCAGAAAGTTGCTCTCTAACAGACAGACAGGCCACCGACGCTGAGGCTGGTCAGACGAGAGGGGACGCTTATGTAACTGCTGCCTCTGGCTGTTACACAACCAGCATGTTCACAAGAACCTCACGTCCTGTACGCACGCACACACACACACACACGTACGCACATACACACACACACACACATAGATGTACCACGTCACAGACACGCAGAACACGCTTGCAAAAGCTGGCAGACCCAAACGAATTCACTCAAAAGTAGAGAAAACAGAACATTTACACACACGAGTATCATACACCCAGTCACACACACACACACACACAGCTGCACATACGTGGAGTGTGTCTGCCCTGTGTGTGTACAAGCATGTGTATCTGCGAGTGTGTGACAGTGTGTGGTCTATCGGTGTCAGGATTTTCCGCCTCATTCCTGCTGTTAAGCAGAGTTCATACAGTTCTGTTACTTTTACGACTGTTTTCCAAATTGTGACGACAATAAAACTGACAGAGATGATTTAAGGTGGACGGATCAGACAGACGGGTGGAAGGAGACACAGGCAGACACAGTGATGCAGGTAGACAGACTGTCGGACTGATGAACAGATAAATAAGAAGACACGGTTTGAATGAATTCCTTTAAATTAACACATTGCTGTCCTTGGTGGGTGTAACTCTAAGTACTCCCTGAATGTTTCCTCAGGTTGTGAGAACGAGGAGGGGCTACAGTGTCTCTGTGGGTTATGATGCAAAGCTTAAGATGTGATAAAAATCAAAAACACACAAAACACAACTGCCAAAATTGTCTTAACTGAAGCAAAAATGAAAAAAAAAACAGGAAGGATTAAAAGCAAAATTACAAAACATTTGGTGTTTTATCTGCAGACCGCTAATTGACACTTCCGCATCTTTTTTGTTTGAACTTTCAGTCAGTCGATCACAACGTCTGCAGGGGTGAACTGAGGAAAAATATTATAAAGATCTAACAGAAAGACAAACCGCTGGAAAAGCAGTTGTGGTTTTCTTTCTGAAGACAGACCAAGATTTAACTGGGTTATATAACTTGCCTTGAGAAAGATAAAAAAAAATGTATCTAAAGCTCTCAGCATGACAACACACACACACACAAACTGACACACACACACACACACACGTTATGTAACAGACTGCCCTGAATGAGTTATTAAGGCTGCTTTATTAGAGCGAGGCAGGTGAGTTATGAAACCCTCCTGCTGGCTGCACACATGTGTGTGTGTCAGAGAAACGATGAGGCGGTGAAAGAAAAAAAACACGACAAAAGGACGAAGAGAGAAACAGAAAGACAGCAGAGAGACGACCAACGTGTGATGGAGAGAGAGAGAGAGCAGCAGAGGGGTGAGGCGAGGTAGAATGGCTGTTTGTAGGCCAGTGTGTCACTGCTGCTGAAGAGGAGGAAGAGGAGGGAGGAGGAGGAGGAGTGAGAGGAGAGGACCTAATACACAGATTGGGAAGCTGCCACGCATTATCACTGTGCTGGTCATAATATAGCCGGTTACATATACCCCTTTTTTTTGGCAGCGTTCAGGATGCTGTGGGTACTTTCAGCCTCTGAACAAATGCCACAAAAACCAAACCACCAAAACCTTTATGCCTTCATCATACTCCAAACTGCCATTTCTGTCTGGGTCTATCGGTGCAGACTCTCAGTTTGTCAAACTGCATTCTGACTTCAAACAACAACAACAATGTAAAGCTAAAATACAAAACTTTTTTTACTTTCTACAGTGGTCAAGTGTCATGGCAGCTTGCTACTACAGGAGTACAAAGGGTACATGTATGAACAAAACTTCAACACTGCATCTTCAGACTGAATTGAATCAGTAGCTTTTTGCACTTCAGCTCTCCACAATAGTGACTGAAAGAGCAACTGTCAGCTCAGTTGTGATATATAGTGTGTTATTTCACAGCTGAATGCTTATTGAAAGACTGTGAAGGCCACAGTGACGATACCGATGTGTTAACTGTCGCAGGTAGATGGCTGCCGAGCTGTCAAACTTATTCACAGTGTTTATATAGGTCAGGATTTGTACTGGATTGAACCAGTAACCGACTGAACTAAATGTCAGGAGCAGCACCGCAACGTCACGGCGTTATGGACAGTGATGTGATCGCTCACTAATGCACATATAACGCACATATAATGCGCATGCACACTGATGTGATCAGATAACTTAGAAAAAAAACACATCATCATCAGTGACTACATGCATTTACACCAGTGAAACGATTCAAATCGGCAAAGTGGTTTGTAACTTCCATTTTGGGTGTTGTTGCTTCAAACCAAGTGTCAATCACCAAGACTCAAGGCTGAAGTACCTTAAAATCAGCCATTAGATGCTGGCTCCAAAAAGTCCCAGTCTCCACTTGACTCCCATTCAAAAAGTGTCAACGTCTGTCTAGAAATACTCAATCATTTTTTTAAACGAATCCTTATGGTCACAATTGCTATATTCAGGCTGGTGGTATTCAGGCTGGAGGTCATTTTGGAATTTATTGTTAATAAGATTTGAAGACTTTTAGTAAGCTTTGATTTCTGCGGTGTGGGTGTTGACTGATTGACAGTTTGCTCACCTGCTGCTCTCTCCGGCTCTGGGACTCGCACTGAGTCGGACTATTGTTGCTATATTTCTGTATAATGTTACTTGACAATTATACAAATTAAAAGTGTAAATCATTCTATTCCCCCATTCACAATATCTATTACTAAAAGGCAGGAAAAGGGAATATTCTATAAAGGCTGTATATACCTATTTACCAACACAAGTTAGCTAAAGTAGCTAACATTAGCCAAAGTGTGCACTGCGTGGTGTTCCAAATAAGCTAGCTTTCCCTTTGTTCTAGGGTCGCAGCCCGTGTTTCCAGAGCGTGAAAGGCAACAACCCAGCACTCCTTACTTAGAAGGTCCCTGGCTCCAAACGGAATGGATGGCTCCGACCATAAGAGACAACTCTGGGCTTCAAACCAGCTTCAATGCAAACCAACGGGTGACGTCACACCTCGCTACATCCATCCTTATATACAGTCTAGTACAAACATTGACAGTGCAACATGAGCAGTGGATAAAACATGCTGGTAGCATTTCAGCTGTCACAATGGCTGATTCAAACCTTCTGCATCACACGAAGAAGCATTTCTCTGAAGCAGCAAGAGAATCTGACACTGATTATTCGGGTTTTACACAAAAAAGGCTCTTCAGGATTTAATAAGACAGTATTTGGATGCGGAGTGAAATAATGTGACTGATTCTGGCTTAGCACGGGCACTGCCCTCATGATGTTCACTCTCTGATCACAAGACTGCAGTAATGTAACACTATACAGTACTGCAGACATTAACTGAGAGGGAGAGACTGATGGTGAAAGACAGAGAGAGAGAGAGAGAGAGGCTTTTATAAGGTAAGACAGAGACAACAGGTTTTTATTCAAGTGGAGGAGCAAGAGTGCAGCATGAAGGGAGAAAGCTGCACTTATGGGGAATATATTTTTAAAACAAAAAAGCACATAGAAAGAGAGAGAACACAGTGAGAGCACTGTGCAGCGGTGAAATAAAAAAGAGAACTTAAAAAAAAGGAGGAAATTTACCTTGAAGGAGAACAAAGAAAGCAGCTTTATGATCTGACAGGGATTGACGACATTAAGGAAGTGGCAATAAAAGCCATGTGGCTAGCCCGGCGAAGCCTACATCCTCAGCGCTGTGGTGTTATGAAAGCAGCCAGACTACACGTGCTCCCGGCGTTTGGCTTGGACCCTGGCGCTGGTCTGAACAGGACAGGTTGTTCCTGCCCGGCATGCTGAGGCCAATTACAACCGAACAGAGCGTGCCGCGCAGCATGGATAAAAAAAGATTCAGCACAACAGTCTCCTTCCTGTTACATTGTACCACTGAGGTGTCACTGCTCTTCAAATGTCTCACTTTTTTTTTTTTCTTTTCACAATAAGCAGTTTGTCCCTGATCGACAGATAATACCCACAGGAAGATGTGCAAAAAAAAAAACACACACACACACAACCTCCACAATGGATTTGAGGGAGAACAGTGTGTTCTTTTAGCCTTTATCATTATTCAACATGCATTGTTCACAGCGATGATAAGGCATATAGTGTCTCCTTTCACAGTGAGCCAAACACCCAGAGCAATCCCAAGAATTACGAGCATGTAGACATTAGTTAATTCTCAATAATGGATCCCAGTGAATGCCTTTCTAAACAAATGCCAACACAGTGAAAGGCAGACAGAGCGGGACACTGTAAACCACCAGCGACATTGAAACAAACAAGGATTTTTTTTTTTTTTTTACAGGATAAAAAGTGTAAATCCTTGACTGATCCATTCAGAAATCCTGAATACCTGATGACCTTTTCAGACAAATGTTTTTTTGAATTCTTCAATAGCAGCTTTTATCTTGTTACATCTATAGCCCGGGGAAAAATGAACTCCAACAGCTTTTGCAACCTTTAGGTCAACGTTCACACTAACACAGTATCTCCTTGTCTGATGTCCAATACAGGCAGATACAGTGCAGACTGTCTACAGTCAAAACAGTGATATGTTTTTCACTGTTGTGTCTCTGTAGTGCAGAACACTGAAGCTGAAATAAAATAATGATTATGAGTTTAAAGTGTTGACTTGCAGCTTTTATTTCTGAATGTTCACATCCATACTGGATGAACGATACAGGAAACTTCGAACAATGCACCAGGACAACGATCATAAACATTCAGATATGGTAACCAAGGAGATTTCTGGAACATTCTCTGCGGGCAAAGTCAACCATGTCCTCAGTCCACTTGACCTTTTACCCTACTTTCAGTATTTATGTACAAAAGGTAGGGTAAATTAAAGCTACAAGCCTGCACTTTACCTCACACTAATGGTTTCATTTCAAATCCAATGTGCAGACACACACTTCCAAATGAGATGAGATCAGGAGACTGAACTTGCAGAGTCACAAATAGATACACAACTTATGGTACCAGTTGAATGCAGCTTTCTGAATACATGAATGTGGTCTATTAACTGCACATAAGACACATTGTCTTAGACTGTTAAAAAGCGTACAGGTCTTTAGAAGTTGGAAAATAATTAATTTGAGTCTTATTATTGATTTGAACTTTTTTAAGATAAATTAGTTGCTGAGTGCCTTTGAGCGAATACATGAGGAAATGAAGCATGTTGTAAAAAACAAAACAAAACAAAACAAAAAAACTTTCCTCATAGATTATACTTTCATTCATCCAGACACACTGCAGAGGCGCTCTGTCCCTGCCTGCCTCCTCACGCGTTTAACCCCCTAACCCACTGGTCTGATGAACCATATGTTTTCCTGCCTCCACATGCTCACATTTCCAGCATGGCCCAATCCTACCCACATCCACCAATCATGCACCGGCATTGGTTTAGGTAACCGTAGAAACAGCCAATGGGCAGCGGGCCTGGGATGACAACACGAGAGAACACGAGAGAGAGGCGGCCGGGCACGCGTGGGAGAGACCGGCTGAAAGATGGTGGGAGGGCGACCGAAAAGATTTAAAATGGTAGGAATCGAGTTGAGGGAGCGGGGAAGGATGAGTGTGAGTGACAGGAGAGAAAATAAGGAGAGAGAGAAGTGTAGAGAGAGAAAACAGAGAGAAGAAGAACAGAGATAGACACTGCATGCTTAAGTAGGTATGGATCCAGTGTTACACAACAAGGTTAAGTAACTTAACGAGCATCAGTCAACTACTGCTGCACATTCTGGACACTTCTATGACGGTTTCTAATGTTTACGATCCCTTCTTCTAGCCATCTTGTCTTTTTCAGTCCTATTTTTTCTCCCCATTCACCTCATTTCTGGCTTTCATTCATGCTGTCTTTCTTTGAACAGGATGCAGCTGGGAAGCACCTCTGCAGCTGAGGAGCAGTTTCTTCCTGTTCTCAAAGCATCAACCAAATTTCAAAGCTTTACGGTCTTCCCCTCTTCTCTGTCACTTAAAAAAAACCACAACTCTCGATCACTTTTGCACCATTTCCCCACATTTTTCTCGGAAACTTTCTATCCCTTTCCTCGAGCTCAGGGATGCATCCCTTCGCCAACCCTCCCTCAAAAAGGTCGGAGTGATGATGTCACTTACCTGCAAATGACTCGGACTCGTCCAGGAGCAGCATGGT
The DNA here is from genome assembly GCF_910596095.1 of Thunnus maccoyii. Classification (NCBI taxonomy): domain Eukaryota; kingdom Metazoa; phylum Chordata; class Actinopteri; order Scombriformes; family Scombridae; genus Thunnus; species Thunnus maccoyii. The sequence goes on along the minus strand of NC_056536.1, from coordinate 10,703,275 downwards.
TATTGAGTAAAGAGAAGAACTGGTCTCCTCTGCTTTTCCTTTTTTCCTCTCCTCTCGGATCTCTTGCTCTCTAACTCCCTGTCAAACTCTCTGAACCAACTGCCTCCTCTTTCAGGGGAAAAACTCTTTAAAAAAAAAAAAGCAAACAGGAGGTATTTCTCCTCCTCTCAACCTTGTTTTACACTCGGCTGCTCTTTAATCTACTGCCTCAGTGACTGACTGACTCACTGACTACTGGCTGGATGCTCTGTGCGCTCCTCTCTAGTCAATAACAATGTGAATGTGAGGCAGAGGCAGGCAGGAGGGCTGGCAGCTGAAAAACTTACATAACCCTTCATGCTGGAGCTGGGGCCCCACTGAGGGGGGACTCATACGGCCGACTATCCCTCATTCCCCTTCACCCCCACCCTTCCCAAACAAAAAAAACAAAAAAACAATTATAAAAAAAAAAAACACTCCTCCATAACACACCCAGGAATACAGAGCATGTACGGAAGCAGCCACCCACACAGTCATGCTGTCAGTTTTTGTGTTTATTAGTCAGTAAAAAAAAAAAAAAAACAGAAAAGTGATTGGATAGTCAGCTGAAAAAAAGAAACTGAAAATGATTGTCATTTGTAGGTGTAAAGGCCACTTATACTGAACACTGCTTTGAGAAACAGCGCACACACACAACCACACTCTAAAGCACTGATATGTGTTTGTATAAGCTGGACGTCATGTATAGATGGTAGTTTACACGCAAACATACTATTGATTCATGTGTAACTTCTAGCTGAATAGAATCTGACACGGTTTAAAGTGCTTCATCGAGATATTTGACTTCATACACACGAACTCTCTTATATGAAAGAACCGGATCTGTGTTGATTGTAGATCTGATCAGAAAAAGAACCATAAACAACTTTCTTCATTTATTAGAAAGATTTTTCTTTCCATGATCTGTTATTTCCCCCATTAACTTTTATCATGGATAAATTTAAAGAGAGTCTGTCTGTCAGCAAGAAATACATTTTAAACACATTTATATTTCATTTATCGTCATTTCCATTCAGTCACATGCGAGGCTGAAAATTCCTGAGTGTTGGGTTTGATATGACTTACATAATTTCCATTTTCCCTGAAACATTTAGCCTAATAAATAAATTCTGGTGCCCTAATCGTATTCTGGGTCATTAAAAAAAATTATTCACAATCACAATATTAATACAGACGCAAAAAATTAATAAATGATCTAAATGCATTCTGCCGGTAGAAATGGTTCCTGTGCCTCTGAGCAGGACACAGTACACAGTATAAATACAGAATGCAGGTGTTTGTTAAACAGGTAACAGACTGCACAGAGGAAACAGCTGCTTCGGCAGTAATAACTGTGCACCTTTGTGCAGGCAAACACTCCGTCAAAAGTCCCTACAGCTGTTAAAGCCAACTTACAGCTGATCCAGCTGTGATGAGCTGCTGCCGTCATCAGAAATGCAAAAACGTCATTGCTTCATGTTACGCTTCAGAGGAAAGAACATCTAATTTCTCTAAAAACATATTTCCTTGTTTCCTCTCTGCTCGCATGGTTTCCTTGTGTCTCTCCATGCATCCTCAGTGGGAGCAACTAAGACACAAGTGAAGGAAACGTGGATGCACCTGAAGTCTCTGAAACACCTGCACACCAACTTCCAAAAAAACCCCTCAAGTCTCAAAAGTCACATGATCAATGATCCACATATAATCCTTCTGTCTTGAACACAGTAATTCATATGTTATGTATACACACAATTACAAGACGTTATAAAACAAATGCTGTATTTTAAAGGTCATTTACACTAAAGTTTGTATTAAAACCAGGAAATGTGTCAAACAATAGTTGTTAAAAACTACACAAAAAACCAAAAGAGAAGAAAAAGACTCAAATCTTACTTACAAAACCAGATCAACCCCCACTTACATATACTACCAACATGTACAACTAGCATATCAAACCTCTCATACTACTGTTACAACAGGAGGCAGTTAAGCAACAAACTACACTCACAAAATGTTTAAAATGACGTCAGTAAAATCAGGTTTTTCGACACAACCTCGCCTGTGGAAAGGCACATTTGTCCAACAGCTCAGTTATGTTTTATGTGTGGTTGTTAACATAAACGCTGTGTAAAACACACTGGCAACAAAACAGCCATTAGTGAGCGTCATGTGTCCAGAAGCAAATTCATCTGATTTCTATAACAATTTGTTACAGTTTGTCACAGACCTGAGGAAACACTTACAGGGAACACTTTAGACCCTGGGTTAAATGGCTCATTATACCATGACTGGAAGCTACTTTTATATCCAAAAAACTGATTTAGAATGAAAACTATATTAAGGCATCTTCTTGTAACGGCAACTGAAGCTTTTCTGCTTGACTGGAGGGAAATTTACCCTCAGAAATGAAAGTTTAATCCACATAAAATGATATAAAACTCCTTGTGAATAGAGACAAGGATACACTTTTTTGGGAACAAGGACAACTCCTGCATCTATTTCATAACATGCCTTATGAAACCTCTGAGCTCTGCTCTGTTCTGCCTGAGTGGCCCGGCCACAGACTTGGCACTGCACTACATATAGGTCAGTATGATAGAAAACCCCCTTTGGCAGCATACATACATACACTGATAAGACATACAACAGCAGAGATATCACGACTAACAGAGAGATGAGAAGAAACAGACACACAGCTGGGTGGGGAAAAAAAAAAAAAAACTGTCAACCAACCAGAAAAGCAGTTACACAGTCAAATTTCAACTACTCACCCATGTCATGTGGTCGAAAGTTTTTTGGTTTTTTTTGTCTCCTATTCTGCTGAGAGATCCATGCCTCCTTCTTCCACTCTTAGAAACTTACTCCATCTGGTGTGTGTCCTCCCTTCATGCTGCTAACACACTTCCTCACTGTCCAGTCTGAACCGAGCGTGTCAAAGCGTGTGTGTGTGTGTGTGTGTGAGGCTCTCAACCTCTAGCTCTAGCCTCGTCTGGCAGCTTTACCGGCACTCCAGTGAGGACAGAAGGCCATTGGGACAATTACAAAACAATGAGTCGCTGAAAGCTGCCTTGGCCTACCGTGTGTAGGAAACCCCCCCTTCTGTCCTGCTTTCCTGCCTTCCTCCTCCCTCTCTTTCTCCCCTCCCCCAGGCCAACTGACACAGGAGTGCGTGTGATGTCAATAAGCCACGCCCACTCCAGAGAGGCTGCCTTAGGTAACAGGGGTAATGGGGTTCAACCAGGAAAAGACGGGCAGAGGAGGAGACAGAAAAAAGAAAATAGGGTGAGAGAATGGAGAGGAGAAAGAGGATGAGTGCAGGGATTTACAATTATAATTGTGTTTGTTTACTGCTATGAAAGGTCTTGCTGATTTGCGATTATTTAACTGAAATCTTGTTAAGTCATGACATCTTTGAACAATAACTGGCAGTCAAAATGAAATTAAATCCCTCAAAGTGATGACAAGATTGAAATATGTAAGTATGAAGATAAACTGTAAGGGAAGAGGAAGATTTTGACTAGCCAAAATCACAATTATTTTACACAATTCTGTCATTTATCTGTGTAATGAATCCCAATATTAAACACCATCAGAGTGAGGCATAAAATTACTTACTTAGTGATGTCCAATTGCTAATATGCAACAGTTACTTTGCAACTACAGATCAGAAAAACTAAAATGTTAACATGTGAGTACGAACCATGCAGGCCTTTCTGTGATCCTGTTAATCGGAACAAGGCAATAAATTGGACAAAGAGGGAGGTGATGGAGGAGAAATGTGGAAAAAAAAAGGCAGAGGAAATCAAGAAAATGAAATGAAGAAAGTGTAGGAGGATGATAAAAAAGAGGGGGGAAAAAAAGAGCGGAGATGAATTAAGTCATGTGCTACTTTCTGGTCAGCGCACACATCGGAAAATTCTAGTTTGGCTTTACAGGACAGTATCGCACATCGTTAACACCAATAAGTGCACCATAAACACTACAACTACTACCGGCAGTAAACTTAAGCAACACATGAACGTGAAAAACCATCAATGTTGAGGAGATTTACAGACAATTATGGAGTAAATACACAAGAAAAGAGAAAAATATTGAGAGGAAAGTGAAGAGAGAAGAGGAGTGACATTATGAAAACAAGAAAGGAATAAAGGATGGATTAAAAAAAAAGTGGGGAAAAAGAAAGAGTGAGCTAAGGATAGAAAGCAGTGGAACAGATGAAAAGATGAAATCAATGAGAGTAAAAAGCAGGAGAAAGAAAATTATTGACAACGAGGGGAGGGGGCTGTTTCAAAACACTCCTGTGAACTTCAGGACCCTTTTAAACCCACGGTGGTGGTCTGGGATTATCCTTCACAGATCACCCCCCCCCCCACACACACACACACACACATACACACACACAAGGCGGAAGGCGAGAGCCCAATCTCACATGGCCAGACACACTAACCCACATTGCGACTGTGCTTGGGGGAGGGACAGAAGAGTGAGAAATAGTGAGGCGGGGGAGGAGAGAGGAGGAGGAGGAGGCGGTGACAGCAGCAATGTGAAGCAGAGGACTGCCTGGCAACGTATGAAAATGCTCACATTCACACACACATACATACACTCACACACAAACACACACATACATACACACACACACACACACACATTCACCTTTGCCACACTACCACAGTTATGGTTTCCAGCCACGCCTCCTGTGAGGAAGGAAAGCTCACATTTCACTGTTTATATAACCTTGATTGACCAATGGACAGAGAGAGAGAGAAAGAGAGAGAGAGACAGAAAGAAAGAGATAAAGAGATAGAGAGAGAGAGAGAGAGAGAGAGAGAGATAGAGAAAATTCTCGAAGTCAAGTAACGAAAAAAAAAAAACAGTAAAAAAATAATGAAAGTATCAAATGCACAACGGCCCCTACAGAGTGTTACATGATTGGATTATTATTACTGAAGCATCGACATGAAAGCAGCATTTTAATGATGTAGCTGGTTAACATGGAGCGAATTTTAATTTCTTTATATCCTGTTGGGTATTTCAAATCAATAAAAAGAATCAGATTGTATAAGATGATCATGTGTTTTGCATGTAAACTCTAAATCTACAAAGTAACTGGTACCAATAGTGGCCAGTAAATACAGCTGGGCAGCAAAAAAAAAAGTGCTCAATGTGCTTAAAACTAAAGAGCACGTCCACACTAAGCCACTGGATGTGTGATCTTTCTCTCTCCTTCCAGGCCTCCGTCCAGACTAAAAATCCATATCTTAAAGTGCTGAGGTTTTGTAAAACAATGACTTAAACCTGCACAAGTTTAGAGCAACTTTATGTCGCCTCAAACCTTCTGTGATCACTTATTTAAATCAATATGGCCGAATACACAGCAGAGCTGCTGTCAGACTGCAGTGAAGCATCTTGGGAATGATTGTTGGTTAACAAGTACTATTTATGAGATGCAACTATTTCCAACGTCTTGACAACAGAAACAGAAACAACTACTTCTGACACTTTTTATGTGTGTAACCGAATGTGAGTGAAACGTCTGTTTAAACATGATCCCCATTTGTACGGAGCCTCCTGCACTGGCAGCCGCGCTGAGCTGGCAGACTGTCATCATTCAAATCAGACTTAGACGTGGTCAGACGATTCGTCATATGACAGACAGAAGTTTGTTTTTACTGAAGCTTTAGTGCAGTAATTACAGGTGTACTCCAGGACCCTGTGACATTCCTGTTGGGCTTAAAACTTTGAACCAGAGCAGGCAGCAAAACACTGCTTCACAGCCTGGTGTTAAGTTACTGTTTGTAGGTTAGAGGAGGGGTCTTATGACCTGAGGGGAAAGAGATAGAGCAGTGCATGCCCCTCCCTCATTACTACCACTGCTGAGGTATCTTTGAGCAAAGACCTGAACCCCCATTCACACCCCAGGATGCCGTTTACTGTGAGCTCAAGCTTAATACTCATGCTAATGATGATCACTGAGACAAAAGGCGCCCAGCAGCTCAAAAATGGGATCAGATAGTGGTTGTACTGGTCAGCTGTTGCGTGTGAATGTGTGTACAGGTGTTCCTGAATAAAACTTCACAACTGCATTTAAACACACTACTCGTCACGTTTGTTTCAGTCGAGTCACAACAAAGTAACTGAGTGAAAAGCGATTATGTAGCGTATTGTTGAAGTTAATGGTTTGAGTTGTGATCCCAGGAATCCACTCACAGAACAAATTTGTGTTTAAAGTTACAGAAAGTATAATCCAGGATCCTGGAAATCCTGGATTTCATGATAATTAGCAGAAAATATCAAAAAATTTACATAATTTCTCAAAAGAAGACCTTGAATGTAACTAGAAAGAGTCACCTTAAATTAGAAAAGACTGGAGAACAAAGATTAGATGACTTCATCATATAAAAAGTTAATAGTAGTTCAATAACATTCACTGTGTTCCCAGATGCTAATTCTTATGTGACTGTTATTTTGTTTCATTCATATAATCTCACGGTAAACTATTATTCTATTCTATTTATTTATTTTGGGCAAATTAAATAATCTCATGTCTGTTCATACTATTGACTGTATATAAATATGGACGACGCGTCTCCACTTCCTGCTGCTATGCAAAGGTGAAGCCAAAATATCTCCTTTCCAGGAGCAGCCATCTTGCTTGTGTGACGTAATTTGGAACAAGAGTCTGTGCAGTAGAGTCAGGCGGTGAGATGACGGCCCGCGGGACACGCCCCCTCAGCCGCCCCGCCACCTGACGGAGGTTTGAGAGCGGCTGTCACAGCTATCAATCATGACGCCACACCCCCTTTTTATATCATCAAATAACTAATTAAAAACAAACTTATCAGAAAAATTAGCACTTGGACAAACGTTAGCGTGATTAGAACGACCTAACTTTTTAGTTTGGCTCATGTCACATCCGCTAACATGGAGGAGGTGGGACTTATTACCTACACTCAGCCAGCCACCAGGGGGCCATCAAGATGTTCTGGCTTCACTTTTCGGAGGCTGTCATGACGTCCATCTTTGTTTACACTAGGGATGTGCAGAGAGCCCAGTATTTGTATTTCTATCTGTACTTGTTGAGGCAGCAAAATTATTTGTATTTATATTTGAATAAAAGTGGGAAAAGGCTTAAAAATCCTGTTTTTGTATTTATTACACTTTTAATTTTAGAAAATTAAAGTGTTACAATAAGTGTTGATGAATGAAATACCTTATGAAGGAGGTCCTCACACTGGGTCTCGAACTGGAGTCTCCCAGATCATAGACGACTGCGCTGACTACTGAACTAAAACTTTATTCATCGCCTCATTGCAGACAGACCTCTATCTATTTATACACCCATAACACAGAGACAGCACAGCGTGTAATATGTAGAAGAGCTTCAAAGGTGATTCTTGTTTTGCACTTTTCATTTACTGCCTTTTTTTTTACAACCCAACTTTGTGGAAAGGAGAAGAGGAACAACAGGTTATGGAGAGTCCCTTGGGACTTACCCCTGATAGATGTAACAGTGGAGCAGAGGAGAGAGACTGAGATAACGATGTAACCGACCTGTGAACTGGTATTTGCCATGTTTTTTTTTTCTTTCCAAAAACAAATATTTTTAAAAATATTTGTCTGAAACAAATATTTGTATAAAACCCACTATTTGTGCTTTGCCGAATAATGTATTTGTATTCGGGCACACCCCTAGTATACAGTCTATGGTTCACCCCGCTCCCAGAGAAAAACCATCCAATAAAAATTTGGTCCAAAAAAACAAAACAAAACAAAAAAACCTCCCTTTAAACTCACTCAAGTCATTTACTATTGGTTATCTCCAGTCTTGGATTGAAGCTGTTCAGTAGAAGAAATATAAAATATGTTCATGATCAGATCAGTTGGTGGCTTGATGAGTGCGGCTCAGACTGAATCTGTTAACTTTTCACACCAAAAGAGACTCACAGATTTTCTCCAGACGATGCTCCAAGGGGCCGATCACCATCTGAGTATAAATGAGTATAAATAAACCAATGTCAGTGAGATCAATCTGACTCTACAGTACGATCAAAAACGTGAAAATGATGAATTCAGAGAGGCGCTCCGAGCCCACAGCTCACATATGACTGAAACAATGATGGCAGATGGTTTTGCTGATGACTTATTATTACTCATAACCAGTTTGAGCCAGAGTGTCACCTGATCCTTAGTCTGCTTCCACACAAAACCGCATCTCATTGTCACACACACACACAAACACATACACACACACACACACAAAAACACGGCGTGATCTGCAGTCTGGTGTGCCAGTATGTAGACCAGCTGGTGTTACTGTTTCACCTCCTACACTTCACTCTGTGCAGCTCTTGATCAGTTCACACACACATGCACACACACACAGACGCACACACACACACACACACACACAAAACAAAACATGATGTTATGAAATGTGAAGTGGTGTTTTGATCAGTTTTTATCAATCTATCAATATCAGCACCGTCAGATATTACTATCAAAATCAAAAGGTCTATAGGATCATTTACTGTATGCAGAATAAAATGTACTTTCATTTATTGTGGTTCATACAGAAGTTCATGTAACCAGCAGTAAATTTATAGTATTGTAATCTCATTCAATTTGCAGCATAAGAAAAGAAATATGTAACATCTTTACATATAATAAAGTAAAAGGTTTGTTGTTTCCCCCTAAATTAACTGATCCACAGTTCCTTTGGATCAATCACAGCTTGACAACAATGTGGACAATGTTGAGCAACTTTCTTGCAGCATTAACTAGGACTGCAACTGATAATTATTTTCATTATCGATGAATCTGCCAATTATTTTCTCCATTAATCAATTAATCACTTAGTCTATAAAATGTCAGATAATAGTGAAAAATGCCTGTTGTAATATTCTGCAGCTCAAGATGACGTCTTCTTGTTTTGTCTGACCAACAGTCCAAAACTCAAAGATATTCAGTTTACAATGATTTAAAACAGAAACATGCAACAAATCTTTGCATTTGAGAAACTAGAACAAGCAAACGTTTAGCATTTTTGCTGAAAAAATGACTAAAGGGATAAGTCGATTATTAAAATAGTTTAATTTTTATTCGACTAATCAACTGAGTGTTGCAGCTCTAGCATGAACAAGCCTAAATACCTTCACCCATTTGCAACACCTTGAATAGAGTCAACAGATGAACACAAATTGAAGATTTATAAACATCATGCTGCATCGCACTCATGTAGATGGCCTGTTAAGTTCATTTCAACAATATAAAGAGCATTTCAGCCCATTCATTTGTTCCTTGTAAAAGTTACGGCTGATGTGATAGCAAAAAGTTGCCTATTCACACATCCAGTTGACACAGAGTGACATTATTATTCATTTGGAGTTGTGTTTCCTTTTTCTTGATGAATAATAATAAAATATCATGTTCTGAGAGGCCAATGATGCTCCTCCACATTGTTTTTACACAGTTTGTTTCCAACTTCATGTTCTTTATTCATTTGGATGTTGGAAAGAAAGTGAAAAATGCAATTTGAACAATGACCCTAAAAGGGACTACCTGGTGTTCTTCTGGTCCAATTTTGTTAGAAGTTGGAGAGTTGATGGATTTTGTCACTGATTAAAGCACCAGGTGTCTGTAACATTCGTGGGAGGAAACATGTTTACTTGTTTTTCTTCAGTTTGAAGTCGAGAGAGAGAGAGAGAGAGAGCACTCTGCTTACCTACGCCTACACACAGGCAGGGGAGCAACAGGCTAATTAACAGACTATTACTCCCCTGCTCTCTGGAGTCAGTGTGTTGGTGTGTGTGTGTGTGTGTGTGTGTGTGTGTGTGTCTTATGAAAGATGTGACTAAACCTCATGACAGCTTCATCTGAGCTGCGAAGAGCCAATAACACGAAGCGCACACCCTTCAATCTGTTCACACACGGAGTCACACACACCTACCCCCTTAGATGCACAGTGAGAAGGTGGACACACACAAACACACACACACACACACACACACACACACACACACACACACACACACACCTGACCCAGAACAGGCATCCCAGCAGCGTTGTGTTGCTGAACAGGAGGATTCTATTTTGGGGGACTGGTCTCACCTCCCCGAGTCATTTCTCAATGTCACTTTTTGACAAATGGCCTCTCTACTTCTTGCGCGCGCACAAACACACACACACACACACACACACACACACACACACACACACACACACACTTCCTGTTTTCTCTGGGATGAGTGTGTGCGCGCGTGTTCTCAGTATTTTTCTGGGTCTGTTTGTGTTTTCCGTTGAAGGTGCTTCCCAAAAGCTTGAAGTTCATCATTTTTATCACTTTTTTTTTTAAATCACATGTCTACGTATGATGTGATAAATCCCTGTGAAGCCCAATAACTCTGATCTGTCCTGTCTTGTTAGATTAGAGATTGGTGCAGAAATCTTGCACACATCAAACCATAACTTGGTTCTGTCAAAATGAACATTTTGCCGCTGATTAATTTTTTGTTCTTTATGATCCCTGTGGCGCCACCACCTAAATTTATCACAGAAATGAATTACAGATCTGGGGTGAAAAGGATGCACGAATCAAACTTACAACCTTATTAGGAAGCAAACTCACTGGAGGCCGAATTTTAGTTCTTATTATTATGCTTTTCAAATTAGACCACTGCATGTTTGAATGAATCAGAGGTCATTTGGAGGGCTATAGAGGCAGCATGAAGCCACACCGACTAGAAGACTTCCTATATACAGGCAGGGAGCATCGTAACCAGTTCTATAGCTGTATGGAAAAAAGTAGAACTGATGACGGGCAAAACAGGTTTATTTCATCAAACGTCTCCGTTATGGAATAATTATCACCTCCTATCAGGTGGGCAGCCTTTTGCATTTCCCCCATGGCTAAATAAAGCCGTTTCTATTCTCAGCGATATTTTTAACAATGCTGGACCCCTGTCCTACAATCCTCCACACACAGTAATATTAGACCCGGAGCGGGCCAGCTTTAGAAGTCAGTAGAAATGGATGGTTGTGTTTTACTGTTTATTTTTCTTTTCGTTTCAGTCTACTGTTATTTGCTTTTTGCTTGAGAATGTCTGTCTCTTATTCTGGATTATTACTGTCATGGTTTCTTACTCTGTAAAATTGTTGATCACTAAAAAGTGGTACATTTTTCATTGCATCATCTAATATGTGTGAATTATACAACAACAATGCAATTTTTCACTTTCAAATTGAGGGGAGAAAAATGAGCGTAGACGGGAACACAACTGTAATTAAAAACCAGCATTTTACACTGTTGGAAATACTTTTTTTTTTTAAAAATCTGCAAATACCTCATTCATGTGCTCTTTCACGTATGTGTGTGTGTGTGTGTTTTGCATGTAAGGGTATTGAATGTGGTGCCAGTGATCACCATGACAACCCCAAACCTCTGCAGAGAGAAAACTGTGATGCTGACGAACATACTAGTTATTCAGCTTTTTAGACATTTACCTGACCTTCTGCAAAAAAACAAACCAAACAAACAACAGACTGGAAAAAACAGAAATATAAAAAGCATCACTTCCTGTGCGTCAGAGAGGAGAGCTGCTACATGACAACGAGTGGTTAAAACCTTCAGGAAACAGATGTTGAATTAAGCACTTTTGTAAACAATCAACAACAATATGGCAGAATATCATGATGCTGGTACTATCAATCTTGTTAAAAACTCGTATTTTTCACAAAAATCTATAATGATGTTTATAGAATTTGTTTTTTCATAATCAACAAAACAGTCTTTTTTTTTTCCATTCCTATATTTTCTGTTTGGGCTAATGCTGTCACATGAATATTAAACTCTCTCTCACTTTATCATTACTTTCTTTGTTCCTATATTCTACTCTTTCCCCCCCTAAACTCTCAAGTTTTTATCGATTGGTAAAACTAAAAGTTGTTGTTTAAAAAGCAGTGAAGAACGTAAATGAGAAAGAACATGTAGATGTTTTAAAAGACCGAAACTGAGGGAAAGAAGAACAAGAAGACGCAGTAATCACTGGAAACCATTAAAATACAGACGACTGACATACGTAAGGACATAAAAATGAAGACAAAGGAGTTTGAAGAAGAAAAAATTAGAATGAAAGAGTGCATCACATGGAGAGGGATGAAAGTAAATGAACGAAGAGGAGAGGAGAAAATAAAGAAGGATGAAAAGAAGAAGAAGGGGAAAATGGAGAATGAAAGACGGAGGACTAAAGTAAAGGGGATGTTGAACCAAGAGGAGGAAACGGTCACAACTCTGAGGGGACCAGCGTCCTAGTGACGGTTGTTACGGCAACCGTGGGACAGACGCAGGAGACAGCGGGGGTGATGATGTCACAAGAGAAAAATGGATTTGCAAAGTGAAGAAGATAAACACGTAAATGTAATTTTTCCCCCCCATCACACTTATCACTCCTTCCACCACCTGCCAAGACGACAAACTGTGAGAGCTTCAGCTCTTTGTGCTCCTCTTGATCTGTGCCGTAAATCAATACAGCAAACCAGCTTTCCCCTTAACATAACAAAGTGGCTCAAAAAGGAAAATAACCAAAGTCCAAAGTAGAATTTGAACCGACCTCTGCTTACAAATATAAAACGAAACTGTAAGTAGTAGCTGGACAATTCTGTTTAAGGTCACAGATACAAGCAACGCAATTACAACAACTACAGTTAAAATGACTAAATAAAGAAGATTTATGGTAACATGTTAGTTTCTGTTTTATGGAAAGAAGAAATATCAAAAAGGGAAGAAACGTACTTAAATAAATGTTTCTGTTATGCATCTGCTCGGTTCACTCACCTCAGGACTGATAAACTTTACATAACTAAAACGCCACCAATACTAAAAGGCAGATCAGAGGTCTTGAGATTTATTTCCTACTTCAGTACTTCATGAAAATAAAGATGTGAAGTCAGTGAAGGTGGGCGCATCAGGAGCTGAATTTAGACCAGACTTTAAAACAACATGTAGTTACTGCAGTTGAAGTGTGAATAGCTGCCTCTTGGCTACAAAAGGTCACTGTGAACTCATGAGTGGAGCTTTGAAATTTCAGTATTTAGTGTGCGATTAGTCTATTAATCGATTAGTTGATCAACAGAAACTATTTTGCAACTATTTTGACAATTGAATAATGTTTCAGTCACTTTTTAAGCAAAAATGCCAAAAAATATATCTGGTTTCAGCTTCATATAAGACAATAAACTGAATATTTCTGTGTTTTGGACTGTTAGACGAAACAAGACGTTTGAAGACGTCATCTTTGACTCTGGAGAACTATAATGGTAATTTTTCATTAGTTATGGACATTTTATAGACTAAACGGTTAATCGATTGATTGATCAAATAATCAGCAGATTAACTGGTAATGAAAATAACTGTTAGTTGCAGCCCTATTTCCAAACAAAAGGGGCCTGTTTGATGTATTTGTTGGGAAACTCCAGTGTTCGACACCAGATCTTGGATGTTAAAACTTCCTGAACACACCAACAAGGAGTTTTCACAACATTACCTGCAGAACTGCAATACAACAACACCATAACATAATTCAATATAATTATCAGTGTATTCATTTCTTAGTGCTCATTTATTAATGTCAAAATGAGACACAGGGATTTTTCCGGCTTCCTGAGGGATGACGTCAAAACCCCAAACCCCCTCGTGTAGCCTTTAGGCTTCTGCCACCTCCGCTGCTCCACTGGGTCAGTTATACAAAGTGTTGCACAACTGTGAAAATGTTTTATAAGCCCGAGCACGGAAGCAGAAACAACATGAACCCCTTTTTGTTGATGATTAATGGTTCATCATCATCTCTCCGGTTCTCTCTCTCTCTCTCTCTCTCTCTCTCTCTCTCTCTCTCTCTCTCTCTCTCTCTCTCTCTCTCTCTCTCTCTCTCTCTCTCTCTCTCTCTCTCTCTCTCTCTCTCTCTCTCTCTCTCTCTCTCTCTCTCTCTCTCTCTCTCTCTCTCTCTCTCTCTCTCTCTCGCTCTCACACAAACACACACACACACACACACAAGCAAGCACCCTGTAAAGGGCTACATAACTGCACAGACAGCATTACAAATATGGCATCAAACAAGGTACTACTGCTGTAATTAGGACAACATGTACAATCTGTGTGTGTGAGAGAGAGGAGAACGAGAAGAAAGAGGTGTGCATGGTTGACAAGAGGAAACAGAAAGCAAGTGTGTGTGTTAAGAGTTCTTCACAGGTTCACAGGTCTCTGCTGTCTCGGCCTTAACATAACAAGCAATCTGTCACATTAAAGGGTTATCCAACACTGACTCACAGTAATGAGAAGCCTGCAGCTCTCTAGAGGCTGGAAACTTCAATCTGTGATGTCACAGAAAGCATTTGGCTAATCCATGGACTTATTAAAGGGCTATTCCGTACATTTAAAATTTGTCGTCCATTAACGGTTTTTACCCGTTAAAGAGGAGTTTTTCCTTACCGCTGTCGCCAAGTGCTTGCTCATGGGGGAATTGTTGGGTCTCTGTAAATTAAAGAGTATGGTCTTGACCTGCTCTATGTGAAAAGTGCCTTGAGATGACTTTTGTTGTGATTTGGTGCTATATAAATAAAAATTGATTGATTGATTGATTGATTGATTTAGTGTTGCACCGCCAAAAAGCTGAGAGGTTTGCAAGAGACATATTTTTAAAAAAGAATAGTCAAAATCAAAGAAACCCAGGTTGAGGTATCTTTGACTTTTCATTATACTAAATAACATCTTTCAGTAGACTTCCCCTTCCCGGTAAATGCCTACATCTTTTAAACTCCACGCCCCAGTTTGGATTTCTGTCCTCTAAGTTAAAACTGACATAATCAGGGTCATTTTTCCAGACGTTTAAATGCTGCTCCAGAGCCTACAGAGGACATTATACAACTGTTTTAACAGGATGAGTAATACTCCTCATGACAAACTTCATGTGCCAAAAGAGCTAAACGGGATTCAGTGAGTCAGCCTTGGCAAAACTGAAAAAATCCTCAGGGCCCAGAAAGCATTTTCACCATAGACTGCCAAAACTACAAATTGTCATTTTCAAATTTTTGTATGTGTACGGATTAAACGAAGAAGTTACAGTGTTCATTAGTGAGCTTTAAAGGGGTGGGGGGGTGGATATTCTTGAACTCTGCCTCCAGGATCAGGGTTAGGTTTGTTTTCTTTCTCTTTTTTTTTTCTTTAAGTAATATTTCAGTGCTGTAGTTTTTGAAATTCCTTGCCTCCAGCCTTTGTGCTAAACTAGACGTCACCGTTTAGCATAAAGACCGGAAGCACTGTTAGAATGCTAAAGAGAGTGTGCAGAGAGATTACATTTAAAAATCACTCCTCTTCTGTGAGTCTTGGTAAGACCAAAGTATTTTCCCCAAATACTTGTATTATTCCTTTTTATTTGAATGTAAAAAGTGATATGATCACTGTTTTAACATATTCTAGTTATTTTTCTGTGTTGCTCTGTTTGCCAGCATTTTAGGGCTTCAGAAACTCTTATCTTTCAAAGAAAATAGGTGACATGAAATGATAAAGACAGAAAAATAAACAGTAAAGACATCCAGGAAAAGATGAGGAAATAAACGCAGCGTTTGTGTACACAGGGTGGGATGGTTTATCTTCATAATTTGCTTGTGTAACCTCTCAAAGGCAGACTGATAGACCAAAAACCAGACTGGGACAGGATGAACCACACAAAATTTGTAATTCTATACTTGTGAGGACCCTCATTTACATAATCCATTACCTGCCAAACCTTAACTTTAACCTAATTCTAACCGTAACCTAAAACCAAGTGTTAACCCTCAAACAGCCCTTTAAAAAAAAGTGAGAACCACACATAATGTGTTCCCTTTCAAGGTCTAAAAATCAAGTTTTACAAGAACACAAAGTACAAGAACACACGTGCACATAAACATGACAATGAACGGGGGAAGTTATTATTATTCATTATATGACTCAAAATACTTAAGAGCCTGAGATATTTATTCTCCTGCAAATCAACTGAAAAAGCACTCAGAGTGTGTGAGAAACATCACTATGCTATGTGGAGTTTATGAAATGCGAGACGATAAGTTAACAGGGCGCTTTCTGATAGAACTGTAAATTTCTCTCTCCGTAATAAGGTCAAAGTCATCCAAAGACTGACGCTATTTAAGTTATCTAACCAAAGTTTAAATCTTACCTCCTACACAAAAAACACACTAGAGACACATCTCCCCCCCACACACACAGACGATTCAGCATCTAATAGAACTAATAGATGATTCATTGGGTTATGTAACGCGTACTGGCAAGAGAAGAAATGAGAGGAGAGGGGGAGACGAGGTCGTTTAGAAGAGTTTGTTCTTGAGGGAGGACAGAAGGTAAAAAGGCAAAAGGTTGATGTAGAGAGCTGCTCCGGTCACAAATGAGGACAGTAATGCCACTGCTTCGGTTTGATCTAACAGCAATGTTGACAAAAAGTGTCTATAAATGCAGTTTCAACATGTTAAAAGCTGTAAATTTTGTTGATGTAGACAAAGAGAAAAGAAAACTGAGTCAAACTACAGCTGGTTTGGTTTATTTCTTGTTAAATCAATCTGTCAGGTGTCAACATCTGCCTCCTTACCCATAAACCTTTGTGTTTAGACTGTTTTCTTGAGTGATTATGTTCCCTCTCTTGATCATTTCTTCAGCTTTCATAGAAGACGACGCAATTCTTACATTAAGTGTGTAGATGGTGATTTGGAGCCACCAGATTTCTGATGAGATTGTCCGCAATTGCCCCAAAGAATTTTAACCAAAACAGCTGAAATTAAGTGCTCCAAACATGCTGTGAATGCAACCTAACTTAAAGAAGTTGCTGAAATACAGCACAACATGCACTGTTGCTGCTGTTTGATTGTAAAAATTGCATCATTTTTTGTTTTAAATATTATAAATTATATCATGTCACTGCATATATTTATCAATATATTATCCTCTCCACAATGTTTTTGTCTTTGGTCTCATTTGTTGATTGGCAGGATATCTTGAAAACTAATTAAGAGATTTCTATGAAATTTAATTAAAGGTTTACAGCTGTAATAATAATATACACTTATATAATAGACTTGTCTTGTGTCTCTCAAACGGTGAGGCACAAAAAAATGATTTTTTTCCCTCTGAATTCCTCAGTTCAAAATTATTCTTGGTACCACTTTCTGACTAAAGATTGTTTAAAGGTTGTTAAAATATACCGTTATCCTACATTCTTGTAGGAGTAGCCTTTTTGACATAAAATGCAATGATGCATCAATGTGTAGAGCGTTATGTAACCTCATTTCGACGACACATGAGGATTTCAACAGTAGGTTTGCATGTAGGCGGCACTTTTTAACAGTTAATATTATGTGAACGTTGTGAAATGATGATCAGTAGTGTTTTAGGTCTCAGTCCACTGTTTTGACTCACCAGGTATCCCCTCATCTTCATCATCTCCATCGTTCTCTTCTTCTTCTTCTTCATCAGTGACGTAGCAGATCTCTCGCTCCCTCTTCCTCTCATTCAGCTGCTGCTCCTCTTCAGACATCCTGACCTCCAGGCTGCTGCTACCTCAGCATGGCTGTACTACACACAACTGAAACAAAGAGTAGAGATATAAGAACATAAAGACTTTGTTCCTCTGCCGTTTCTTTGTCAGCACTAACAGTTTGAAGCTTTTCTCGTAAGAAGGAAGAAGGAAACTGATACGGAGTGATATCGGTCAAAGTCCTTATAAGTGTTGACTAGTTTACAAATGATCCGAACACAACTGAGTGAGAGTCTGTAGAGGGACAGATGAGATCTGATCTAATATATAAAATACAGAGATCTGAAAAAGAAGATAGTATAACAGCAATTCTTCTTCTTACTGCTACATACTCTTTAATTACATTCAAAATATCAATGACATGTGGACCAAACATCAGAAACCATATTACCAAAGTGACAGTGCTGAAAAATACAGCTCAGTTAATTATTTTCAAGTGGACAAGGAGAACAGCACTTGTGATTTTGTCATTTGCAGACATTTTGGAGTTAATTTCACCAAGTCTATTCTCATATGGTTTGTGTATTCTCCTGACAGAAGACAATACATCAAATGTTTTTGTTCTTGCTGCTCAAAGTTTAACTTCAGGGTTTTGAATAAACTAAAAAAAAAAAAAATGACAGGAGTATTTTAAAGGCAGCCTATGAAAGATGATGTTCTGCGGATGAAAGACGGATCTGCAGAGCAGATGGACAGAAGGAAATGTACCAGAGAGAGACACAATGAAGAAGGTGAAGCCCTTTCAAGAGTTTCTAGGGTGCTTTTAAAGCTCCGTCTCTCAGCAGCGGGAAAATTACCCTCACATTAGTCACAGGCCTTCATCTGTGCCAGAGTGAAACAATCATAAACTAAAATCACAGACTACAGTCGCACCTTTCATTATCAGCTGTGGCTTGGTAAAAGCAAAGTTTTCTTCCTCCTTTGTTTTACAGAACTATACCTTTGTTACATACAAGAGTCATCATTTAAATTATGCTTTTCAAAGCAGAAAATGAGTAAAAAATCTCACATTACTGCTATCGTCATCAACAGTAACAAAGAAACCTTCAGAAATTCTGAGCAATGTGAAGAAAAGAAAAACATAAATTTACCACTGTGTATTAATAAAACATTTCCTTGGGCATACATCTACCACCATGAACAAGAATTATCGCCTTAGTTATCTCGCTTGGGTAAAACCAGAGGCTTTAAATAATATGCACTCCCACTCAGATGAGCCCAGACGCAGAGTCGTATCTCAGCAAGGTTTACTCTTGATCACCTGCCAGCTCACCTTGCATAACGTTACACAGCAGATTACACAACAGGTAGCACCGGCCAAGTTGACTTACTGGCCCGACAGTGGGGTTTTTACAAGCCTCATAAATTCAACCAAGCTAGACGTCACGGACTGATTGCTGGATTGAAAACCAGTAACCAAAGACCTGGTGAACTACCAAATAAAACACACACAGGATATATATTGATTAGGGATGTTTTCCTATGTATCAGATGGTAGAGTTGCAACCTTATAAAAGTTTTGTTGGAGATGACTGACTGTATAACTGTGAAATACTGCAGGGTAGCAGGAAGGTAGAGAGCTAAATAATCATCATGCTCTCATTAAATCTCATTTTATTCCACTCAAACGTTCAAGGGAGTGAAATACCACTGCTGCCCATTTTCCTCTGAAACCTCCTCAAATCAGCTCAAGGACTTTGTGGCGCTTCCCCCTGACCACACTTTGGAAGTCATTGCTGCTGCGCTGATCCTCAACAAGTAGTTGTTTCCTGCCACTACTGAGGAAAAGATCACCTTTATGGTTAAATTAAACCAGTGGTTACGGTTGGGAGACAGAGCGGCTTCAGACACTTTGTACGACCCAAAAATCCACCATGACCTCTTCCCTAGACTTTCTGTGGCGATACAAACAGCACACTATGGTCCACCTTTGCCTCTGACATTATGCTCCTTTGATAAATGACCGAAGCTGTTGTTTTCTGGAGACCACAGTCATTTCTCACATGATCACCAGAGGTCGACAGGTAAATACTGTTGTTGACAGAACATTAACTGTTCACTGCTGTCTCCCATTAAAGGTACCCTGTGGGGTTTCTGACCTATAGTAGCGCTATGGAGCAGTTTCTTTATCAATGGGTCCCATTTTGTTTGTTTCGTGAACGCGGGTGATGTCATACATAGTCCTGCCAATGATAGCACATTATTCAAATGATCTGCAGACCGTTATAATGCATGAACAAAGGCAGAGAAGAAGACTGCAAGCTAGTAAACAGGGCTGCAACTAATGATTTTCATTACAGATTGATCTGTTGATTATTTTCTCGACTGATTGATTAGTTGTATGGTCTATAAATGTCAGAAAATGGTGAAAAATGTTCATTAGCAGTCTACAACCCAGATATTCAGTTTACTGTCATAGAAAACAAAAACCCCCAGAATATATTCACATTTAGAGCATTTTAGTATTTTTTCTTAAAAATTTACTAAAAATGAACAATCGATTATCAAAGTAGTTGGCGGTTAATTTTCTGCTGATCAACTATCTATTATCTATTAATTAACTACTTGTTGCAGCTGTCACTGACAAAAATACTTTGTTTTCAAAAACAAACAAATAATTTTACTCTATTTTTGCCTTTAAGAACCCTCATATATGTTCCCTCACATAATTTCCTTTGGAAAAGTTTATGGAAGCATAAAAAAGAGAGTCAATGAAAATAAAAAGAAGGTAAACTAACTCCTGAAAGGAAGATTTATGCTGCGCTGGAATTCTGGTCAGCCAGAAACCGACCTTCATCTCTCACTCTGATCTAAAAACCGGCCTTGCTTGCTTGGTTTGTTCCTCAAAAAAAAGCTGAAGAGCATTTGAAACTACGACCCTGTCATCAACCACAGACTAACCACTGTTGGGAGCTCGTAGTGCCGTAAATTGGCAACAAGCACATACAGTACTGGGATCGGTGACATCTTTATGTGTCCTTACATAACATGTGCATGCCAGAGAAGTGGTTTCTACAGATTATGGTGGCAACGTCTTTGGTCTTCATGTGTGCTGATGATTGGTGTGTTTGAGCGTATTGTTTGTACATCTACAGTATGTCTTGTGATGCCATTCAAAGCTGAACAGAGTAACTATCTTAGTACTGGTTGGAAAAACCTGCCTTCAAAAGCTCACACAGGCTAAAGTATTACTGGTACATACTGTAAGTAACAGTCATTTCAGTTTATTATGAAATCTAAAACTTTACTTACAACAATTACAAATAATTAAAGTTTATCCACCTTTAAAATGCACAGAAAACTCCTGTTTTTATGGTGGCTGACAAGGGCAAATGTGCTGCAACTTAAGAAAACGAATGCAAACAGACAAAACACAAGCAAATTAATTGACAACATATGCGCAGCATTTAGAAAACGTGCTGCAAATACCACAACACATTACAGAAATGACAACGGAAGTGTTTCCAGAGGAATATTCTTTGAAGTATCTTTTTTTGGTGTTGCAATTTTTAGACGGTCCCTGCGCCCTCGTCTCACAGCCGGCTGTACATAGAGACCAATGTTATTAGTCCAGCCTGGAGGACGACTCGTTTTGGTGAAAATAATGTTGTAACTTGTTGTCTACCTTACTATGGTAGGAAAGAGGCCTTGTTTGTGTTTTAATGTTTCGCTTATGAGTTATTGACGTGTTCATCACTCTTTAGTGTCCTCTGGAAACACTTCCTTTGTTATTTCGGTAATGTGTTGTGCTGTAGTATTTGCAGCACGTTTTCTAAATGTTGTGCATATATTGCCAAATTGATGAAGATGTTTTCTTAATTTGCTTGTGTTTTGTCTATTTGCATGTGTTTTCTTAAGTTGCAGTGTGTTTGCCCTTGCTGGCCACCATATGTTTTAGCTGTTGTAATGCAGAGTGCATGATTGCACAAAATGAGAAGAAAATTAGGTTTCTTACTACAAAAAAACTCAAAACAAAAAGCAGGTTAACTTTCAGCAGATTGTAAAGAATCTTTTTTTTAAAAAACATTTTCTAACTCTGACTTGACTTACACATATTTAAAAGTAGGTCATGTGACACTCCTGCAGACACATTGTACAGCTTGTTATTACCCTACATTACTTGGAAGTCACATCCAGCCAAAAACCACTTGATTCATTGCCATCATGCTTTATGTAACTTTATACATCATAGAAAAGCAGGCCAAACTGTTCTGTTCATGTGGAGCCTTCAGGCTGTAAAATAACAGTTATGTAACACTACAGTATATGTTTGCTACTCTGAGTGGCTCCATGTAGGTTAGACACCAACTTCTCTTTCCTCTTACCTGACACAACCTTATTAAATACCTGGAGGTGGACATATTAACACCTGTACAATAAATGCAATCCAATGCAACCGCCCTGTGAAGCTTGTGTTTAACGTTCCTCTAAATTGTGTATCGATTCAGTTCTGTGAAGTATGTCCACAGGGAGTACAAACAAATAGGAACACATTAAATACTTCCCTTCCTTCAACTTAAACTCAAAAATGAACACAGAGGTGAGTAAATATTTTTGACACAGTATTAAAAAACACTTCAGAGAGGTAGAATTTATTGCTGGGCCGTTGCACTGGATTGCATTATACTGTGCAGGTGTTCATGCTGTTGTGCCCACCCCTTGTAAAAACTTAACCTTAAAGGAAACACAAAATTTCACAAGGTGTTTCCATCAGCTTCGCACTGATGAGAGGCCCTGTTTTGACTTTGAACAAGACAGTTAACACATGGAATCAGTGAAAAGTGAAATGAGACGAGAGGAGCGTTTAGGTGGCTCCAGACAAAAAGAGCTGAAACTTGATACAGCAGAACACTATTATCTATGTTTAGACCTGTTTGTAGAGTTGATGTTCTCTACATTTAGATCAAAATGCCAGATTATAGAACCCAATTGATGTTATTTCTGTGTAAAAAAAAAAAAAAACCCTCCTAGACCATGGGAATTGAGCACTTTTTGAATGTAATTACAACAATTGTTCACAGTGCAACACTTAACACAGGCAGTGTAGCACCTTAAAGCGCTCTTTAACACAACATTCATTAATTCTTTGACTGACGGCAGATATTGATTTTGAAGCAGATATTTAGTCAAGAGATACTGTCATAATGTCCATCTTATTTACAAACTAGCTTGCACTAAACTAGCTTGCTTTGTCAAACACATTTTAATATGACTCACAACTTATGATCCAGAAGGTTTTCATTGTACCAAATACCAAAAATTAAATGCTATTGACGGTCTGTGTTTTTTCAGCAACAGTTAATCTACTGTATGTGTATGCATTTTATAAGCTCCTCAAGTCGTTTTTATTTTTACTGGCAGAGTCCGCACATCCTGAGTGGGATTCAAATTGTCTAGACACGCATGCAAAGGATTCATAGGAAAAACTGCATGCACATACTGGATATAATGTGGAAAAGAAAAGCCAGCGTGCATAGGCACATTTCATGTACTGTGGAAGACCACATGGGCAGCGTCCAGTTCTCTTTAATACATCCATGAACAGAACTCTGTGACCTGTGTTACTGAAACACAGTTGTAATAACCACCAGTAACCACAGGTGTCGCCAGATCAACCAGGACTGAAATCTTAAGAATTACAACTTCAGCTTCATACGCTTCATAACCACAGACCAGTTGAATGTTTCATTTAACTTAAATGAACACAGCCTCTTTCCAAATTTTTTCCATTTTGATAACATTTTGTTTGTTGAGATCAGGATTGTTAAGATATTTTTTTGTTTTGTTAAGTTCAGAAAAACTGAACTAAATCCTGCAACAATGAGAGAAGACTTCCCGATGTCATATGCATGACTCTCATGACCTCACAAATACAAACAAATACATTCAAACTGTTCAAACTCTCTCCAATGCCTTAAAAATACTCACATACAGAAAGTTGAAATTTTGATAAAAAAGAAAAAACTTTCCTGTTTTACCTTCTACACCAAGTCTGACACTGTGGGCCTCCTCAACAAAGCTTGGAAAAAGACACCCCCTCACCCCTCTTAGTTTACTTGCTTAGTTTCACTCAAATCCTGCATGCCTATTGGCTCATGATTATGTTATTTGATCCTATAGACACTCAACAACTGAGCCAAGATAGCGTAATATTGCTGTTTGACATAACTTCAGACTACACCCAATACATAAAAAAGGCTTTTATTAGTTTCTGACTCTGTGAAAGTGGGAAAAACAGTAAAATTCCCCAAAACTACTACATCTCTAAACTATCTATTTAACCAAATCACACACATCGAGGCTATTCTACTTGATCTCCTTTTGATAACTAATGTTATATTTGTTCACTTCCATTCACTGAGCCTCCCCTGAAACTGTTTGGAGCCCCCCTGGGGAGGCCCGCCTCCCACTTTGAAAACCTCTGCTCTACGCCATCTTACCTTACATAACATCACACAGCGGGCCAAGGAGGTGTTCCAAGGACGTCTGATTCAGCCAACATTTCATTACTGGAGTACAGCATTACTTTTGGTTGAGCCAGACAAAGTGAGAAGCTATTTAAATTCAGCGAATATGGAAACAAGATGCTGATGAGGGCAAAATAGAAAAAGCACAGAGCGGGACATAAAAATAAAAGGGGAGGAGATGAAGGATGATGGGGGAGGTGGACAAAGACAGAAGGAGATGTGGGAGAGGGGGGTTGATAGAGAGGCAGGGGGGAGGGGAGCAGTCTGGTCTGTCTGGTGTCCTAAAAACACCCCTGTGACCAAGAGGGGGGAGGGGGTGAGATAACCTAAATATCTCCAGGAAAAAATAGAACACTGTGGCCTGAACCAGCATTAGATCACTGCATACATGTGGGTTTTCCTCCCAAAGTAAGTAATGCATCACTTGGTGAATATCTTAAGGCACATGGACACAACAGCAACAGCAACAACAGCAACAACAGCAGATGTTACTGTAAAAGGTACTGAAGTCTAGTAAACTAAGTCCTTAAAACTGTCAAAAAGTAGTAAAGACAAGTACAGTATAGACAAATGCTGTACATTTATCATCACTTTCTTTGGTTGTTTCTAAAATAATGTGATGCCTCTTAACTTTTCCAGATTATCAATCTCTCTTTGTCGATTCATTGATTAATCGTTTAGTCTAAATGTCTGAAAAATAGTGTAAACTATCCATAACGAGTTCTGAGAGCTCAAGATGACGTCTTCAAATGTCTTGCTTGAACCAGCAGCAGTCAAAAACCCAAATATATTCAATTTAAAAATCACATAAAACACAGAAAAAGCAGCAAATCACTACATCAGATAATCTGGAACCAGATGGTCTCTGGGTCTGTTGGCCAGGTAGCCTCATGAATGATAACCCCACAAGACACGGACCGCCCCCACATTCCACTGTTACTGTGATTGTTACTATTGTTCATATTATTATTATTGTTACTATTATTATTTATTGTTAGTACTTTCTAATTATTCTCCCTCTCTCCTCGCCCTTTCTCTCTTTATAAATAGAGACGGGTGACACATTAAAGAAAAAATCTGAATAAATGAGTGTAGGAACATAATAAATGCAGATGCTTCCACTCAGGTGCACTGCATGGTACAACTAAGCAATTAACATCCAGTCATGCTCTGTGTCATGTATAAAAAATGCTGAGCAGGCCCAGTTGACTCTGATTTTGTATCAAGATGGCAAGAAGAAAAAGATCTAAGTGACTTTGAAAGAAGGTTCATTGTTGGGGCACCGATGGCAGGAGCTTCAGTCACAAAAACTGTTCAACTGACTGGTGTTTCAATAGGAACAGTGACTAAAGTGACATCTGCATTTAGATCTGTGGGAAAGACTTCAGTAAATAGGGTCGGAAATTGTGGTCGACACACATTTGATGACCCCGATGCTTGTGCATTAGTGTGATATGTAATGAAAAACAGAAACTCTTCCTCAGGTGACTGAGAATGTCAATGCAGGTCGTGATCAGACTGTCTCAGCAAGAATAGTCCGTCGACAATTACACAGAGAGGGATGTTATAGTAGTGCATAAACCCCTCATTACAAAGATGAAGCACATTTGAGAGTTCAGTGGTGCATAAACCTATAGGTACTGGTCTACAGAGAGGTGGAAAAACGTGATATTGTCAGATGAGTCATCCTTCAACATATTCTCGACGAGTGGGCGAGTGCATATGTGGCGTACACCAAGAGAACGGTACAAGCCTGAATGCTTGACTCCTACAGTGAGGGGATCTGGTGGCTCTGTTACGCTGTAGGGGGCATTTTGCTGGCATGGTTTGGGTCCACATGTCCCCTTAGAGGGAAGGGTCACTGCAAATCAATACAACGTCGTTCTGAGTGATCACCTTTATCCTATGATGAAACATTTCTATCCTGATGGGAGTGGTCTCTTCCAGGATGACAATGCCCCAATTCACAGGACACGAGGGGTCACTGAATGGTTTGATGAGTATGAAAATGATGTGAATCATATGTTATGGCCTTCATAGTCACCACATCTCAACCCAATTGAACACCTATGGCAGATTTTGGACTGACATGTTAGACAGCGCTCTTCACCACCATCATCAAAACACCAAATGAGGGAATATCTTTTTGAAGAATGGTGTTCATCCCTCCAGAAGAGTTCAGAGACTGTAGAATCAATGCCAAGGTGTATTGAAGCTGTTCTGGCAACACATGGTGGCCCAACACTTTACTAAGACACACACATATATATATTGTTTTTATGTCTTTTTTCTGTCTTTTGTTGAGTTCTGTTATATTGCACCAATGAAAAAAAACAAGTATTTTAATGTCAAAGGACACTGAGGACACTCTTTTGTTTTATTGACTTGTTTGCACTTTTGGTAATCAGTCATTTATGCTAATTTGTGCAGTCTATTAGTTTTTTCCTGCTAGGGTTTCCTTTGAGGTCCCTTTGTGAGAAGGTGGCTCCAGTGTGGAGTTTTCATTGCATCCTGCAGGTAAACAGGTTGCAGCACATTCTGAGCTCTGTAATCTACAATCAGGATCTTGCAACTGATACTAGTAGCCACAGGGAGCCTGTGGAGGAATACAGACTATAATGATAATAATTATCTTCTATAGGGTTAGACTGATGTGTGATTTTGTGCTTTTAATATTTATTTGGGCTGCACACAGATCAGATCTTCCCCCAAGTGTATCTGTACTGTATATTGCATTTATCTTTTTCTTTTTGGTTTCTATACCAAATGAAAAAGAAATGTGTGAAAGTGTGAAAATGAAACCGAGTATGCAGACTGATTAAACATTTGGCCAGAATAATGCTGATTGTACAGACTGGAAAAACAACTTTGCTCATCAGAAATGTACTTGTGAATATATTGTTATTTTCCAGCACATTTCCACCTCCAAACAACAACAAATACATTCTTTGACTTTTGGGGAAACTCTCTGCTGTCAATGAGTAGAAGTTCTTCCCAGAAAACAGCAACCAACAACCTGCAGCAACCTAAAAGTCTATAAAATCTACAATTCTTGTTTTCAGTATTGAATATAAACCCAATGAACCGAGTGTATCTGCTGTTCTTTTTTATTTTATTTTGTTCTTCATGTCTCAGAAATGATGTAATATGGCATTTTAACACATGCCTTAGACCTTATCTTCTGGCACCCTTGTGTTCTTGTTGAACACAGTGAACGTACAGGCTCTGTACTTTTCTTTATGTCGCAGCCCCGGCTTGTGATTTAGATAAACAACATAGATGCATTCTTGCACAGAAATGTTACCTCCTGAGGGTTTAATGGACAAAATATAGTAGACCTTCAACTTTGCACATGTATCCACGTAAACCATGTAATTACATCTTGAAAGCCCCTGACAGAGAGAGAGAGAGAGAATGAGAGAGAGAGAGAGAGAGAGAGACGGAGAAGTACAGAAAGAGGGAGGCAAAAAAAAAAAGAGCGAAATAAAACGAATGATAAGGAGGGGGGGCAGTGCAAAGACAGCTGCTTGCATAAGCTGCCTTACATAAGATCTGGCTAATAATGCCACCGTTCAGCTTACTAGAAAAAAAAAAAAAAAGTTATACAAGATGTATGCCAAGATGCAAGGACATTGTACACACACACACACACACACACACACACACACACACACAGTACCTCTAATTTAACCATTCCTGCCTCCCTCTCTTTCACAAAGCACGAAAGTCAGCTTGAAAATCACCACAGTCTTACTCCTCAGCAGGTCACACACATACAATTGCACCTCTACACTCGTAGGGACCTGTGCTGCATTGTCAAGACCCCTATCACAATGGCCTCGCACACACATACACACAATGGCCTCGTACCCTAAGTTCACACGTCAGTAGTGTTGAACACTGTGTACCGGGGCCTCATTATAAACCCTGCAGGAGCTCAAGGCAGATTTAACTGAGGTAGGAGACCGACAGAAAGTGAGACAACGGGGGGTAGGGGTGGGAATTAAGAACATGAACTGCATCAAAGTCAAATTTTCCTCAAAAGTCAGATGTGGGAAGATGTGTTCCTTTTAAACTCTGAGTTCAAATCTGGGTCGAATTTGTTCAAAACACAGAATCTTTGGAGTATTTTTAAAAACGAGTCGTGATGAAACATCAGAATGAAGACGGAACGGCAGCTTCGGTTTATAATTTAAATTAAGAGATGACTGATCACAGCTCTTATGTTCCCTTGTACCTCTCCTTCACCCTCTCAAATGATGGAAGTGATTTTTTTATTAAAACAGATGTGGTTGGGAAAATACACAAAAGCTAAAAATAAAATAAAAAATTCTGTTTATGAGAAAAAAAAAACATAGTTCCAGAAAATGAGATGGAAA
The DNA here is from genome assembly GCF_910596095.1 of Thunnus maccoyii. NCBI lineage: Eukaryota > Metazoa > Chordata > Actinopteri > Scombriformes > Scombridae > Thunnus > Thunnus maccoyii. The sequence continues at coordinate 10,674,835 of NC_056536.1, read as the reverse complement.
AAACCCTCAAAACTATAAATAAATAGAATAAACTTTTCCTTTCATTTACAGTCTCCTTTGATAGACCCACTAACAGCCAGACTGACTGATGGCGCACTGCACCAGTGTCAGCTGACCGAGCGCCGCCCCTTTATTCAAACGCACAAACGACTATTTGCGAGAATAATAAAACCACCGACGCTTCAATTTATGGCTGTGAAAATGGGTATTGTATAACACCTTCCTTTTATATTGGACTGGCTTACAGACTTAGAAGATCTGCATCACATCCTCTCGCTTGTGTAACAGAATTACACAATAGTGAAGCCTGGTGGTGGTGAGGGAGGGGGGCTAACCAATCAAGTTAGGTTGCTTTGGTTCAAAGCCAAATTAACACACATACAGTACTGTTCAAACACACACTGCATTACCAAATCCTCTATCTTTACACAGTGTGTGTGTTAGGGTAGTATAGTTTCTAAAGGTTTAAGTCTTGACTCCAGTATCCCATGCAAATACTTAAATAATGTTGTGATGTTATTTATTTGTGAGTGATACATATATTTTTAATTCCAGCATTGTTGAGGGTTTATGGCTCTAAAAGCATGTTTCCTTTGTGGGTTTGACTCTGTACTCCTTACATGTCAGGAGAGAGATCTGACCGCCACTTTATAGCTGTTTAATCTAAATAATGTCAAAACAGAACATTATATTATTTTCATTTGGCTAAATACTAAGTGCTATCACAGGATGTTGCCATGTTGTCTGAAAAGGTGGGTTTACAGGAGAACCACTCTGCTGTCCTGACTTAAGTGGGAGTTTATCCCACTGCTCTGGGGCCACAACAGAGAAGAGAGGTTGTAGCAATGTGTGGGGGATAAAAATATCAATATCTCTTGCTCCTGGAGCCTAAGGTGACATTGTCAAATTGCTTCTTTTGTCTTAACAATGGTCCAAATCCCCAAAACATTCAATTTACAATTATATAAAACACAGAACAGTCTAATTTACATTTTGAGAAAGAGGAATTACCAATTGTTTGGCATATTTCCTTGATAAATGACTTTAAAATCAACTTATAGTGATCAATCCACCATCATTTCAGCTCTTTGTTTTGGTTTTCCATGACCTTACTGTTGTAGTTCAGTCTCACTGCTCTCATACTGCCATTTCTCACTGTTTTCAGGGAAAAAAAACTAGCTGCACAGCACCAGGGCTGCAACTAATGATTGTTTACATTATTAATTATTCATTAATCTGTTAATGATTAATCTGTTGATTTTCTCAATTAATTGATCTGTTGTTTGGTCTACAAAATGTAAGAAAATGGTGAAAAATGTCCATCACTGTTTTCTAAAACCCAAGGTGACGTCCTCAAATGTTTTGTTTTGTCTCAACCAAAGGTCCATAACTCAAAGATATTCAGTTTATTGTCACAGAGGACTTAAAAAAAAGCAGAAAATGTTAACATTTAAGATGCTGGAATCAGAGAATTTGGACACATTTTCTTAAAAAACGACTCAAAACAATCAATCGATTATGAAATAGTTGACGATTAATTTAATAGTTGGCAGCTAATCGATTAATCATTGCAGCTTTACGTGGCACCAAACGCAGACAGTGAAAGTCAGTGACTAGCTGGTGAACACAGTGGAGCATTTAGCAACTTAAGAGACAAATATTTCCCTCAAGATTTGGTAGAGACCAAACTAGAGTTAACAGGACAATGAATATTAAACAAACCAACAAACATTTCGACACAAACAAGACAAAATAAATGCTAACGTTGCTTCGTAGCTGCTGGATGTTTTAAGGGCCAACTCATGCTAACAAGTTCACCACATCAGCTTAAAATGTGATTAAACATCCATGTTGTTCCTCTGAGGCCCCAAAGTGGCCTCAGTTATTGCATATTTAATAAGCTGATTACTGCTGTAAACTAATTTTCTGCAAATGAAACTGATCGATTAATAAATTGTTAAATTGTTTCACTGCTAACTGACATTTAAAAAATAGACTTAAATTTTTTCTAACCACCACACTGTGTTAGTTGTCAATATGCTTTTGTTTGTATTATGTTAAAGAACACACATTCGAATAACCACGACCCCTAGTTCATCTAAATTTGGCCAAAGCCAAGCTAAAAGTACCTGACCTGTAAAATATTCTTGCAACATCTGCAGCCTGTTGATTCTAATTTGGCCCTGAAGCTGCTCAGACACACGTTTTCTAATTCTGTCTTTGAACCTGTAAATACCTATAACACCTACGAGTTTACTCAGGATTAGCCTGCATTTAATGCTAAGAGGTCACACACACACACACACAGACACAAATGACTGACCTGGATCAGTGAACAATGCTGACCTGCACCGACTCGCTTCAGAGGATATTTTTAAACAGATAAACCCTCGGGACAACCCCACCTGGGTGTCATATCTAATCCCCGCCCACCTCCTTTTGACCTGCAGCATCTGAGCTCAATTTCACAAAAAAAAAAAAAAAAAAAAAAAAACCCAATGAGAGAGAAGAAAGAAGCCCCACCCACCACTGATCATAGTCTTTATTCCAAGATTTTAGAAACCTAGAAATTCTTCTAATTTATTCATGTTACTGATAAATGTAGGTCAAAACACTGCGCTCATTTTGTTCTGAAATCTGCATTGCATCATAAGAGGAGAATGACCATCTAAGGAACGCAGGCGCTCACACACTTGATCAATACTCTGTGAGTCCATTCAGTTGAATGAGGAGGGGTCGAGAAGCAGCGGGGGAGGGATCTGAGATCAGTGAGCCAAGATGATCTCTGACTGGATGCTACTGGCTGCTCTTCAGCCAATCAGAGAGGGTTTACTGGGTTCACTGGGGTTGTTTAGGGTTCACACGGGAACACTGGAGGGGAAGGGTCCTCCTGTGCTCAACCTATGTATGCTACCTCAAACCTCGGCCACAACAGGAAGCGGCTTTAAAAAAAAAAAACACAAACCACTAGTGACGGCCTCAGTGTGAAGAGGAGATGATTGGACTGAAACGGAAGAGTTCAGGTGAAACGTGAAATGTAAGTCTCTATTTGAAGAAAATGCTCTACAAATTGAATGAATTATGTGCTTTAGTCATTTTTCTCGACAGGTACAATTTCATTCCACTATCAAGATCCTAGACAGATTCTTTTTTTACAACCACAAAAAGCTCCAACAAATGTTTATTAAAAGAAATCCAATCTTCCATTTTCCCATCTGTCTCTGCCAACTTCCATCTCCCCTCTCAGGTCTATCAGACGTATTAAAAACATTAAGACAGAGCGCCAAAGAAAGAAAAAAAAAAAAGGAGATCCATCACGGAAAACCAAGCACAATGTGGAAGACAGATTATGTCAACAGAACTGCTGCTGAACCAAAAGAAGCTAATTGGGATCATTCAACAGTTAATATGTTGATGGTGTGTTAATTTGCTCCTGAGCTCAATCTTTCATTAACCAATGTGTCATTTTTGGGTATCTAATGTTCCCCGTCTACGGCCTCGTTCGCTGCGTCCAGCTTCTCAAATTTAGTGATTTGCAGCTTTTCTCTCATGTATCATGGTAAACTGAATCTCTTTGTGTTTTGGACTTTTGGTTGGACAAAACAAACAATGAGTCACCTTGAAACTATGATGGCATATTTCACTATTTTCTGACATTTTATAGAAGAAATCAATATCGAAAAAATAATCAACAGATTAACTGAATAATTAAAATATCATCAAATGCACTCGTACGTGTATATTGACAGTTATATTTTGCAATTAAAAGATTTAAGTATTAAGTCTTCATTCATTAATATTTTAAGTATTAGCTTCCTCATTACTGAAACCGTGTTTTGTGTATTCACATTGACCCTTTCTGACCCCTGAGCTTAATCATTAATAGGACAAAAACAAAGTCTGCAGAGCTAAATAGCAGATTAGTAAGACTCAGCAGTTATCTGAGCTACTCATGAGGATGCAAGTAAGAAGTAAAAAGCTTTGGAGCCATCACACGGTAAGTACACAAATATGTCAACACATGCGGAGGCGGCATGTGTTTGCTGTGGCATTAAAGCCACCTGCAATGACTCCAGTGCTGCGCTGCAACTGAAGCTCACATGAAAATAAAACATTCTGGGATCAAACACGTCTTCTGACACCTATTTCATACTTTTGTCATGAGGACAGATTTCATATTTACCTGCTGCTCAACCTTGTGTCCAGTCGGTTCGGCTGCTGTTACAAAATAATCACCATAACAACTCGATCGTGTTGGTTTCCACATGAATCAATGACCAGACAAATACTTTTTTGTTTTTGATCTATACAGCATACAGGTTGGTTTCACACATCATAGATAAAAGCTTGTCATGCTGATTAGTCAACTTATTGATTAGTCGATTGAAAGAAAATGAATCAGCAACAATTTTGATTGATTAATCGTTTTAGTCATTTTTCAAGCTAAAATGCTACATGTGAGAATTTGCTGCTTTTCTCTGTCGTATATGATAGTAAACTGCATATCTTTGAGTTTTGGACAACTGGAGATCGGAGAAAACTAAAACATCTGGATACATCTCCTTCAGCTGTGGTAAGTTATAGTGGACATTTTCACTTTTATCTGACAATTCAAAGACAAATTCAGTGATAAATCGATAAAATAATCACCAGATTAATTGATAATGAAATAACCGTTAATTGCAGTACTACTTGTTGAGGCTACTAAGTCATCCTCAAAAAAATACACATCCTGTTATTTAGACAGGGACAAACATGACAGACACTCACTCTGACTGGACATTACTGTCAGCCCGACAAATGAGTTCAGACAAGAATAACAACATGGGGTCGGGTGTGTACACGCACACACACACAGACACACACAGACACACACACACACACACACACACACACACAAGCACAGTGCTATAATTTAGATGAGACACAGAGATGAAGATTAACAGTTGAGCACGAGGTCAGCCATGGATACTGATCAACAAATGACTAATGATAATATACAATAACAGGTGTACACACACACACACACACACGAGAGAGAGCCCAGCTTATCTGAGTTTACTGGTTAACAAATGAGAAACATCAAGACTAACAACTGTAACTGTAATCCAGACACACACACACACTAGAATCGAGAATATTCAGTTTACAGTTGTGACACACATTCAAGAAATCAATTCACATGACCTGAAAACACACACACACACACACATACACACACAGACCAGTTATGCAACTTTCAGAGACAGAGCTGCTAAACAGTAACGCACACTCCTAAAGAGCTATTAGGTTAAGCAAATAACACACACACACACACACACACACATAACAACGCAATCATCCCTCTATATTTGAGTGGACCCCCACTAACACAACACAGTACCTTGCCGCTGATCTTAACTTAGTAAAAAAGGGCAGAAAAAAATAGTCAATCAACTAATTCATTGGCAACTATTTTGATAATCAATCTTTTCAATCATTTTTCAAGCAAAAATGCCAAACATTCCCTGGTTCACCAGCTTCACAAATATGTGGTTTCACTGCTTTTCTTTGTCATATATGATAGTAAATTGAATATTTTAGGGTTTTACAAAACAGACATTTGAAGATGTCACCTTGGGCCCTGAGAAATTGTCATGGGTGTTTTTTGACATTTCACAATATATCAAGAAAATCCTCAGCAGACTGATCAATAATGGGTATCGTAGTATATAGAGTCATTTTTCATACCAAGCTGATGGGAGAAAAAAAAACTGATTTCTCGAAAATGAAACACACACACACACATAAAGAGAGAGAGAGAGAGACACTCCCTCTTCTCAGAGACGTAGCACTAAAAATCTGACAAATCCAAACAGGCTTGCGCTCATCAATAATAGTCTCGACTCTGGGGGGAGAACTTACGAGCGAGCACAGACTGAGAGAGACAACGTTAAATCATTAAAAGTTTAGATATTCCCTGCAGGATGAAGCATGAAGGGAGTGTATCAGCAGTATGAGGGATTTTTTCACAGCACTGACTCAGTAGAGGTTTTCTATGAAAGGCAAAACAGTTGTGAGGCAAAAAAAAAAAAAAAAGGCAACCATACGCTCAGTCTTTTACCTTACTGCAGCTATCAGCCCACACACGGCCTTGAGCTATAACACTCATCTCTGCATACGTGCTTTCAGAGATAAATGCATTTATTTTACTGTTGCTGATTGAACAGTACACACGTTATCTGATAACTTCACAATACTTGTGCTATTAATTGCTTCTACTTCTTTGTAAAGAAAGGCGGGTTGATCAGCCTTCACCCTGACTTCATCGTGTTAGCAGAAAACAAATGCATTCATTGAATCAACGATCGTCAGAAAACTGAAGCTCCATTAAGTGATACTAATGACTTTAACGTTAAATCAGATTAAATGTTACCTGTAATGTGAGAGGACCGTTAGTGCTGCTGAACCCACTGAAAATCAGCTCTTTGCATCTTTTAGCAGCACTTTTAGCTGTACTTTGCCTTTTGTGCTAATTAGCATGTTAGCATGCAAGCACACTAAACTAAGACCAGGGTCAACATTAGCTGCTAAACATCAGCATGTTAGCATTGTAATTGTGAGCAGGCTAGCATTAGCATTTAGCTCAAAGCACCACTTTGCCTACGTCTTCACTTTGTGTTCTGGTAACTTGAAAAATTACAATCTAAAAGTGATTAAGAAAAATATAATCTATACGTTACTCAATAATGAAAATAATCAATAGTTAAAGCCCTATTTTCAACTTTACAACTACTTTTCTAATAGCTCTTTCTAATAGCTTACAAAATCGCCTGTCATTTAAAAAGTGCAGAAGATAAACTGAGTTACCAGTTCATGAGGTGCACCTGTACATGATGTTTCTAATATTACATCCTCAAAGTGTACAGAAAATATTATTTACTGTAATTCGCTCCAATACAACAAACCAAATGTCACACTTACAGACACTGTGTCAGGGACGTGAACCGTCTGTGAGTCTGCGACCTTTCACTTGTGAGACCGTTCCTGTGACGACTGAGACACCCTGCTGCTGTTATCGCTTCCATCCTTTCATCCAACTTTGCTTTGATTGCTGACTGTTTCATGGTCATCAAACATGAACAGAAGAGAGAGCTGAACAGCCAGAGATCTATCCTTCCACCTCCAGTTTTAGACAATTATACCATACAGCAGTTCAATGCTGAAAGCCAGATAGCATCCATCCCTTTATCTTTATAGCTTCATGACTATAACAAGATGAATCACAGAGACAGGGATTCAATCTTTTCCCAAATTCTGTATCTCCTCTCTCTTGACGAGACCGGTGTCACGCCATGAGACAAAAAAACTAGACACTCCTGACCAGATCCCTCCTCATTCCTCTCCTTGTTAAATATTTAAAAGATTAAAGAAGTTACAGTAAGTTGACAAACGAGGTATGGCAAGTCAGACACACAGCAGTCCATCCGCTCCCTACATGTTGTTTTAAAGAATTACTAAAACATGAGAAGCAGTGGAGGTCAGAGTCTCAGTTGCCCTACATTCTTTCACTCATTCTGCTTCGGTGATTTAAACTCTCTGGCAGTAAGGAAGAGAGAGTAACTGTCACTAAATCTCTCCTTGAATCTTAACTCCCTGCTGTGATGTTTCACTCATCTCTGAGTATGAGCGGTGGATGTCAGTAAGATCACTCTGCCCAGCATCCATTACTCTCCCCCTTGCTGTTTTCAAGTAGTGTAGGTCAAAAAGACGACAACGCTTCCATCCTTCACCTGCTGTTTTGGTTTTCAATGAGCTTTGAGAAGCAGCGTGGGTCAGCGAGAGCTGGTCTTCCAATCCCTTTTTTCATCATCTACCAGTGAAAGGGAGTCATTATCTTCTTCTTCCCTGACACTCTAGATTAAGACTCATAATTTACAGCTACATTTATCTCAATCTAAATGTTTTATTTAATGATATGAGGACAAATATTAATTAAGTTCATCTACTTTGTCTTTGACAGACATCATATCCTGCACAAAAATGTTCAGAATGTAATCGCTGTTACATAATTCTTATTCTGAGACACATCTACAACCCCAAGGCAAATATTTTACATGCAGTAATTTGCACTGGCTTGTTGTTTCACAATCTTTTTTTTTTTCCCCAGAGCTGACCCATCAGCTCTTTCCCCACTCTACCCGAGGCTTCCTTCAAACGCTTTTTGTTAAGATTTTCTCTGTTTACAGCTTTCATTTTAATACAAGGTGCATGTTGCATATTTAATATTATCTTGCAAACCCCATCAGGACTTTAAGATGAACACACAAATCACCAAACGGCATTAGTGTTACTCCAGAATTAATAAAGACTTTTATATATCCCTAGATAGAGTACATGCACATCAAACATAATCACTTCATTTTGGATCAAGTTGCACCAACATTAGACATCATTTGAGTCAATCAAGTTGGTTTCACACAGACTATTTTGCATTGTCTAATTTCCTCCATTCTTTATTCACTTTCCTCTTGATTTTAACTTAATATAATTGTTAAATAACCTTTTCGTGTGTCTGAAAACCAAACCATTGACACTGTGTTTTCTTTTGTATACTACATGGCTAGAGCTATTTGAAAGTAATGGGATGTTTAGGCTCGCAGGCTAACTGTTGCATGACTTGTTAACGCCAACAAAAGCTTAAGTAGAGCATTTTCCTCCATTACTGTGTTTGCTGTAATGTCCATTTTCCATTCAACGTCAGACTAGAGATAAAAATCTTAGAAACAGCTTTCTTTACTCAAGTGTGAGAACTAAATATTGTCATCATTTACTTACTAGTAGTTTCAACTTTTGCCCGTCACACAGCGTGTCTGATTGACATCGCCACCCATGCTGCACACATGCTGTTCCTCCCCTCTCATAGACAAACAGATGAAATCTCATCTGATGTACGACTGCTGTTAATGTGCATAAATGTCAAGCAGACCAGCAGTAGACATCCTCCTCCCTCCCTCCCTCCCTCCCTCCATCCTTCCATCACTCCTGTGCTGTTTTGAGCGCTCTGTTCCTGTACTCAGCCACCCGCTGAGCTCGTTAGTAGGAACAGATCGAAGGAGTGATGTAAGGGTGAAGGGAGTGATGAAAAGGAGAGCGCCATAGAAGCGCCCACAGATCATCTTTCCGAAATTACAGAGATAATCTGGTCTAAACGGGTCTAAAATTCAAACAAAACTAATCTTGGCCAGTGTTCAAAACCAGCTACCTATCAAGTTAAAGCAAATCTGTAAACATTGTAATTTTCCTCAGCGTTCTTTAACTGAATTATCATTTTTGGAAAATGCATAGATAACCAAATGAGAAACAACAGAACATCAACATAATCAGGAATGACAACTTTGCTTTTGATTTGAGAGTTTGCACCAGATAAATGTAATTAAATGTGACACTTGAATGTAAATCTTTAAACTAGACACACATGTACTCTGAAAAATGTTTTCAATGAGCAAACATATTGTAACCTTCACAACAGCACATATACTCTACCTCCACCACGACAATGAAATGGAAAAAAAACAACAAAAAAAAACAACCTTTGACATTCAGTTATGGTTTAAGATTCTTAAAGACAGACTGACCTTCACTCAAGAAGACACAGATGCAAACAAGCACAAATAAACCTCTCACAAATGGCAAAAGTAAACTAATTCTACACTTTATGCATGCAAGATCTTTTCTTCCGCTGTTCTGTTGGAGGTTGCCTAAAAAAATGAAAGTTCAAGAAAAAAAAGAAAGAAAGAAGAAAAAGGAAAGACAGCGAGAGGGTTTCATCGGCTCAGGTTGCGTCTGGCTGAAGTGGTTCACTGGATATCTGATCCAAGGTCAGATTAAAAGAACAAAGTCTCTGAATCAACACTGACAGCAGGAGCACACAGAAACGCCTGAGACTATTAGAACATAATCTTCCTGCCGCAGGTCGTTCAACCTGATACAGTATGTGATTTGGAACAAAAATGGCTGTTCAGCGTTACAAAACCCCCCAAAAAAGACCGACAGCAACAAAGAAAGCTACATTATTTGATACAGCTTCACCAAATCACAGCCAGTAATTCAAGGAGAGCACAGCCTGAAGTTAAAAAGTTTTACATATATTAAGGACATTTAGGAAATAGCAGCTTTTATTTAGTTATTTCATTGTGTATGTTTCATTCTCTCATAGATAACTCGCCAGAGATTACAGATGACGTGTTTCCTTTGCAGCTTCAGGAAAAAAACAAAACAACAATTACCTAAAATTTCTACACTAAATGTCAGCATTTTTTTGCAGATCCCTTGATATCGAACTGCAAGGTCTTCTGTCTGAGCTGCCGTTTTACACACATACACTCATACAGACAGAAATCCACAGTACAAGAGGCAACACCCGCAGCAACCTCAACTGACCAGAATGCACTGCAGCTACAAATGTTGCTTTTTTTCCCCTTTTGCTCAACCTGAACACCTTTCTCTCTTCAGCGCTTTACCTCTCAGTATTTCTCTCCTAATGCTTGTGACTAGCTCTCGACCTTCTTCAAATCTTGTAAAAAGAGCAGTGTGGGAAATGAGGTAATCACTAGTCAAGATACAGTACATGAGGGAAAGTGGGTACAGAAGAAAAAGCCTGAGCAGTTCAAGTGTCAATCAACCAGACAGGAGCTATACTTGTGATCTTGCAAGCATGATGTTACACACCTTACAGTAGGTGGTGGCATGCACCTTTAGCATTGGTTTGTGTCCACCAGTAAAACCAAAGATAATTTTGAATTTGGGACAAGAGTTGAAAAAAAAAAAAGGTACAAAGTGCGCAAAAACCAAACAAGTCCAACTCTGGACAGCTTTCTGAGCCGGTTAGCATGTTAGCCTGTGTGTGTGTTTCCCAACCTCCTTCTGTGGGAAACATTGAATTCTCAGCTAATACACCCTTTTTCACTACAGCTATTCTGTTTAAACCAGAAACTAATGACATCAACGATGGCTCAGTCACATTTAAGTGTTCTTGTAATGTCTCTTTTACACAGTTATACTTCTGGACTGTGTGAGACAAAAGTTGACAATCGTGAGAGAAACGTGGTGAAATTTTTCAAACCAGGTGGTCCTAGATCTGTGAGACACGTCCACCGATGACTGATGTGGAGCTTTGGAGATCAAAAGACAGCCTGAGGCAAAATTCTGACAACAACAGAAATTTAGGAGCAATTTCTCACAACGCGACTGCTGCTACGACCCACATCTACAAAACAACCAATCAGAGTACGATATGAAATGATGAAGAATGCAGTGTGACATTTTGTGACATTTTTTTAATAAGGTTTCACGAAAAAAGACCTTAATACATCCATGGCACACACAAAACAAAATGATGGAGGCTAAATGAAAATGAGATTTGTGTGACTTTGCATTTTCAAAGCATAAGAGCGGCACATTGACCTTAACATACCTCAAATTGATATCGTACAGTCTGAAAACAGAATGCGACCAAGTTTTTATTCCTTCAATCTCACAAACAAATAAACATGAGCTTGTTCTGGTAGCCTGAATGCAAAATGTTACCCAAATTCAACTTCTTAATCAGACGACAAAGTAATACTGCATGGCTAAGACGTTATGCCACCAGGTGTTAAGTCCCAAGTCTACAGCTCTGGTGTGTTATTTGTTGTCAAGCATTAGGAGAGGTACACACACACACCTGTCACCTTTTCAGTACCATTTTCTCTGTCACATATGATCACCTCTGTCAAAACCTGCAACAGTGAACATTTTCTCCTGAAAGTGAGTGTACACAGGAAACAGAATCTACTAGCAGGGCTTCAAGTTATTAACCCTCCCACCTCCTGCGGTTACCAGCTTGAAATCTCTGATGTTTGCGATTACAGCTGATTCTACAGCTGCACTCACTGCAAATCATGCCAGATTTTTATTTTCAGCTGGATGCCTGGAAATACAAAAGTGCCATACAGAGCCGTGAGTCACCCTGAGGCTCCCTGGCTGTTCTTTAACCTCTGAGCTCCTCTACTGCAAAACATGGACTATATCTGACTCTGTCCCCCTGCACAAAAAGTTCACTGACAACTGAAAACAACTTTACGGGGTTCAGCCACAAACATATCACTGGTCATATCCTGTAAGTGTTTATGGAAAGGCAAAGTTGACATTTAAGCATCAATTTGCATAACTCTTTATATAAGCCACTTCCTTTTTTGGCGTGCCCTTATAGCCTAACTGCCTGTTAGGTAACACAGCCACAAATGAGTGGCTCCGCGAGGCTATTTAACCGCAGATGTGTCAACTCTCTCTGCTCATGTGTCCCGCTGGTTTCATCTCTGGCGCGGATACGGCTTGTTCCGAGGGATTGTTATGGAGGAAAAAAAAGAGAAAGAAAGCAGCGTGCTTTGCTTGTTTCATAACACGGAAGGAGGCTGCAACAGCAATGCAGACAGAGCTGCACGAGTGCAGCATGCTCCTCTATTGTCTGGACCCAAACTGACGCTCCGCACTCTCGCACCAAGAGATGCGAACAGAGAAAAAAAAAGGTTTCACTGAAAGAAAACATTTTGCAAGCGGATATAAAACCCGGAACATTTTTCTCACCTTACGTCCCGATTCTGCTGTGGGTCCCTCCAAAGCAAAAAGCTTTTATTTCTGAAGTGGTAATGAGATGCAGGGCAGGCTTGGCCGCTTTCACTCATTCATCAGTTTTTTTTTTTTTGCTAAAAAGAGGAGGGTCGGTCCTGTTGGTCCCTGCGCTCTGCACAAAAAAAAGCCATTACGAAAGTTCCGGAAGTGCACGAGCATCCAAAGTGTTGTGGGTCACTGGAGGCACGAGAGCTGCGGAACTACACAAGTGAAGCAGATCTGAGTATTTATGTTAGATAACGTACACTGCTGTTTTACCTGTTATTGTTTCTATTTCATATCATTGAAAAAAAAAAAAAAAAAATATGTTTAATATATTATAAAGTAATAGAGCACGTGCAGGTATATATATGATCATGTTCACAAACTGCTGACTTAAGTTTTCAGGTTGAGTCTTCAAAAAAAGAACAAAAATACAAATATGCAATTTTCATCACGTTTGTGAAATGCTGTTTTAAAGTAGGCTTGAAAAAAATCAAATTAATTCAATAAGTAGTGATATAAGTATATTACCTCTTTAGTGAAGTAAAATATACAGTTGAAATGTCTGCAGGGTGTCTGAGTTAAAGACCCTGCACACCCACTCAAGTGTTTCCAGTTAATCTGACCATCCTCAGGGTGAAGTTGGGTGGAGTTATGCTGGAAATTACATCATGGCACCAATCTCTATATGCAAAAAGTATTTACGTTGCAGGAAAGTGAGACAGATGTTACACAAGCACAGTCTGTACACGCTCACACTGTCCTGAGAAGGAAATGGTGTACTGTGGGTGTGTGTTGGGGGCTTTAAACCTAGAATGTCCTCAAATCTTTAACATAGACTGATGTTGTAAAAAGACCCATTTGCATTTACACTCAGACATATTATCCAAATATGCTCTTGGAATAGAGCACTGATATTCATTCATTCATTCATTCGTTCAACCTTTATTTAGATATTGAAGTAGAGACCTATATCGCCAAGCAAAAACACATATAACATATCCTAAGCACCAAGAAACACAGATAAGTTACTTAGATAAAAATGTTGATCAAAAAAAGGAAAAGTAATTAAAAAAAACTAAACTAGTAAAAATACTAACATTAAAACTTTAAAAATGAATAAAGCAATTAAATATATATATATATGATCTGTGAGCCTCAGTACAGCTGGTCCACTCACACAGGTGTTCACAAGTTTTGCTGATTAGACTTCCACTCTACACAGTTCACTGTCTGGGTGTGTACAGACTGCGACTGACATCTCTTCAGCTCACCCATATTTTCATTACACCCGTATTGGGTGGGACAACTTTTATCGTTGTTTACATTTAGCTGCTATCTGATGTCAGACCAGATTTCATTGTCACATTTTGACTTATCAAACACGGGTATGACTAATAATAAATAATGGAGTTTTGTTAGCGTGCCAGTTCCAGGAAAATGGTATTGTGCATACTGGCCCAGTTACTGGCATAACTACACTAAATATATGCCATCGTCATTGTTATTAGTTATACCTGTGCTCAGTCAGGGTGAACACTGTGAGGTGAGCAAGGTGGGATCAGTTCCTGACAGGAAGCAAATTGACCCCTTTCTTACTAAAAGTGAAATTCTGTATGACTACAACATAAGATGAGGTATATCAGGCAAAATGTATTCATGACCAAATTGAACTACACCATTGTAATTAATTATTAGAATCCAAATTGGTTTTGTTGCCGCAAAAGTATTTAGTAGTGACTCCTCTCCACCAAAAAGATTGTTTCCCCATCAATGAACACCGTGAAAATGTCCCAAGAAGAAACAGGAAAAAGCGTCTATTTTATTGTAAATTCACATTTTTGTTTTATAATGTGTTTTTGAGGGGTTTTTTTGTTGTGTATGTGTTTGTGTTCATTATTTCTGGATTAAAGCTGGAACAAAAATCACACTCTTGGCATTAAATATGTGGAAGGACACCTCTATAAATCCTTCCTGAGTAGAATCACTGGAATTTCTCAAACCTGCTTTTATCAGCCAGAGTTCTGTAAGCAATCTTAGTTATGAATACTCCCCTGATGTCATTCAAGATACATCTGAGGATTTTACTTCACTTTAGATTAAATTGACTTAAGTTTTCACTATACAGTCTTATTTAGACCTATTATTTGACCACAGGCAGGGGCAACAACTTATCATACCTGTGTGATGCTCTCACTGTAGTCCAGAGATACATACAGTGACTTGTTTCACCACTTAACTAAATAATAAGTAAAGTGGGAATTTACATAGATACGATAACAGACTGTTATCTGAAAACAGTACTACAAACTGATTATAACACTAACTCAACTACAGATATGAACACTGTCCATCAATCTGCACATCTGCCACAATATTTTTTATTCTATTTTTGTTTTTTTGACAACTTTTCACTTTTCGCTTGTTTTCCCAACTGACCAACTCTACCTTATAAAACAAAAAAAATTGATCAGCAGGTGGATTACTGGGCACCTTTGCCTGATGAGTAGTGCTGTAACATCCTCCTTGTACTGCACTGTACCATCTCTTTCTCTCATTCATACACTGCCCTCTACTGGCCAACGGTGTGCAGTGCTTTGCATAACACTGGATTATGCAACTTTCAGCAGTGGGATGAGCCAAGAGGATGAGATGGACAAATGTTTGGGATTGCACCTTTAATTTATTGACAGATTTCAGTTAAGAGTGAGAGTAACTTTTAGTGAAATCAATTATCTATACTGAGAGAATAACACACAGAGAAGTATGACAAAATCTCTGTGGGTGACAAACAATGCTGATAAATGATCGGTACATAAAATCCAATTATTTAAAAAAAAAAAAATGTATTGCATATTTTCATTTCCTACCTACCTACCACATACCTACAAAACCTTTTTACCGTGTCTCCGGCTAACAGCTGTTTGTTGCCGTAAAGATCAGAAGTAACGAGATTGGTGGGATGAGGAGTAACACGAGCAACAACCACAAAGGAATGGAGGAGGGCAGGGAGGGAGGACTCTGTCTCCCTCAATTATGTTATCGGCAGCTTTTCATCCCAGATGCATTGATCAGTTACTCTGAAAGGCCAAAGATAGTCTAGGTAACACTGCACAGCACTCATTTG